>NC_137941.1:8668608-9311108 GCF_963969265.1 Rhamphochromis sp. 'chilingali'
TGTGATTTTGTTTTGATTTTATATACTGTTTTGTTTGTTTGTTTGCTTGCTTTAATCAATTTTAAATCATGCTTTTTATTTGTTTTTGTTTCTCTGTAAAGCACTTTGAATCACCTTGTTGTTGAATTGTGCTATACAAATAAATTTGCCTTGCCTTGCCTAGTTACTCCCAATTTACATAAATAAATGTTTATTTCAATCCAAGCTAAACTTTCTTATAAGAGATTGGTGTTATGGCAGATTACTCAGTGACATGTTTTGTAATGATAAAGTTTTGATTTGTATTTTTTCAGCACCATCTTCACCACCAGGAAAAAAATCTGCATCAACTACAAAGTAAAGCAGGTAATTTTACTCAGAGGACTTGATGCGTTAAATTTTGGAAGGATATGATATTGTTTTATACAAGCTGAGTAGTGGATGGTGATACCACCTAAATATTTATACTGGTTTTGTGGTGGGTTATTTTAGTCATACAAATGCCAAATCTAAATTTTGAGAATTTTTCAGTTCGGTAAATATATTGATGAGTTCATGGTCTGTCATCCAGTGTCACCATGAGTATAGGCGCAGCCCTTTAAGTGGGTATTCCCCTTGTGCGCGCAGCACTGAAGTATTTTAGTCCACGCCCACCTGCTGTGTGGGCCTCACCCTGGTCTAGTATAAGTTACGGTGAGACCAGGAAATCGGCTCTACCGTTTTTCTTCAGCCAGCCAGAAGATGTCCAGCGAGACCATCCGTCTGTGTCCATCCTGCCAGACCGGCTACATCATGTCGTATGACCGACATGCCGTCTGCGTGGGCTGCCTCGGTCCTCACCATGCGGACCTCGCCCTCACACCTTAATCCTATTGCTGCTCCTGTTAGCTCCTCCCGCCAGAGGAAAAGCAGCGGAGGTCAGCCTTTTTCAAGGCTGATGCTGAGGAGGCATTCCCACTAAGAGAGGCACTCGCTGGAAGAAGCCATCGAGTTCTTCGATGGTGGGCCGGAATTGGATGATTCCACCCACCGTGAGGAAAACGGCAGTGGTGGCAGCTCCACTGCCTCCCAGCTGGGCAGTGTGGAGCAGGGAAATTATTTTACTGCTATTGTTAAATAATTATCAACAGTACCATTGCATTAAGAATATAATCTGCAGCATGGATATTGCATTCAGAGGTTTAAACAGTGTCTCTTTCAGAAAGACTGAGGAGCAGGCCAGACGAGGCCATTTGAATTATTAGGTTATTCAAAATGATCATTGCTGTAACAGAGTAACAGATAGCTTTAAGAAGGCCTTAAGATGCTTATGCACACAGTTATTATGTTTAGTAGAGGTTCTTGATTAAAACATTTATTTAGTAAAAGTCATATCCATAGTTTCAGTTCGATTATTACATATACGAGAGTGGTTTCTGTCTCTCTGTCTGGTGAGGGGTCAGGAGCTAGTCGCGAGGTGAAACAGGGTGCAATTGTGGTTAGCACACAGACGCAGACACACACACACTTTTAGTTAGATTCATTTATGGGGGAAAGTTTAATTATGTTTTGCTGATGTTGCAAAGAGCAGTTTGTCGCAGAACTGCTGCTGAGGTGTCAAGATGACAAGCGAGCATCCGGCAGTGACAGGATGCACCTGTTATGAAGATGGAAGACGATGTTCTTTTTAAACTGTGTTAAAAGGTCATTGTGGTTTTGATTTGACGTATGTATATATCCTGTCTGTGACGTATGAAGGGGGCGTCAGTAAATCAAACCCTGATGCTTTAAAAATCTGTGTATGCTCTGATTAAGTCGAAGATTAATTCCTGTCTGTGTACAGATTATTCTTCCCACACGTGTGTATTCATTAAAATCATTGTTAGACCAAGAGCTTCTGGACCATGGGTGGTTTGTACTCTCCTTCCTCAATTTTGAACCTTAACAGCAGCCTGGTGACAGAAGGGTGGATGAGCCGACGCTCATCCACCCCTGGCCTTCACATGTCGGCAAGGACGCCGCTCCCAGTTGTTGGTGCGCTGCTCCTGGATCTGCCTGGCATCATCCAGGAGGCAGCTGGTGAGAAGGAACTTCCCGTCCCTCAGCCTGCTCCACCCCCATCTGATGATCTGGCGGGAAGGTATGGCTCCACTCACTCTCGTTGCCCAGATCCCATCTGGCCTCAGTTCCCAGGGATGATGACCAACCTCTCTGAGGCAGCAGCAGAGCCAGCGAAGATTAGAGCGCCGGTCTCTACCTAGGGCTTCACAGAGGGCTTCACAGACCGGAGTTTTCCGCCTGTTCCCCCTCTGGAGCCGAGCCTCGCTTCAGTTTTCGGCACCAAAATGACCAAGGTCGTTGGACAGCGACCGGCCCATCCCGCCAAACTTGACCAGCTGATAGCAAGGTTCACTGATCGCGCACATCAATGCACTGTTCAGTCAGCTGCAGTGACTAACAACACTGATTTGCTAGCGTTTGTCATCTCCAGGAAGGTGGAGGAAGCAGAGCTGCCAGAGGAGCTGAAAGGCTTTCTCTGTAAAGCCGCTGACACGATTCTGAATATGTGCGCCACTTCAGCGGTGTGTTCCTCTCGCATCGCTGCCTGGCAGACGATGGTTCAGAGGGCAACCTGGCTCCGCCTCTTCCCTCTAAGATTATACAATCTCACAGGGAAATAGTGCAAGCAATTCATAACATAAAATTTAGAAGCTTAGTGGAAGATAATACTTTATGTTAAGGGTTTAGTCTGCATACTGAACAACTCCACTTATATGGATTTATGTCTGGATGTGTAAATTAATCTTTTGCATGTTAGAAAATAAAGTCCAGGTTGCAAAAAATGGTAGATTTTTATTTTTTTTATTTTTTTTGATTGAATCAGAATTTTGGCCTTCAGATTTTTTTTGTCCTCTCCCATCCAGGTCAGTGCAGCGTTTCATAGGATCACGACCCTGAACCTTGAACCAAAGTTCATGTCATCGTTGGACTTGTATTCATCCAAACTCCTGTCCTTGTTTCAAGCCAAGAAAGGTGCTGCTGGACAACGCCACAGGGCACAGTTAAACCTTCTGCTTCAGGTAAGGAAGATTGCATTTTCTAACCACAAAAACGTTCCAACACAGCATTGAAGAGGCCCTTCCACTAAAAACGGCTCTGTTCAATATTTTAGCTCCACAGGTGTTCTTATGGAACGCCAGGACTGCCATAATGAATTAATTAAATACACCATTAAATAATTAATTAAATGTGGCAATAATTAATTAAAATTGGAATTAATTAATTAAATAAATAGTTATGATATATGTAATTAATTAATTATTGACACATTTAATTAATTATTTATGTATTTCACGTTTTAATTAATTATTGACACATTTAATTAATTAATTATTGACATATTTAATTAATTATTGACACATTTAATTAATTATTTAATGATATATTTATTTATTTCATTTTGGCAGTCTTGGCGCCTGGCTCTCATCATGAAATAATTTTATCTGTCAGCCTCACCCATCAAACTCAGGGGGCGGGGTTAACGCTGATCGAGTCAAAACCATTGCTTTGGCCTGGTGGCCATTGTTTCTAGCACACAACAACCGGCAACAACCCTGTTTGTGTGTTACCAAATACCGTTTTAATATTTTTTTAGCCGAGAATGTAGTGGTTTAATCTTCATGTGTCTGGTCGGTTTGTCAAGATACAGCCTCTTTGCAAAAGTGTTTCGATGATTTCGGAGACGTCTGCCCAGTCTCACGGCAAAGCGTGGGATAGACCCGCTCGCCTCGCAAGCAATCCCACCGACAAAGCGCAGGCCCCGGTACACAGCTGTAGTAACCCCCGCTGACTTCTTTTACTGAGGTTATATTTATCGGTGTTGTATTTCCTGATGTTCTTATGTGTCCTACGTGTTTCAGTCGCCAATTCTGAATTATAACTAACATTAAAAACATGTTTAAGGAGGAGAGAGAGCAAATAAATCTGTTTAACATCTGATCTTTGGGTTTTTGTTCAGTAATCAGCGTGACCTGTGTATAAACACATAAAAGAGATAACGTTGGTGTTTCCGTCATGTAGTAACTGCTGGCTTTAACTGTACAAAGGTTGTTCGACACTATGAAACACATACAGACTTCATGATGTTCGGCTAATATTTTTATTGTGAATATTAATCATGCTGACCTCGCTCTGTACACCACGCAGCGAGGTCAGCATATCCACGATATCCTCAGCTCCATGAGTTAACACAAAGTTTCCCAGCTGACTATCTAACTGCCAACTATTCCAGAGACGTGAAAATATACAGCATAAAGAAAAGTGTAAGAGACTCAGCAGCAGATTAGAATAACAGTTATACATTTAATAAATCACCAAATGAATCCAAGAAACGAGCAAACCTGTTCCGACAATTTGAGTTTGTATTCCCTCAGCTGCAGACTTGCTGCTGTTTAAATGTTTGAAAAGGAAGATTAGATATAAAAAACGTCAAACATAGACTCAGTCTGCCTTCACATTTGATATGAGGCCAGCACGTATAGTGGCCTCAGCAGGCTATTACTGAAATACACGTGCTATATCATAAACTATGATATAAACAGGGAGGTCCTATTAACATGTTTAGTTTTAAAGGACACCTTCCTGCCTTTAGTCTCATTCATGAGCAGTATTCGTTTTCTTCTAACATCCAGAAGTCTGCACAATGTGTTTCATAGTTTGTAACCAGCCTTTGACAGGTAAACATAACATGACCGAAAAAGCAAAAAAAAAAAAAAAGAGAGAGAGAGAGAGAGAGAGAGTGTTGACATAAGAAGAGAAAATGCTCTCAATTATGGAGACAGGCAAATGGTTCATTTATGTTTGATGTGTGTTTATTCCTCCCTAAATATCGTCGGTGAAGTTCGCCATGCATGTCAGATTTTCCTGCGCATTTTTATACCTCTGCCAACAGAGAGAGAAAAAATCACATTCTAACAGACAGCTGGTGCTTAGAATACAGTTGAATAACTATTAAAAAACAGATGATATTTAGATGATAGTTCAGTCTAACACATGTGCCAGTGAACCATTAAACGTCTGTGAAACTATGCAGTTATGAAACGTAACTTTAACCTCAGCCAAACCGATTTGCTCAGTTGTAAATAAAACAGCGAAGTAAACGTGACCCGACAGACAGAACCTGAGTGAATGAAGTCCAGCGTTTAATCACTGAGAGCTAAAACTCAGCTGAGGTTTGAAAGCTGTGTGCTGGTGATTGGACATCAGCCGCTGATAAAGCTGGCTCGCCTATAAAGTGCTCTGTAAGGAAACAAGCTCCAGCAGCTCTGCGCTCGGGGAAAATACTATATTTACTTATCTTGTGCAGAAAAATGCGCTGACATTGCTTTATATCGAGCACCGGCTGCCCAGTTAAACTGTGACTATCACCAGGTAACGTAGGCGTGTTTCTTGAATTAGCAGCAGGTGTTAAACAGCTGACAGATGAGGAGGAGGATGCATGCAGGTAAACTGAGGGTCTGCTGAGCTGATCGCTGGTTTCGTGAGAAAAAT
The DNA here is from genome assembly GCF_963969265.1 of Rhamphochromis sp. 'chilingali'. Taxonomy (NCBI): domain Eukaryota; kingdom Metazoa; phylum Chordata; class Actinopteri; order Cichliformes; family Cichlidae; genus Rhamphochromis; species Rhamphochromis sp. 'chilingali'. Next base: position 8,674,117 of record NC_137941.1, read on the forward strand.
GTCAGCTCGTTCTTTATGTTACAGAAGCACAGAGACACAAGACCAGGCGGAAAGAGACGATCGTTCGGTGAAAATGAGAATCTGCGAATGCAACATGTGGAACACGGAGAGTGGAATATGTAAACAAACCGGTTAATGTACCCCCTCGGTGCGCTCTGCATGCTAACTGTTAGCAGAGCTAGTGAAATCTCTGAAAACATCTGAGCACTTTTGCAAGCATGTTCTATGTTGACAACCTGACCAGACATACGGCGCGACATTCGCGGCTAAAACACTGTTAAAAGTGTAGCTGGTGACAGAAAAACGGGGTATTTTAAAACTACACCACTACCATTGCTGCCTGTGATTTGATCTGCATTCTGGGATAACTGGCTGCCCCAAGTCTACACAAGCAATCGATTATCTAGGATCGACCTGTTTTGACTTACTTTGCACGGCAACCAATCAAATGTTAGAGAAGCTGCATGGGCAGCGTTAACCCCGCCCCCTGAGTTTGATGGGTGAGGCTGACAGATAAAATTATTTCATGACGAGAGCCAGGCGCCAGGACTGCCAAAATGAAATAAATAAATATATCATTAAATAATTAATTAAATGTGTCAATAATTAATTAAATGTGTCAATAATTAATTAAAATGTGAAATACATAAATAATTAATTAAATGTGTCAATAATTAATTAATTACATGTGTCATAACTATTTATTTAATTAATTAATTCCAATTTTAATTAATTATTGACACATTTAATTAATTATTTAATGGTGTATTTAATTCATTCATTATGGCAGTCCTGGCGTTCCATATGTTCTTACCTTGATGGTGGGTGTGAAAACAGGTCAACAACAGAAAAAAAATAGTTATGTTTAAGCTAGAAATGGTGAGTCATGTTTTAAATGTGCAAATTTTGCCTCAGTTGAGACTTCCTGTTTTACAGAGTGGAAATTCCATCGAGAAAAAACGAGAAGTCATCATCAGATGTTTCATTGACCATCTGGGAGAGGATCCAAGTGCCTTAATCAAAACCTTTGAGGTTGGTGCAATAAATCTGTTTTAGGAATATTAGTACCGTATTTCCCGGACTACAAAGCGCACCTGAATATTAGCCGCACAAGCTAAAATCAGGGGAAAATCCTGTTTTGTACATACATTAGCCGCACCTGACCAAAAGCCGCAGGTGTTTCAATGTTGACTTATCATATGTAAGAGAATATGCACAAAGGGAATTGTCAGGAAAGAGATGGCTGTTTGGAGACACACCCCTTTTATTAATATCTTGAAAAACAAGTTATGGGTACATATTTGCATAACTTTTTAGGTATATGTACAAGTAGCGGTAATTACAAGTAGGACACATGTACTGTGCTTCATAAATGAGTAACAAATGTAGTACATAACAATAACCTGCAGCACACCAGAAAAATAGATTCAGACTACCTTTTAGGCTCAGGTGCAGCGACACGGCTTTAACAAGAAGAAAAGTCAGTCATTCACCACCATCTTTCTCTTCTTCCTGCGCACTGAAACCACCAAAGTCCTCTTCTCCAGTGTCGGAAACGAACAGGCTCAGGATGGCTTCGTCATCCACTCTCCGCTTCTCTCCTTCGTTGTCACTTTCAAAACCAAAGAAATCCTCATTGTCAGTGTCAGAGTCGAACACCCTCAGAAGGGCCGTGGCGGTGTCCTCCTCTCCATCATGCAACAGTCCAGCCCTTCAAATCCGTTGGTGATCGTGGATGTTTTCACACTGGACATGTGACCAACATACCACTCTTGAACCCCGATACTGTGTGTCTGATCACATGCCCTTCCGCCAGGCAACAGCGGAACAAACAAAACAAATCTTACGATATGACAAAAATCATGGACAATCCATAGAAAAGCCGCGCCTGACTAAAAGCCGCAGGGTTCAAAGCTGGTGCAAAAAGTAGCGGCTTATAGCCCGACAATTACGGTAGTTTATTTTAGCTTGTGAGATCATAGAAAAGTTTTAAGATACTGTTCTAAAGAAAAAAAAACACTTCAAAGCATACAAAAGAATAGCATTTGCATTTGCTATTGCTATAAGATTTTGGAGCACAGTGTCTACATATTATGAGTACCGGTGATGTCATACAAATGAAACTTTTTGTTTCAATGTTTGGAAATATGTGAGCTTAAAACAGTTGTTTCTCTTTTTAAAGGACGGTGCTGATGCTGTCTTTGTTGAAGAGGCTTTGGCTGAGGAGGTGATGAAGATTTACCTGCTGCAGAATCAAGACAGGTCAGGCGAACCTACTGATGTGGGTATTGTTATTGAAGGCGTTACTGTTCTGGGCAAACTTGGGAATTTGAGCAAAGTCTGTTGCTATCTTTTGGGACTGTGCTATGCTCTGGATCTGAAATACCCCAAGAATTTCAAATGCACATTTGAAGCATTTCGAAAAGTGTTCATGGAGCTGGATCCAGGAAACCTTTCTGTCAAGGTTCAAAGACTGAAAAATGACCTCTGTTCATTGTAGACAAAATTTCACAGGGCTGTTCTTAAAGTGTTAGACTTGTTAAGTGACATGTAATGCTCATCAAAAGGTTCAGTTGCGACATTACATTGTTTTGACATTCCTGTTCATAAATAATGTTTGTACCATAAACTGTGTTTTTGTATTAACTTTCCAGATTCACATTAAGGTGTAAATGGGAGAGTATCATTATGGATGTTTTTTGGTCACTCTTTAGTTATAATCTTCCCAATTTTTTGGAATCAAAATAAGATGTTCAAAAACTATGTCACAGTGCAAATGGGTTTTTTTTCACGATTTATATCTTTTTGGGATCTTAATTTTATTTTTGTCATTTGACCTTTTCTGAAAAGGTAAAGCACTGCGTTCACTTGAGCCACTTTTATTCTTTGTATGTGTAACCGGTGTGATTCTGCGTTGTGTCTGATAAAAAAAGGTAAAAGAAAGAAAGACCTCCAAGTAAATAATTTGCCCACTCCAGCTCCTCTCCCACAGGGGAATTGTAGAAAAAGGGCTGGCATTTATTTTTACATTAAACATAAAATATGCATTTACACGTAACATATTTGACATAAGATAAAACAAAAACAACATGAAATCTGACATACCTGATAAAAAAGGTAAAAGAAAGAAAGACCTCCAAGTAAATAATTTGCCCACTCCAGCTCCTACGACCAAATACAGACAGTGGGGAAGAGGATTAGCTCAACCCACCACAGCTCCCAAGCTAGCAAGGAATACATATTCATGCTATCATTTATGGCGCCTAAAACACATTTATGACACACACATACTACACACTTATAACATCTTACAAAAACAGGCTCAATAATGACAATAACTGAATTAAAATCGCAATCATAAACATCAGGGTGGTTAAATATGAATTATGTGTGCTTTAAGGTGCTGGAAAGAAATGACACCCACCTCTCCCACAGGGGAATTGTAGAAAAAGGGGAGAGGCAAAAGGGGTACACTGTATTTATAGTATTGCACCAAAGAAGAAGAAAAGAATGAGGAGGGGCTCTAACTGATAATGAACACAACTACAGGCTTGGAGGTCCTAAAAGTCAGGTATAAAAGGAGAAGTTTGGAGGTTTAGAACACATTTTGTGTAATTATAACAATGTTATTTATGACTCTGTTACATTCACCCCCCAAGAATTACACAAAATCCTAAAGGGTACACCAAAAAAAAATATAAACCCACAATAACAGATACAGTGGCCTCAAACAAATTCACATCGCATATACAATGAATTAGATCAGCAACATAGCTTCCTCCAAGGAGGATAAGAGACCTGAGACCTGCTCGGCGCCTAGCAAGATCCCAGGACTTTCTATAGACAAAATGAGGTGCCATTTACACCACACAAAACAGGCCATAATATCTATGGGCGTCACTATCAGACTGCACAGACTGACAAAATACAATGAACTCTGTGCCTGTATTATTCTTTTCCAAAAACAATAGCAATGAAAAACATACAGAAATAAGCAAATTCACACATCAATAACCGCTGCTTGAACAGGTTCAACACCAAGGAGTGTTTCAAGTTGAGCCATTGATTCAATCAAGCGACGAACTGGTTTAATGATTCTACCAAAACGTGTGGTAAGTCCTTGATCCACGTCCACATTTTTGGGTTCAAGAGAATGAAAAGTGTGGGACGGGAAAGCAGCAGGGGAGCCTGGGGAGGCTCCATCACCAGCCAGCCCACCAAGATCAGAAACACCCATTATGGGAGGGGTCCCATGAACGCCATCTTCGACCGGGTCAGCGGCAGATTGCTGATGGATCCATGATAGTGTGCGGTCATCACACTCGCCAATGCTGGAGACGGAATCCACAGTCCAGGTGGCAGGAGGTACAGCTCCTGTGCCCCCAAAAGATGTCACAGACCCATCCAGGTCAGACTCAGCGGGGCCACTGACCCGTCACATCGCCAATCCGCGATCCACCCCTCCTCCTTCTGCTGCCGCTGTTTTCCCGCCTCCTCTCTGCAGCTGTGTGCCAGAATCCTGTGCCCTGCACTTTGACTCACAGGTTTTTATATCGCGTGTGTGATCGATGCCCCGTAATTTGGCTTGCAGGCATCTCTGTCACGTGTGAACTTAAAGGGCAAATACGTAGGTGATCATTTCTGTCACTTTCATATTGTTGCCTCAAATTATACAGGCACGGATTGTAATTTTTTTTCTCTATTGATATTGGCTTTTACAGCCTGTTTTAATTGAGAGGAGAAAACAACATTTTATTTTCTATGGTGTTTTTGATTCTTTGATGTTTTTTTTCTTCTCCCCACATTTCATTGTTTTGTGAAGTTTTGCATAATTGTGTGTGGGGGTTAGGCTCGTTTTTTTTTGCTGTTGAACAGTGATATCTCACTTGGGCCAACATGTTAAGTGAGGAAACTGTGGATAGCGCTTTGCCTGATCTGTTCTCTGCGGGGAGTAATATGACCTTTGGTTTGGGGAGGGGTCATCAGATTGCTCCAAAGTTTTTTGGGAGGGGTAGGCCAGTAGTCCCGGGTATTGGTGCCCACACTGTAGACCAGCCAGTGATGCACTCACCATTAATGCCAGCAGCTAGCTCCACACCAGCTGCTTGCGAACGCCAAACACACACCCAGGCTGTCACTAGTGACATGTTGAGCAGCTTGATCACTGACTTAGCAAAGCAAATTGGGGAAAATATCACATCCTCTCTTAACTCTATGCACCAGCCAGCCCCCACCCAGCCACAGTCTCCCCAGAATGTGCCCTCGAGCTGCAATGACCAGTCCCAGCTGAAGGTTGTTGTTCAGTCAGACACCAAAGCTCCACCATACTTCAAGGGTGACAACACAGATCTATTTCCCATCGGTGAATGGGAGGACATGATGAGATGTTATCTGCACAGAATCAGCTGTGACACAGATGAAGAAATGTTTGCCATATTAATGTCTAGACTAACTGGCAAAGCCAGAGATGTGGTCAAGGTGTCACTTCGTTGCCGCCCTGAGTTGAATCGGAATGATCCGGGTCACGGCACCAAGTGTAACCGGTGTGATTCTGCGTTGTGTCTGATAAAAAAGGTAAAAGAAAGAAAGACCTCCAAGTAAATAATTTGCCCACTCCAGCTCCTCTCCCACAGGGGAATTGTAGAAAAAGGGCTGGCATTTATTTTTACATTAAACATAAAATATGCATTTACACGTAACATATTTGACATAAGATAAAACAAAAACAACATGAAATCTGACATACCTGATAAAAAAGGTAAAAGAAAGAAAGACCTCCAAGTAAATAATTTGCCCACTCCAGCTCCTACGACCAAATACAGACAGTGGGGAAGAGGATTAGCTCAACCCACCACAGCTCCCAAGCTAGCAAGGAATACATATTCATGCTATCATTTATGGCGCCTAAAACACATTTATGACACACACATACTACACACTTATAACATCTTACAAAAACAGGCTCAATAATGACAATAACTGAATTAAAATCGCAATCATAAACATCAGGGTGGTTAAATATGAATTATGTGTGCTTTAAGGTGCTGGAAAGAAATGACACCCACCTCTCCCACAGGGGAATTGTAGAAAAAGGGGAGAGGCAAAAGGGGTACACTGTATTTATAGTATTGCACCAAAGAAGAAGAAAAGAATGAGGAGGGGCTCTAACTGATAATGAACACAACTACAGGCTTGGAGGTCCTAAAAGTCAGGTATAAAAGGAGAAGTTTGGAGGTTTAGAACACATTTTGTGTAATTATAACAATGTTATTTATGACTCTGTTACATATGGCAGGTACATTTTTCTTGTTGTTAGCATCAATATGCCAGTTTTACAGAGTTTTATCAAGCATGCCAATTTGGATGCAATTTTATTATATAAGGCTGTTGTGACTGAAATTTTATCCAAGTTTTATCCACTGAATGTAGAACAGATTTCAGCTCACTGTGTTCAGAGAAGGAATCTGCTAAATGTGTGATTCACAAAAAAGCTGTTTAAAATAAATCATTGTGAACAATGTTGAATTGACGTGGTTCTTTTTCCCTCTGTGTGTGTGTGTGTGTGTGTGTGTGTGTGTGTATAAATAAAATAAACACTTAATTGTAATTAACGTTTTTGCTTAAATTAACTTAAAAATATTAAGTAAATTGCACCATTATTTAAAAACAAATAATTGTAATGGTGTAGGTTAAATGTGCCAAGCATTTCAGCATTTCCTAATTAATATTTTATGTAGTTTGAACTTTTGGTTACTGTTGTTTTAACTTAGATTTTCAATTGTATTTACTCAATTTTGTATGTTACTGTAACATCTTTAATTGTTCATAACAACTTATTCCATTTTAGTTGGATTTACTCAATAAGGTTTATTTAAGAGATGTGATTGTTTTTGCATTTACTCATTATTTTTGAGTGTAAAAGTGTTGCACCAAAATATTTAAGTAATTATCAGTTTTAGTTCTTAGAGTGTACCCGTAGGATTCCCACAGCTCTGTAAGTTAATCTTTAAAACCTTTTTCCTGTCTCATGTCCTCCAATGTCAGTGTCTTAAACAATGATTGTGGACACAACACACACTTTTTGTCTTTGGATTATCTTTCTATTTTTGGATTATTTGAAATTTCATGGATGGATTAAAAAATATCCTCCATGCCTTTGAAGCCCTGAGCCTCAGTAAACAAAAAACATCCTCCAGAAAAGTTATAGAGCTGCTACTTTATACTGTCTTGTAGTATCTATCAAGCTCTATCTCCATGACAGAGTAAAACTTGCCTGGGCCGGCCTAAAATACCTATAAGATAAAACTGAAAGATGTGTTTGTTTATTCCAAACAACAGCTCTCCTGGGAAATTATTCTGTTGTCAAGATGTGGTATAAGTAATCACAGAGTAATCACAGATCAAGGGTTGCACTGAGTACATAAATATTAAATCAGCTGTTTATTTCTTCCATGGGAACCAGGTGGCTGTGGTGTAGATTAATAAACAGGATCTTCATGCCATTATTCAGTACCAGCAGGCTGCACATGTATAGTGTTATAGTGTGCTTAGGTTTCAGGCAGATTTGGTGTACAAACATCTCCCCCGAGTAAACATCAGTTCCAGTATTCTCTACAGAGAGCTCAGATCAAAGGAAGTAAGTACTAAGAGCAGTGCTCAAACTGACAGATGTTTTTCTTGATTCCTGATAAGACACAGAGCAGCTCTTTGCACCTAATCATACCCCGAGTTGGCTTAAAGACACAAAAACACTCTATACAAGCAAGTAAATAATTATCCTGCATTCAGTGTTAGTGACGTAGGTTTATTTTATGCGATTGTAGTACCTACACATCTGTTATCAGAGCCACTGATGACCATAGACAAGAACTGTTTGACTTGCTGCTGTTTGCTCATCTGAACTGGTTCAATTTCTACTGAAAGGATGGTCAAATTATTTATGTAGTACAATTTAGCACAAGCGATACACCTCAAGCAAATCTATTTATCGAAATGTAATCAATTTGATGATGTGCTGGGATAATTAATACTGTGAACCAGCTATTTTCAAATGTACCTTTGAAACAGTAACCGCTTATCACACCTGTGATCACCACTGAAGCTTCTGATCGCACTATGTCCCTTGTATTGTCCTCAATTCATTTTGATCTTCTGATGATTTGCTTGTTGAGTTTGATTGTCCAGTAAAAGTTTCACGTTTGGCATGTGCTAGTACAAGTCAATTCTTTGCATATCAGATGAGTTTAAAAATGAGTTCTCTTAGTTCTGCTGTTGAATTTAATACATATATAGTTAAATCTATATTTATTTAACGTCATAATTAAAATGGCATTTTTAAACAACACTAGAAACCTACAGGGCCCACCAGGGTGCCCTGGCACATGCTTTGGCAATTAATGTTGTACGCAAAATTGGATCTAAACTGAAATAAAGTTTCAATATTTAATGTTGTTAATGAGGAAGATGATGAGTCTTGGAGTCTATATGAAGGCTGCTGGCTGACTCAAAGTAACAGCGGTACACAAATTTGTAGCATGCAGACATTTACGTATCAGGTATCACAGGTATCCCATATACATTTGCAAGGAGAGAAGAAATATGTTGCATATTCTAATGTTTATCCATGTCAGTCTGGAGTTTGCTCGATCCGTAATAAATTGAAATGCAGTCTGGTATTAAAAAGTTGTTAAACAAGAGAAAGAATTGTAATCAAAATTCAAAGTTTTGATCAGCAAATTTAGTTTAAGCAAAGAATCAAAAGCAACTTTGTTACATTTTAGTTTTAGAATATGAGACCAAAGGAGTAATGCCGTATGTGAATGCCTCACAACAATTCACTGGTGAGGAAATTTTATAATAGTCAAGTTTTTTAAATCAACTAAACATCATTTGAAAGAAGTGACAGAGGAGTCAGCAACATGTTTCAGTGATAAGTAAATGGGAGTGTGGCGGGGCTTTGTCTGTGGGGGAGGTTGGCACACCCGAACGGAATCAGTGCATCACTCCTCACCTGCACATAAATGAACTAGGGCCCTGTATTGTGTTGTTGTTGGTGTGTCGGGCTGTGAGCAGCCGACTGTGTATTACAGCAACCGTATGTAAATAAAGATGTCACAGAATGATGAATCGTGGTCATGCTGTGCCTCCTACCTGTCACATGACTGAACGAGACACTAGAGGTTTTTTTTTTCAATTTGTTTCTTAAATAAAGTTTGTTCAGGTGCTCCACAAGGCTTCAGTTTGGGGACCACTCTCTTTTTCATCTGTACATTTTCCTCTCGACTGCATCACAAGTATACACGGTATAGCTTATGATTTATATGCTGATGACAAACAACTAAACATGTGTTCTCCAATGATTTTAATCCTGTACACAAGCATACACTGTAGACTATCAATGGGTGAATATCACATGTCTGCAAAATATGGAAATGGCAGAGTCATTACCATCAATTCATCATGAAGTCATGACTGCTAAGCTATAATAACAATGAACTCAATAAAATGTTTATTTAAAGGATTAATGACCCGAATCAAACCATTTTTAAACAACAGCTGACACTCTTTTTATCAGTTTCTATTAGGACCAAAATCTTTTTATTATGCTGGTAATGTGGCTTTTAAATATCATTAGAGATGTCATTTCTATACCATGGATGAAACCATCATCAGTACTCATATGTATGCCTCAGTGCTGATCAGTTTTTTGTACTCATCACCATCAGGCAGCATATTTTTACTGCAGAGCACAACACTTCATTTACATCTGAGGAATGTTAACCTTTGAGACACAAATATGCAATGTGTAAATGTTGATGATAAATTTTAAAAAATGACAGTTTTATTATCAAAACACAGAGTCAGCATCCCCTCAGCTAATTGTATATGTCACTCAAAACAGATGTCCGTTCTCTCTGTTGAGGATATTAGTCCAAAAAAACCCAACGGAAACCAGCAAACATTGAAATTTGGCAGATTTCATGCAAAACAGAACTTCAAACCATAATGCTGAGAGAAAAACACAGAAACTTGTTTGGATTCTGCAACAAGCCTTTCAAAGCTGGAGGCTTGTCCCTTGACACGTCGCCAATACATTTTTTTCTCTCACCACAGTAAACTTAGACCAGATTCTTTAGAGACAGCAACTGAAGAAAAACTGCGATTCAAACATAAGTGCCTCTCTCAGGTAAATAGGACTGAACTATAGGTTTGACCTTTGGGACTCCTCATGCACACAGAACGTTTATACCTTTCAGTATAACTACACTGAACTGATCCAGGAGATATGAGGTGTGTGTTGCTTGTATGCCAGTCATTGTTAATGCTGTTATGCTGCCTTCTTGTTAATGTATGTACTTGTATTTGTCTGATCGGTGCCCCAAAGTCAAAGAGAATTTCTGACAGGATAATAAATAAATGGTGCAGACTGTCAGGATAGATGAATGAGGCTTGTTTGTTTATGCAAACCCTGAGTAGCCGAGCCTGTTAATCAGACACTCTGATTGGCTATGACAGCATCGACTGAAGATAATAGGAGTGTCTGATTTACTAACATTTCTCTACGCATCTCCTAAAGATAGTGAATAAGAGCTGATCAGTAATGTGCTAATGAAAAAGCAGATCCAAATCTGTTTCCATATTTATAAGTATGTAGTTGACATAGACAATCGGGGACTTGCTTGTTTAATAGAAAAAAACTACACGTCCAGCCCAATTCACTGTGGAATGAGCATGTGCAACAGGGATTGTATACAAGTTTCAGAAGGTTAACTTGGACTAGATGGTCACTCACATGACCACCAGAAGTCACCCATGTAAACATCAGCCTAATGAGCTTGTCATGGAAAAGTGAACTGTGTGTGATAACCACACGGGTTTCCACTGCAGCTCAGGGTTTACAATGAAGAAATGTTGCATTATCATATTTGGGAGGACAAACTCACAGTGTGAAACAGATTGACTTTGACAACTGAAACTTATTTGTTATTATGCTGCACCTAGAGGTTGGAAACACAGACAAACCGCAGTTGTCCATGGTGTGTTATGACTGCTTAGAATTCCTTTCATGGACTGTGCGAATGCGCAGCACTTCAGCAATGATTATATGTTTTGTTTTTTGTTTTAAGGTACACACAAGTGTTCTGCCACTGGCAAATTGTGGCTTGATCTTTGTTTTACAAACAAATTTGTCTGTGTGAGGCCACACACACACACACACACACACACAAAAGGAAGATTGCCATGTGTGCAACAGCAAAACAAGACATTAGCCGGTTTGTGATGAGAAACAAGTTTGTGCTTTTGTGCAGTTATTTGAGAACCGAGTTAAAACAGTTTCTGTGATCCAGACTTGTCAAAATATGCAGACAAGTAATTACATTCCACTCCAGCATTTATACAAATATACACTTTATGTCTATCACAAAAAAGAACAAATGAAGACCAGAAAATTATTCAAAACAAGACGTGAAACAACAATCACCGTCACTGAGGAGGCTCATTCCAGAGAGAGTCGCTCCCCCACCCGACCCCCTCAGCCAACCAGCTGATATTTAAAAATCTAAAATAACGTTTATAGTTAATAAAGCCACGCAAAATTTTACCTCGATGTGAAGAATATTTTGTGAATTACAGGCCCTCACAGTACACAAGGGTGAAATTTTGCACACATTTAATCCATCACGACCTAAAAAAGTACAGGCGATATCCACGTGAAATTTTCAGGCTGAAAACACATTTGAGCTCCGTAAAAAACTGCAATCAAATCAATTTTACACCCACCAGTCACGATTTAAGGACAAAATCTGTGTTTTCCCTCTGTACAATTTTGTCTGTAACCAAGCATTTAATGCCTGTGACGCAGAGGAACAGAAACAAGCATTGGTCAAAAGCACTGAACTATTTTCTGATAATTCACTGAAGAAAACCTAAAAACTGAACTTTTATGAGTCATATCACCATGTGGGATAGGTAGCTGGTCAAAACAAATTACAGGAAAGCACTCAGTTTTACCTAAATTTTAATATCAGGCTCATTGTCTAGTGAGGATGCATGTTTCTGTTCTTCTGCATCACAGCCATTAAACTGGTGCAGTGTTGCTTTTGAACCTATGACATATTATAATCTTACTGAACAAAAAAAGAGTGTGTCTTTAGATTGAAACACGCAGTGGGTGTAAAACTGATTTGGTTGCAATTTTAAAACTGCGCTGAAATGTGTTTTTCAGCTCCTGCACTGCTTAAAAATACTTTCAATTCACCCGTTTGTACTTTCAGGGTCTAAAACTCTAAAAATACTCTAAAATTTTGCATTGCTTCACTAAATACATTCAAGGGGTTGGGTGTACCCCACCTGTCACAGGGCGAGAGGCGGGGGGAGGGTCTGAAAACGATGAAGTTGGGAGTCCGCTGCTCTCGCCGGCTGGAGCGAGTATTGAACCCCTCGGCTTGCTATCGAGCGGGTGAGTAACAGACGTCTCCGAAAACGTCGGCACACTTTTGCAAATATGCGATATCTTGATAAACCAAGTAGATATTTGTAATTCACACAGCTACTTTCTCGCCTTAAAATATGTTAAAAGTTTATTTTGTGGCCTAGAAAGATTAATAAGACTAATTTTAAAACTCAGTAGCGGCCGCCATTGTTGGCAGCTGAAATTTGGCTGGGCCGCGCTATGAATTCTGGGATATGGTGGGCCACGAAGGACACACCCGACCCATCCTTCAAATTTGGGGAAATGAAGGACACATTTGTCGGCCGCATTTGAAGGAGTCGACGAATTTGGACAGCCTTCGGCGTCTGGCTGTGACGTAATCGGCCTTCAAATGCGGCCTCCAGAGGATGCAGCCGACGTTTTGGGACACAGCTATAGAATGTTCTTCAGCCTTTTAAAGATGCAGGTGGGTCCAGTTAGTCACTGATTAGTCTGGCATCCCTCAGCTGGTTCAATAGACTTTCCCTGGAGGTAACCACAGGTTCCCAGCTACAGTCAGTTGTCTGTGTGGGTTGCCACACTTGAATCTGCTTGAAAGAAAGCTGGCTCACTTCTTCCAAGGCCAGGGTTTCGTGACACACCAATCACATGGCTGTCACAGAGAGATAGATATGCTCGCATTCACACCGACAGCCAATTTAGAACCAATATTTAGCCTACCATACATGTTCTTGAACTGTGGAAGAAAGCTTGAGTACTTGTAGAGAGGCTGCATAGGCACAGCCTGGACTTGAACCCAGGACTTTCTTTCTGTGAGGTGACAGGGCTAACCACTGCGATAAAAGCACTGTGCCAAAAACATCAGCTGATCTTCAGATGGTTGATAAAACTGTCTCCGCCTGCTCGACTACTTTTTTACTTGGTCTCAAAATGCATTTATCAGCCAGCACAAAGATTTGTCAGCAGACTCTAGTCTAGCCTTCCATCATACGAGTAACCACACAAACAAATATTCTTGGTGTTTTTCTGAGCGCACCTCTCCAGGGAGACAGTGAACACGCTGCCACATTCCTTCATGCTTTCCTCTCTCTCATTAAACAAATGATTGCTTTATTCAAATTGGAGCGCTTAAGCTGCTTTTACTGCTCCGTACTCCGTTTGCGTCAATAAACCTGCATTGTAATTCACGCGTGTGTGTTTTTACACGTGTCTCACAGCGTCTTAGCTCAAAGATTTGCTCTTATTGACGGCACAGAGGAGTTGGGTCTCCTTTCATTCTGAGCATGCCGTCAACATCAAACAAAGCAGTAATTATGCAATAAACTATTAAAGGCTGCGCGTCTTCAGACTGGTGTTATCGGGTGTGGGCTGGTTTTGCCTAAAGCTTTGTTTGGTTTGTTGTCTTTGATTGGGGTGCTGCTCTCCTCAAACCAGTCAGGAGGAATGCTGGGCTGAGTGTGTGGCATAAGAACGAGACTGCTGGGAGCCCTGAGCTGGCACGGCGCACTTGTAATTGGCATGTAAACATATTTGATTTGGTTTTCAAGCCTAGAACTGCAAACAGTAATATGCATGCACAGGTTCGTGCAAATAGAGACACATACAGCTCATCAGGACTTGGACATGAAGCTTTCTCCGTTCCTCTTCACCATCTACACTGCAGACTTCTCCCACAATTCCACCCAGTGCTTCCTGCAGAAGTTCTCTGATGACTCTGCAATAGTCGGCCTCATCACTGATGGGGACGACAAGGAGTACAGAGGACTGACTCAAGACTTTGTGGACTGGTGCCAGCTGAACTACCTCCAGATCAACGCCAGTAAAACCAAGGAGCTGGTGGTAGACTTCCGCAGGCACAAGCATTCTCCACTGCAACCACTGAACATCCAGGGTATGGACATTGAGGCTGTGGACAGCTACAGGTACCTTGGTGTTCATCTGAACAACAGACTGGACTGGACTCATAACTCAGACGCCCTCTACAGGAAAGGGCAGAGCAGGTTGTACCTGCTGCGGAGACTCAGGTCGTTTGGGGTGGAGGGCCCACTCCTGAAGACCTTCTATGACTCTGTGGTGGCTTCTGCTATCTTTTATGGTGTGGTCTGCTGGGGCGGCAGCATCTCTGCTGGGGACAGGAAGAGACTGAACAGGGTGATCCGAAGGGCCAGCTCTGTTCTAGGATGCCCTCTGGACCCAGTGGAGGTGGTGAGTGACAGGAGAACGGCGGCTAAGCTGTCATCCCTGATGGACAACATCTCCCACCCCATGCAGCAGACTGTGACAGCACTGAGCAGCTCCTTCAGTGGGAGACTGCGGCACCCACGGTGTGGGACGGAGAGATTTCGCAGGTCTTTCCTCCCCACTGCTGTCAGACTCCATAATAAAGACTTTAACTGATCAAGCACACACATCCATACATATGCAATAATACTAAGTGCAATAATCTTTTCTGGCATCGTTGTATTTTTACTCAGTTGTATATAGCATTCGTATTCTATTTTTATCTTATTGTATATTTTTATTCTATTTTATTCTACTGTATATAGTATATTATTTTATTCTATTCTGTACAGCTGTGTACTGTATTTATTCTTATTGTATTCTAATTTTTGCATCATAACTTTTGCACTGTCCACTTCCTGCTGTGACAAAACAAATTTCCCACGTGTGGGACTAATAAAGGTTATCTTATCTTATCTTTCATTTGGGGGTGTTTATATTCACACCGTGTTAACATTTTTTTATCCAATAATTTCCATAATAAGGGCCTGCAAAATTAACCTAAACTAACAGATGGTCACAAATGAATATATATATTAGCTGTATAATACCAGTAGGCCAGCTCTAATAGTAATTTGGTATGGCTTCGCGGGCCAAATGTAATTAGGCTACGGGCCAAATTTGGCCCGCGGGCCAGAGTTTGACACCTATGCCTTAGAGGGTCAGTATCCTCCATCCCTAACTCTAGTCTATCTATTGTTCTCCCACATTTTGGCAATCAGGGATAAAAAATATATAACTGAACTGGTTTCTTTTCATCACCAATGATGGCTTAAAGCTGACAGGTTTTGAAGGAAAAACCTACCATAAATCATGCTAAGCTCTCAGTCATTCATTTAACGGTTGTCTAAAGGCAACTGGTCTTCATTTCTTCTTCAGTTTTTGAAGATGAGCGGAAAGTCCCGTGTATTTGACTCCTGAACCACACCATTCTGTGAGTCATTAAGTGTGGAAGGTGGTGAAATCATGTGGGAGAGGATCTCAGGATGGTTGATAGTGGGTGTCATAGATAACCACCTCTGTTCAGCATTAGTTGTTTCAGTTGGATATCGATGGGCATCTTTGCTGTTGACACCAGCTAAATTTGTCAGTCATCTGTTACTCTTTTATGTTATTGTAAAGGTCTACTGGTAGTGATGTACTAGTACAAACTTTTGGCAATCTTCAAAAACACAGGGCGATAGATTATCCATGATTCCAGCAATGCCGCTGTTTGAGCAAGGTCTTCACTAGCAAACATACTGTATGTGACTGCTTTCTTTTTCTGTCACAAATCTCTCAGATTCTTTTGAAATGAAGCAACAACCAACAGTTGTTTCTCTAGGTTCAGGTACAACGAGAGCTCGCCTTAGTATGTGGAAGACTTAAAGGTAACTTAGACTTGATAAATGTCTATTTGAACCCAGATCATGAACTTTTTATACAACTAATCAATTCGCTTTAGTGGTTAAAGTCAACCAGAGTGAAAGTGGAGCTTAAAGATGGTTGGGCTGACCTGGAGTATCCTGATCTAGAGTTGTGTTTGTGCCACTGCCCAGCGCCTTTAAACACTCCTGTGTAGTTTAAGGAACACTTCATTTAAAACGTCAGATATGACTGGTTAGTTGGAGGACATGCTGTGCTTTTGCCAACAGTCTCACAGCAGGTCTGGAAATACTCATATCAATTGATTGATGTCCATGTCCATGAGCTGAGAATTTTCAAGTTTAAGGGGCATAAGTCATTTTGCTTTTCCAGCAGAGGCTGCAGTTTGAGTCCCACATGGAAACGATCACTGCCAGATCACATCAGTGCACAAACAACTTGTTGTTTTTTGGAGCTATTTCACAATTTCCCAGGTAACCAGGCTGATAACCTCTAAACATCCAGCAGACGATCAGTAGCCTGTTTATTGTTTAAATCTACCTGTTTATTTGGAACCTTCACTTATATGGAAACTATCTTATAACATGGGCACCGTAAGGTCTAGATGTTTGTGACCTCGATTTCTGTGGTTATACCTGTTTAGCATTTGGTTAAGTTGAGCCCTAAGTTGAGTGCCGACCTGGTGGTTATTAAGAAGCAAAATTTTAAGTAAGAACCAGAGAGTCTTCACGTGCAGTCTTCACAATAGACTGCATCCGCCCTGATTCCTGATGAAGTCAGGTGACCCTGAACCATTTCTTACTTATGCTGCTATAGGCTCAGCCTGCTGGGAGACTTCCCATGATGCAATGAGCGCTCCTTCAACTATGTTTATGTAAATGAAATTAAGTCAGATGGTTTGGTCTATTCTTTCACCATGAAACGCGTCATAGGTTCTCAAAATTGGCTTCAACTCTAAAACTCGGGCTGGTTCTCACAGATACACAGACCATATTCCACAAAGCCAGATGTGATAATATCAGCTTTCACCGGACACCTGAGTGAGAAGAACAATACCGGCATGATTCAGAATCAATGTTTCCCTTCAGGGCCCTGTTTCAGGAAGCCGGTTAAGTGGAAAAACTGAGTAAGTATACCCTGAGTTAACGAAAACTCTGGGTTTTCGGTTTCACAAAGCGAGTTCAGATGAAGCCTCAGTGAGTCACTATGACGACACACTCCGTGAAGCTAACCTGCCCCCTAGCAGGTTTACTACAACTAACCCTGACTGTCTCCGCCCCTTTGTCGGAAACCTGACAGTAGGAAGTGTCGGACATGGCGTGCCCCTTCCTTGAAGAGCCAGTAGATCGTGAAGCCCAAATTCTCCGCAGAGCTCTCCGCCGGGAGAGAGTGATCAGAGCGCGTTTGGACATTTTATCATTTCCTGATGATTTTCTGTGTGAACGTTACCGTTTCTCAGCACAATCTATAAGTTATTTGGATAACATCCTCAGGCCATATATTACGCATGTGACACATCGTGGACATTCTCTCAGTTCTGTACATATTATTTGTATTGCACTTCGGTTTTTTGCAAACGGGAGCTTTCTGTATAATATTGGTGACGCTGAGCACGTTTCCAAGGCTACCGTCTGTCGGGCAGTCAGGAATGTTACAGTTGCACTGAAACGTCTCCTGTACACGTTTGTGGTGTTCCCCGGTCATAGACCCACAAGATTTATCAAAGAGGGATGCCACAAAATTGCAGGTATCAGGATGACCAAAACTTAATTTATGATGTGGTGATACTTGGACTACTACTTAAATTTTACATTTATTTTCACGGTTCCCAGGCGTGATTGGCTGTACAGATGGCACTTGCATTCCAATCATTGCTCCTTCAGTAAATGAAGGAGACTATGTGAACAGGAAGTCTTTCCACAGCATTAATGTGCAGGTACATAGTTCCCTGTAGCATTTCACACTAACAAATTATTTCATTATAGTAATGGATGCTAATTTGTGTTCTCTGCACTGTGAAGATCATATATGATGCTGCCAACATTATCACAAATGTGGAAGCCAAGTGGCCAGGCTCTGTCCATGACTCACAAATATTCCGTGAATGTACACTGAGCACAAAATTTGGACATGGTGAGTTGAGAATACTTTAAAATATATAAAGACCAATTGCTTCAGGGACATTTGAACTGAAGTGTATCCTTCTGTCTTAGGAGAGTTCACTGGCTACTTGCTTGGTGATAGGGGGTATCCATGTTTACCCTATTTGCTTACCCCTTACCCTGACCCTGAACCGGGCCCACAGCAGCGATATAATCTGGCTAATTGCAGGACAAGAGCCAGAATTGAAATGACTATCGGAATGCTTAAGGCCCGGTTCCAGTGCCTGCAAAGACTCAGGGTCCCCCCAGAAAGGGCATGTGACATTATTGTGGCATGTGTGATTCTTCACAACATTGCCACAATTAGAGGAGAACACTGTCCTTCTGAACCAAACATCAGCAGTGATCCAAACCATGAACATCCTGACCCTCGCACGGACATACAAGATGGAAGCGCAGTCAGAGACACCATATGTCACAATCATTTCTTTTGACCCATCACCTCAACATGTTGAAAGAGGAATAAACAGATTTTTTTGTTCAACTGGCTTTATTGGTCGCCTGTGTTTCCTGTACACAAAGTATTAAAAGATGTAAACCTCATAAAGTGTCTCTGTTGCTTCCTCCTCTGTAACAGCTGTCAATGTTTCTTCATTATTTTCCTGTAGTAAAGAAGTTAACAACATTGCTGTTCTACTGTAAACTCATATAATCTGTGGAGTATTACTCACAACTGCATGTTGGTCTGGCTCAACAGGAGGCTGCACCAGATGCAGTACACCACCACCATCAACTGATAGAATATGAGGTTTATACAGGTCACTTATAACTTACAAGGGACCAAATGGCAATTAACAAACATACCAATCACCTTACACTTCATTGTCATTATGCTCTCAAAGACAACCAAGACTGAGGGAAGGCAAAATCAGTAGGAAAATAACTTCACTACAAAATAATCCATTATGGTAAAGAGTTTATCAAATGAATGAGTAGCACTGCAAAGGTGACTGTGAAGAAAGGATGTATGCACATCATGTATTATTTTGAATTTACCCCCTATGTAGGCACTTGTGTCTTGCGGGGTTATTGACTCAGAGGATGTCCCCGCAGAGATGCCTTCAGCCACAGGGCGCCCACTGTTTTGGCTGAGGGCCAACTGCTCAGCCTCTGTGAGTGGTGGTGGTGGAGGACCCCCACCTGTTTTTCGGGCCTCCGCTTTTTTTCTGTTGGCTATAACGGGGTCACATTTGAGCATACAGAGTAAGCAAATATGTACTTGTAATGTGCTCAGATAATTTCAATAAGTCCTTACAGAAAGAAAATTAATGTAGCCTCTAACTGCAATTGATTTACATCGGACAAACAGACCAAGCACTATGGCTCATAATACAATTACACCTCACCTGTTTGGACTATATTTTTATATTTCATTTTTACTTGCTGCCAGGAACGTTTGGGGCCTGTTGGGTTGCACCTGCGCTCACATCACATCACAAAATAAAATGTATAAAATAACAAATAAAATAACATATGATAAAATAACGTGTTAAATGGGTGGAAATCCCTAGATCAATGTTTATATTAACACTCACGCATTGACTCTGTCGGCTATGTTTTGCCATGCATGCTCCCTTTCTTTTGCAGCTGAGGCTGTGTTACTTTTTTTCTGAGAAATTTGCATGTTATCGGCATATGCTGCCATCAGAATTTCGGCCTCAAGCGCTGTGAAATACATTGACCGCGCCTTCTTTCCCTCCGTCTCCATGGTGACTCGCTTAATCTGTGCTCCGCTTATCAGGGCTTTATGTATCCTCGTCCGCGCGCTTCACTTGGGGTTAAAGCAACTCCGCGTTGATTGAACTAATTGTTATCAGCCTTTCTGAAACCGAATATTCCGAGTTGGACAGTTCAGGGTTACTCAACCCTGAGTATCGTTTTTCACTCTGAGTTTTCTAAACCGGCTTCCTGAAATAGGGCCCAGGTCTTTACTGCTCCATATGGAAGTGTGCTGTCATTCTTCACACTTGGCAGGAAAGCCAGCAGCTCCCTTTTCTGCCCGGACCATGTGGATTTCGCCCTTTGTTCCATTTGAAACTGCACTCTTTCACATCCAAAGTCCCGCCGCTTTTTACAGCACACTTCCTACCATTCTCAAGCCAGCCGTGAGAGCGTGTTTACTCAGCAGCACGGGCAGCGAGGAAGAAGAGGGTTGATTTTTTGACCTGTCAATCATGAGAAAAAATGCACTGATTAGCTTGTGACTGTAGATTTGCTTACCGCAGGAAATGTCACAAGGAGTATGCGCGCATTAAATACCTGTATGGTAGAGCGGAGGCTTCTGCTGTTGCTGCTAATAAATGAAATGAAGCCTGAGTGTGGGAGACGAGAGGCGACACAGGAAATAAGAGGAAGGCTGGCACAATAGAACGGGGTCGCTGTGCTGATTGTCATTTCTGGCCACCGCACCACACCTCCACATTCACAATAGACTGCATCCGCCCTGCGAAGCAACCGCGCCACATACGACAGGAAACGGACTCGGGATAAAAACAATATTGGCTGCCCGAATGCAGACAGAAACACTTAGAATGAAAAGCTAACTTAACAAGTACCTCACAGAAGTAGCGGCAACCGCGACGGCTCCATCCAAATTTCCCATTTATATTCAGCAGCAGCCGGACGGCGGTGAGAAAATGTATGAGTGGAGGAGCAGAAGTAATGTAGCGCGAGCAGTCCACTCCGCTGCATGAGCACATTTCATTTCCCATGCATAAGATATCACAGAGCAGTGTTTGGATAACGCAGGCCTTCCTCTCCTCACTCTATTGCCTGTAGTCATCCACAAAATCAAAAAGGATCACTGGATTCCGATTTAATCCCAAGCTGCACTGTATGCGCGCGTGTGTGTGTGTGTGTGTGTGTGTGTGTGTGTGTGTGTGTGTGTGTGTGTGTGTGTGTGTGTGTGTGTGTATATATGCACATATGTATGTGCACACCTGAGCGAATAAAACCTGTCAGAAGAACTTTTCTCGCCATTCTGCTGCCACAAATAAAATATGAAACAGAGATAGATGCAGACCGGGATGTTTTTCTTCCAGGTGTCGGGCTGAAGATGTTTGTCTTTGAGCTCGTACAGGTGTAAAACCTCTGACTGTGGGTAACCAGGCAACTGCGTGTTGGCCTTTATTCAAGCTTATAATCGTACTTGTATGATGAAAGTGAGATGTTTCAGCTGCTCTCTTAAAGTCTGATCAGTGTTTAAGTGTAAATGCATTCAGAATAAACGAGTAACAGCTTGCCTGTGCAGGTTTATTGCTGCCTTGTCTCACTATCTGTTAAAGCCAAGCAGCAGTGAAGCACCAACAACTGCAGTTCCTCTAATGTCCACTAAAAGCTACCTTTGAAAGTGAGTTGGTCCCCATAGGCTCTCATGTTAAAATGTCCAACTTCATGTATGGATAGCTTCTACCTCCATAAGAACTCTACAGGGACTGAATTTTCTGTTGCTCACCTGTTTGGACTCTAGTCCTACACATTACTGGCAGTAACAATAAACTGACCGAATAGTAAACACATAATAAAACCTGAGGGAATGAGACTCAGTTTCTATCCACAGGTCACATTCCCCAAAATATTCTCTTTAATCAGATTATTCCACTGATGGTGGCTCAGCAGGCAGCGTCCCTGCTCTGTCTCTTTAACAACTTCACATTAAACAAATTGTAGAGTTGTCCACTGAGGTCCGTTGGACCGTCTGCGACCCCTGCGGGGTCAGAGTTCATTCGGTGGGATTTCCTCTGGGCGATGTGACTGCCTGCATGGTCGGAAAGTCCTGCAGTCCTTGTGTTTCCCATGGCTGAAAGGATGCTGCTAAAGTGAGTGTGGCAGCAGAGGAAGAGTTCAACCTTAAGAGTATGAATAGTTTTTCTCTCCAGGGGAGGGACGTAACCTCCCTTGATGCAGGCAAGCGGCGAGATTCACTTCATTAGTTCCTGTGAACCTGCAGTCCTTTGCATGTTATTTTACAGAAGTCTATACACTGACTTGTTCTCCGGAAATGCCATACACAGTGTGCTGGTCCAGGATCAGGAAGTCACGAGCAAATAATTTTGCATTAAAAAAAAAGAAATAAATGGAAATAAATGATCACTTTGTGTTATTGTTTTGGAGTTCTGGAGTAGAAGCTGTAAATCTTCATGTGGCACATTTCACATCACAGGATCTTCACGGCTCTCATTACAGCGTGTCGGCAGGTTACACTTCCACCACATCGTCACAAACAGGAAGTCCTGTGGATTTAATTCCGCTTTCATTCTGATTTAGTGTATGTTTCTGTGCAACATGTTTACTTCTAATGGCCTTTAACTCCCTGTTATTTTGCCACTCAAACAGAGATTTATGAGCACCACTTTTATTGCACTTTCCGGCTAATTAAAGGTTATTTTATTCTCAATTATTTCCTTGTCAGTTTGTGCAGCGCAAGTGTTCTACTGCAATATTAGAACAAAATAAACACAATGTTTTTTTAATGAGCGCTTTTCACACTGAGATGTTAACGCTCTCGTTAAAAGAGACTGCAGTCAGGGCTAAGCTGTTAGCACGCTCAAGTTAAAACCTCAGGCACAAGTTCACACTCCAAGAAACATTTCAGAGTGCTCCTGCTTTTGCTTTAACACCCAAACAGATGCTCTGCCAGGTGATAATTAAACACTTTTAAATGGATGATTATTCAGGGAAGGATTAATTCACTCTGCTTCCATAAGTTTGCTTACACAGTTAGAGCAGCTCAGAGCTTTTATTTTAAAAGTGCTGGAGCCTGATCCCAAAATTCTGAGTGATTTTAATGAATCACCTTTTTCATCAGCTTCAGTGTTAGATTGTTTTTGGTTGGTTGGTTATCATCATCAGCGATTAACTTATTGGAATTTTTTGGCTTCCATGAAATGAAATGCATCCCTTTTAAAGTCGCGCCGACTGAAACGAGTCAAAAAGTCAAAGTTGCATTTTTTAATTCTGAAAAAAAGAAAAAAAAGAAAAATATTTCACAGCCTGAGACAGAAAAAGCAGACCAAATATATTCACGTCACAATTCATTACCAGGAACCTTGAAAATCTTAAAACTCATTCTTGAACTTCAGCTTTCACAGCTAAGTCATAACAGGTGACACAAAGTATACAAAGTCGAATGTTTAATGAGCTGAACCAAACCAACACGGACAGCTGAGGCTGTTTTATCAGTTCCTGTGGGGATTAATGTGTGACTCCAGCTAACACGGCTCTTAGATGCCAGTACACCTGTCATTTCTACACCAAACATCGATCAATACTCATATATCTGTACAGCAGTTCGTGTCATGTTAGCCTTCTGAGATCCAGATCTGTCTTTTGCTTTATGTAGCTGTCTTTTTTTTTTTTTACATTATCACAAAACTTTATATATTCAGCACAACTTTTGCTAATTGTAAGGGACTCCTTTAATCAGGGACTTGGGGAAAAAATGGCTCGTCTTTCTACAACTACACTCAAAAGTGTCAAACATAAGGCCCCGGGGGTCAAAATTGGCCCATCAAAGACTCTAATCCGGTCTACTGTACAGCGTTGGGAAATGTGATGGAAGGCATAGATTTTGCACTTTTAGTGCACTTTTGCATCCTTTTCTACTGATAAAGATCTTCCACATGGCCATCCACATCAGAGTAACAGATAAACAGTTAAATGACAGAAAAATTTTTAACATTTTTTTTGAATAAACTTAAACATTCTGTTTTATGAATACGGAGAAATGACATGCCAGAATTGTAAATGTAATTTTAGACCTTTATTTTCATAATTTAACCCCAAAGAGTCGTGGTGACAGATTTCTTTAATTTACTATAGCACCATTTCTCTGTTATGTAGAAAAACTGAGATGTATTGTTGAAGCTGCGCTTCTTTTCCTAATCCTAAAAATCTCAGGGATTAAGTGTGTAGTTAAACTTCTTTACACTGATAGAAAAGGCAGCCCACTTTGATCTTGAGTGGGCCAAACAAGTGAAACTGTGTGTGGCCTACAAAGTAAACTGAGTTTGACATTCTTGCTGTAAACATATATACATTTAGATATTTGAAAAAGTTAAGGAGAATTTTTCTAACAAGCAGCCTCGGCTTTGCGATGACTCCCAGCATCATAGTCAAGCTGACTCTTACAATGCTTCACCACTAACAGAACCAGACCTCATATGGTGCACTTCCTCTATAAATCAGCTATTAAACATGTTTACACAGCGCACACAAAGCTGATTGTGGATCCACAACTCATCCCACCCCAGGGGTCCCCAAGTGAATAATCCGGCCTTGGAACGAACAAGCGAACCAGGAAGAAAATTGATCAATAACTCGTCTCAGTGACTCAATACTTATTGTTTGCACATAAAGATTCCCGGACCTTATTTCCTTATTTACAGTCAACTTTAATTACTGAGGGGAACTCCACAGCAGTTTGAGCTCGTCTAACGTACAGTTTGAAGGATTTTCACATAAAGTTATCAGTAATTTACCACCCTGATTAAAATCAAAGGTCATTCAGGTAAGGTTAAGGCGATGATGCAGACTGTGCACGTTATATATGGAGCATTCTTTTTCTGGTTTTAGCTTTTGGTTGCAGGGGCTGTGCCTTTGTGTTTGCAGAGCTAGGACATTTCTCCTTTGTGCAGAAGTGCTGACACAGAACTCCAGAAAGGCTTGTTTCTATTTAGGGAATAACTCTCTGATTAGTAGGTCAGCTAAACAGCCCGGGGGCCAGCCAGCAGCGACTGCGGGCCGGGCCCCGGTCTGGGGACCTGGCTCGGAAATGACTTAGAGGACGCTGTTGTTGGCTTTTGTGACGAAATCCTTGGGCTGACTCGTGTGTCACAGTAAGTTAACACTGAGATGTAACAGTCAGGCCCAAACCTGTCCAGTAAACCGCCCCTGCATGTCATTTGCATGACATTACCGCAGACCTTGACCATAAGGATGAGGAATAGAGCCAACAGAGACATGCAAAACAAATGTTTAGGTGCCAAGTACAACAAGGGAAAGTTAGTGTTTGGGGACTTTCTGCTTTTTCAGGGTCTGGACTCTTTAGTTTGATGGGGATTAGAAAACAAAGGGCAGCATTTTGGCTCTGTGACACCCTTACAAGTTTATAGTCGTCATCAAGAAAGAATAGCATGATTTGAAAGCTCTGTGACGTTCCATATTCTCATTTTCCCATGAAATGTGACCATATGTGAGCCTAAATGGGCAAGAGTCCATTTGCTTTTATATTACCCTGCTCGACTCAAGGTTCTGAGCGCAGCTGCCTTCGACCTGCCAGGAAATTGCGCCTGAAATTGGCCCTGTGGTCTGAGTGGCTTATAAGCCACCTCGAAGGTATGAAAGTAAATGAAAGAGGCAAAGAAACAGCTTTTCCACTTCTCTATATCCACCACAGGCGTGTTTCTGTAAGAATGTCTTGTCTGCCTCCAGCGATGGGTTCCCAGAGAAGGTCAACAAGTCACGAAGGATCCAAAATGGAAGCCAGTGTCCATTTTCTTTGGCCACAAGTGCATGTATGAATAAATCCCAGATCCCTTCTCTTTTCTTCCCCTTCTGTAACACAGCCTCTTGTTTTCAGTCGCTCTCTTATTGCTGTAAATGGCTTTGGCTTTTGGTATGTCTGCTCTCTGGAAGTGAATGGAAGAGTTTGAATTTCACTGATCTAGGCACAAAAATGAATAGAATTATGCGCTGGCTTTCATTATAAAATGAAATAGATCTTTTTTTTGTATTTGCTGTCTCTGGGGGTTTTTAAGACAGTGAATGAGCAGGAGATATGTCTTGCTTAGTGGACCTAAGCCTTGGTGTTAGAGAGGCAGTGACTGCAGGCTGAAAACCCGGTCGTGTATCAGTGCCAAATGCTGGAGGAAACGTACCTTCAGTGGTTAGTCGTTGGAGAAGAGCCAGTCCTGTCGGCCATGCTGCTGCTCCATCATTACACTTTCAGGCCTGGAGCACGTTAAGGCTGTAGACTTTTTTTGTCTTATCAATCCATACCTCAACACTCCAGCGTACTCGATAAGGCCAGATTTAACATGCAGTTCAGGTCTCTAGCTCATAAAATTGAATTAATACGTAACCTTTTGCAGCTAAACCGGCCTTTGTGCCAAAATCTCATTTTCGGAGAACGCAGAGCTCGAGGGCTTAATACACCGAAAGCAGAAGGTTCAAATTTAGATTCAAATCAAAGAATGTATTTGCTTTTACTTAGGGTCTTAATTTTCATCTCCATCAGCCCACGGGTACTGCATAAATTACTCTTGCACACTTTTGGAAGGATTACTGAACAGACCTGAACTCTGACCCCACCCAGAGCCTGCATTTGGTCGACTTCCTAACAAGAAATATTAATCGTTAATAAAAATAACTACAAAGAAAATAAAAAATAGGTCAGAGTTTAGATAATGCTGGATGTAAACACTTTGGCTGGTTAAAAGTAAAATCATAATCTCATCAACTGCCGTTAGTTAAGAAGCTACTCCTGACTGTAAAGAGGTGTACACAAAGGAAGAGAGCAGCAGGGATGTGGCGACCAGAGACTGTGGAAGATCAATTTCCAGAGAAAGGCAGAACGAACACTGAATATTTATGTGTTCGATGCCATTTGTTTGTCTACCGGGAATAAAATTTGTTGGAGAGGTGGGACACAAGCAAATGAAGAACTTATTTGATTTTGGTGCAGATCCATCCATCTTCTTAAATGCTGGAGCCTACCCCAGCTGTCACTGGGTAAAAGGCAGGCCACACCCTATGGTCAATTTAGAATCAGCAGTGAACCTAACGTGAGTGTTTGTGGATTGTGCGAGGAAGTCGGAGTACCTGGAGGAAAAAGCACAGGGAGAAGACGAAAAAACTCCACATAGGAGAGACAGAAGTGTCTGGTAGATTCAAACCAGCAACCCTCTTGCTGTGAGGTGGCAATACTAATACTGCGTCACCCATTTTGGTGTAGATCTGGAAGACAGATATCTGACTTTAGCCATTGCTTTGCTGTTTGTGGTCTGTCTGTGCTCATCTTTTCTCAAACCAGTTTTCTCCCTGTCACAAGCCCTCACTTAGAGGGCATTGTTGAGGTTCTCCCTTTGATACTGCAGGGTCTTTACCTAGCAGTATCAAAGTGCTTTGAGACAACTATTGTTGTGAAGTGGAACATTAAAAAAAAGAATCGTATTGTTCAGTGCTGGGCAGCTGGTCCGCTTATCTAAGCACTCCTTTCCTTCTGAACTAGAAACAGCTGCTGAAACGAGGTCGATGAGAACCATGAGAGTGAACTACAACAGTTTGCGGGAATTGAAGAGCTGGGTGTGGGTCTCTCCTTTATCGTCTCTATTTGACTTGATGTGTGTATGACCTCCAAAGGTTGGCTTTTACTCCAAAGTTCAGCTTCCTGAAGGAAATGGGAAGTGCTGGTGAATTTGAAGCTTGGTTATTAAATGTGAACAATAGGCCCTCAAGTCAAACCTGATTAATGTTGGATCATCACAGCATGAGTTTAGACTGAAACCCTGCAGGTCTATGAGTGAGCAATGTCAACATGTTGCTGGGTGAAACCTTTCACTCCCAGCTCGCTGGTTTCATAGCCAGATGAAATATGGAGCTTAATGTAAAACACTTTCAGGTGTAAAGTGTTTGACTCTTTCCATTGTTGAGAAGGCCGAGTGTTTAAGCTCCAGCAGGGGGGGAGGTTGGGATATGACAGAGCTGTCATAGGCAGCCCGACCTGCTGCAGTCTTAAGGCTAAGAAATGCCCGAGCTGCAGTCATGCCCTTGAGAGGTGCTCTTAAAACAGCGGTCGTCAAATATGCAGCAGTATAATTGGAATATTAGATAAACTTAAAGAAATGTGAGTTATGACAACCGCCTTCAAGGAGAAGCAATAAAAACCTCCCCTCTCAGTTGGAGGGTGAGGCATAAAGGGAGGCTGAGGAGAGGAGGGGAGGTGTGATATATACTCTGCCCTCCCCAACACTGATTTTCCATAGCGATTGGAGGCCCTCCGCAAATGATGAGGGAGGCAGCTGTGAGGGCGCAGAGGCTCTGCAGGTTCACGGCAAAGTCAACACTGTCCAATCCCTCTAAAGCCTCACACCGCTCACCGCAGAGCAGCGGGCCAAAATAAAGCCAAGCCCGTCCGCGTACGTGAGCACGAGTACGTGTTATTGTGTATTAGAGCTGTGTTTTCCCACTGCCTGTGTGCTGAAGAGTGTGTGTGTGCACTCACTTTTCGATGGGCTGATATTTGAGCGTACCTGTGGCATGCTCTTTTCGCCAGGATGAATCTTAATCTCGATATCTGTAAGCAGCTCTTTCCTGTGAGGATTTGCATGTGGATTTTCTCCCTGCGTGGAGGGGTAAGTGCATGATTGACCGCAGCGTGAATTTGCATACAGCGGTGTATTTGTGATATCGCTCCATCTTGACCCTGTTTAGACTGGCGCAGAGCCCTGTTTAAAGGATGACTGTGGCAATTTTCTTTATCCTACTGCAAACAAATGCTGTGAATTGACCAAAACCAAAACCAACAATGTGTTTGCCCATTTTCCAGTCTAGTTTCTAAGGAAGACATTTAAGAGCATTTCACTAATCTCAATTAGTTAGTCTCAACTGAATAAAAAAAGCGGCCAATTACTTTCTTATAATATCTGTGCACTGTACTGGAAACTGTTTTGTTTAGCAGCTTGTTTTTGTTCCCATGGTGTCAAATACTGAAACACAAATAATCAAAGCCGTTGGCATTTCAAAAATCATGCACAACCTTTGTGTGGGTGTGTGTGTCACACCACTGACAACAAACACACACACACACACACACACACATATATATATATAGATGCTTTGTGTCACATTTAAAAGTTTCCTTTTACACAATCTTCTCTGAACCTAATCAAATAGTTTTTGGTGACTGAAGCTAACGAGTGAGAGAAACAGAAATAAAAAAGGATGTGAAAACAAAGTGCAGAAGGTCTCAAATGTGCATGAGCTGCAGTCTCCAGGTAACCTTTCCAAACCAGCAACGTTTCAAGGCTCACATGTAGATTGTGTAGACCAAAAGTAAAAACTGGCCAATCTTCTTTAAAGCGAGAGTTGCATGCAAAGGTTTTTGTTTAAGTTATTACTGGATGTTTTGAGTTTTTAGCTTTTTTGTTAGGAGTTTGGTGCAAGGATTGATGCCACTTCTGTAGCTGAAGCTATCACTAGCAGCTAGCTAGGTTAGCTTGGGATAAAGACACCGGAAACAGGTTGTTCATCTCCATCTTCCCAAAGTCTTCTTACTTAGATTTAGCAAAGTGACATAAAGGTCAGTGAATAGTCATAGGGGACAGTTATACAGTGTGTTTGTGGTTTTCTACTTCTGTTTGGAGACTAATAAAATGATTTCTTTAAACATTTATATTGCTTGTGTGTATCAACTACATATTTGTGTATATTTTTCTCAACCTGCTGGCTTAGATGGAGAAAACTTTTAAAAAGACAAAATCCCACATTTCTATACCATAAAGGATTAAAACTGAGGGTTAGGGTTGGGGTTATTGTCAATGATGAGACCTCGGGACGTTAACAGCATTGGCCATCTATTTAACCAGTGCGTTAATTACATAAATGATATTTAGACACAGACAGCTGTGGACTTAAAAGCCACATTCAAAAAGTGAGTGTAAAACAAAATGCTATATCCTCAACTAAATGTTAGATATATTCATTTTTGCGTTTTTAATTTGTATTTTGGCAATTCTTCTTCATATAATCATTTTGGGAAAAATCATTTGTTACTACTCAGGCTGCCAATCAAAGAAAAGCACAAGGTACTTTATGAATTTCATATCATGTGGAATTTCAATCAGATGCTGTAAAACTATGTTAAAGAATATTTGCAAACACCATGTAATCCCAGGGGCCGGGTCTGGAAAAGACCAGTTGAGCTTCGAGTCGTTCTTCAGTGACCCTGCGCACATTTTAGCAGCTTTGGATTTTAGCATCAGTTTCAAATGGATATATTGACACCCCCTGCCCCCACCCCCCATCCTCCACTTCCCCTCGGGCTCAGTGTGGAGAACTCTCTGGACATGCTCCATATAAACAGACAAGACACTGGGTTTGATTGGAGACGAGCAGCCTTACTCTAATCAGCCCTCCATTCTCTCTGGGGTTTCTGTTTCCAAGGCAGCGGCGTGCTATTCACACTGTTTCACTCTGCTACAGAAATAGACCAGATAATATTGTCAGCGAGCAACAGAAGAACTAAATTTCTACTTTGAAAGATGCTAAATGACACGCACAAAAGCATTCTCAATTATTTCTTCTATCGTGTGGTGTCGAGGTTAATAGTTGAGACGATTTGTTATTCGGTACACGGCGGCCAGTAGATGAATCCTAATGTTTTGGACTTATTGTACTCTCGGATTTACTGAAAACTGGTGGTTTTTCCCTGCCATGTTTGGTCTCATTGAGCATGCGCACTCAGTTGTCATTCGAGCCAGTTGAAAGCATGTGCCTCCAAAACTTTTCCACGCCAAGCTGGATGACTTCCTGATGGGTCCCTCCACAAATTCTAATATTACAAACAGACCATTTTGAGGGGGATTTGCTTCTCACATGCTGCAATGATTGCATAAGAGGAAACATGCATTTTTTGGCTTGTGACTATGCTACTTAAATTGACTAAAATGAGTATGTAAAAGCCCTCCGTGATCCCTGGGGACTTAGCTGAACTGAGCAGCTTGACATTGAAGCCTTTGTGAAGCTACATTAAGGTATTAAAGTTGCTCCTCTTCAAAAATATCAATTTTGCTAGAAAGAAATTGATTGAAAACATTTTTCCATGACTCAGTTTGCTGTCTATAAGTAAATAATGCAGTTCTAATTAGACTCTAAATACCCTCTGTAATCTGGTCCCCTTAAGGCAGGTGTATCAAATATAAGGCTAGGGGGCCAGAATCTACCTAGCAAAAACTTGAATTTGGCCACTTTGTACAGCTGCAAACGAGAGCATAAATTTTGGACTTTTAACTGTATTATATTAATTTTCACAGCTTTTTTTTTTTTACTGATAAAGACCTCCCCCCATCGTCATTAATTAAGACAGAAATTAAAAATTTAATGACTGAAAAGTGCCTGTTTTTTTCCCCCACTGCCTACTATAGAAATGCATGATTTTTAAAAACAGATCCACAGAAAAAAAAAGAAAAAAAAAAGGAAATTTTCTATGATAATGAAAATTTTCTGTTTTAAAAATACAGAGCAATGAGCTAACAGAACTCTTTGTCAGCACAACTGTTTGGGCTTAAACGGTGTAATTTTTACACATTAATTTCTTACATCGAGTATAGAAGCATTTCTTTATCAAGTAGAAAACCTGAGACATATTGTTGAAATTGCACCTCTTTCTCCTATAATTTCAGAGATTACATGTGCAGTAAAACCTTAGACTGACAGAAAGGGGAGTTCCTGTCAGTCTCATTTTCCATCTTTGCATGTATCCAAGATGGAAAATGAGTTTAACATCCCTGCATTAAAGAATAGCCACTTTTTCCCATAAATGCATGTTTTTTTTTTTATTAATAGTATAATAGCCAGTTTTAATGCATTTTCTAGTGTTCACATTTAATGTGTATGACGCAGCTTGACTCACAGAAAAAAATATATGACGAGCATACTTGCTACTGTCATCAGTAAATGCTGTGACATGAAATGCTATTTCTGACGAGTGGGGAAAATGTACTTAATGGAAAAACTAAATAGCTGACTCCCTTCAGTGTATTTTTGTAAACAGAAGAATCAACACCCAGCTGTTACACAAAATGATCATTATTTTAAATATGTCGACATAACCCTCCCTTCATGTCTTTTAGCAGCCGGAATGAGGTCATCTTCAGGGTGATGACTTGCTTTGGTTTTAATCACTTGCCTTTCATATAAATTCTTGTACATCCTTATTATTTCAGTAGTTCAGTTAAGACATTTTCCATTTAGGTGAATGCAGTATCCAGGATGTACTCCACCTTTTGCCCTATGATGGGATAAGCAGAATCTTTGGTCCTACATGTATGTCCATCCTCGGACAAGCTGGATTCATCGATCCCATCCACCTCTAGTGCATTCCTCCAACACCCTGACTGGATGTCACATCTGCCAGATGCTGACTGGTTAACAAGTGGGCTGGTTAAAAGCAGAGAGCATCAGTGGGGTTCATGAATGGAAAAAAGGGTGGCTGTAGCTCAGGAGGTAGAGCAGGTCACCTACTTATCGGAAGGTTGGTGGTTCAATCCCTGGCTCCTCCAGTCTGCATGTCAAGTATCCTTGGGCAAGATACTAACCCCAACTTGCTCTCCGATGCATCCATCGGAGAATAAATGAGTGTGAATGTACTTAGAAAGCACTACGTATAGATAAAGTGCTTGCGAGAATGGGTGTGCTTGGGTGAATGAGACATGTTGTATAGAGCACTTTGAGTACTCCGGGAGAGTAGAAAAGCGCTATAAGAATCAGTCCATTTACCAAAAATCACGAGAAAACACTTCAAAGACCAACAAATACATTAAGAGAACCACAGACATTGGCTGCAGTGGACACTTCACTGTTTTTAAAACTTGGTTTCACTTCAGCTCTTTGTATTAGAAGTTCATGCTTCTCTTCGGTTGGCTGAGGGACCAAAAACAGAACAACACAACTACAAGTGGCCCACAGGTTGGATCACATACTTTCTACACTGCCTCCATCTGACAACAGAGCTCTCTGCAGGCACCTGAGCCATCCCTAGAGTGAAGCAGACAATGAACATCTGACCTCTGCTGGACCTTAAATCCTGTTATAGGCTCCAGCACCTCCACTGACTGGATGAGCAGAAGAAAATGGATGAACGCATGGGTGGGTGGGTGGACTCACTGCTGGAGCATCTGGTGGACATTAGGAGAACTGCAGTTTTTAGCATTATGTGTTGGAATCATTTTTCAGCCCCAGAGGTTGCCATTTGTGTAAACCATAAACATTTTTGTATGATAGTGGTTACAGTACAAACCGGATTGTGATGTGATTCTTTGTTATGTAAATTTTCTGTAAAGGAACCAGCTGATGAGGCTCATGCATTAGTTCTGGATGCCTGTCTATGAACATATTCCAGAAATAGACAACTAGTGGAACATACCTCTTGCTTAGCCCATGGCTCCTGGGAACTGGACTCCGTCCAATATCCATTTACTTCTGCTGCAGAGAAATCATTATATTTGAATCAATACTCGCCATGACATAATGTCACTTAGCCAAAAGCTAATTTGATGTCACAGCCGCATTGTATTCTCTGACTGTAACTGGAAAAAGAATCCAACATTGTGTGCCAGGCCATGTTGCTTCAATCATGGCCACAACAACAACAACAACTCTAACCACATCAACAGGGACGTCTCTCGTCTCCCATTCAGTGCGAACTCTTAATGTACTTTGTGGAAAATGTTGGGGTCACTCGGCAGGGAGGCTGAGACAGAAAACCCTGGGAACCCGGCCTGAGATGAAGCACGCAGATAAGCCTGAAACCCAAGTCAAGGTTTCTCTCACTGGTCGTCCTCTCAGGAACAGCAGCTTAATGTTTCACATAGCTCACATAACCAGATACAAAACAGTAATAAATATGCTTTAAGATGCGATAACATGTACGTATGAAGGGCCCGTATAAGATCAGAAACATACACAACTCTAATTCTTTATTTGTGAAACAGCTGATAAATCCTTATTAAATTGGCTCTACATCAAAACACTGACCACCTGTTTCACATTGACTCCCCAAGTAAGAGAGATACAATATCCTCATAAGAAAATACAATATTCGATGCTCCTCTTCAGTCCGTGGCCTGATAAGAAAGTTACACATCGGTCCAAGTGAAC
The DNA here is from genome assembly GCF_963969265.1 of Rhamphochromis sp. 'chilingali'. Taxonomy (NCBI): domain Eukaryota; kingdom Metazoa; phylum Chordata; class Actinopteri; order Cichliformes; family Cichlidae; genus Rhamphochromis; species Rhamphochromis sp. 'chilingali'. The sequence goes on from NC_137941.1 coordinate 8,708,233, forward strand.
CAAACGAACAGCATTTTTGCACACTCAGCTTCATCAACCATCCTCCCAATGCAAACTCACAAAAGCACTAACTATTCTTAATATGATCTGATTGATCTCACACAATGACACTCCACATCGTCTTCATTTCCTGTTCCTGTGAACAGAGTGCCGGCCGATTCACCGCTTTCCTGTCACTTATTTAATAAACTGTTTAAAAAAAATTTCTACATGTAAAAAAGCAAAAGCATAAATATAAGATCAAAAATAAAGCAGCATAGAATAAAAATAAAGTTGAGGGAGATATAAGTAAATATAAAAACACAAGTTGTTTTTATATTTAAAACAACTAAAATAAAACCAGAAAAACGACAAACTACACAAATCAATAACAAATATTAAAAGATGTTGACATTTTTGCATGTAAAAGTGTAATTTAAGAAGAGATTTGAAGGAAGTCTTAAAGTCATCTTAAGATTTAACCTTACATTTTTTAAAAGATGGATCATCCTGAGCATCTAAAGCTGAAGACTTCCTGCCATTACATCCAAATTTCTGTTACATCATATAAACTCTAACGCGGTGAGGAAGCCAGTGGAGAGAATCCAGGTGATGGTGCGTTAAAAGAAACCTCTCTGCTGTGACTTTTGGTTTAATAAACTATACAGCTTTAGGAAAATAAAAGCATGAATGACTTTTGGTCCAGAGTTTGGAGTTTAGCAGGAAAAACCACCTGCTTCTGTTCTGGCTTTGTGAACACTGTCCCTTTAACATTATTTGGCGTAATGACCTGTTTGTTTCATGAACAATAGCTGCCACTAATTCTGCTCAGTTCACCTGCTAACTTTAGCCTGTACTCATGACTCACTGTACACATGTCTCTTTACTTTACTTTCTTAAATAATAAAAGTACCTCATAAAAAGGTAATTATTTATAAAATAGCCTGAGTGAGGCCTGCTCAGCTTAAGTTGTGTTTCTCTGTTCTCACATTCTGACATAATGCCTCCAATAAGCAATCCTAGACGGTGAGGTGAGTAGAACTCCTTTTTTGACAAAGTGCAGCAGACCTTCCTACACTCTAAAAAATATTCATGGTGTTTGTAGGTAGAACTTAACAAAAAAGCATTTTTCTACTTAAAAAAGTAAGTTGTCTACATGTACACGTTTCAGTGAGTTGACTAATCAATGTTAAAAGTCAGTGCAACACAGAAATTAATAAACACCTCCTTAACTTAAATGTTTGAGTATATTGAACAAAATACTTTTATCATCAATCAACAACAGAAAATATTAAGTTTGTGTAACATGTAAAAGTGAGTTTGAACATCTTTCGTGTTTGAACTGCCCATAACTGGACCATAACGAAAAAATAATTACAACTACCATAAAAAAAGAAGAAATGGAAAAAAACAGAGGTTGGCACCACTACCTGGTAAGTTCCTTGTTTTATAGTCTTTAATAAATATGTACTAGTTACAGGAATTTACTGCTTAAGTTTAGTCTGACAATGGCAGCTACATGATGTGAATTGACACTCTGTGTTATGCTAGTTGTTACTCTATAAAAGTATAAAAGTATGAGCGTTTGTATTTTTTCCTGTTGTTAATGAAATCTGTCAATTAAATCTGTCACTCCGGTCGTTACTTTGGTTAGCCATAGGTGTGTATGAGACCATGCATACAGCAGAGGGTAACCCCGTAGCATATGTTCGTATCATCACAGGCGTAGCAGTTGTCTGCATTCTTATCACTTTGTGGGATTAGAGGTGTGTTTCCCCTAGACTGTGTTCGGTGAGTTAACTAAGTATTGAATTTCAAAATAGATTAATTACAAGTTATATTTGTACACTTTAAATTTGATGGTTTTAATCATAGTTTAGCATAGTAAAGTTGCTAAAGTTAAAGTTGTTAGCTAGCTTTCTTTTAGCTAGCAAACGTTCCTCGCAAATACAGAGTACATTGTCAATTTTTCCACTTATACTTAAAATTTGTCACTTGTCAGGGTGCATTTGGTTAGCTGACAGACCTTGCAGACAGCAGAGCATGTTCAATTTGAACCTGTATATGTTCAAATTAACCAGTCAGCAGCTGCCTGCATTTTTATCATGGTGTCAGAGTAAATTTGTTTCGACGGTCTTGGGTGAGGTAACTAATTACTGACAGAGTGAAATGTGGTGAATTTATGCCAGAGTATTTATGTGAGTAAAAGTATTTCTATCAAATGTATTGATATTTTAAGCGCAAATGTGAAATATGCCTGAGGTTAAAGTTAGTTGACCTAGCAAGAAAAAACTAAATTGTGTGTGTGCACATAAGACTTGCTTTCGTTACCTTCTGTAATTGTAAGCATAATGTGGAGTGTGGGATTGTGGCATGTCTACAGTGGTCTTCAAATAATTAAAAAGAAAATTCTCTCACACATTTGGATATGACACACTTTTTCCAATTTTAAACTACAGTCTGTAGATTTATTTATTTATTTTTTGAATTTTGGATTCATCTTTTCAGTGTTTCATTGTAGTATTTTAGAGAAGGTTTTATACTTAAAATAACTTGTTAACTCAAAAGCCTCGATAAGCCTTTGTAGTCTTTTATAGTCCTTAGAACTCAACAAAAACTGTTTGAAATAGTCTCCAAATCTAGGTTACATTTACTTTCACTCACCTTATCCTACTGCTAGCAAAGGGTGCATTGAAAGCAGGGCAGTATGTAACAGATTAAATTCAAGTTATAAAAATTAAATTGTTTATTTGTTAAAAAAAAAAATTAAATCAATAATTAGCAAAACGCTAGTCCTATGAATGTAATATGTTTGACTTTTGGCCTAGTAAACTTTTTTTATTCTCCAGAGTTCAGTGGAAACAAGAAGAGAGGTCGCAATCCGTTGCCTGATGGTGTATCTGAAAGAGAAAGAAGAGGATCTCTTCAGAGAACAGCTGGTAGGTAAATCTCACATTGTTTTGTGTTATATTTTTAAATAGCACATAAAATACCGACATGTTTCTTTTTAACCTACTTGCCAGGATGGTGAAGAACAGTTCTCAGAAGAAGTGGTAAAGATCGTAGTCACCAGACATGCAGCAGTGCCACTTCCAGCCATCGCTAAAATTGTGATTGAAGGAACAGCTGTCCTGGAAGACCTTGATGTGCCCAGAGCGTGTGCCTTAATGATGGGACTTATATACGCTCTCAATCTGAGCTACCCCAAACAAGTAAAGAACACTCTAGAGGTATTCCAGAAGGTGTTTCTGGAACTTGATGGGCTTAAAGCCAGCCCACAGGTAATGTCTCTTAAGTACAAACTTCTGTTATAAAACAAATGTAATTTAGGCTGCAATATTCAGATGTGCTGATGCTTGTGTTTTTTATGCAGTCTTAGACAAGTGTAGTTTTGAGAGTTCATAATACGTATAACCTTACCTTTGGATTGTTGCGTTGTTAAATATTAACATGTTTTGTAATTTTCTTGATTCTGTGATATTTACCAAGTTGCTAGGTTAAAGTTAATGTTTAATAATACCGGTAAGCAGATTTGCAAAAACAAATTGCCTTACTTTGCAATGTTTGTTTTCTGAGGTATTTTAGAAGGGTGTGATGTGTGTTCAGTTAATCAGAAGTTGTAGACACCATTGTGGAGTAAGAAAAACGAAGTAAATTGGTATGTTTTAGCTTCTGATTCAACACACCTTGTCCAGGTAATAAACATGCTACATTTTCTTTTGTTACTGAGGTTGTTTGTGGAGGAATTGTACTGAAATACATTATTGTTTTTGCCCACTCATTTATAATTAAAGGGCTGCTGTAATGTTTGATTTATGTTGTATGACACAGAAGTGTATTACTTCGAAAATGTTATGCAATAAACTGTTTCATCAGTTGGAATAATTTAAATGGCTATGTTTGCATGGATAATTGTGAGTAGGATATATGTAAAAAAGTAAGTTAGATTAACTCAACTAATGTAATTTGTCAACTCAATATTACCAGAAATTTTAAATTAATATTAGGTTGCTTAAACTTAATTATGCTTTTACAGGTCAAAGTAAATCATGTTGGTTTGTTGAACTAGTTGAGTTAGCCAAACCTAAAAATTACTTGCTGGATTTACTTAATAATATGCAAAATTTGTAACTTAAAAAGTTGAGTGGAAATTGTTACCTCAATTTTTTAAAGTTGAGCCAACAAAACATTTTTTAGAGTGTATTTGACTTTATTCGCCATGGAAGGCCCGAGTATACTGCAGTTATGTAGATCTACGTGTTTATCTCTAAACTCATCTTGTTTTATTTTTTAATCTTCACGAGTTCAAAGTGCTGAGGTTGAACCAAACTGGGGACCCTAAGCACAGCAGTGGCTCCTGACCTTGGTGGAGAAAAGTCTTAAAACATCTTTAAAAACGACCTTCAGTAAATCTGTCATGTTTATGAATGAAATGTGATGTCTCGATCATTGGAGGCCAGTTTTAATGCACCTTCTCTTTGTCAAGACGGCCGGCGATGTTGGGTTTCTTTTCTACTCGGTCTTGTGATGTAGGGCTCAAGCACCACAGTGTGGCATCTCAAAGCTTCAGGGATGTGTTTATGGTTGCAGTCGTCAAGGCTTTTGGACGCAGGCATGTGGAGACCCACATGTGAAAGATTTACAAGCTTCCAACAAAGGATTCGTATTTGTAGCTTTCGCGTGCCAGGCTCGTATTCTCCTTCCTGAAGGAGAAAGTGACCGTTTGTGCAGCACTTTCACTAACTTGTACGTGTGCCATGTAACCGCTGTTTGCCGGCGTGTGTGAAGCACTGATTGGAAGGGAGTGCCGTTCAAGTGTTCTTGGTTAGAAGGAATATATGGTTTCGCTATCAGCTGAAAACACTCAACACGATTTCTAATTGGGGCTCTATTTCTGCCCTATGACTCTTTTCAGCACGCCGTAATAAGATTGCATGCGTACCCACCTCTACAAGCATAAAAAAAACCCCGAAAAAAAAAACCTCCTGCATTGGTCCTCATCTCTCTGCCCTCAATCGTTTACGCTCCACTGCCAAGTCAGAGGTCTAATTATTCATTTGAGCATGAGAGTTTAATTTACGCTTTTCATTTGGAGTGATTGGCACTCGCATAAGTTATGCTGAATGCTATTTAACTACAGTGGAGGCAGGCACGATGCTCCATCACCGCGCCACTCCACTCGCCCTGGTTATTCATGTTGCAGCTAAATGTATATTCATGTCCCTGCAAAGCCGAGTGTGTCGGAGTAAAAGGCCTCATGTTGAATTTAGAAGGTGTGTGTGTGTGTGTGTGTGTGTGTGTGTGTGTGTGTGTGTGTGTGTGTGTGTGTGTGTGTGTGTGTGTGTGAGGAGGAGGATGTCTTGCAACAAATCGCTCTCTGTGCTGCTTGGAATCCAACATCACATGTTAATGCCTTTACTGGGGCGTGCCTGGTATCTCCAAATGTTTTATCTGAGCTTAGGGAAGAGGAGATAGAATTCCCAGCATTCCTTGCTGCATGGGCAAGAACTTAAAGTCTTAACTCAACACTGAACAGGTCACTTGCAACCATCTGGGGTGCTACATGGGCAAGCTTTTCAGAAAGTAGTACGAGTTACCTTCAAAAACAAAAGAAAGGTTCTTTATTTTTTCCCTTTCAGTGAAAATATCTATTTAAAAAAGTGATTCAAGATGGTCACCAGTGACCGAGTGGATGTTCAAGGTTATCCTTGTCAAATTATTTACCTCCAGACAGTTTTAGTGCAACTGCCCAGTTTCAGTGACTAAACCTAACCTGTACATTAAATTTAACACTCTGCCCTAATGCAACCCCAAGAATCACAGCCATTTAAGTTTAAATTAGCCTGTTAACATTATTAAAGTGTAAATAGTCAAAATTCTTCAATGCACAGCTCCTCAGTGGGCTTTTTTATTCATTGAGCCAATATCAGGTTTTTGTTGCAATTATTACAAACAGAAGGGAACAATTATGAAGTGGAGGAGGAAATATATGTTAGCATACTCAGGCCTAATAAAAAGCTCTGCAGGTGTCTTTAAGTAAGTGTTTCTATGGACCGCATGAAACAATTTTATTCTTGCTGTGTTTATGCCAGACCTTCCCAAAGTGTGGGGCCCGAGAGCCATCGCAGGGGGTGTGCGGTATGAAAAGGGGGAAAAAAACAAAATGCTTGGACACTGCTAGCACAGTGCCCACACAAACGCAAAGCAGGAGATGAAGCATCGCTGAATATGTTTCCAAACCAACTTCATTCTAAGCCTAGAGACTAGAAAATATGGTGAATTTGCTTCACCTGCACAAGTGCCAAGGTAGGTCTCCCCTGCATAGTTGGTTTTCTTTCGTCGGGAGCACACGCTGGGCTGTTCAAATCACGGACAAACAGTATCCCACATTCTTGATTTTTAGTTCACAAACACTTCTCATAATGACTAACTACTCCTGACATTTTGGAGATGTTAGCTCTTTATACAGTTACAGTGGGATACAAATAATATCAGGCTGATCCTGCCACGATTTGTTCCCCCTGTCCAAATCACGGACAAACAGTATCCCACAGCTGTTTATGTTTTTAAGCCCATTTTGCACAGAGAGGCATTTTTTGAAAAATGTATTGATAGCAATGTTGAATATTATTACACAGGAAAAAAACAACTACATGTAAAATAATTACACCGTGACACCTCTGCCTTTCTAAATGGAGGGACAGTAACTGCGTGTGTATGTAAGCGTGTAAAACCTGAAGATAGTCAGATTAACAGTATTTTGTCTCTATCTGCCATTCTGCAATTCATCTCATGTAAACAATAACGTGGTGCACAGCGTGACGTGAAAAAAGGCACATACCTTTGACGTTGCGTGACGAACTCTGTCCTCGTCCACAAATAAACGCAAAAAAGGAGCTTTAAAAAAAATCTCAGTTTTCGGTGATTCGAAACGCCGTTTACGTGTGGATGAAACAGCTGCGTTTTCAAAAATACCCGTGTAGGTGCAGACGCAGCGTAAAAGAGTTTCATTACTACCTGTAATTAATTGCAGATTACTTTTACTTCCATAACTGTTTACTAAATGTTTGAGGTGTGAAATAAGCCGCAATGGAGCAAAATACAGGTGTGTGTGGTTGGAGGATGTGTTTGAGCGCATGTGCGCGTATGTGCGTGCTGGGGGGGGGGGGATTTTTCTTGTAAAACAAAGGGGGGCCCAGCAAAAGTTTGGGTACCACTGGTTTATGCAAATAAATCAAATTAATTTGTAAAAAATGTTTGGAATCATGTATGATTTTCGTTCCACTTCTCACGTGTACACCACTTTGTATTGGTCTTTCATGTGGAATTCCAAAAAAATTGATTCATGTTTGTGGCTGTAATGTGACAAAATGTGGAAAAGTTCAAGGGGGCCGAATACTTTTGCAAGCCACTGTAGTTTGAGCTGCATACCAATGACTCTGCAGTGCTGGCAGAGAAGGCCAACAAAACAAACCATGCATGGTCAAATTCTCTATTTATTTATATTTGTTATTATTCATATTCACATTATTTGGATTTGAATTCATAACCGGGGGGACTCCATTAATAAAGTTGGATTTTTATACAAAGATGTCTTAAAACGATGATGATTAAAAATGAAAACGGTAAATAACCATCATTTTTACAGTCACATGACCCCTGTCTCAACCGCTGGTCTTCTGTCCCTAAACTGCCTTTTGTTTGAGGCCATGAAGTACGGTTTCATACAATCATCTAGGATTTAAGACTCTTCTACCTCATTTGGATCTTCAGTTAAGACTTACCATTTTCTTCCATTTCTCTTGTGTGCATCAAATATTCTCGAGACACAGCTGTGACAAATACTGGCATGGTAATTGTTGCTGACTCGCTGATCTACACTGCTTTAAATAAGCAAGGTTTTTCCACTTTACTAAACCTAGATGGGTCTCCAGTGATCTGATATGTGTTAAAATGTTAAAATCCTTTAAAACAAAGACAAACCTTCATTATTTAAAATGCATAAAGACTCAAATGTATCGGCACACTCTCTCAAGCGCACATATTGTTCGATCACACCTGCGCGTCTTCCCCCACCGCACCGCCTCCTTCCTCTTTGAAAACTGCAACACTGAACAATTTCCTCCTCAGCAGATCCCCATGTGGTCGAGCACATGAGGCCCATAGCTGGCCGCTTATTATCCACCCCATTGTGTTTTTCATTTCCACACACACAAATAATTCTCTAATTAACAAACACTTTGTAAAGGGAGGAGGTAGGCAGATGTTGGGGAAACGATTACGAAAAACCACTGCACAAAGGGGTTTGGAGAAGCACCGCCAACCCATCATAATCCCGCCCGTCTGTCCGTTACCATCATAGTTAACCATGTCTAACGTTTTTATAGCTCTCTGCCTCGATTAAACTCATTCTGAGAGCTAATAATGGCGCCATTTGAAAGCCGTGATTGCCACATGGGGCAGAGGAGTCAGTGAAGTGTCAATCAAGCTTTGCGCAGCAGGAGTTCGGGGGAAATGTGAGGGAGCGGAGAGAAGCGCAGCAGAAATAAAGACGTGCTTTTTGTTCTTGTATTTTTCCACCGACGTTTCTGCTGATGATGCACAGTTCTTTTTTTAGTGCTGGCCCACTTCACATTCAGGTAGCTGCATCCTCACCTGCCCCATGCACCTGGTCCTCCTGCTGCTGCTGTTGCTGCCCTCTGCACGGAGACAGCTTTATGTTGTTTTTATGTCTCTTACAGCGAGATATAGCACGATCAGTCGGTGGGGAAAGATATAACCCCCTGGGGTCTCAGCCACTCGTATAATTACTGCTGCCTCAGATCTGGTGCTATATAAAAACTGAACAAATGTATTTCTGTGAGTTATATGCAGCAGCTGATTTTTTATTTTTTTGAGTAAGTGTAACTCCGGCCTCTGTGGAGGGAAGTCAGTGAGTGCAGTGAGTGTTATTGTTTTCTAGCATGTTATCCTGGCTTTATCATACTTGGGATGTGGTGATTACATGGATTTAAAAGTGATTTAGGATCTTATTTGTCTCCAGAACTGTGTTTAACATGCTTCTAATCACATACAGAGTCCCAAATAATCACTCCCTGTCATATCTTATAGATCTCATAGCATCATATTATCTTAACAGAGCTCTACACTTTCAGACTGCAGGCTTGTTGTGGTTCCTAGAGTTTCCAAACGTAGAATAGGAGGCAGCGCCTTTTGGTTATCAGGTCTCTCTTCCCATGGATCTAGCTCCCAGTTTGGGTTCAGGGTACAGATACATTTTCTACTTTTAAGATTAACTTCAAACTTTACATTTTCATAAAGCTTATAATTAGGTGATCATGAACACTTAAACCCCCCCGTCTATGAGATATAAGCAGTGTTGGGCAAGTTACTTTGAAAAGGTAATTAATTATAGTTACTAGTTACTTCTTCAAAAAAGTAACTGAGTTAGTAACTGAGTAACAAGATTCTAATGGCAATTAATTACTTGAAAAATAACTATTGCGTTACTTAAAAAAAAAGGTTTAATCCTCTGGGGGCCATTTTTAACTACTTTTGATTGTCTCTCTACATTTCACCTTTAAAAACTATTTACTTTGCCTTGTTTGGTATCATTCTTTTCAGCAAAACCTCACTTGCCTGAATTTATAGTTATCTTTTCATTTTTAAATACTGTATTAACGTTGCTCTGATTTTTGAGGGTTTCTCTCTACAGCAGATTTGTAAAATCCATGAGACTATCTCATGTGTTATTATTTTGCAAATGTTTTTACTGCTGTTCACACCGACCACGTAATTTTACTGGACAAATCCGCAGAATGCTTTTTTTCATACGAAGCTTGATTTTTCAAACTTTTTGGATATGAATAAACAGATCTGAAAAATTTGACCACTGCATTTGACAGTAAGTGTGCCAGCAAAATAATACTATTTTACCTTAGACACAGCTAGATGCTGCTCCGGGTCAGTGGGATCAAACTGCCCCATTGACATCTTGAAACATGTACGAAAGTGGACGTGGTACATCCTGGACCAAACCATGAAATTCTCTCCTTGCTGCATTCTCACAAGAATCAGATAAACCCACAATTTCAGGATCAGCTCAGTTTGTACATTACACGACAAGTTCAGATCTAGAAAATTCTGAACATGCTCTTTCCCTTTCAATATGAAGCAAATTCAAAGTACAACTACAGGTCACCAGAGAGCTTACTGACTGAGAAGGGTGTCTATGATTTCTCTGAGCACAGAGGAATCATAGAAGTATTCGTCTACAGCAGTGGTGTCCAAACCCAGGCCTCAAGGGCCGGTGTCCTGCAAGTTTTATATGTGTCCTTGATCCACAGCTGATTCAAATGGCTAAATGACCTCCTCAACATGTCTTGAAGTTCTCCAGAGGCCTGGTAATGAAATAATCATTTGATTCAGGCATGTTGACCCAGGGTGATATCTGAAAATTGCAGGACACCAGCCCTCGAGGCCTGGAGTTGGCCAAGCCTGGTCTACAGTAACATCCTACAGCATAGTTTGAGACCTTACCCCAACCCTCCAGGCCTTTTTAAAAAAAATAAATAAATAAATATTGGGGGAGAAATGCATGTATAAACATCAGGGAGGATGTGTCCCCTACATGCCTCCTGAAATCTACACCTGCACAACCTGGGGTGAAAATGTGCTGAGCAGAATTAGCTGTTAGCATATCGTCTAAGTTCTTTGCAAAAACCTCTTCACAGTTGGATAAATTGTTACGTGGTTTGCTTTAGTCTTCCTTGGCACAGCTCTACAGCTCCCTGTCTTTGAGTAAGAAGTCCTTAACTTGTTAGACTGAAGGAAAAAAAAAAACAAGTGAGCAGAATACATGAAACTGAGCAAAGCCGATTGTGCTCGGCTTCAAATCTGTTTGATTGTGGCGAGTTCCTGTGTGATAGAAACACAGTGTGCTTTGGATAAAAAGCTGCATGTTTTGTTTAGCTGTGTTATCTCTAATTTTCTCCTCTGGGTGATCCTTCACATGGAAATAAATAACACACTGTGCTAAAAATGTCTCTTTACCCTCCCAGGAGTGCAGGTTTATTTGTATTTATTCCTCAGTTGAGCCGCGCGCGCTCGTCCACAAACCTCTCTGCAGGTAGATTGCCTGGTGAATTATTAAATAAAGCAGATTGCCCTATCACAATAGAAGAATGTGAGCGGCGATGGTGTGCCATAAAGAAAACGGAGCTGAGAGATTAGGAAAAGTAAAACCATGTGATGGGGTGGAGATGTCTCTGCAGAGACGGAGAGCAGATATGGGCCCCGCTTCTTTATTCATTTTGGGAGTGAAAGATAGATGAGAGTCTGAATTATTTCTAATCTTCTTTGAGGCCATGCAGCGGAGGACAGGAGAGGGGAGGATGTTTATTTACGATCTTCACCGTGGCGGTGGAAACCTGGCATTCCTGCTGTGGGCTGAGATGCAGAGCAGAGATATTGCCTGGATCAAAGTGTTGAGGAGAAGTGGAATCTCATTTTGAAGCCACTCTTTTCTCGCCGCGCTGCTGCAGCTGCGTCCGCTCTGCGTGAGTCCACCGTGGACCTGCAGAGTCACAGAAAAGGCCTTTGTCGGGCCTCTGCTGTTTTTAGTTTTTCTATTTTCATTTTTATTTCGTGTTATTTTTAACTGACCTGTGATCTCCTTTTTCCTCCACTTTGGACTGTTTTAATCGTGAAAGGACAGGAGACAAATTTAAATCTTACAGTAGGATGTTCTAGGTGTTATTTTCTGGAATATTCCTCCTGTTCCAGTCGTGGATGTTTATGTTAAACATGGTCAAAGCTTCAGAAAATGCAGTGATGAGCAGGCCCAGCAGCATGAACATCACTTCCTCCCACTGTGAAGAAGCTGCAATGAAGCTTAAGCGTAACTTTAATAAGAAAAATCTGCTGGTAGACTCTTCACATCACTTCCTCTTCCTCAAACTCAGTTTTGAGATCTTAAATCTGGTCTAATATTATTCTAACCTTCCTTATCTTCACCACCACCACCACTGTCAGGGCTGTGAGGGTCATTTTCTTCTTCCTACACACTGCTGAAAGTCTGCTCAGCTCTGCAGCTTCATCAGTGTCCAATTGTCAAATAGTTTATTACCTGAATTATGTGCAGCCATAAATGGTGTTAATTTCTTTCAAATGATTGCTCCTTATTGAAATGTTCTGACATGTCTGAGGGGGAACGTTAAGAGGCAGCTATCTGAAGCTAATTGTGTTTAAAGGTGTGCAGGCACAGAGTGTGCACACATAAACACAATTCTTGTTGGCTGATCTTCCTCTGTATGACTTCATGCTCATTCTGAATATTAAAAAAACAAGTTGATGAATAACCTTTCTTATGCACTGGAGGAGATCCAGTTGCCAACGCAAAGGCACAAATATAAGGGAATATAAGAAGCAGCTAATGTGCTGAAAGCAGGGAAGATATGTACCAGAAGATGACCCCGAGTGGGAGATTTTGGAAAATGCTCCACGTGACAGCACGAAATGTGAGCACAGAAGCCCCACCCACCTGATGATCAAACATCTGTTTGCAAGCATCAGCCAATCAGAAACAAAGTTAAGCCTTTTTTTAGACAGATGGGTTGCACCAAGGCCCACAGCATAAGATAAAGAAGGATTAAGTCCACTTGCACCCTTTTCATGGAGCAGAACTACAGTGAACAGGGCTCCTTGATGTGGCTCCTCTGGGGATCCCTTGCAGTGGGGGTGATGTTTAATCAAGCCCGTGGCTTGGACTCCCAGCAGGCCTCTGACCTCCACCATCTGTGGAGGCTTGAGTTCACAGAATTCAAGTGGTCTATTCTAAGCTACCTGTCCTTGAGCTCTGCAGCTTTTACAACCGTGTGGGTTCAGCTGACATTGCTAATCCACACAGAATATACCCTCATAAAATGGACCCACTCAGCACACACATGCAGCTGGGAGAGAAGTTCGACTAAAAGTGCAAAAGAAAGAAGAGACAAAAAAGCAGCAGCAGTGATGAAGGGAAGGCGTCCAATCTGCCACAAAACAATCTACTGCCCTCAATTATACAAAACTCTCCGTCTGGCTCCCTCAGCAGCAAAAACAAACCAAAGCCAGAGACAACTGTTTTTCTAACAGCTCGCGTCCTTTAGCACTGCTTTAACTTTTCTCAGAGCTGCAGATAGCCGTCCAGCCCGGCTGCTGCTCTGCTCCTCATCAGCAGGCCTTGACCACAGAGACGGTCTTATCAGCGTCGCGTGTGCCGCCGATCTTAAGCCTCCGCTGATGGATTTGGCTGAGAGCTCGATGGCTGGGTTTTAAGCAGATTCATATCGGAGTGATTGAATGAGCTGGGGCTTTGGTTGGCTCGTGTTAGCGCTGCTGGTGCTGTTATTGCTTACGCGAGGGGAGACAGTGACACTACAGGCGTGGTGATGGATAGAGAGGCTGAGATTTCCCAGAAGGAGGGAGAAAGATAGAGCGTGGGGTGTAAATATATATATATTTATAGATATATATATATATATATTTATAGATATTTGTGAGAAGTGTGCTGGAGTGTATGTATGTGACATTTACTGCATGTGAAAAGGATTTCACTCATTAGAGCCTCAAGTGAACACTTCTGCTACTCCAAGCAGAGCTGCTTCTCAAGTGGAAAAACTCCCCATAATTATGTGTGAAGGGAAAACAGACGTACAAATCAAGACAATTATCATTTAGCTTAGCAAAGGACAGTGTGCTGTTGTTTGAATGAGTGCTGAGAAGACGAGTGGCTCTGTCATATCAGGCATCTGTGCATTTTCTAAATCTCATATTAACAACATAAATCATCAAGAAGAAGCTCGGAGTAGAGCTGCTCCTCCTTCACATTAAAAGAAGCCAACTGAGGGTGACCAGGATCCTGCAGGTGAGATGCTTTTACTCTCCTTTATGTGTGCCACACTGAGCTGTTTGTCCATCATACTGGTTTAAATGTGAAAATAGATCAAGATTTTATTCACAAGCTGTACAAATGGATCACTGTATCAGCAACGCACCATGTATAAAATATACTGACAGTGGGGTTATCTGTGGTGAGGATCAGCGGGTGTTTATGAGAACTTTGAACTATGTTGCAGGCCTCTAATGTATATTGATTCAGTAGTTTTACACTGGACCTTTTACGCGTTGTAGCTGAATGGTCAGTGGATGTCCTCGGCTTGTACAGAAGGCCCGACCATCTGATGCAGCTAGGTCACCTGTAAGCTAGAAAGAGAGGGACGCAGAGGAGCCTGTTAAGTCTGACTCCAGGATTAGGTTGAGGAGGCTCAGACATATCCCAGAGCTGGACCACAGGGATCGAAGGAATGCTGTTTGTCCAAGTCGCACACGGGATTGGATATCCACTAAACCCACTGCACACAGCAGTGGACCAGAGAGAGGGAGAAAGAGGAGACAGAAGGTTGGAGGCAGTTCAAATCAAACATTTAGAGTGGGTGAGACAATAATCTCAAAATTATTGAGTGAATTATCAAGTAATACTGATAAATTATCACTTCTGTGACGCCATCGCTTGCCATTGCGCTGATCAACATTTCGACTTTCATTTATTTTGTCATTATTCTTTTACTGACTGATGTTCTGCTAATTTATGTCAACTCTTATTAGATGGGCAAGTATTGTTTTTTTGCTCCTAATTTGTCTGTTAGATTTTCTAATTAATAATGGCAAATATAATTAACAAGTAAAACATTTGTATTGATTGAGATTGATCTCTATGAGAAACTACACAGCTATACTGTAAAACAATGTTAGCTGCTAGCTTGTCTCTGCAATTGGGCATATAGCAGCAAACAGGTATTTTTGTCAGTTCAAAATCAAAACAGAGCTGAAAGTGGAGCAGATATTTATCTGTCTACAGGTGGCTTACTGCCGTCTTTATTTTGTTTTATTGCCCTTAAGACAAAAAAAGCTCTTGGAAGTCAAGTTAAGAAAGTAAGTAAACAAGTTGTCAGTTTAGCTTGTTGTTCGGGCTAGCTTGTTGTTCGGGTTAGCTAACTAAACCGTTAACAACTGTGATGAAATAACAATTGACACTGATGATGGGGCATTTAGCAACTAAATGATGTAATCATTTCTTTTAGGAGCTCAAAATGAAAGCAGAAAGAAGTGAAAACTAAAAGAGACGTGAATATATCAACCGAAAGGCCTTTTGAGGCCCATTGAATAGATGAGTTAGCAAATTATCAGAATAACTAGCTCATTTAGCCAAATCAAATTTAACCAGATTTAGCCCTCCCTGATTTGTCTTTCTTGACCTCTTGACCCAACCTAACTGATATTACTATCATCTTTGACTCAAGTCTTTTTCCTTATTTTCCTTCAGCCGACAGGAATGTGTGAAGTCAGCGGCTTTCACGGAATGTGGATGAGTCGGAGTAAAATGCATAGCAGCAGGTTATTGAGTGTTTGCTCTCAGCGCGTGTGGCTCCTGTGCCGGGAGCTTTTTTCATTAGCCAGTCTATCAGCGTGGCGTATAAGAGCTGTGACCCCTCGCGACCTGGCCCCTGACTTCAGATAAGCACTGCAAACACAGTGCGAAGTGGCTGAGGCAGCTGTGGTCACACGCCACGGAGCACACTAAGCCCAGCGTCCTGCCACACTGACAGACGCCGCCGCACTCCTGCAGGGCTTTGAGTGTTTGTAAGTGTCTCTCTGTGTGTGTGGGAACACTTAGTAAATGCATGTCTGAGGGAGCCAGGATGTGTTTCTAAGTGTGTGTGTGCTTCCAAGCGCGTGTCACTTCCTGCTGCTGCTGTTGCGATGTGTTTTCCCTTACCTCTATCCTCCACGCTCCCCAAACATACCATCAGAGCATTGACAGATACATCACTCTCCGTGCTTTATAGCCAGCGAGGAAACGAGGTAAACAAAGCCTGAAAAAGAAGAAGCCATGTTTCTCTTTTATGGTCTACAATTTTTCACAAGCTTTAGGAAAGGCCTCATCTGAGTTATTGGTGGTGGTGGTGGTGGTGGTGGTGGTGGTGGTAGGGGGGGGGGGGGCATGTTGCAATGGCTGGCAAGGCAGGAATTCTATTCGTAACATTTTTTAAACAAACTTTTGCCATGTATCTTGTTCCGTTCTCCAACCTCTGGGTGGATTTTTCATCCTCAGCTCGGTCCCTCTCCCTGTGCTCACTTCTCAAGGCCTCTGGCATGTCTGGCACCAACGGTCGATGACAATCTGGCCTTTGTGTTTATTTTTCTGTCCTCTGCAGATAATGGCTGTGGCACCAAGGCTATAGTGAATCTATGAGAAGAGGAGCGTTGATGCACAGGGAGGGTTTGGGGGGGGGCATCTTTACAGACAGTTTGCAACCCTTTTACTGCAGGAACAGCAGTGCAGGGCAAAATATTTGGAGCCGAGCAGAATACAAAAAGAGCTTAAATTGATTTCAACTTAAATTCTCTGAAGCTGTATACACAGTTTTGCAGCTTGGACTCAGTGGACTCACAGAGGTCACTAATAGTATTTCCACACTATCTGCACTGCTTTAGGAACTGTCATTTCACTGCGTTAGGCCCATACACCCTTTTATAGATAAGAAAATGAAATAAGAAGCACTTTGGAGCCAGAAGTGACCATATTTGGCCGAAAGGGTGACTCAGCTTACATCTGCTTAATGTTACCCAGATTCATTAGCAAGCCTCATTCCAAGACAAATGTCTGCTAATTAGATACAGGAAATACTAAAAACTCTAGCATAACTATTTCGATGGTCCATACCGCAGACATTTTTTTCCATTAAAAATGCAGCAGAAAGGCTCCACCAACACAAATTATCAAGAGGTCTTGTTCAGTAGCAGCTACAGCTGGTTCTGTTGGGCCACCCTGAACTTTAGCCTGTATGTAAAGGATAAGTTGGGGTTTTTTTTGCCTTGTAGCAAGCTGTAAACTAGTTTATCTGCTGTAAACTCAGCTGTTTTTGACAAATTCATCATAGGAATAATTTCTACTAGCTAAAAATATTGCAGTGCCCCAAGTAAATATATCAGTATGTAAATGAATGTTTTTACAGGAAGTAGCCAAATGGTGTGGCGAGGATAATATATGTTTTAATACCAGGCATTTTACTCTACATATTCTGAGTTTCTGCACAAAATCTTTGAAATGTTCCACACCTCTGCAGATGTTTGTTCAGATTTAGTTTAAAACAGTGACAGATGAACAAACACCCAGACTGAGAGGACATCTGCTGAAATTGTTGTTTATCAAAGCATTAAAAAGTCAGCTGTTAATCTAGATTTTGGTCTTAAAATGATTGCAGTGCATTGTGATACTGTCATGGGCCGGTTGTGTGGCAGGCAGAGAGAGGACCCAAAATGCAGGACTTAACTAAAGCCATGCTGAGCCTGGCAAATGGCTGATGTACAATGTAACGAGCAGAGCTGAACTGAAATAAACTAACTGAAACTACAAACCCTGACTAACAGACAGGAGCACACACAACATGAGGGAGAGACGTACGAGGAACAGAGGAAGACTAAACTAATACACAGGATAACGAGAGTTTGAGGAACAGGTGGAAAACACAGCTGGAACAAATCCGACTAACGAAACAGGGGAAGCAAAACTAAATGCAAAGCATGTGAGACTGTCGAAATAAAACAGGAAGTGACAAGCACACAGAGACTCGGACAAAGACACGTGAACTTGACACTAGGACATGGGCTGTATCCCAATTCAGGGTCTGCAGCCTTAAAGCACGCAGCCTCAACGATCCTCAAGGGCCGCGTACTCAAAGACCGCTAAGGCCGGAAGTGCGAGGCTTGTGAAATGGGATGGTCTAGCCTCCGTTGCGCTGCCCAGGTTGCCTAGCAACCATTATACTAACCACTGGAAACGTGTCATACAACTTTGTTTGACAGAAATGAAGGAGAAAATCTTTTGTTCATTTGTTTGTTTCTTTCTACATGAGTTTTGATCAATCTCTGTAAGATTAAGCTCAGCTATTGAACGGCGTATATTTTAAAGTAAAGGCTTTAAAACCAAGTTAGTACAAACGTCACTAATGTCACATAACTTTGCCGACATGTGGCCAACAGTAATGTTTTAATGTTCCTCATTATTAAACATTTGCACATAAATAAGTGACATAATATTCAGTACTTACTCAAAGTGTACTCTTCGGCCGCCCCTCGTCCGCCGTTTTTTTTCGGCAAAATTATCCATACCCATCGCCGCGCTATGCATTCTGGGATATGTTGGGCCACGAAGTCTACACTGCCACAGCCTTAAAATTCAGGGAAATGAAGGACGCATTTCAGGGCCGCATTTCGAGCAGCCTTTGAATTGGGACAGCCTTCGGCGCGCCGCTGTGACGTAATCGGCCTTGAAATGCGTACTTTAAGGCTGCAGACCCTGAATTGGGATACAGCCATGGAAATGCGTGACAAACTGGGGAGAAAAAACAGGCTGGACAGGAAAAGGGGAGCAGACATGAAAGCAAGCAATAACCAAACTAGAACATAAGAAACACCCACGTGACAGGGCCAGGAGACAGAGAGAGGCGCCAAAGACTGTTTACACACTGAGGACAGTGAGGAGGACACACCGAAAAAAGATGAAGAGACATGACCTGAAAGGGAGTTAAATTTAATAAGAACTAAGAATTAGAAATGTAAGTGAACTCAGAGGCTCTCTTTAACTGAAGATCAGAATCTGAATATTCTGCAAAAATGAACAACAAGACTAAACAAACTCAAAAACCTGGGTCAAAGGCCCAGGACTATGACAAATACAAAATTCACCCAAATATACTTCCTGTTTTTAAAAGATGTTTTCTTTTGTAATTTGCTGAATGCAGGCTGAAGCAGTTCAAAGCGCGTGTTAGATGTTTGACAAGCCGATAATAAGGCAGAGAAAAACAAATACTAACCAATAATAAGTAATTTGACAAAATGAAAAGTTAACAAAAAGTTAACATCAAAAACATAAAGTACATTAAAAATGTCTAATAAGAAACATATGACTATATCAAAATAGCTATAAATAAATAAAAAGATAATAAAAGATAAAATACAATAAAATTTAAATACAGGCAATTTAAATAAAATAAAGAAATCCTGGATTGAAAGCTTAAAACTCTTAAAAGCAATAAAGAAAAGCACAAAACGACATGTTTGATACAACAGGGAAAGTAAATTAATAAAAAATCTACTTAGATTGTAATCTTTTGATTTATGTCTGAGAGACATACAGTGCACACAGGAGTGTGTTTGTACCACACAGATACTGTGAAAGTGTAAATCCAGTTGTTTGGCTGGGAATACCGGCAGTTTTCCTTAGAGATGGATTCCTTAAGGAACATCAGGTTGGTGGTCATTTTCATAAATACGTGTAGAGGTGTCAAAAATCAGTCTATTTGCTTATGTTTATTTATGGGTCACAGAGGATCAAACACCTCAGATGTACTGTGTGTAGTACTGATAGGTCGAATATCTGCTCCTCATATTTGGTGACACTGCTTTATATGAAAAGGCAGAAAACTTGAATTTCCCTACAAGCAGGTGAAGATCATCAGATCATACCTCTAATTCCTTTTCATTTTAAGCACATAGACCACAGATCCCAGTCTGTACATGTTCTCTGCAAATCTTAAAAAAAACACTAGTCCAGCAGTTTATCTTTGTATTCTTTGGGTAAGCTCGGCTTTGTGAGGAAATGTGTGCTCAAGAATAACGGAGGTCAGCAAACTTGGATGTGCAGTGACTCTGCAAGTGAAACAGTACTCCCTCTTCTGGTTTGAAACAACGGAGGGATTACCTCGTCTCGAAACGTCAGGAGAGCAGGAAGGTGTCTGTGAGGGCTCCGGGAAGTGCAGAACACAAGGTCATGAAGAAGAAACTGGCAGATGGAAACAACAGACATAAACACATCTATCTATGGAATACATACTGTAACAAGAAAACAATCATTATTCACACAGTTTTATTTCCCATGAATCTAATATTTGCAAAAAGGGCTGACTGATGTTACACACAGACATGTGAATATCACCAGTTACAGTTTTTCAGTACAGCATTTCACCAGCTTTCATATGATTTGGTAGTATAATAGTTTGTTTGAATACTACAAAAAAGCTTGTCATGCAAAACCTGGCTGGTAAATGAAAAGCATCCAGTCCAAGGACATTTTTTCTCTTTCTCCACAAACACTTAAAACTGAAATATTTTCACATTAATAATCTTAGTTCCTCTACATGCTCCATGTTTATAAGAATAATTTCTACTCTGTAGTTGGCAGTACGGAGACCATACATTTCTATATACCTTTCCCCTTGAAATAATTAATTTTAAATAATGACTAAAATTGAGTTTCTGTAGAATAAAGGAGCAAAAGAAAATGCAGTTTTGACTCAGTGCAATAATGAAATATTAAATGATCTAATAAAAACAATAT
Organism: Rhamphochromis sp. 'chilingali'; assembly: GCF_963969265.1. NCBI lineage: Eukaryota > Metazoa > Chordata > Actinopteri > Cichliformes > Cichlidae > Rhamphochromis > Rhamphochromis sp. 'chilingali'. The sequence continues at coordinate 8,728,652 of NC_137941.1, forward strand.
TGAAGATGCTCTTTTTTCACTGTTGAGCTTGTTTTGCTAACACTTCCCATCCACACTGCATGTACTTACAGGTATCCTGATCCTGGTAACATGATCAAAACCTAAACCAGTATCAGGAGTAGGGCTGCTCAATTAATCGAATTTTAATCACGATTACGATCTGGGCTTTCAACGATCATTAAAAATGACCGAGCCGATTATTAGCCCCTCCCTCATTTATCCGCGACACCTTAAAGGCCAGTCCGTGAAAATATTGTCGGGCATAAACCGGTCTGTGGCACAAAAAAGGTTGGAGACCGCTGATTAAGAGGACCCGAGGGAAGCTCGGAAAGCTAAGCAGAAGTTATTTGGAGAGGAGAGTGACTGCTGTTGGTTGAAAAGAGAGGTAAAAAAACTTCAGTGGTGTTGCACACTATTTTATATTATTTTCTAAAGTCATTGTTAACCCTTTAAAGCCGGTCAGAGCAGCACGCTCCGTGTTGTGTAACTATTTTTAAATCCCTGTAGAACCTGAACCGTGTAAGCTAGCGCAATAATTTGTTTTGCATATGAAACCGGAGGAGTTGTACTTACAACTTATGCCATCAGCTTGTCCTCGGTCACGGTTTCCTTCCACATAAAGCTTTGCAAAAACTGCATAAAAAGCGCTTGCAGGAACAAAAACATAATACTCCAGAAACACGCTTTGCCGATCCATCAGCTGTTCGTAACACTTCCCACAGTGAAACAGACGTCAGCGCGAACTGTCGCATGTCCGCCATTTCCTGCCCGAAACCGGAAGTGACGTCATTTTCGCGGAAATTGTAGTTTTTTACTTGTAGGCCTTAAAAGCCTATACTGCTCATGTTTGACTTTTCTGAATAGTTTCTGGGATGCTTAGAACTCGAATTGCACTGCTGGAAATATTTTATTTTGATGCACATGCTGTTTTCTTTGCAAATTTGCATCATAGGATTGTTTTTTCGTTTTTCCTGCAGTATATAAAAATTGGTGTATCTCCAAAATAAAACTATGAAGACACTCAAAATAAATTTCCTGTGGTGGGAAACTATTTTTTGCAACTTTTTTGTATTTAAAGTTTTGAGGGATAAACCTCTTAAATTTCTCCAAGTAGAAATATATGTAAAAAACAAAAAACAAAAACGATTTTCAATTTTTTTGTAGTTTATTGCACTTTTTTGCAATTAATGTAATTACTATGGACTTAATGCATACATATTATTAAAATATGGGCTATAACAGTTGCATAGCAAATTGAAATGCTCCCACAAACGGCACTACAACATGTAAAAAAAATAATATAAGCTCTGGCGGACTTGGTTCTATAGTAGGTCTTAAAGGGTTAAATAAATATCGTCAAATAATCGCGATCTCAATTTCAGTGAAAATAATCGTGATTATCATTTTTGCCATAATCGAGCAGCCCTAATCAGGAGTCCAGAAAAAAGTCTTAATGTAGCGCTTTCTATACCCACCATCCACCCCAACCTCCTCTAGGAGACATCAAAAGAAGAAAACCTCTTAGTAAAACAAAATCCTATCATCAATTGTGTTGTGTTGAGTTGACTTTTCTTTCTGCCATCAATTTGAACGGTTTCCCTTATTCAGGGTGGCTGAATAAGGGAAGAGGAGCGCTGATGCACAGGGAGGGTTTGGGGGGGGGGGCATCTTTATGTAGGTTTTCTTTTTTTACACACAACCAGTTAAAATTACTTGAAATAATGCCTACCCATATGGAAAAGACATAGTAAAAACATATATGATTTACTCATGAAAGTGGCCACTTTCATGAGTAAATCATATATAAATCATATAAGGCTTACATGATTTACTCATGAAAGTGGCCACTTTCTCATTACTTTCATACATTTTTTTAGTAAGTATACAAAACATACAAGTTTCATTATATAATTTTTCAAGGGATCTTATATGTGCTTTCACTCTTGTATGCTTTTCATACAAGTTTCATACAAGACAGATAAAAACTTTATATCTTTTCCATATGGGTAGGAACACACATAGTTTTATAACTGTTTGCTAATTCCAGCATTTACGTTGCACGTATTCTAACCCGGCTTCTCGGTTGAATAAAAGGTCACTTTTGTTCTCTTTTATAACCTGCAAACACACAGGAGACGCTTTTGGGTCCTCACGCTTTAAAATACCTCTTTTGTGTCAGGAATGTTCAGCGCAGTTCTTAGTTGCTGTTTGTCAAGTTGACCTCAATTTACGTTAAATGGCCCTTAGCTGTCAGATTATTCTACTCTTGCTTCTACTGCCAGTTTAACTTCAGATGTAAATGGACTACTTTAGGTTGATTTCTTTGATATGCATCGTGTGGCCACACACGCCATTCCTAACGGTTTATGTAAATCAGTGATTCTCAGCAACAGGCAAATGTACCCGAGGGATATTTCTACAGGAGCACAAAGACATATTGGATTATTAGATTAAATTCAAGAACTGAGTGGAAACAAAAAAGGCTTAAAAGTATGATCAGAAGTTGAGCCTGAGCAATGAGTCATTCACAGATGAATGACCACTAATATATTTTCTTTTAGACCCCCTCAATCAGTGTAGTGGAGTAGTGGACCAGGAAACAGGGTTAGGGTCTCTTAGGGGATCTGAGAGCGTTAAAGTTATCAGCATTCTCTGAACAGAAATTAACTACTTTTTCTTCAAATTTGAGTAAATTTAAGAAAATAAAATGGCTGCATTTTAAAGCATCTTATAATTGATTAACAAAAGTCTTACATTTGTTAGAAATAAATTATCATTATGTGATTGCACTCCTATAAACTAAAAGCCAGATTGTTTCAGAAGTGGATTGTTGATTGAGCTTCAGCAAATGAATAATTTTTAATTAGTTAATCCATTCCAGCTGCTTATCCAGGCTCAGTTTACACTAATTAAATTAATTATAACATTCATAATGATTGTTTTATACAGACAGGAAAAAAGCTATGATGCAATAATAAATAACTCTGGGCCAAATCATCCCATCATAGTTTCATACTTTGACCTCTATAATTGTAAACTTTCTTACCTAACTTACAATTTCACAAACAGCCTTCAGTTGCCTGTAAAAACTCTCTCGGTCTTCAGTTTTCTTTCCTTTCAGATGGGTTTAAATTAAACTTTTGGTTGTTCTTGTGCAAGATGACGGTGCATCCAGTGAGATTGGAGGAATAACCAGACAAGATGCGTCCCCACATCTGAATTCATCCTGCTGCCGCCATCACCTGTTTCTAAAGATGAGTGAGATATTGCCTGATGCAGTCCTATTGTAACATGACCTCCATGTTTGACTGAGCAGCTAAAACAGTTCAGATTAAGCTAATTTCAGGTTTTCCTTTTTCTTGCTTTTGTCTTTCACTTTGGTTAAGATTCATTTTCCAGCTCACGTTGGTTCACATTGAAATGCATTGGGTCGGTTTCATTTTTCAGCTTACAGAGTTTATATTGTGAAGGGCTGGATTTGAATCCAAATCAGAAACCTAAACCTAAAAGAGTCATTTTCAGTGCCCTATCCTATAGACTAGAGCAGGGCGATATGGCCAAAAATATTTATCACGATATATATTTGAAAATTTGCGATAACGATATAACCGACGACATAATTGATGCGAGACAAAATACAACTCCACAACATTACTAGCGCAAAAAGACAACCTTCCATTTATTTTCACTTAAACAAGAAGCTGGTTTTTATGTACATTAAAGCTTTATAAAAATGTAACAGTGCAAATGCAAATTCCTTGCTGAAAGTTTAACCAAAAGGCATTTCCAGTAGAAATGGGCTGACATATCCTGAGCATAACCATATATAATATCCACTGAAGTTAAAAATAGGTGCTTTGCAACATTAAACTGCAGTGTGCAGTACGCATTTTTCGGACCATAAGGTGCACGGGATTATAAGGCACATTAAGCGACACAAAGCAGTCAGATAAATCAAACTTTATTAAACTCATTCTTCTTGCTTCCTCCACTTCTGTACCATTGATTCATTAATGTTGAATTCTCTGGCAGCTGTTCTATTCCCATGTTGTTGCAGTATATTAATGACTAACCTCGTATTGTGGATGGATCAGATCACTGCTCCATCCTGCTCCTGCCCGCCTACAGGCAGAAGCTGAAACAGGAAGCTCCAACCCGGAGGGCGGTGCACTGTTGGACGGACCAATCGGAGTCTGCACTGTGGGACTGTTTTGATCACGCGGACTGGGAAATGTTTCACGTGGCCGCCAGAGACATTGATGAATACACAGACTCAGTCTGTGGATTTATCAGGAAATGCGTGGAAGATGTTGTCCCATCCAGAACAGTCAAATCCTTCCCAAATCAAAAACCCTGGATTAACGGAGATGTTCGCGCGGCACGGAACACCGCCTTTGCCTCCGCGAACACATCGGACTACAAACACGCACATTACCAACTCCGGAAGACGATCAAAGCAGCCAAACGTGAGTACAGGGACAGGGTGGAGCAACAGTTTGACAACCCTCGGAGTATGTGGCAGGGACTAAACACGATCACAGACTTTAGAGGGAAAACCAGCACACCGCAGACCACGGCCTCTCTGTGTGAGGATCTAAACGTATTCTACGCTAGATTCGACACAGCGAACACCATGAGACCGGACAGTGTGCGCACCGCGGATGACGTCAGTGCCCACACTGTGTCTGAGGAGGATGTGCGGAAGTGCTTCAGGAAGGTGAACGCACGCAAAGCTACTGGTCCGGACGGGATTCCCGGCCGCGTCCTCAGGTCATGCGCGGCTCAGCTGGCTGGAGTGTTCACGCACATCTTCAACCTTTCCCTCTCTCTGTCTGTAGCCCCAGCCTGCTTCAAAATGGCCACCGTCGTCCCTGTACCCAAATCCTCCACCATCTCCTCATTGAACGACTGGCGACCTGTAGCCCTGACCCCCATCGTAAGCAAATGCTTCGAGAAGCTGGTCAGGGACTTCATCTGCTCTGCACTACCCGACTCACTGGACCCTCTACAGTTTGCATACCGCCACAACAGGTCCACTGATGATGCCATAGCCCTGACACTACACACTGCCCTGTCACACCTGGAGAAGAGAGACACGTATGTGAGGATGCTGTTTGTAGATTACAGCTCAGCATTCAATACCATCGTTCCCTCGAAGCTGGACAGGAAACTGCAGGATCTAGGACTGAGCAGCTCCCTCTGCAGCTGGATCCTTAGCTTCCTGTCTGACAGACGCCAGGTGGTCAGACTGGGCAGCATCACCTCATCCCCCATCACACTGGTGCTCCACAGGGGTGTGTACTGAGCCCTCTCCTGTACTCACTCTACACCTACGACTGCACAGCCACTAACAGCTCCAACATCATTGTGAAGTTTGCGGACGACACTACAGTGGTGGGTCTTATCACCAACGGTGATGAGACTGCTTACAGGGAGGAGGTCAGCGCCCTGACCCACTGGTGTCAAGACAACCATCTCACCCTCAACGTCGCAAAGACAAAGGAGTTGATAGTGGACTTCCGGAGGTGCAGAGAAGTACACACCCCCATCACCATCAACGGCGCTGCTGTGGAGAGAGTGAGCAGCTTCCGGTTCCTTGGTGTACATCTGGCTGAGGATCTTACGTGGTCAGTACACACAAACAAAACAGTGAAGAAGGCGCAGCAGCGCCTCTTCTTTCTCAGGAGACTGAAAAGATTCGGCATGAGCCTCTCAGTCAGAACATGCAATATCATGCTTAGGTAACTAGCGAAACTAGCGAGCTAACTTCCGCTAGCTTCCTGCTAACTTCTAACTCCGTTAAATGTAATAACTTTTGCTTTCATGGATGCCTGGAAGTTAAACTTTATAGTTACACCTGGTAAAGCAGCAATGCTGATCGTTTTATTAAAGATGAAAGAATTTAGACAGTTTTTAACTCTAAGTGATGCTGCAGTGTTGTTTGACCTGAAGAATACGGAGTTTAGGACCCAGATTACTCCCAGATTTAAGGGCATCTTAGTCCGACAAATATGACAATTAGTGATGTGCGATACCACTGATTTTCTTTCCGATCCGATACCAAGTAATATTCAGGGTGGTATCGGCGATACTGATCCGATACCGATACTTTGTACAAAAACTTATTTTATTTATTGTATCTCAAATTATAGCATCATAATGATTACAGGACATCAGATTATTTGTTCTTATCACTTAATAACGCAGAGTTCATCATATAGAAATAAAAAAAAAGAAGTTGTGCTATTTGAACACCTTGCCTGCCTGCAGCACTAAAGGACTCAGTGAGAGACGTCTGTCTCGCCCTAGCAGCACCTGACTCTCTCCTCCTCTTCAGTTCACCTCAACGTACGCTCGTCATATTCTGTGATATGATTTACTCTGAGGTCTTTGACAAGGTTAGTGATGTTGCCACAACCATACATGCCAACCCTCCCGATTTTTCTGAGAGAATACCGAATTTCAGTGCCCTCCCGAAAATCTCCCGGAGCCACCATTCTCCCGAATTTCGCCCGATTTTCAGGACAACAAAATTGAAAAATCATATTGCAGAATTCATAGCGCAGCCCAGCCAATTCCAGTTTCCAACAATGGCAGCAGCAACTTAGTTTTAATATTACTCTTATTTCTCTTTTTGGGTCGCAAAAAAACTTTTAACATATTTTCAGGTGAGAATGTAGCTGTGTAAACTTCAAATATCTGAGCCGACCGACACATCATCTTCAAACCCCCGTGGTCTTTCCCTATTCGGGTTAAACATGAGATATAAGTCACTTTGATAACTTAAAAATGTTATTGTTTGGCTTTTTCAGTGTTTTATTTGTTCGTGAGTAAATTGGTTTGGCTGAGATTAAAGTTATTAGATTTGATTAAATTAAATTTGACTTCATTAATCCTTCGGAAGGGTTCCTCCGGGGTTTTCACACAGCTGAATAAACGTCAAACAGAAAATGGTTAAACAGAAGTGTGAGACGGTCGAGAGTTTACGTCAGCACCCGGTTATATTTTAGATAGAAAGGAGCAGACAGCAGAGTTTCACTCCACCAAGGGAGCTCGTGACGTACTACCCGGCTTTCTTTAGACCGCGAAGGCCGGGTCCTCAGGTGGAAGCAGCCTCTGAATTTGGACACCCCCGCTGTTTCCGGGCCGGCCAATAATAACGGTGACATTTAACGTATTTTATCCGATAAATAAACCCTGTAAAATGTATTTACCCCCCCAACAGCCCTTTTTAATGTCTCCCTAGTATGGCCACAACACCTCACTCTTGGAGCACTTTTTTTGCCACATGTATCGCAAACCACGTCTCAGCTGTGTGTGGAGGTAAAATACGTCCGCACATGACTTCAATTACGCTCAGCTATTGTTGTGAGTGCGCACGCCAAGGGGCTGCGAGACATTTATACAGCCGTATTTCGCACATGACTATGAAAGGCGGAAGAGGAAGTAGTTCCTTTGAATGTAGACAATCCGAATGTTATAGTTTCTTTCCACTGTGTTCCTGTTAATGATAAACTACAAATTTACTCTAAATTACTAAAATATCGATATTTTAATGTGAGAATCGATTCTAGAACATAAATGATTGGTATTGGAGGAATCAATATTTCAGGATCGATCCGCACATCACTAATGACAATGACAACGGCCGCTTGCATGTTCTGCAAAAAAATGTGCTTTGTTGTGTATCTGACGGACAAACACCAAACCAGTTCCACATCACGGAAGTTGCACCATTTTTACAAACCAATTCTGGTTCATCTGTTTCACTCAACAATCGGCCATGTGCGTATGAAAACAAAGGCACTGCGCATGCGCGTTTTACTCCCATTCTATCGCGATATTTCATTTTCCTATCGTTGCCTAACATTATACCGGTATTACCGTGAACGGTATAATATGGCCCAGCCCTACTATAGACTGATTGCAAGACTACAACTAGATACTTTTTGATTTTGATTTTCCAAATTTATAGAAGAAAAACGCTTGAACACTGAACTGAAGGAGCATTTGCCTCATTTTTAAGAGGTTTTAGGGTTCAGGATGGGAATCATATGCCATGAAGTTGGTTTTTTTTTTAGGGTTTTCAGTTACAGTGAAAATTAGCACCCCACAAGAAATCAAAACAAATCATAAAATTATTCCAGCTTACAAAAAACACCATTAATAAACTATATGAAAATCCTCTAATACCAAACTATCAAATAAATAGTGTAAGCATGAAATAAAGAACAATAAGGGAAATTTAAACAGCAAAACTCTTTCAGTCATTATTGGGATCTTATGAGTGAAGGTTTTAAACATAGGTGTAATGATGGGTTTTTGCAATTTTGCTGTCCGAGACTCCTTGCTGATGAAGTGATTAAAGTTTTTTCCTGCCATCAGCTGCATCTGTCATGATTTAATCTGAAATTACAATTTCCAAAGAATCAAAAACATTGAGTTTCACTCTCCCAGCACAATGTTTTGAAAGGGCCTTGTGTGAATTTGTGAAAGTACAGTACATAACCACACAGATTCATACATGTATACCAAATGTCAAATCTCGAACTGATTTCACACATTTTTACCAATAAACAACAACAAAACCTGGTGCTAAAAAGCTGGCACCTTAAAAAAATTAAGGCTGATTCTCAAAAGGCGACGAGGCAAAACTGGCTCCACGTGGTGAGAAAAATCATCTTCTTCTCTCATCAATGATTCCTCCAGAGACTACTGGCTGATTCAGAAAGAACCAGCCCCCCTTTCATAATTGTTCAGGACCAAGGTATTAATCATTAATTCTTGAGGTTCAGCTTCTGTGATAAAGCAGTAAGTGTTCTGGTGGATTTGGAGATGAAAATACTCGAGGTACACACACTTCATCCACAGGAGTAATAAAAGAATAAAATATCAATCATACTTTTGGGAGAATAAACCCTCAAGCCTGCAAAACTTTTCAGACAGAGAAGCCGGTGTGAATTATTAAACCTGCATTGTGACAGACTGAATAAAGTAAAATGTGAAGAGACAACATGCATTTAAATTCAAGTGGAAGACAAAGACAGCCCAGGCTGTTACTGTCACTTCTCAATGGCGCACAGATGTGGTCGTAATTGTACCGTTTTATACAAGAGCCGCCTCGAAATGAAGAAACAGTTACAGTGCTTTGTTTTTTGGGGGGGTTACTCACGTGTATTATGATTTTTATATTCTCTTCTTCTTCTTCGAGAATATGGTAATTGGCTGCACTTAAGCAATTACACAAACAAAAAGCTAAGGAGCGTAGCGTATGTGCAGGCTTTTAGCTGGGTCATATTTTCCAACAGAGGCAGGGGAGGGGAAGAAAACAAGAAAAAGGAAAAGCAAGCTGTGAGATGGAATTTCTCGTCATCCATCTCAGGGGCTGCCATTTCAACCGCCTCTCTGCCTTTCTTTGTGTCTTTCTCTGTCACTTTTCAGCAGCTATTGTTCTCGGTGGGGTGATTTTTCTCTTTCCTCTTCAGACACGATAAAGGAGTGCACAGTCATATCCCCTGCACAGCTTCAGCAAAACAAAGAGTTACAGTGAGAAAGGAGAACCAATTTCCATTGTCTCCACCCCAGAACACACACACACGCACACACAGATAAATGCATATATACAGCTGCAAGAAAAAATGCAGTAAATATTCAAAATGTGCTCTGATCTTCATTTAAGTCACAATTTCATACAAACAGAGTGACTAAAGTAAAAACACAGAATCAGTGATATGACTCATGTCTTCAGTGAACACACTGAGTAACCGTTAAGGTAGAAAAAGTCTTGAATGTAGTAACTCTAGTTTAAACAGAACTTCTTGACCATCTGCTTAAACAAGTAGTCTCATTAGACTATTGTTTAGATGATTTCTGATCATAGATTCTGGATCAGATCAAGACCTGAGGAGTTTCCTGGCCATGGATCCATAATGTTAATTCGATAATCTCTGAACCACTTATCTGTAACTTGGTTGAAAGACCTTGGTCTTTAGTGTCGTCAGTCTTTAAAAAGCAGGTGGACCAGCAGAAGCCCAAAAGCTGGAGGTCTGATAAGGCAGGAATGGACCTCCATTAGTCATTTAGCCTAGAAGCTGATCTCTAGCATGCCTTGGAGAACTTTCAATTCAATTCAATTCAATTTTACTTATATAGCGCCAAATCACAACAGCAGTCGCCTCAAGGTGCTTTATATTGTACAGTAGATACAGAGAAAAACCCAACAATCATATGACCCCCTATGAGCAAGCACTTTGGCAACAGTGGAAAGGAAAAACTCCCTTTTAACAGGAAGAAATCTCCGGCAGAACCAGGCTCAGGGAGGGGCGGCCATCTGCTGCGACCGGTTGGGGTGAGAGAAGGAAGACAGGATGAAAGACATGCTGTGGAAGAGAGAAAGAGATTAATAACAGATATGAATCAATTCAGAGAGGTCTATTAAAAATGAAAAAATGGCGCCGGTGAGGTCGGCTGCCGTGCTGGATGCTCTGCCCCAACTTCTCCACTTTTTGCAGTTTTTCGTCACTTTTTGCTATATCTGCCATAATCTTGCATGGGCATCATGCAAAACACACAAATCCGCTACAGTAGAGAAACTTTGGTTTCTATTGGTCTACAATACATGAACATTTCACCATGTTTAACTCCGGACCCAACCTGGCCAAAGGAGATCCTGAGAGAGAACAAAGGACACGACCCTAAGCGACGGCCTCGAGGTAAAAGAGCTGGCATCAGGAACAGGCTACGGGCTCGCGCACACCGCGCACCCATGCCCAGTATCCTGCTAGCCAATGTTCAATCCATTGAGAACAAGCTTGATGACCTCAGAGCCAGAATCAAGTTCCAGAGAGACATTCGGGACTGCAACTTCCTCTGCTTCACCGAGACTTGGCTGAACCCAGCGATACCAGACCACGCCGTGCAGCCGACGGGGTTCTTTTTGGTTTACCGCATGGACAGGACAATGGAATCGGGGAAGAAAAGAGGTGGTGGAGTGTGTTTGATGGTGAACAACAGATGGTGCGACAGCACAAACATCTCCCCACTCACACGCTCTTGCTCGCCCAATCTGGAGCTTTTGATCGTTAAATGTCGCCCTTTCAATCTCCCTCGGGAATTCACTGCGGTCATTGCCTGCACTGTTTACATTCCGCCTCACGCGGACTCGGACACTGCCTTATGTGAGCTACATGAGGCTCTCACACATCAACAAACACTTCACCAAGATGCCGCACTCATTGTTATGGGAGATTTTAACAGAGTGAATCTCAAACGGACATTTCACAACCTTCACCAGCACATCAACTGCCCCACCCGGGGCACTAGGACATTAGACCACTGCTACACCCCGTTCAAGAACTGTTACAAGGCTCAGCCCCTGCCGGCATTTGGAAAATCGGACCATGCCGCCATCTTCCTCATGCCTGCTTACAAACAAAGGCTAAAGCAGCAACCACCAATCAGGAGGGAGGTCGCTCGCTGGACGGACCAGTGGCCGCGCTGCAGGACGCACTGGATGACGCAGACTGGGACATGTTTCGGCGCAGCTCTGATGACATCAACATGTTTACGGAAGCGGTTGTGGGATTTATCGGGAAACTAGCGGACGACACAGCAGAAAGAACTATCATCCGAACGTTTCCCAACCAGAAGCCGTGGGTGGATAAAAACATCCGCGACGCTCTGAGATCACACACCGCTGCCTACAATGAAGGGCTCGTCTCCGGTAATATGGACCTATACAAGGCTGCGTCCTACAACGTGCGCAGCACGGTCAGAAAGGTAAAGCGGAGCTACGGGGAAAAACTAGAGTCACAGCTACAACAGTGCGACTCTAGGAGCCTGTGGAAAGGACTGCGGACTATAACGGACTATAAACGACCAGCTTCTTCAATGATGAATGCCGATGCTTTACTGGCTGATGAGCTGAACACGTTTTATGCTCGCTTCGACGCTGCAGTAATTAAAACAACAAATGGCTGCGCGTGCTCGGAGTGCACCAGTGAAGAAAATGCATTCGTCATCACAGAGCATGCCGTGAGGAACACCTTCAGGAGGGTGAACACCAGGAAGGCAGCAGGACCAGATGCAATCCCTGGCCGGGTCCTTAGAGCCTGCGCTGACCAGCTAGCACCGGTGTTCACGGAGATCTTCAACCTCTCCCTGGCCCAAGCTGTGGTTCCCACATGCTTCAAACAGTCCATTATTGTTCCTGTTCCAAAGAAACAACAGCCCGCTTGCCACAATGACTACCGTCCAGTAGCACTGACTTCGATGAAGTGTTTTGAAAGACTGATGAGAGATCACATCACCTCTTCACTTCCTGCCACCATCGACTCACTTCAGTTTGCTTACCGGACTAATCGTTCCACAGACGATGCCATATCTCACCTGCTCCACACATCCCTGAGTCACCTGGACACTGGCAGAGGGAATTATGTTAGGATGCTGTTCGTGGACTACAGTTCAGCATTCAACACAATAATTCCCTCTAAGCTTTTCACCAAGTTGACGGATCTAGGACTCAGCTCATCACTGTGTCAGTGGATCCTCAACTTCCTCACAGACAGACCCCAATCAGTGAGGGTGGGAAAACAAGTCTCCCCTTCCATCTCACTCCGCACTGGAGTGCCTCAGGGCTGTGTTTTAAGCCCCCCTGCTGTACTCACTGTACACTTATGACTGTGTAGCCACATCAGACACCACCTCCAGTTTCCGATACCTGGGTGTCCACATCACTCAGGACCTGTCATGGTCCTGCCACATCAACTCCCTGGTTAAGAAAGCCCGTCAGCGTCTCTTCTTCCTCAGAAGACTTAGAGACTTCCATCTGCCACTGAAGGTGCTCAAGAACTTCTACTCCTGCACCATCGAGAGCGTACTGATGGCAAACATCTGCACCTGGTTTGGGAACAGCAATAAGCAGGACAGACGAGATCTGCAAAGAGCGGTGCGCTCAGCCGAATGCATCATTCAATCAGAGCTCCCTGACCTGCTGTCCATCTACACCAAGCGGTGCAAGACCAAAGCTAGGAAGATTATGATGGACCTCTCCCATCCCAACAATGGACTCTTCTCACTGTTGAGGTCTGGGAAGCGCTTCCGCTCCCTTAAGGCCAAAACAGAGAGAATGAGGAGGAGCTTCTTCCCCCAGGCTATTCGGGCCCTGAACCAGGTGTAGGACTGGACTCTCACACACATCACCACACGCACCACCACACATTTCCTATAATCCTATAATTCCTATAATTTATAATCTTTAAAATCTTTATAATCTCTTCTGCTATTTGCACATTCTTTACTGTAAATTCCTAAGTTAATTTGTAAATTTTGTAGTAAACTGTAAATTGTAAATATTGTAAAACTTTTCTTCTGTCATTTAATGGTCGGGCATTGTACAGCTACAAGCATTTCACCCCCATGTCATACTGTGTATGGTTGTGTGTGTGTGACAAATAAAATTTGAATTTGAAATTTGAATTTGAAACATAACTGCACGAGTAAGAAGCGTCAACACAGTAAAAACTGACGTTTGCATGAATTGTGTTTATTGGCCAATAGAACTCCTCAAAAGTTATGAAATGCCTATGATTGTCCTTCATAGAAACGTGTACAAAGCATAAACATAAAAACTGTGGCTTCAAAGTGTCTCATACTTCAAAGCCTTGTGGTCATGACTATGGCAGTTAATTTGGAGCAAATTCAGAGTAAAGGTTCAATAAACATAAAGATTATTCTAGCATACGTGTTCAGGTGTGGTTCACAGTAGGTGTGGTCTTCACTTCCTACTGCCCAAAATATATGTAGCGCTGCTTTCCTTATGAAGCAGCCACTATTTTCAATGGGAATTTGATCGCATGAGAACATATCGACCAAAACCATTGATCAGTTGACCCTGAGACTACATACCTAATTGATTCTAAGTCTGAGCTTCATCACTGTCATAATTAGACAAACACAAGTTGACTAAACTAATAACAGATAAGCAATTTCATGTCTTCATTCGGCAGGCTGAGTAATCACTCAGTCAGACTGGAAAACACCAGTGGACTCTTGTATTTAGTAAATTGTGGTTTTCATACAGCAACAATAACCTCCATCAAATATTTCCTTGAATAACTCAAACTGTTTTGTTAAAGGACTAATGTTCTACTTTCATTGTGTTTCATATTTATGGAACTTGCACTGCAATGGGCTGTTGACCTGTGTGTCCAGGGTGTGGTTGGAATGCATCTGGGATGTTGTGACTGTAAAGCCTTCTTTAGGTCATGTCACTGGACTTTGACTTGGACATCCAAAAACTTTAACTTTACGCTTATTCGTCCACAAAGTGGAAATCTATCCAGTATTTTTTGGGGACTTTCACCTTCCCAGAGAGTGAAAACAAAGCAAAACAACAAAGGTCCTGATGCAGTATCTGATCTCTGGTCTAATAAGTCTTAACAAAAGATAACCTCCAATGCAAACCTGTTAACTTTTTTTTTCTTCAAGTAGTTGATGCATCAAGGGCCAACAATTGCATAATGGTGACTATAACACCACCTGGAGCCTACAATTACTCAAAGTCAGAGTGAATCAGACAAGAAGTGTACAACTGACTGGCCAGTTTGATCAGTTTAGTCTGTGATAATCTGTTGTCTATAGTTAAATGAAGCTAAAGTTTACAGTTTATAAGGAATTATTGAGTTCTGTACCCTCATGGTCAACTAATCAATTGTTTTAGTTGAAATGCTCTCGTTAGTCCGATTATGGTACGTTTTTCTGGCCTTTTGTATTTGACACTGTTGCCCCAGTGAACCATGGTGCACAATAAAACTAACGTGGCCAGTGAAAGCCATGTGTTGGAGTTGTTTTGTGGTTTGTGGACATAATTGTATGGTTGTGATGGTTTTTTTTTCAGTAATATATCAGCTGAGAAGTGCAGATGTTCCCGTTATGCAGATGAAAATGTTGCAACGTCATGAAAAAATGAGACTTTCTTTGGAATAAAAGTGTGTATTTTAATTTGTTCAACTCGTGTACCAGTGCTGACCTACACCCAGTATAAACAATGACAGGGCTACGGTGGCATCACCTTATGTGAGACACAACCAGTGTGGTGACCATAATGGGCCCATTACTGTGTTAAGGAGAAAAGCACCACATCACTGGTCATTCTCAACTTTGTGTCCTGTCTTCCTCCTCTCATGCCAACTGGTTTCAACAGTTTGCCCCTCACTGAGTCTGGCTATACTCGGGGTTTATTTTCGTTAAAAGGAAGTTTTTCCTTCTTACTCTCACCAAGTTCTTGCTCATAGTAGGAGTTGTACAATTTTTTGAATTTTCTTCGTTCTGCTGTTTGACTGCAGCCCAAGAATCATGGTACAAATCTTCGATATTTGATTTATTTTATCAAATTGTCAAACTCTTACCTTGCTTTCAGTGCTCTTCTAGGCACATAAAAACACCTCAAATTCATTCCTTCTTGACATCAGGGATTCAAGTCTCAACCACACGAACCATGCTGCTGCAGAATAATTCATCCCCTGTGAATTCATGACATGTTGTGGCTGTAAATGCAAGACCTCCATGGAGGTTACACAACCTATCTTTGCACAATCAAGATACAGAAGGAACTATTTCCTTTTTCATTCAGCCAACGAAAATGGGGGAATGAAGAGACCATTCAGAAATTTGCCTGTAAATGACCAGAGATGGGTAATTTAAAAATTCCCCCCAGACAGTGATTGGACAGATACGACACGTCTATTTATGAGACGTCTGTGATAATTCTGGGCTCCTTATTCTCACCGGATCTGGGCATATTTGAAAATGATATCCTGTCCTAAGGTGGGCAATGTAATGATGGCTAATGGAGGCAGCAGCCGAGCCTGTTTATCGGCTGTCATTTCCTGCTATGGCTCTCTGTCTGCATCTTTTTTATTATTATTTCATGTTCCCCGGATTACATGAGAGATGAGAAGAAATGGCCCAGTATTAGTCCTCCTGTCCGTTCTGTCGCTCTCCTTCAGGCTCTCTGCCACTCTTAATTACTCATCTTAGCCACTCACTTTCTCTTTTTTCCATCAATGGAGATATGGTAAAGTTGGCATAATGACATTGCTTCAATTCTGGGTCTTCATTCATAAGTCACAGCGCACCAACCAAACCTGGATAAGAAGCAGAAAATGGAAGGCAACAAATAGCCGATCAATTCAGTTTAATTTCTGTAATTTATCGAACTTAAAATTGTTCTTGTTGAATTATTTAAAGAAAGAATAACAATATTTAACATGAACACATAGGAATAAATGCAAACAGCAGAAGTAAAGTTTGCTGTTTTAAAATGTAATCCTCTATTCAGATTTTACTCATGGTCACTATGAGTCTCAATATTACCTTTGTTTTGGTTAATTTGCTTTAAATTCCCTCCAGTATACATTGCATTGATGCCACAAAGTACTAGGATGAGTTTTTGTTATGTGTTAACCAATTTTAGATTTATTGCATGAATGGACGATTAAAGATGAGAAGTTTTCCCACCTTTCACTTTAACAAGAGTCATGCTTTCAATTTTTTCTTTAAATGATTTTAATTTAATCTACAGTTGAGGTGCTTCATGCATCTGACAGCGATCCCTCCTACGTGAGGTGTTCCAGACATTTCCTATCGAGAGGATGTCCCAAGGTAGATGCAGGACATGCCGGAGAGATTCTATCTTTTGGCTGGTCTGGGAACGCCTCGGTTTCCTCTGGATAAGCTAAAAGAGGTGGCTGGGGAGAAGGAGATCTAACAAACTAAACAGCCATCACAGATATCAATCAGTGTTTCAAATAGAAAATGCAAAATGCTGTCTATTTTGTGTTTAAGTCATTTTCATTCTTTAGTTCTTGTTGTGTCATTTGATTGCTGGTTCCTGAGTTTTGCCGCCAGTTGGGATTACTTTTTGTTCTAGTGTTTGTTTTGATTTGATGGTTTTAAATGAAGTTCCTTTTTGAGTTTATTATTTCTTCTTGTGCTTATAGTCCTCTCGGGCTTGCCTTTGTCATCATGTTTAATGTGAGTCTTATCTCTACTGTTAATTCTCTTCTGTTTATTTCCTGTTTTACTTTGAAGGTTAGATTTCTTTCATGTCTGGTTGTACAAACTTCCGAGTTTGTGGTTGTTCTCTCTTGATCATCTCGGCCTGCTGTTGATTCTGTTGATTCCTGTTTTACCAACTAGAATTTGCTATTTATGGACTCAGCTATCTGCTATTAAAGCTCACTTTTTTGGGGAAAATTCCCCCTCTTGTTTGCTGCATTTGGGTCCTTATCTCTGCACCACATATCGTGTGAGAATTATACAAATTTATAATAATGGAGACAGAAACAAATGAAAGATATTACACCTTGTGTCAGTATAATAAAGAAGGATCAATAAAGAATATCTGAACATGAGAATGGATCAAATTTTTAATTGGAAAAATCATCCCTTTATGGTGTTTGTTGACTGCAACAAATGGTACCAATTCATAATGTTAAAAGTATATGTTAGCTGAAGATTCACTTTCTGCTTCCTGCTGAAGTTCTCTGATGACTCTGCAATAGTCGGCCTCATCACTGATGGGGACGACAAGGAGTACAGAGGTCTGACCCAAGACTTTGTGGACTGGTGCCAGCTGAACTACCTCCAGATCAACGCCAGTAAAACCAAGGAACTGGTGGTAGACTTCCGCAGGCACAAGCATTCTCCACTGCAACCACTGAACATCCAAGGTATGGACATTGAGGCTGTGGACAGCTACAGGTACCTTGGTGTTCATCTGAACAATAGACTGGACTGGACTCATAACTCAGACGCCCTCTACAGGAAAGGGCAGAGCAGGCTGTACCTGCTGCGGAGACTCAGGTCGTTTGGAGTGGAGGGCCCACTCCTGAAGAAATTCTATGACTCTGTTGTGGCTTCTGCTATCTTTTATGGCGTGGTCTGCTGGGGCGGCAGCATCTCTGCTGGGGACAGGAAGAGACTGAACAGGGTGATCCGAAGGGCCAGCTCTGTTCTAGGATGCCCTCTGGACCCAGTGGAGGTGGTGAGTGACAGGAGAACGGCGGCTAAGCTGTCATCCCTGATGGACAACATCTCCCACCCCATGCAGCAGACTGTGACAGCACTGAGCAGCTCCTTCAGTGGGAGACTGCGGCACCCACGGTGTGGGACGGAGAGATTTCGCAGGTCTTTCCTCCCCACTGCTGTCAGACTCCATAATAAAGACTTTAACTGATCAAGCACACACATCCATACATATGCAATAATACTAAGTGCAATAATCCTTTCTGTCATCGTTGTATTTTTACTCAGTTGTATATAGCATTTGTATTTGTATTCTATTTTTATCTTATTGTATATTTATTTAATTTTATTCTACTGTATATAGTATTTTATTTTATTCTATTCTGTACAGTTGTGTACTGTATTTATTCTTATTGTATTCTAATTTTTGCCTCATAACTTTTGCACTGTCCACTTCCTGCTGTGACAAAACAAATTTCCCACGTGTGGGACTAATAAAGGTTATCTTATCTTATCTTGAATTCAGTCAGCAGTGTTGGGTAAGTTACTTTAAAATAGTAACTTAGTTACATTACTAGTTACTTCTCTCAAAAGTAACTCAGTTACTTCAAGTAACTAGTTACTAGGGAAAGTAACTTTGGTTTTACTCAGAATTCTCTTGTTAATGTGTTGCTTCCATAACTTTGCCAGTCTTCTAGCTTGCTTAGTTGCCACAAGTGCACTGTGCCACCTACCAATAGAAAGGAAAAGATAATGTGCATATTTCCACGACAGAAATCCCACGCCTGGACCGTCATTGACTGCTGCCATGACTCTAGCCTATGTCACAGCGTCATGTGCGCCTTTTACATCCAACACAAAAACTGCAGTCGTGGTGCTTTCGATTGTACTCAGAACTCGGAAATTCTGCCTTCTGAATAGGAAGATGTAGGCAACACCAGACTGCAGATGAGCTGCATACAGGGCTGGACTGGGACAGAAAATTGGCCCGGGCATTTTGACTAGAGACCGGCCGCCATTATAGGAAAAATCATAAAGCCTTTGAATGAAAATAAACACTGTTGTGACAGTGATGTTCACTGTATTGATGGTATATATGCATCAATCTATCAATCGTTTGTTGTAAGATTCAGATAATTATTTTTTAAAAGCTAGACATTTTAAATGAGAATAAGAAAGAAAAGTATTTCTTTGTGCCCCCCTTTCCCTGTTAATGCCCTTCCTGCCCCCCTGGCAACACTTTGCTAGATCCGCACCTGCACAGTTACCAGCTGTCAGCTACCTAAAAAAGGATCCTGGTGTTATTTGTCTCTCAGAAACAGTTCATAACTTCCCTTCAACTCATTCATGTCACCTAAAAGGTAAACCTGTTTCTCCATCACCTGTTCAGCTCTGATGATTCAGTAAGGACATCTCCTGGTTTCATCTTCATGTTTCCCTCTCACCAGATAACCAAACCATATCATGACCAGCAGCTTTTTTGAACTGTGGCTCCAGCAAACATCAGCTGATACTAGAAATTAATATTAAATAAATTCTAACAACAGCTGATCAAGCTTAAACGTGCTGCTGTTGTTTAGCGCGACATCCGCTGGTTTCCTCTTACAAACAAACAAGAGAGCCGATCAGCTGATCGTTGATCAGTTTTCATGACTGAAGTAGAAACAGGAGAGGGAGGGGGGAGAATGAAAGAAGAAGAGGCAGCTGTGCAGCGTAAACACAGAATAACTCCAGCTTTGTGCCTTTTTCATTGTAGCTGAATTACGGGACAAACTGTTCCTTTTCACCTCAATAAGAAACGCGTAATATTTTCTCTGAATACCAGGACGGTTGGCAACTCTAATAACTTATGAACAAAATAAAGTTTAACATCGTTAACATCATAGCATCCACCCAGCTGTATAGAAACTCCGTCATGCTAGCTAGCACGCAGTACGGAAAAAGTCAGAATAACGAAAATAAACTCCACCTAAACTTGGTTCATATCTGACCCAGAGAGACTGCAGGTCATAACTTCTTACCTGAAGTTCAGTTCACACTCGGACCGGTGGCCGCCTCGGGTCTCTCCTCTTGCCTCCCCTTTCTCTCATCCACCTGCTGCCCTCCACCACTTGCTAATGTTACTGAATCTGTGGAAGCTCCGCGATAGCCACCACACGAAGTAATGAGTAACGACCCTATCTAAGTCCCAGTAACGACTAACGCGTTCCTGATTTTGGGATAATAACTAGTTACCGTGATCGTTACCACAATAAAAACGTAGTTACTGTAACGCGTTACTTAATAACGCGTTAGTCCCAACACTGTCAGTCAGTAGGTTTGATCCTGAAGAGACCGTGAATATTTGTTGAAAATGTAACATGATCTCATGCAGTAGTTGTGATATTTCAGTTGCAAGCTGACTAATAATGCCACTTTATGAGCTCCACTAAGGGTAATAATTGTGCTTTGATGCTGCTTCCTCTCTCATTTGCTTCACTTTAATCATTCACTGCAGACACGCACACTCGGAGGCCTCATAGCATCTGAAAGCTGTCACTGCGCCCCACGCAGAGGCAGATCAATGGTGTTTAGAGGAAGCAATAATTTAAGCGACTTTTATACGATTACAAAGGCACTTTGTGCTGAAACAATCCTCCAGGATGAGTTTATTTATGTAGAGAGTTAGGACAGTTACCTGATACTGTGTGTGTGTGTGTGTGTGTGTGTGTGTGTGTGTGTGTGTGTGTGTGTGTGTGTGTGTGTGTGTGTGTTCTTTGAATGACCGTTTACTTTTGAGCTTGCACCCAGAAAAAGCTGCAGTGCCTTTTTTGTTTGAGCTGCAAAGTGAAGCCTTTTGTTAGCAAACATGGCTTTAGCTAAATCTCCTGTGGGAGTGGGGGGAAGAATTATGCAAACAAGGTCTGCATAAAACAGCCATTAATAGATTACTTTACTATTCGGGGACTTAGAGCTCCTACACATATGCAAGCTGACCTCTGAACTCCATTATCACCTAATAATGCCACTTGTCAGGCCACAGGTTGCTGGAGATTTTGCTTTTCTAACTCAGTGCAAATATTACTGACATGGACACACAAAGTGATTTCAGCTTCATCTGCTTCATTTGGTGTTTTCCCTTCGTTGCCATGCTCGTTGCTATCATGCCGGCCGCATGGCACTTTTTCAGTGCTAAGCATCAACACTTTTCTCCAAGAGCTTCCACATGGCTGAGGAGAGACCAGGAGGGCTGGGGTGATAATGACGGTAGACGGAAAAAAAAATACTGTTCCTATGTGATCAATAGGTTTCAGACAGATTAACAAGCAGCAGCCGTGTTTAAATGGCTACCTGGGTGGGCTTTGTGTGATGTGGGCTGGCTGCATGAGGGAATGGGTGTCAGGGGATGGGAAATCAGTGGGAGCCAAGTGCACGTCAATAGGATATTAGTCCTCTGGAAATTCTTTTGCACACCACCTGATGAGGCTCTGCTTGGTCAATAGTAAGTCAGATGGAGATGCTCTGTTAAGGAAAAATGTGCAGATAATAATGTAAAGGAATAGAATAAGTCGATATACATTTACCTCATTTCCAACACTGCAGTGACAGCGCTGGACTGAGTGTACTCCAGTCAGGCTAAGTTGGCGGGGACAGTTATCAGCTGACGTCAAGATGTTTTGGGGGGTATTTATGTTACATATTTTACCCAGGCTGTAGACTCCTTTACTATGTCTCAAGTTGCATACTTCCACACTTGCATTTGCTAATCTGTGTGTTTTACATAAAATGCTGTATCAGAACTTGGAGGATGTAGTCCACCATGGTTAAGTTTTTCACAGTCACCAGGCAAACATCTCTTCGTACTAGTAGGATGAATATTGTCAATCAAGTAGCAGTTCTTTGGTTATAAGGTAGCATACAGCCACTGATTTTTATGTAATGTGCTGATTTCTCGTGTTTATGCATATTAAATTGGAGGCGAGAGGCTCAACAAGAGGTATGTTTACAAATTCTGGCCAGTAGTAGTATAGTGACGACCAAATGTTCCATTGCCACCTGTCAAAATGTACGCATTGAGCAAAGAAGGATATATTGTACATCCATTTATTGGATACCTAACAAAGTTATCCAGAATCCAAATCTTTGAGAATTTGATGTGGGCTCTGGGTGTCTTTCAAGCTTTAAAAAAAGATACCTAAAACAGGATTTGAAGGGTTACATCTTCTAGCTTCATAACCTGTGGTTATCATGTAACCTAAACCTATTCCTAAGTGGTTGCCCAGCCACCTTGTGGATGTTAAGAGGTTAAACTTGAGAACCACAAAAAAGAGCAGTTCACTGGAATGCAATGGCAACTATTTCCAAACATTAAACTAGCTTTCAGCTCAGTTAAATCACCTCCTAAAATTACAAAAGTCTATCCCTAATCTTGAGACTTCCTCCACAGCAGCTTGGTCCCCTGCTTAGCATCCATGTTGATCCAAAGCCCCCGGGACTAATCTGCATGGTCATAGGTTAAGGGGTCAGCCACTGGGCCCTGATCCAGAGAAACCTCCCGGCTAAGATTGCTTCACATCCCCCCCTAACTGCTGCATTTCACAACACTTAGCTGCACAATGTAAGGGCCTCTGTGCTCCCACCCCCCCCTTGCCAAACCGCCTGGTATCTGGGTTAAATGGAAATCTGCGACCCTAGAGGGGGCCTGAGGACTTTCTGGGGTGATAGCTCTGCTCTGTAACCCGGGAACAGAGAGACTCTCTGGGCTGGGAGGCTGACCCAAAGCCCTGGGGCTCAGGACCTGCATGAACCTGCTTTAATTATATTAGCTGCAGTATTTAGACCCCATGGCCTTGGCTTTCAAAAGCACTTTAAGTCAGGACAGTTTTCATCACCACCTGATATGCAAAGCACTCCCACCGAGTGTTTTAGTTTGGCGCGCTAAGCTCCGTCATCATAACTATTTGTCGGACAAGGTCACGTCACATTAACCAGTGATGCACGCAGGCCTTTCCCCTATTTTTCATCCTTCTGTCACAGTTTCTTTTGTAGTGAGCCCTTCCTGAGTGACGGGCCCGGCCGGCACATATCTCAGCCAGACAGGCTGGGTGGTCAGGATCGCACACATGTGAGACTAAGAGACACAGTTTGAATTAAAACACACACTTCCTGATATATTATCTGATGAAGCGGCGCTTGTCTTTGTTTCTCACTGATGGAGCGTTTTTGTGTTTCTGGGTCTCAGGCATTGCAGGTCAGGGAGCAGGTTGTTGGCTATAGACCCATTTGGTCACAGTGGGGGAAAAAAAAAAAAAGCTAAATGAATAATTAACAGTCACATGAAAGCATGAACGTGCAGTGCCTACCCATGTAATGCTTCTCCGCATAGTACATTAGCATATCCCAAAGGAGCTGGGAGATGAAATTAGCGTTGTGTTCCACCTAATTGCTCAGCTCTGGCAAATTAACATGCCCTTATTCAACCTTGTGTTTGTGAAATGCAATTCATGCTGTTTGTTTCATGTTTAAATCAGCGTATTTACACATGAAAAGATTAACCATCTCTATTAATTTCACTAAATTCTGCATCCTCTGTTAGCTGCCTGCACACAGCACAGCCGTAATTTTTATTGACAGACGCAAATCAGCAGAAACACATTGAGCTGCAGAGACGCCGTACAACAGGCTCAAAGCACAACCGGCGACTTGTCTGCCTGCAGGAAAGTGGAAGCTGCTCTAATCAATGCTAGCATTTTTGCTAATGTTAATTGCTCGAGTAATTTACAAAGATATACTGTGTGCTGATAGCTGCTCTCGTACAGCAATTGAACTCACATTTCTTTCTTTTGGAGAACTCCTTTGCACAGCACAGTCGGATTAATAAATACTGTGCTTTTAGCTGAAGGCACTTCATTGTATTTATGGCTCCAGTGGCATTAAAACATTAAAACTAGATGTTAGTGGAAATGTTCTTTTAGACAGCTGACTCTGAATCAAGAAGCACTTTGGATCTCAGAGCAAACTAAAGTGAATAGAAGAGAGTGGCTCTTTTCCATCTTTGTGTCGAGTGAAGTTTTCTCGTTTTTCCCTGATGTATAAACTGGCAGTGGAGTCATGGAGTGGAAGGAAGTAGGTGTCAGTCATCTGTAATTTCACCATTGTTTTTAAATTTCCAGCTCCTAACACGTAACACACGATTCGTGCTTCTATTCTCATGTTATGCTAGATTGTTTTTGACTACCCTTCAAAGGGCGATGTGGCTTTTTCTGGATGGCTCATCATTATCTAATGATGTCCTCTGACGCTAATCTTTTTTTAATGTGTGCCTTTATTATTTATTATTTGTTCTAGACTGTTTTATAGTTATGGACAGACCTCTGTCATGGTGTTTGGCTGTTTTGAGAGTCCCCATAGACGAGATGTTAAAATGTCAAGCTCGGGCACTGATACAGATCACCTCATTAAGCAGTCCACATATTTGCCATAAAAGGGTTGAGGCTGGAGTCCACTCCAGAACATCTCCTGTGTGTTCTCCTCACACACACCTCTGACTTTACTGTCCAATAAAGGCTAAAAATGCCCAGAAAATACATAAAAATGTCAAACTTTATAGCAAATGCTACTGGTAGGTACAAAAATACTCTGGTTTCAATAGAGGTATCTTACATGATGTCATGTGCACATAGCTTGAGAGTTGTCCACCATACTGGATAATATAGTCACTGGTCGCCAGGGGAAAATCTATATTCCCCAACTGGTTAGTAAGTGGTTCCTGGACGTTGCTGGAGGTCACAAAGAAGGTGCTACACCAAACACATTATAGTGATTGCTTTGGTTGCTGGAAAGTTGTGTCTCAGCGCTCACCCAACCAATTTCAATGGTCTCCGTTTCCATGTGTGTCACGACTTTAACAATTTCGCTGCCGCTCAGACATTTGGACAGTAAAGTCAGAGTGTGTGAATGTGTGTGTGAATGGGTGGATGACTGGATATGTAAAGCGCTTTGGGGTCCTTAGGGACTAGTAAAGCGCTATATAAATACAGGCCATTTACCATTTACCATTTGCTGGTGAGTGTTTGAATAGTACAGGCTTCTAGAGGGGCTTCTTCCCTTGACCATACATCATCATATGTCCTAACTGACAAAAAAGTTAACTTTTTTAAATAATTCACCTCATGTTCAACATTTCTATTATTAGGGGTGTGGCTCATTGACTGACAGGTCAGTGGCGATACAGGTGGCTGCAGTGGCAAGCTGTCTGCCAGGATTTATCTCAGCTAATTGGAGTCCTTGAACTGGACCTCTGGACTCATATTACTGACAATATGTATAAAATTCCCCACTCGGCCTGCAGACGATTTTTATCCTTCAAGCTCGGGTCCTGTACCAGAGGCCTGGGAGCTTGAGGGTCCTGTATTCTAAGGAGCTTGGAAAGAAAAGCGTCTGGACTCCTTTAGGGTGCTTGAAGACGTTTCACCTCTCATCCGAGAAGCTTCTTCAGTTCTAAGGTCATTTGACCCTATAACTGAAGAAGCTTTGGATCAGAGAAGCTTCAAGCAACTTAAAGAGGTCCAGAACCTTTTCTTTCCAAGCTCCTCAGACTACGATGACCTGGATAACTGAGAACCTTCACAGACATGAGGGTCCTGTATCTTTGGTGTTCCTAGGACTGCACTCGTCTGGACAGAGAACTCGGATGTAATTCCTTGGATCTGCTGGAACCAGTCACCCAGTTCAGGGGTCACTCCACCGATTGCTCCCATTACCATGGTGACCCTGTTGCCTTTACCCTCCACATCTTCTCGAGTTCCTCTCTCAGGCCCTGGCATTTCTGGAGCTTCTTGTGTTCCTTCTTCCTGATTTGCTATAGCTTGGTATAGCTACATCTATAACTACACCCTTCTCGTTCCGCTTGTCCACCACTGCTATGTTTGGTTGATCTGGTTGGTATGTCTGGTTGAGTCCTCACCAGTTTATCCATCAGTATGTGGAAGTCCCTGTAGGATCTTAGCATGGTTATTTTATATATACACTAAAGGATGTGTAATTTGAACCTATGCCTACTGGAGTAACGGAGGCATCATGGTTATTATCTTTGGTTGTTCCTATGTTCAAGCCACTTGTTGACCTTAACATTCTTGTTACCCCATGATTAGCTGTTTTTCCCCAGGTGAAAGCCTGCAATTGTTATACAGTCTGTATAGTGTTGAGTGTATGTTTATTTGCATGAATTTTGCAGTTTGAAAGTGTGAAGTGAAATCAGTCACGAACACTGCATCTTTGATTTCATGAGTGAAATCGTAGAATATTTTTGTGGATTGATTAGTCACCATTTTAAAGCTAGCATGGCCGCATGTGTCGTGCTCGTGTGTCTCTAGGTTGGTGTCTGTGTCACTTTGCTCTGCAGTAACACAACACATCCTCACACTCCTCAGTAAATAGGCTCCAGCTGTCACTCCAAATGCTGGCTGTTTGAACAGAGCTGCTCACTTTGCCATCATCTCTCCTCTTCACTTATTGCTGCTACTTGTGCTGTCCCCAGCAGAGAGCGGCGGATTCACTCACATGCTCAATGAAATGCTGTCACCGCTGCATTCTCACTCATTTCCTGTGCAGAGGAACAGAAAACGTCTTCAGGACTTGTTTCCCTACAATGATGTTTGCGTTTTTCTTTTCTGATGCACACACGCACTTACAGGTTAACACAGGATTGAAGGGAGGTAACAAGATAAAACTGGCTGGAGGCAAATAAACCAGTGCAGGTTAAACGGAGCCGTGGAGGAGCACACATCAAAGCAGAACACCTCTGGCCAAAGTAAACCCAAACATGGATCACATTCACACATGACCCGCAGCCCAAACATCTCACTCACTCCTACACATCAGAATCTAATACAGGCCATGTCAGGTCTCATTTGTGTGATTCAGTTTGTCTTTCCTGATATGCTCAGCCCTCTGTGCAGTGAGTCATGGTGAGATGAGACTGAAAGGCTGGAGACTGGCAGCCAGCAAGACCAGAGTGATCCTGTGAGTGTGCGAGACAGAATTAGTGAGAACATGGAGATTTGCGAGGATGAAGTTTGCTTCTTCTTTGCAGGATAAATGTTCTTCCAGAAGCGATCAGAGAGCTCATGATTTATTCACCACGTCCTCCGGCCCGTCTGACCCTCCTCAAACACAAATTCAGAAATGGAAACACACACTTGACCATGGCGGATTTACTCTGCGCATCACTGCCCTCTCAGTTTGTTTGTCCTCATGACACAGGATGCGGCAGTCTGGGTAAAATCAATGAAGGCCAGCACGAGCCAGACAAACTATAATTCAGAGCTGATTTACGGAAGCTGTAATGTCCAAAGGGATTCATTAGAAAACACACAGACCCGTAAACAGCATGAGGTACAATTAGTGAACGTAAGAACTCTAAAACAAACTTCTGATTCTAGACGAATACATATAAGGGTATAAAACTCCTTGTTAGAGCAAGATGAATATCCGAGTTGGCACCACACAGATTTTAAATCTATAATCACACTTAATGCAATAACAGGAGCCCATAAGTCATGAAAGGCTGAAATAAAAATGTGTTTGTTAAGGAAAGAAGCATCCACTAACATTTTTAAAGTTTAGAAAAAAATAACAGTTTCTGTGGGCTTTGTAGGGGACCTGCGATCTGTGCAGGGTGAACGCCACTTATAGCCCAATATCAACTGGGACAAGCTTATTATAAATTATTTATTAATTTCAGATGTTAATTTCAGATCTCTAATACCATCTCTCTGCTCCAGGTCCAGTTTCCATAGCAGCGCTCTAACTAGAAATACCCAAACCTCCCTCTCCTCTCTCCCCGAACCCCTCCTCCTGTCCTCCTCCTTTCTTGTTTGAATTTTGGTTCCTGCTTGGATTATATTCAGATTATTTTTCATCTCTCTGAGGTTATTATTTTCCCAGTGTCTCTGTCTTTGGATCTCTTTGTTTTGACTTTGTGTTGGTGCCTTTAGGGCCTTTCACATATGAAGCAGCACGCCCTGCGCTGTGCTCTGAAACACATTATTTTTGCTTAAATGCATTTGTGGAAAGAGAGAGAGCAGGTGCATCGAGTGCACGTGAAGACCATGAACAGCAGAAAAAGGGTTATAGGACATGCAAAAGTGTAGCAGCCAAATTTTGTGCTGTCTGTCCAACCCTTATGTGAACTCGTCTTTTGTCTTCCCGGTTTAAAGACCTCATAGTACCATGTCACCCCCAGCAGAGCACTTTGCTCTCAGTCTGTTGGCTTACTTGAGGTTAAAAGGACAGTATGTGACAGCCTCCAGTTTTCAGACCCATCTTCTGTAAAATCAGCTCCAGTCCATCTGGGGGCTGATACACTTTTTTTTTTTTAGTTTTTTTTTTTAGTTTTTTTTTTTAAGTAATTCATCTAATTCCTCATCCCCAACCAGTCATGGCAGATGACTGTCACTCCCAGAGGTTGGTTCTGCTGATGGTTTCCTTCTTTTAAAAGGGAGTTTTTCCTTCCCATTCTTGCTAAGTGCTTGCTCATAGGGGGTCATCCGATTGTAACGGAAAGATGTCCTTGGTTTGTAGAACATGCCTCCTTGTTTCAGAGCTTGATGCTTTTTGTGACTTTCTAGTTTGGTTTTTTTTGGTTTTTTTTTTAGACTTTCAGTGTTTCAGACTTTTGTGACATTCAGACAGATGTCCTGTATTTGGGTTGCCACTCCTGGCTCGTCTTTCTGTGGTGACACAGAGGTATTCCAAATCCAGCTGAGGATATAACCTCTCCAGTTTAGTTGGTAATTCTTAAAGGTGACCTATCTGATCATTTCCATCTTCATATTTTTGACTCTGGGACTCTGTTATAGTTTTGCATGTTTAGTTCTAGACTAAAAAATGACAGTGATGTTTTCATGTTAAATGGAAGTTAACAGCTGTTATTAACCCTATGAAATGGTTATATAACATAACGAGTTGGTTTTTTAATAACTGTGGAACCTAACTCATGTCTGGTATAGAAACTCTCCATTATGACCTCTCTTTGTGTTGGCTTCCCCGTTAGTTTTACCACACACCGCAGCGGGTTTTCAGCCTGCTGTAACCTGGCAACCCAAAAGATGTTTCACTTCAAGGAGAATAAAAAGACATTCAGGTGGTTTATTGCAGCCTGACAGTCAGTATCAGTCACATGAAAACAAAGATATGAAGCCGGTTATGATTCTTTTTGTATCTATCTGGATGGTTAACAGACTGTCAGGCTGCTGGATTAGCGCTCTCTGATTAAATGGAGCACAGAGATAGAGTAGTGGAGAAATGCTACATGTAGACTCTTGGTTGATCGATGTGGAGAATTATGTTACAGTGATCCATCTAGTATTTAACAGAACTTAGAAAGTGAGAAATATAGGTCTAGGAAAATGAGGCCTATGGTTAAATAAGTCATAGATTTCTATCATATATATCCTTTTTCTGTGGCAGTGGTCCATATTAAACATGGCCATCTGTATGATGTTGGTGATTTCTGAAACAGTCATCTGAGGGAAATAGGTCCCACCCACAGGCAGCCAGATGTTATTACACCCCTGAAGGTGTGCTGTGGTATCTGGCACCAAGATCTTAGAAACACATCCTTTAACTCTGTTTCAGGTGGCCCTTTAACTGTAAGTTACGAGCTGGGGCCTCCATGAATTGGGCCTGTTAGTCCACTACATCACCACAAATTTTCAATTGGACTAAAATCTTAGGAATTTGGTCAAGACCTCAAACTCGTTGTTTCATTCCTGAACTATTTTTGCTTTGTGTTAGGGCACGTTATCCTGCTGAATGAAACTCGAGCCATCAAGGATTATCGATTCCATTAACCCTTTAAGACCTACCATAGAACCAAGTCCGCCAGAGCTTATATTATATTTTTACCTGCTGTGGAGCCATTTTTGGGAGCATTTGAAGTTGCTATACATCAATACAACCATTATAGCCCAGATTTTAATAATATGTATTCATTAAGTGCATAGTAATTACATAAATTGCAAAAAAGTGCAATAAACTACAAAAAAAAATTGAAAATCGTTTTTGTTTTTTAACATATATTTCTAGTTAGAGAAATTTAAGAGGCTTATCCCTCAAAACTGTAAATACAAAAAAGTTGCACAAAATAGTTTCCCACCACAGGAAATTTATTTTGAGTGTCTTCATAGTTTTATTTTTGAAATACACCAATTTTTATACACTGCAGGAAAAACGAAAATAAATATTATACTGCAAATTTGCAAAAAAGCAGCATATGCATCAAAATAAACTATTTCCAGCAGTGCAGTATGAGTCCTAAGCATCCCAGAAACGACACAGAAAGTCATAAAGTCAAAGATAACTTTTAAAAAGACGAGTATAGGCCCTGAGGACCTGATAGTAAAAAAGACTACATTTCCGCGAAAATGACGTCACTTCCGGTTTCGGGCAGGTAATGGCGGAAATGCAAAAGTTCGCGCTGACGTCTATTCCAACGTAGGAAGTGTTATGAACAGCTGATCGGACCGGCACAGCGTGTTTCTGGAATATTATGTTTTTGTTCCTGCAAGCGCTTTTTATGCAGTTTTTGCAAAGCTTTATGTGGAAGGAAACCGTGACCTAGGACAAGCTGATGGCATAAGATGTGAGTACAACTCCTCCGGTTTCATATGCAAAAAAAATTTTTGCGCTAGCTTACGTGGTTGCAGTGCTACTGGGATTTAAAAATAGTTACGCAAAACAGAGCGTGCCCGCTCCGATCGGCTGTAAAGGGTTAAAGGGTGTAGAACAATGCTTAGGTAGATGATAGGTGTCAAAGTACATCCACATGGATGGCATGACAAGGTTTTCCAGCAGACCATTGCCTAAACCATCACACTGCCTCTGCTGACTTGCTTTCTTACCATAGAAATATCCTGGTGCCAGGTATTCCCCACAAACACCCAACCATCCATCTGATGTAAAAGAACACATGATTAATCAGACCAGGCCAGGCCACCTTGTTCCACTGCTCCATGCTCCAGCTCTGATACTTGTGTACCCATGTTGGACCTTTTGGCAGTAGGAAGGGGTCAGCATGGGCACCCTGACTGGTCTGCAGCTATGCGGACCCACACGCTGCAAACTGTGATGCACCGTGTCTTCTGACATCTTTCCATCAGAAACAGCATGAGCATTTTTGGCAATTTGAGTTACAGTAGCTTACCTGTTGGATTGGACCACACGGGCAATCCATCATGGTCATGGCTACACGTGATCCTGTCACTAGTTCACCACTGTTCCTTCCTTGGACCAATTTTGATAGATTATGACCACTGCAGACCGAGAACACCTCGCAAGAGCTGCAGTTTTGGATTGTCCCTTTTCAAACTCGCTCAAAATCCTTACACTTGCCTTTTTTTCCTGGTTCAAACACGTCAACTTTGAGGACAAAATGTTCACTTGCTCTCCAGTATATCTCACTCAATAACAGGTGCCACAGTGAAGAGCTAATCATTGTTATTAACTTCACCTGTCAGTGGTCTTGATGTTATGCCTGATCAGTGTATATAGCTCTAATCAGGGGGATTGGAAACACCTGAACCTAATCAAGGTAACAAGACAGGAAATAAAATAAAAGACAGAGCACAAGGAACAGATGACAAACAAAATAAAACAGAAAGAAACCGAACAGGGAAACATCTAATACAAAGACAAGGACTTGACAACAAGGACGCACTAAGGAGACTAGACTTGTACCAGAATAAGCTTAAACACAAAAAGAAGAAAACTCAGACTGCCTTAAAAATCATAAAAAGCATAACAAAATCTCACCCTGCAATTCTACATTTCAAGAACAACTAAGAAAAGCAAACTAAAAAAATTCTTAATAACCAGCAAACCCAAAATAAGCACACATAAACCCACAGACCAAAACAATAACATAAAGAAGGGTTATTTTGATCTGTGAATAATGCAAAGCTACCCTAGTAAAGTCCACAAATAAAAATGTGAGTTTTAGGGAGGGGGGGTTAAATAAATTGGCATTAACCAGCCTTTTTTTTTATACGAAGTCCCTCCAGGAACTTGTGGAACTGACTGCTAAGTGTTTCCTCAGCAGGGCTGCTGTGCTGATAGTGAGGCTGCATTAAAGGTGGCTGAAAGGGAAGAAAAAGCAGAAAAGGAGCAGCAGCGTGCATCACTGTGTGCATTTCTATTTCCATTAGAAGTCTGAAGGTTGTATCTTTGTATTACTTATGTATCACAATTTTTAACTGTGTATCATTCTTCATCTTTTTCTTCATCTACTCGTTACAGTAATATTCATGTTTAATCTTTAACATTGCATTCATACTCTATCCTTTATTTAATTCTTATGTAATTTAATATCTAAGCTAAAGATATACTGCAAGGCTTGGCTGTGCATCATGCAGGAGGATCTGTGGCCACCCTGCAGCCAACATCTTTATTTTAATCCCAGTGAATAGAGCGTGAAGGACTTCTTCTTGGTCCCTGTTCTATTCTCTCATTTTCCCTTTTTAGTCGGTCTCTCTCTTTCTTCTCTTCCATCTCTCCCCCCTGTATGTTTCCCCTCTCTGCCCATCTCTCACAGTCTCTCCCTCCTTCATACATTCTTTCTCTTTTATTCTCCCTCTCCTTCACATAGCTTACTGTGCGGCAGTTTAAGGGTCTGCAGAGCTGCCTCCTACAGCCAGCTTAGGTGAATCAGTTACCATGGCAATCAAACCCAAATAAGCAACAATGGCATGTTAATTATGGTTATTACTGTATGAAGACTGTTCCAAGAAAATGAGCGATGCTACTTTTCTTTGGAGGGATTAGAGAAAGAAAATGTCAGAGGTGAGGCAGTTTGGACGACATAATTCAGAACAGAGCAGATGCAGAAAAAGCCCCCCTCCCCGACTCATTTTGGTGCAAGATGGAGGGTCCACAAAGACGTCTGCTGCCCTTGGCTCTGAGGGGGTAACAGGAAAAATTGGCCACAATTGGTCACGATTCAACTAAATGCCCCAGAACTGTGATCTCACATAAGCGAATATACCTTTTGTATAGGCGAACCAAAATGGGAAAAATACCCAATAAAATAATAGCGCAAATGAAGGCTAAATCATGACCATGTGTTTTATGACAGGACTGAAAGTGACTTTTGTTGGATGTTACAGTCACGGAATTACATGTAATGTGGAAAGTGTTGGCCACAGTCATGAACCATGAAGGAGTAGTCGCTTCTTCTGTGGACACCAATTCAAGTTTCAAATAGGCTGCTTATCATATGCATGACATTCGTGGAACCGCCGACTTTTCATTTCATTGCCAGTGCTCACAGGTTGGTGAAGAACATGCACCTTGCTCCAGATAAGAGTCTTTTGGGCATATGTGAGCTACCTATGGCTGAATAAGTGAGCCAGATTTGGCTTATCTGACGTCTCCAATATATAAGGACCTGTGACTGAAAAAAACAAAACACTTTGATACACACACACACAGAGCAGGAGTTCTTGTTCAAAGTTCTTGAGATCTTATGAAGGCTAAAACAGATCCTGAAAGAGTCTGAATAGGGGACTAAAATTCATCAGATGTTGTAAGAATTTACCTTAGCTCACATTGGTTTGTGTTGGTTAGATCTGTCAGTAGTATGTTTGCTAACACGTTAATTATGCAACGCTGGTAATTTGGCTTGTTTTTGTCACTTATTTGTGAATGGAGCTTTAGCTAGCCCTAACGAGTCAATATTAAGTCCAGCGTGTACCAAAAATAACAGATGGAGTACAGATCCCTGTTCTTTTTGTTATTTTGTCTTCGGTACTCGTGCTGTTCAACAGGTTCACAGCACAGTCAGAAAATATCTATTCTTTCCACACAGTGATATTTTCCTCTGCTTTCTAGGTTCTAATGGACCTTACGGGTCTGCTAATGTACTGGAGATGCTTCCTGTGCGTGTTTTAGAAAGCCGACTCAGTGGGGCTGGCATACGTCAGCGCACATCCTCAATTCACATTTGGGCTCTTAAGTCTTTTCAAAGGGCTTTCATAACATCCATGTTTACAAAAGTGGAGGGCCTACAATGACGATGAACGAGAGAGAAACGGGAGGATGAGCGGAAAAACAGGAGGCGGATCAACAAGATGAAGGTTTGCCATTTCCAAACCGTCTGTTCCTTTCGCATCCAGCCATTAGCAGCGTTAGCATCTCCTTGTCAGCTTTCTGGCTAATTAGATCCAATGGGGTGAGTGTGCGTGCATGTGTGAGAGAGAGAGAGAGAGAGAGGCAAATCGATAGATGTGTGTTTGCATGTGCGTTAACGCTGTTGCCATGGGAACAGTGTTCCTGTATTACCCCACTAACAGAACACCAGCAACTTGCCACTTTTCATACGCCTACATTTGAATGTGCGACTCAGTGCAGCTTCTGGTGCTAGCTTTTGGTCAGGCTGGATTTACTTAACAAGAGCTGCAACTCTCCAGGTGCAGAGTTATTAAAACTACAGAGCAGATGTGTGGAGAGGACACATGTTGAGCGGTTTCATAATCAGAGGATACAGCAGTGCAACTTCATCTGTTTGAGGTGGGGAAAAAAAGTTTGTTGTGAACAACTAGCTCCCAAACGGTGTGGCGTGAGGTGAGACCGGATGGGCCAGGGGATTACGTTGTTATTGCTGTGCATTAGAGCACAAAATGCAAAAGAATGACTGCAGCTCAAACATCCAACGACATGAATACTTTAAAAGCATCAACATCAGCGCTTCTCTGACAGCATGGTGGGAGTTTCTAAAATTGACAGCGTCTTCATTAATCCCATGCAAACGTACACCTATCTGGAACAACCCTGACATATTACAAAACAATAATATGATAAACTTTTCAGATTGGAGTGGTAAAGGAATCAAATATTTAGAACATATACTAGAAGGAACAGAATTTATTTCATTTGACAGACTAGTTACACAATATGGGATCAACAAGAAAAGATTTTTAGAATATCAACAAATTAAATCCATAGTAAAAAAGAAATTTAAACCGGGTCAAGTTGAACTACAAACACCACCAAGTGTGGTTCAATTTCTTACTCTTAAAACCCCCAAATTACTATCCAAAATATACAGAATGCTTTCTAAAACAGATGAATCAATATCACTTCCTATTGCAAAATGGGAAGCGGATTTATCAGTTAACTTAGACCTAAACTTCTGGTCTCAGATTTGCTTAAAAACCTTTCATCTAATTAGAAATCCCAGTCTTCAATTAATTCAATACAAAATACTACATAGAGTGCACTATACAGGTCATCGGATGTTCAAGATGGGCTTTACGTCTACCAACAACTGCTCACACTGCCAAACCAATTCACCGGACAATTATATCCACGCTCTTTGGTTCTGTCCACCAGTTCAGAAGTTTTGGCGCGAGATATGTGAAGACTTATCAAAGTGTCTGAAATGTAACATTCCAACTTCCCCCTTAGTGTGTTTGTTGGGCAGCTTAGATAATGTCACTTCAGAAAAGAATATCGCCCATATGGTTTTCACTGCCCTATGCATAGCCAAGAAAACAGTCCTCATGAACTGGAAAAATAAAAATAATCTTAATTCTAACCAATATAGAAATTATCTATTAGATTACATTAGTCTTGATACAGCCTCTGCCACCACATCAGATCAATCGCTCTGGGCTCCTTTGATCAGCTCCATCACCTAGTGGGGGTGGGGGGTCATAGTTTGGTCCCGCCTTCACTGTTGTGATTGGTGTGGGGGTAGGGACAGGCTTAGGGCGTCGGGGGGTTCCCCGGAGGCATTTTCCTTGGGGGGCTCAACCCGGGGTAGCGGTCATGTCCGGTTAGGGGCTCTGTTGGCTCTCAGGTGACTGTTTCCTCGCGGCTGCGTGCAGCGGGACTAGGGGAGGGTCTGTGCTGACGGACGTGGGTTACTGACCTGGTAGCCTGGCTGCCCCTGGGTGGGTCCGGGATGGGCGTGAGGTTCTGGGGGCGCTCCGTCTCTGGGCTGGGGCCCGGGCCGGGCCTCGGGGGCTTGGGTCCTGGTTGGTGTGTTGCCGGGGTTGTGGGCGGGTGGGTGCATGGGGGCCCAGCCCTGGAGCAGGGTGCCGCTGGTGCATCGAGCCACCTGGGGGGCTCTTCAACTGGTGGGGAAGATTGTCACATCTTGCAGGAGCTTTC
The DNA here is from genome assembly GCF_963969265.1 of Rhamphochromis sp. 'chilingali'. Classification (NCBI taxonomy): domain Eukaryota; kingdom Metazoa; phylum Chordata; class Actinopteri; order Cichliformes; family Cichlidae; genus Rhamphochromis; species Rhamphochromis sp. 'chilingali'. Next base: position 8,764,829 of record NC_137941.1, read on the forward strand.
CTCTCCTCAGGGGCTCTCTCTACAGGAGGGGGAGATACAGGAGAGGTGGAGGAAGATCTCAGCCTGGGTGTTTATTGTCTTATGTAGTCTGGAAGAAGAGTGGATGGTGGGGTGGGTGCAGTTTTCTCTGTGGTGGGGTTGGGCCCCGGTCTGGATGGGCCTGGGCCCCCTTTCCCTGGTGGGTCGCGGAGTATGGAGGTGCCCCTCCCTTCCTTCCCTCCCCATCTCCAGCTGCCCCCCTCTTCCCGCTCCACCACAACCACCCACACATGCAGGACCTTGGAGTAGGGGTATGTCACCAGGGTGCAGAGGAGGCCACCCCCCCCGTCCCCTTCTGGCTGCCCCTGCCTCAATTTTATCCCACAACTTAGACATTCACATTACTCACACTCTCATTACACATACATATAGGATCTTGGGGGTGGGCACGATACACGGAATCCAAAGTACCATCAGGGTGTACACCCCACCCCTGGCGTCGTTGCCCACCTCTCAAAGTTAAATACACGTAGACATTGAGGGCCAGCAGGAGGGACCATGCGCTTACCTGCTGCTCTCTGGCAGGTAGCTCCATGCCCTCCTGGGTTTTAAATGCACCTTAGAACACACATGCATCAACACTACAATGAGCGGGTGGAGGGAGGTTTGGAGTCTTCTCTCACCCCCATTCTCTGCGACCTGCTGGAGCGGGGGGGCTAGGAGGAGGAGTTGGCCGTCCGACTGTGGTCTGGAGTGTGGGGCCTCCCTGCTGCTGCGGAGTCGGGGCGGTCTGCCTCCCCCCACTGCAGGGAAAAGGGTAACACCACCTGGGTCTGGGTGCAGTTCCCCCCCCTCCAGGGGCAAGGGTACCTAGACCCGGGGCTTAGAGTACGCTTGGGGAGTGTGATCGTGTGTACAGCGTCTCTTTATGTCTGTCTCCACGTTGGTTGAGTGTGGAGTAAGTGTATATGAGAGCATGAGGGTGGGAATGGATGTTTGTATATGTGTGTGCCTGTATTTCTGTGTCTATATGTCAGGTTGGGTGTCAGGCGCCACCTCTCTGGGGACATCTTAGGCCCTCCAAGGTATGGAGGCCTATCTCCCCCTACCACCACTTCCCCTGCCAGTGGCGGACTCCCTCAGACGTCGGTGCGTTGGTGGTTCTTTGTGTCCGGGGATGGGCGTCCAGGTACACACCGGCTCACTCCTTGGCGGCCGCTTATCGGGGCCTGGAGCCTGGGGGCTTGCTCGGGCCACTTCGGAGGTGGGGTGCCCCCGGCCTCTCGGCCTGGGGCTCGGTCACTCAGGCACGGCTGGCTGCCGGCGGAGCTCACGGACGCGTCACTGCAACTCCCCCTGGCTTCTGCTCCGCGGCTGCTGAGTGAGCCCTCATCTGGGACTTTCCTCAGCTCTTTCTGGGACAGTGGCGCGGCTGCCCCTCTGTTGGTCTTCCTTGGTCTCTTGTGTTCTGGGGGCCTCTGGATGTCTGGAGTTTTGATCTCCTCCATACCTGCTTCATGCCCTGGAGGACGGGGCTGTGGCCCCCCCACACCCTCTAGCAGATCATTACATGAAGGAACCTTTTAAAAAACAAAAAACAAGCGCGTCCATGCTCACAGGTGTACACACGGTTGATCACACCCACAAACTACACCCTTTTTGGCTCCTACCTCAAAGCACACTGTGTTCTGTTGATCTTATGTGCTGCACAATAATGTTTAATATTTAGTATTTACTGTCATATTCCCATATATCATTGTGATGTTGTTTATTCTATTACTCTTGTTCTCTTCTGCTTGTTTTCTTTTTTAGCAGGTGACCCAGGTGATTGATATATGCTTTTTTTTTTTCTTTTTTTCTTCTTTTTTTTCTTTTTCTGCTCATTCTGTTGGTTTTTGCCCTTCTCCCCCGTCCCTCTTCTCAGCTGTTTCTCTTTCCCTCTTTCTTTCTCCCCTTCTTTCCCCCAGTCAAGTCTGTCCCATGTTCAGTAAGTGAAAATAAAATAAACAATAAAAGGTGAATCAAATGGACCATTATGGCAAGGCTGGGATGGTCAATTTGGTAAAGTAAATCCGTTGGGCATCTTTCTTTGCCTTTAGACAACAATTCTGATGGCAAAAGAGCCAAACGGGACAGGCCAAAAAAAAAAAAAAAAGAAAAAAAAAAAAAGAATGACTGCTTAAAGCCAATGTCCTATGTTTATAGATAGTGTCTACCCTTCAAAAGTGAACAAGAGTTATAAAGTGAAGAAACAACAAACTTGACTTAATTCAATTTATTATGAATCTAATCATGATATCAATTTAGGGATTAATGTCTCCTTGATTGGACAGGTACCAATGACCATGGATGATCCCTCATCATCCAGACAGAAGTGTCTTCTCTCTCTGTGACAGGAAGCTGAAAGTGAGCAGATGATGGATTCTGCAGGACTTTGATTTAGTAAATGTTTGTCTGTCAACACAACCAAAGTAATGTTATCACACTTAGCAGAGGAGTGTGGACTCCAGCCTCCAAGAAAGATGGCCTAACCCTGTTGATGTTAGTCTAACATAGCAAACTAATCTAACATAGTGTGTCTGCAGCGGGTACAAAGTTTGGAACATTTCAGCAATATTTAAAACACAATTTGATTACCAAAGAATGAAATAGAGAGAAAACGCTCCACACATTCCAGTCATCCGCTCTTGCTCCACACTTCAGACAATAGAGTTTACTCCAAACACGCGCACGGACGGCAGTCCAGAAAAACAGGGGCAGGTCCAAGAAAATCTATTTACAAAGGAGAGGTAAGAATTACCATCACAAAGAAGACAAGAGATCAAAACTAGCTGGGATTTTACTAACAGTAACAGTCCAGCAAGGAGTGATACTGAGCAGCCATCTAAGTAGCAGCCAGACAACTGCCAGGTAACGAGGCTCAGGTGTGTGATTGCAGACAGGTGCGTTGGCCAAGGGCAGGGAGCCCGAGATGAGCTCCACCCAGGAGGGACAGAGAGGGAGGGAGAGAGAGAGCAGGCGCAAAATCAAAACAAAAACACATGTAGCCACACTGAGCCAGCCGGGTAGACATAGGGACCCTGACAAAATGTGTTCATCCTTGTCAATAACTGATTAGTTTTAGTGTTTTCTGTCTTTTAGACTAGTTGACTAGTCCCATTTGAACCAGTAAATTATGTCCAGGAACATTTCTACGAGCGTCTGTACTGCTAGCACTGGTCCCAAGCAAAAAAGAGTTTGACAAAAACGTATCTGTACCAATACAGATGTAAATTTCACACCATATTTCTCCTTTTCTAAAACGACTGTCAAAGAAATCAAAGTGTATTGCTAACATGGTGCTAGCTGTAGGAGACTGGAAACCTGTCTTCTAAAGCGCACTGATTTGGTACAGGAGGCTAGGAGACCGTTTATGCTGATGGAAATTAGATGTATGTTTGTAAAGAAAAGACTTTGTGTCATGATAGATGTCTTTATCTGACAAAGCAACCAAAAGAAGAACTGACCACATGTCAGGAGGCTCAGAGGCTCTTCTGCACAGATTTCATTGCTCTGTAGTCACTGAGCAGATTTGAGATGCAGATGCCGGGTCACAGAGCGAGGCGGAGGAAGCACTGGGGTCACAGCCTAGAGCTGCTGTGTGGTTTTTGTTCTTTCCTTTTGGTGGGATATGTTGGGAGGGAGGGGCGGCGCTGTGGAGGTGTAAGCTTCTGTCAGTCACCGTCACTCCTTGCCATTTAGATTCCAATTACACATGTCAGCTGAGTCTGAGCCTCATCTGTCTCTTTCTCCGTGCCTTTAAACCCTCGCACACTTGACTTCCTCTGTGTTCAACAAGACTATGCGCTCATTCTTTTCCTTTCTTTATTCGTCTGTAACCTCCCTCTATGTCAGTCAGTATTAGCGTCTCCTCGATTCCTCTACCTCGCTCGCGCTCCAGACTCGCTGCGGCTTTAATCCTCCTCCTAACACGGTTAGGATGCACAAGTCCTCACCGTGTCAGGAGGAGGAGGGCGAAGGGAAACAGCAAAGTGGCAGTGATGGTGTGTTGCATGGCGGCCACAGTGCTGAAACATGTGGTCATTTAACCCGACTGACACGCTGTCAGACAACTCGGTGAAAGGATGCTTGGATATCAGTCTGAGGAATGGATTAGAATCCTGATACTCATTTTGAAGTCTATCAGGATGGCCCTAAGCAGAGGGGAACAGGCTCTAATTTACTTTAATTCCATCAAGGCTGGATTACCAACTGGGCAAAGCTGCCAGCTGTGACATTTGTTAGAATTTGATTAACAGAATAAGACTGGAAATTGCACCACTGAAACACAGCATGAAAGGAATGATAATAAAAAAAATTAGGGTCCAGAATTATTTTCTCAAGGCCCTGTCGCACTTTTATGATTAGATAATCATGTGACATTAACAACTGAAGATCTTTACTTATATTATATTTCTTATTTTTTATATGAAGTTTTTACAGAAAATATCTGTAGCTGTTTCACCCCCTTTGAATCATAACACTCTAATTTTTTCAATCTATATAAAGACTTATAAACACAAGTGGCTGAAGCTGCTAGCTCCCCGTTTGACTTCCACCCCTCAGCTAATTGGAGTCAGTGAACTGGACCCCTCTGATCTGATGTTGGATGTTTTTGGAGCATCTTTATTACAGATACCTGACACAAAGCAAACCCCACAGTGCAGGAGTCATCTTGGACCCAGCTTGGATGTTTACTTTAACTCTAAACTGGAAGGGAGCCACAGCTTTCATTTTAAAGCATGGAAATGTTTCACAATTCTTCTGAAATGTTTGTGAAATCGCGCTGCACTCATGCATCTTTTAGCATGTCAGTTTTCTCCCACTGATTTCTATTCAGGTGTCTTTGAGTGGAGGTGGCTTGTTCTGTGCATCTGTGTGATGCACCCACAGCTCATAGCTTAATTTCTCATTTAAATATCACTTTTAGTAGAAAATCAGTGTCTGTTAAGCACAAAAAAACAGTCTCTGGCTTTTTACTTCTGTACCGTTTTGCTCTGGGGGAGAAAAATCAATAGAAAATACAAAATTCCAGTTTAGCTATATGAATCATGCTCAAAATGTCTAAATTATAGTACAAATGTAACACATTTTCACAGTTTGCCCCATAGTGGTCAATATCTTCTTTTTAAAACAGAATATGAGCAGCTGTAATGCTGAATGTAATTTTGTGCAATATCTTTTTTCCTGCTGTCATCCTGCTACCATTTTCCTGCTGTTTGTGTTAAGCAGAGAAAAAAGAGAAGTAAGTACGCTGAAATCTGAATAACTCACCATCTGTGATTATTATGCTGAATTCTAAAATCTGCCGTTAACGACTCGCTAACAAAATAAAAGCCAAGGCCTTTGAAAATCAATTTGCTGCACACCAGTCCAAGGCGCAATGGTTTAAGTCATATTAAAAGAAAAGTTTTTGATTGCCTCTGGGCAGGCAGGAAAATCAATGTGGGGTCTGATTTATGAATATGACAGCAAGGATAGATGGATGGATGGAGAGATGGATGGAGGGATGGATGGAGGGGAGGACAAATAAATAGAGGCTGGGGTAGCAGGGTGGAGGAATAGATAGATGGATGGAGAGAAGCTGCAGGAGGAAGTTGCCCTGGAGGAGAAAAAGCATTAATCAGAACCGGTGACAGTTTGAGTGACTACATCCTGCCCCTCCAACCCTCAACCCCACCCTTTCATCCTCCTTAGAAGAAATCTGGGGGCATTAAGTTGACATTATGAGATTTCTAGGGAATAATGAGGTGCGCGTGAATATCATTTTAGCCTTTTTTGTCTTATTCTTCCCGTTTAACTCCCCATTCTGTTTCTCAGCTCATCTGCCCTCCGAGGTCGTGGATGAAACACGGATGACATATGAACACCCAGCGTCTTCCATAGCCATATGGACCAGCGCCACTTTGGAAGATGCTGTTGAAAATACAACAGCGAGGTCATCATTGGGTGCGACTCCACACACACACACATACATATGCAAAAACAGCGCTGTGAGTGTAGATGAAAGAAAGGGCAGGTCGAATCCTGATGGTGCGAACGCCGTTGGTCTCCATCTGTGGCTCATAATGTCTAACACGTTGGAGGCCTCGCCACCGCAGCTTCTGCCACGCCATAAATCACACACATCTGGTCCACTGATCCCCCGCTGCTGGACGCTGGTGGCGGGGAAACGCACACACAAACACACACAGAGCCCATATGTATACACTCTGAAGTTCATGCAGTCATTCACAAACTCATTCATCAAAGCTTACTCTGACTTGTTTCTGTCTGTGTGGCTCCCAAAATACACAATGTAAATGACATCCACATTTTTGGAGCCATAAAGTAATATTTCATTTTTTTCACCAACTTTGACTCTAATCTGTTCTTCTCAGAGCAGCTCACTTGATAATGCACATCATCAATTTTAAGAAAGTATCAAATCTTTCTGAACAGTTTCAGAAACCAGACGATGCTACTTTTCTAATGTTAGATTTCATTTTCATGATTCCAAATAAAGAGGTCAAAGTGGACCTGACCCTAAACAGCACCCTGCCATTCTCCAGAGGTCATCATACCCTACTCTGCACTTCAGGAAAGCAGCAGCTACCACTGCTAACAAATGATTCAACATCAAACTACAAAAAAATGCCTGAATCCCAAATATCTGTTGACATTATCTTAAAAACAACAACAAATGAGATTCAGAACATGTTTTCTTTTGCATGTATTATTTTACATAGCTTAACAGTATCATTATCACACCGTACAGCATTTTCTAAACTAGTGAGGCTCCTGACTGATTCTGTGGACTAACAGCCACTTGTCTGTATGTCAGACTCTCCTTTCTGTGTTTTTTAAACTCTTACTACCCAAAAGAAACAAAAGAAGCAAAAGCAGTGGAAATACATTAAATAAGGAGTTCTGAGTAATAGGGAAAGTGTAACATGCCCCCAAAACACTCCTTCATTTCAAGTTCATCATCGTTCTTCTCCAACAGCTATAAATGGCACTACAGTGAAAATCAGGGACAGCAGCTCCTTTTAATTCAACACAAATGGATCTTGATTTTCTTGATTTGTTGCCTCCAATTTTGCCTATATTTGGATGGAAACTCTGTTTGCGTCTGTGAACGTGTGACTTTCCTCTTATTTAAAGTCACACTCTTTTATTATGTGTGAGTCACGTTACATTCCCATCAACAATGGCCCTCTAACACAATCTGTGTAGGATCCAGGATGCTAGCTCACGCACACATACGTCATATTCTGCAGCTAAACTGGCACATTTTCTTGGCTGTGAAACGGATGATTTCTTTATTCCCTTTCTTTGTGACTCACGCCATGTGAGCAAAAAGCGCAAACTAAGTGAAAGTGATGAATTGTGGGTAAAGCCTGCTCACACAGCAGGGGCGCAGAGAGGCTAAAAATGCTTTAACAAGATTCACTCCTTTCACTTGCTGCTTACTTGACCTCAATCCTGTTTTAGGGGTGTGTGTTGCATCAAACTGATGCTGCTGCTGCAGAATCTCAATGGGAGCTTTATCCGCTCTTTTAAAATGCTTTACATCCACAGGTGATCTACAGACAACTGTCCACCAATAAAGTTGGAAAGCACTTCTATTTATGTTAGACGAGCCATTACTGGAGCAATTTGGTCATTAGAAACAACCCTCCTTGCTCCACCTCACCTGCTCTGCTCTGTAATGACACATAGTCGTTATTTCCCTCTAAATTAGCTCCTCCGATCAATAGCACATCTTAATATCAGCTTCCTGGTCGCTCTGTCGTGCCACTCATACTTTATGTCCAAAACATAGTTTACAGTTAATACAGTTTTAATTGGAACGTCAATAAAAGACAAAAACAGCCCGTCTGTGTTGTTGTTTGTGGACGGCTTAATCGATCTGCCAGCACAGACAACAGACTCTGTCATAACCCACGTCCCCTCCCTCCCCGCTACCCGCGATGAGCACAATAATCGCCGCCATGTGACAGCTAAGTGGGGCGTTCCTGCCCCCTGACAGCCGCCCACCTGCCTTGATTGATGATATTGTTTTTAAAAAGTGAAAATAGTTGGAGGTTAGAGCTGATTGGTGGATGTAGTGCTGGAGGGCTTGTGCAGGGAGGAGGGGGGTGTATGGTGTGGAGGTCCTCTTTTCCCAAAAAGTCACATTCCATCGGGAATAAAGGATGGCATTGTGGAAGCTTATCCACTTCAGTAACAGGACGGCTGCTCTGTGGTGGGTTTGTGTGTGGGAGTGTTATCTTCTGTGTGTTCTGTGTGTGTCTGTGGGTGTGTGTTACTGTGTTCCTTATGTGTTACTTATTTACAACTATTTCATCTCAGTGAATAAAGTGCTCTTATGTGGAACTGAAACTTCATTTCTCTTTAATGTTTCTCAGTCTGAGAGTATAACTAATGGCATAATAGATTTACTTCCCTATAAAGTCCTATAGTGACATCTAAATCAAGTGGTCAGATTAGATGTCAGCATTTCTTTTAAATATTTCAACACTCTGCTTTATATTGCAACAAAAAAGTTTGTTAATTCAGCAACAACCCAGAAGAAAGCAAATTTTATGTAGTGAAGCCCATTTCTACCAGACTGGAATATGGAACACCAATGAGCCTGCGGTTTCACACGAAGACCCACCCCTTCTCATCACATCCGCAAACTAGATGGCGATGGCGGAAATGCTCATCTTGAGGTATCAAAGCAGGACTTGGGAAACCAGTGGGCGACGTCACAGTAGTTACTTCCATCTCTTTGTTACCGTCTATGTGTTTTTAAAGTTTTTAAGAATTAATAATTTAAAGTTTTCTAAAATTTGAAAGTGGTGTAAACGGTTGATGTGACTGTGACTTAGTTGTGTTATCATCACAACATACCAGACCTGCAGACAACTGAATTTTGTTTTCTTCTCAATTCAAATGCATAATCCTAGCTACAGTAGCTGAGTGACTCCAGACCCTGTTTTTTCATGTTTGGGTAGCTGTCTGTCCTCTGTTTGCCTCAGCTTTCAACATCCATATCTATTTCCTCTGGAGAAGGATGTAAAACTGGGTGAAAGGAGTCCGATACAAATCAAAGACTCAGAGAAGTTCACTTCTGATGTTTGTATAAACCAGAGTACTTGAGGATATCCTAACTATCTTTGGATAAGTGCTATTTCTGCCACGGTTAGCCTCTGTTAGCTGGTGTTACCTTACGTTAATGAAACTTCCTTTGAGGTGGATGTAACTTTAATGGACTGTTATGATTAATAAGATTTTTAGGACAAACGACTCTAGCGTTAGCTGGCTTAATATTAGCTTAAAAATAGCTAAAAATAGTTGTTGTTATGGTCACATGTTTAATTAATTTGCTGACAACATAGAATTGTAACAACATCAGGGATAAAAATACACTTTTATACACTTTTTCCTTTTTTCAAAGAAGGACTAAATTTACTATTTATTAGAACATCAAATATGTATTAGCAAAAAAATTGTCCCAAATGAATGCACATGTCTTAATACCTGATTAGCATTCAACACTGATGACCATGCAAAACACCACAGACAAAAAGTTTAATCACAAGGTATTTTAAACAATTTTTATTATTGGCAGTTTGGATATATTTAGACTATAACAACTCAAAGTCTGCAAAGACAGTGTGAAGTGCTTTAATTTCTGCATTTAGTGACAGCTGAGGCTGCAGACATGTTTTTCAGGCTGGCCATCCATTTTATACCTATGAATGCTTTTGAAGGCCTTCAGGGCATTTTTCAATTTTATCTTGGACTCAAGGATGAATTTTCTCTAATCTAGTGGTCAAAGAATGTTATAGAATTTATAAGATAATTTGAACAAAATTTCAGAAGAACTCCTTAAAGGGTAAAATGATTAAACTTTGTGTCCAAGGTTGGATTTAATATTGGCCATAACTCAGAAACAGAAGCAGAGATATTTACTATAACTTGAAATGGTTGGTGGAATCATCTATAAGGTCTAAATTCTTCTTCTGCTAAACAAAAAAGTAACAGATCAGCAAGTTTTGTTTGCCATTAGATCCCCTGATTGAAGCATGCGAGCACCCAGGGGACTCGTGCAGACGCACAGAAAACTGGGTAAGTCCCAGAACAATTTTTGGTTATGTGCCAGTTAAAATACAACAGTATGGTGCCTATTAAGAGCTATTACATTATATATAAACAGACAGTGGCTCAGTCAATATAGCTATAGTGGCCACTCATAACCACTCATTGGCTCTTTCTGCCTTCGGCATAGTTAAAGTGGGAGTGTAGTGTTACACTGTTTCATATAACTGATGATATCAATGCTTTAAGTACCTGATAATATACAAGTGTGTCATGGAGGCATCATAAAGGCTGCACTCTTTATTTTGGCAGTGACAGAAGTGAGAGAGGACCCTGGATATAAATATCTGGGGTGTTAAATCAGTGAAAATTTGATCACATGATCCTAAACAACAAATGCCATCTGCTTCTGGAAAACTGATGGAAAATGTGATCCGGCTCACAGACGAATATCCAGGCTCAGAAACTTAGCACTAACATTGTTTAGAAAGGCTCCTTCCGCTCACCTGACCCTTACTCACTGCTTAGCAAAGTGTTGTTGTGAAGCATCGAGCCATCTTCACGTTTTGAAACCAGACATGTCAAGGCGATGGCTCTGACTGTGAAACATACTTGTATATGCTAACAATCACACAGTAATGTTCTCTTTTACATTAACGAGTCCATAATTTTCAAATTAAACATTTGAGTGTATTTGCTAAGATTTCAAACTTGTAATTGAGACCATGAAGTCATCTGGAAAGTGTTTACTGGAGTCATAAATCACGTGAGCTGAAGGGTCCATTTGTCATCAACTTCTATACAGTTGGAAGTCTTTTTGCACCCAGAGAGTCGCCCCCGCTGGACATTAGAAAGACATGAACTCTCTTTCATATACAGGATTTTTGTTTGAATGTATTGTGAATAGCCACACAACTATTGTGGCTTTCAGAAACAATTCTGTGAATCACATGGGCTTCATCAGCAGATGGAGTCAGCTCGATTGTCATTGAACAGATGCTAAAGATGCTAAAATTTCCCATCATTCATACCATTTTCATGACTTCTCATCTGTTTTGGCTGAGTGAATTTCCTCTACTGGTAAAGACAAAATGATACAGCTTTAGAAAAAAAGTCAGCAATCCAATCATATCACTGAAAGAACAAAAAAAATATGGCCATTAGCTTCACAGCTGTGGGCACAAAAGACATATGAACATTTTTCTTCTGTTGCATCTGGGCATCCTTGTCACTCAGCTCCTGTTTTTTTAAACCACTAAAAGCAGCAAAGAGAGGACGTCCGCCAGACTGCAGTGTGGTTTAAACTCACCTGCTGCTTCCTTTCTACAAGACATTTTCAAATTAATTGCATGTCAAACCAGCTCTAGAATTGAAGCCAGCCTTTTAAAGAAATGCACTGATTCCATTGCTAAAAGTGTTTGCAATGCTGTCACCCAGAGAAACAGCAGAAAAACAAGGCAGGAAATGTTCAGTGGTTCACCCTGAGAGGCCGTACTGGTTCCTATAATGAGCCTTGTTAAATGGAATCAGCGTTTAATGATTGGTTCAGTTTTATGTCAGAAGGAAGATGCAGATTTTTGTCTACTCGTGTCAGCTTTTCACTTTCACTAAAATTCACGATGTTGTCTTCGAGTCAGATTATTACAAAACTCACATTTTCTAAGACCGTATCCTTGAATTTAGGAGAAAGCAGTCTGGACATTCACTGACGATATAAACTAATAGATCTATTAAAACTGGACTGTTTGGCTTGAGTTTTCAAGGCTGGATAAACCTCATCACACCACAGTACTACAAGAATATGGCTTTGAAATGGTTTAACACCTGCATTCTGCAGAGCAGGTCTGCAGAGCAGAGATCATCCATCCCCAGAATAAAGGTTGGTTATTACTGCTCCTGATTACACTGAGAGCAGGAATGTCATCAACTCAGCTCTCCTCTTTTTCCACAACAGACCAATATCAATACGCCTGAGTCTGTATTTATTCATTTTACCTACATTAGCCTTATTGTGTAATTTTTTTTATTGGTTGTTGACTTTGAGACTTGGCTAATTGGACAAATGAAATGTGAATCGTTTTAAAAACACTGTACTGTACCTGTAAAGAATCAGGTTTTTATTTAGTTTTAATCATAAGCAGAGTTCTCTCTCTCTCTCTCACTCACACACACACACACACACACACACACACACACACACACACACACACACACACACACACACACACACTCTAAAAGCCCTCTGCTGCCTCTCTTTCATCCTTTCTTCTCTCACACTCCTCCTTTTCTTTGCCTTTACATCGACTCCTCTCATTCGGCACTCCCCTCACTCTAATCTCCCATATTCTCGTCGCTACGTCCTTTTTCCATCTCTCCCTTCCTTTCTACCTTTTTTCACTCTTCCCCCAAGTGCCTCTCCGTTTCCTTTCATTCGTCTTGCTTCTCTTTCACCCTAATGCCTCCTTCTCAGCCTCCCCCTTTCTCCCCTCTCTTTGCTAACCCCCCGCCACCTCTCCCTTTCACATCTCTTTTTCTCTCCTTATCAGAGTTGAGGATGAATGGTGAAAGCTGAGGAGGCGAGGCTGAGACTCAAACCCGATGCCTCGTGTGTGGGAACCTCATTGTGGCCGGCGACTCAGAAAGAGAGAGAGAGAGCGAGAGAGAGAGAGACCTAAGGTATCGCACTTCTCCCCCGTATGGTCGATAGAGCAGACCCTCTCATCTTTCCCCGCCTTGAATGGCATCACTGTGCCAGCCAGCCTGGGGAGCTGGGGAGGGGGACTGTGGGGGAGTGATGCATGACCTGACAGAAACTGAGATGAGGGGAATATTTTCTTGTCTCAAATATTTCCAGGGACACAGTTTTGTTGTTTACATGACTTACCACAAAGTTTCTTTACTAGTTTAACCAGATTTACGCAGTCTTGACTCAAGTGTAGTCAAGACTGCGATTATGCTTCATTTAGCTTTTGCACCGAGGTTAAGAAGCATTTCTCCATCATGGTACAAAAAATAAAAGTTCATAACTTTAATATCAAGATCAAACCTATACTTGGTGAAATCTGTGAAAATCATTTGGTTCTGGTTAGTGTTTTACTCCCTGCTGTGCACGTATCTCTTTATCTTTTAGTAGGTGTAAACACGCCGTATAATGTCATGGGGTAACACATCCATACTGCTTTGTATTACCAGGATGTAAAAATGAAAATCCAGATTCCGCAATTTCCTCTAAAACAGTCTTCAGTCAGTCTGTAGTTATTTCTAAGCCTTTAGTTTTATTAGAACTAAAGGCTGAAATTACTTTCAGCTTTCTGCAGTGGGAGGTTGACGTGTTGAATCTGAAGACCCAGTACGCTGCTTTTCTGTCCAGTGTTGCATCTTTAGTTTTCTACTTCACTGGCTTCCACTGCTACAACACACCGAAACAAATAACACAGCCAGCGCTGTGAAACTAATACATCTTGTGCTGTGGACCAACCATGCTATTTTGCTGTGAACCTGCATCCAGAACATTTAGACCTTTTACAGCTCCTCCACCTAAAAAGTTCTCTTTAATTCACCTGCTTTCAGCCAAACTGCATTTGAGGTTTTGTTTCAAATCCACCGCATCTCAGAGCAACTCTCGAAAATTACAATGGAGCCCATTAGATCCTTTTATCTCTGCCTTTGACTTTGGACAAAGAGTTCAACCATTTAGAACAAGTGCTATACGCAGGCCCTGCAGAAAGCAATCAAGTGAGACTGTTTTCCATCTTCTAAACTTGGCACAGTCTTGAGAACATAAAGGAGCTTTGGGTCATTAGGGTACCAGGCCTGACAGATTAGTATAAAAGCTGAAGCACACTGCTTTAGCTTGTACAGTGCTCTTTGCAATCATTTGCTGGCACGACCAAATGAGCTGAATAAACTTTAAAGAAAGAGGCTACAACAAGCAAACCCAATCTCAGTCAGCAGCCTGCAGCACACAGTTTGTTATTTCAGATCGCCTCGAATCTGACCTGCTTTATTGTGTGCGGAGACAGACAGGCAGACGGCTCAGCGACGGGGGGTATTTTCCAACTACACTCACCTGTCTGCTCATATTAAGTTATGCAGCCTGTGAGTTTAGTTTGCAGAGTCTGCTTCACATGGTCAAGCTGTGAAATGTCTTTCCCCCGCCTCAGAACAAAACCTCTCCTCCCTCTTAGCATCAATTATTCAAGCAGGAGTCAATTAGGATTGAATAATTTATCTTCCAAGTGTCAATATTTGGTAAACAATCCCTTGCAGCTTTTTACAATCCCCTAAAGTGTCCAACTCGGCTGCTGTGATCAGGGACTCTGGGTTTTTGTGCTGGCTGTATAATCTGCACAGCTCTAGTGTTTGGCCCTGTCGGCAGCGAGCGGCTGTCGTGCTAAGTCACAAGAAAGATGATTTGGGCCCGTAGGAAGAAGATTTGGATTATGTGACTGTCTTCCTTTCTTTCCACCAGTGAAACTAAAGAGACCTCTTTTTCATGAAGATTTACTCACGCTTGTTGAGAAATATATTCCAGCATGCATTATTCAGCAAAACCATTCAGGCTCTTTCGCCCATCGGTTTTGTGAGAATTAGATGAGACCAGTTTTAGAATACTATGAAATATACTAGACACATATATTATGGACACACTTGATGTCAAGGAGACCAGAGATAAGCTTCCTTGTTACAGCAGGTATAACCATCCTCGCTTTTCTAATAAGTCCAGACTAATGGTGCCAAACACATGATGGTCGAGCATCAAGTGCGTGGGAAGAAAACTTCTTTTTACAGCGAAAAAAACCCCTAAACTTCCGAGCAAGCACCGAGTACGCTGCCATGGAATGGGAAATTCACAGAGAAATTCTTCCACAAACATCCGCCTGCCCCACTCCTGCTATACAGCTGAAAATAGAGCAACAGCACCGCTGAGTCTTTGATTTTATTTATTTTCTGCTGTGTTTCACTTGCATTTATTTGAAAGAGTGAGTGTAAACACACAAAAAAATATTTTATGTGCTGGAATGTGCAGAAAATAGGTTTAAATGTTAAACAAATTTCTTCCAGTCAGAGAATGTTGCATATAATTTAATGTTTGCTTGATGCATAAAGTTAAAAGATTAAAAATAATAAAACAAATTTTAAAAAGAGACTTTTTCATTTGATTACATTTTATATGATGGATTAAGCAGAAAAAGTAGAACTGGGCTGAAAGATCTATCACTTTATCACCTATTCAGGCTGTAAATCATCTTTTTAAAAAGTAACTAACTAACTAAGTAACTAATAACTTATAATAAGTAATCAGTAAAGTAACGGGATTACTTTTTGGGTGAAGTAATCAGTAATCAGTTACTGATTACTTTTAGTTACTCAGTAACTAATCACTAATTAGTTACTGATTACTTTTTTCAAGTAACTTGACCAGCACTGCTAGAGACTCATTTAGCATTTTGGGGTTGGTCAATGTCCACCCAGTTTTAAAATGTTGTCCTTTTGTTTCTTCAAAATAAAAAAATGTTTTAACAGCAAAACCTTACTGTCCATGCATCTATCAGGCCCCAGGGGGCTACATTCTATCCCCGTTGTCATAGGGTGAGATTGGGGGGCTTCACCCTAGACATGGATAACATAAATAATCATAATCAATCATCTAGTTTTTGAAAATTAGCCTAGATAGATTACAGGACTTTTAAAATGTGGCCGTCCAGTTTTACCACTTGCCTTTTAACATTTACTGAGCTCAGTATCTTTCGGTTTGATTATAAAGAGGGGTGCACATTAATATAACACTCATATATATATATGAGGTCATTCTAATTCTGCATAATTAGAATGACCTGGAGGATGTTGAGAGGTTAAAATATCTTGGGGATCAGAGTCTGTGTTAGAAATCCTCTGTTGAAGCTGCAGCACAGCAGCACTCAGAGGTAAACGTCCATTATGGAGAACAGCCCAGGAACAGCAGAGTCAGAACTGACATACTTCATAAATTATGTGGATACACCGATTTGTGCCTGAAGTGAAGAGGTTTAAGATCCATGTTTCTCCTGAATATTTCATTTGTAAATGCAAAAAGTTACACTTTTTTAGGATCAATCCTCCAAAACATAAAACTTGCGGTGATAAAATTAAACAGGTCAAACCACTGTTTAAATCTCTGAGCACTAACTCACCAGAAGATCCAGAATATTCTCGACTTATTGCAGGAAGTTTTGGTTTCACTGGGAGAATACGGACCAGCTTCTTTGTATGATTTGCTAATTACAGATGCTGTTTGGATGAGCCTTCGGGCCGTGCTTCGGTCCACATCTTTATGATGTTGTATTAAATATACAGTGCTTCATGAAAAGAATGCCCCTATAGTCATTTACCAGTCTCTAATATACTTTATTGAAGAAAGTGAGGCAGAGAAAAGTTTTCGGGCTGACATGGGGCTCATCCATCAGCAATCCATGCCTGAATTGCTGACTTTAGCTTTTGTTCGGCTCCTCTGAAGACATTCAGGATGTGTGCTCAACCACAATTTTTCTCTTCATACGTTGTACTATAAACATGACAGAGTACTTGTGGTGAGCCATTCCTCCTTCAAATTAAGTGCTTGTTGAAAGAATCATGTGCATAGTTTTTACTTTTTTTTGCCTCTGTGCAGCTCAAAGTTATACTTCTGCATGGTAAAAAACACCAGGTAATACCCTCAATGCTCTATGACAGCTGATGTTCTTCATTAAAGTGTGAAGGTCAGTTTTTCTTTTCTCTACAGGTAAATGGAAGCTGACATCACATTAAACTTCTTACAGCCTTCTCACTTCCCAGTGTTTCATATTTCTGCATAATTAGAATGAAAAAACTCACACTACAAATATCATTTTCTTGTCTAGTTTAATATTCACGAAGAGTTTTCTCTGTCCTGGAGAAAACCTGACGAGAAAAAGCAAGAGCAGCCCATGCTGATCAGCAAGCTTTGCCCCCTTCATGAATATTTACAGCAGAGTGAAGACAGAGTACATGCGGAAAAAACATGGACAACAAGCTGGCATTCAGAACAAGTTTCTGCAGCATTTGGGATGCACTCTGAGCAGTGGTGTCCTGCTAAAATAAGATATGGAAACTGTGACCTGCACAGGTCTTGAATTATCTCAAATCCCAAACTCCAAAATTGTTTTGTTGTCAGCTGGTGTATCCGTCTCTTCATGTTCTTCATACGGGCAACTGCGGCTCAGGAGGTAAAGTGGGTGATGTGCTGATAGGAGGGTCAACGGTTTGATCCGTGGCTCTTTCAGTTGAAGTGCCCTTGAACAAACTATTGAACCCCAAATATAGAAAGTGCTTTGAGTGCTCACTTAGAGTATGAAAGGCCTATTTAAGTCCATTTACCATGTTTGGATGCAGGTGTTTTGATATGTGACATGTGCCAGAGGCTAAAATGATGAAAGATAAAAGGACAAAGATAACAACCCACTGAGCAAAGTGAAGAGAAATCATGAAAATGGCAGCAAATGTCAACTCATACCAATTTAGCTTATGTAGATATCACAATGTCACCAGGAGACCGAGGCCCTGTACAGGCTCTTGGTAAATGCATTGAGGAAATCAATGACTGGTTGTGCCACAATTTTCTCCAGCTAAACAAAAACAAAACTGAGGTAATAGTCTTTGGCGCCAAAGAAAAACGATTACAGGTCACCAGAGAACTTCAATCTATACATCTAAAAACCACAAACCAGGCGAGAAATTTGGGTGTAGTGATGGATGCAGACCTAAACTTAGAAAAACACATTAAGACAATAACAAAGTCAGCTTACTATCACCTCAAGAATATATCAAGGATAAAAGATCTGATGTCTCAACAGGACCTGGAAAAACTAGTCCATGCATTCATCTTTAGTAGGCTTGATTACTGTAACAGCATCTTTACAGGTCTACCTAAAAAATCAGTCAGACAACTACAGCTCATTCAGAACTCTGCTGCTCGAGTCCTCACTAAGACCAAAAAAGTGGACCACATCAGTCCAGCTCTGAGGTCCTTACACTGGCTGCCTGTCCGTCAGAGGATAGACTTTAAAGTTCTGATGCTGGCCTATAAAGCTCTGAATGGTTTAGGACCAAAATACATCAATGACCTCCTGACCCAGTATGAACCATCCAGATCCCTCAGGTCATCTGGATCCGGTCTTTTATCAGTTCCCAGAGTCAGAACCAGACACGGAGAAGCTGCATTCAGCTTTTATGCTCCTTATATCTGGAACAAACTCCCAGAAAGCCTCAGATCAGCTGAAACACTCAGTTTATTTAAATCCAGGTTGAAGACTCACCTGTTCTCAGCTGCATTTGAATAAAGCACCAAATCCACACTTTAAGCTTAAATTTCAAAACTTACATTTAACTACTGATTTTATCTACTGTTCTGATTTAATCTGTTTTGATTTTATATACTGTTGTTTGTTTGTTTGTTTGTTAATTAGTTAGTTTATTTGCTTGTTTTAATCAATTTTAAATCATGCTTTTTATTTGTTCTTGTTTCTAATGTCTCTGTAAAGCACTTTGAATCACCTTGTTGTTGAATTGTGCTATACAAATAAACTTGCCTTGCCTTGCCTTGCCTAGACAGCGACTGCGGGTTGTTGTGGATGCGTGCTGCATGCTTATGAATTTCCTGATGAAAATACGATGAACTGTTTGTGTTTCGCCAACTATCTACCTATCAGCTTTAGTACACTGCTTTCCCAGCCAACACATCACACAGCGATTCCAACGATGAATCCAACTATTTTCACTGTTGCCATCTTGGTGTTTTAAAAGTTGATGTGATGAGCGAGAAACTCAGGACAGTGCATGCTACATGATTTAGCCTGGATAATCTTTCTGAGAATGACCATAACTTAAAAAAATTCTTAAAGTTTTAATTGTACTACCTGAAAGTAGCAACTGAGCCCAAAAGGTTAACAGAAATCTTTTTCCTGAGGTCACAGATCAGGGATCTGAGGGCCGTTTTCTCCAGCAGAGTAGTCGCCCCCTGCCGCTGTGTTAGCTTGACTTTTCCCACCAGGAAGTTACCTCTGCCTTTTATACTGTATTTACACTATGTTTGTGCTCTTAAGATTGCTTCATAGTCCTGCATTAAGACTAAATTGTCTCCACTATCTCCACCCACCACCACTTCCCCTGCCGGTGGCGGACTCCCTCAGGTGTCGGTGTGTTGGTGGTTCTTTGTGTCTGGGGGTGGGCGTCCGGGTGCACACCGGCTCACTCCTTGGCGGCCGCTTGTCGGGGCCTGGGGCCTGGGGCTCGCTCGGGCCCCTTTGGAGGTGGGGTGCCCCCGGCCTCTCGGCCTAGGGCTCGGTCACTCAGGCGCAGCTGGGGGCCGGCGGAGCTCACGGGCGCGTCACTGCAACTCCCCCTGACTTCTGCTCCGCGGCTGCTGGGCGAGCCCTCATCTGGGACTCTCCTCAGCTCTTACTGGGACAGTGGCGCGGCTGCCCCTCTGTTGGTCTTCCATGGTCTCTTGTGTTCTGGGGGCCTCTGGATGTCTGGAGTTTTGATCTCCTCCATACCCGCTTCACACCCTGGAGGACGGGGCTGTGGCCCCCCCACACTCCCTAGCAGATCATTACATGGAGAAACCTTTGGAATGCAAGCATGCTGATCCACACAGGTATGCACACATGGGTATTCACAGACGCGGACTAAAGCTTTCTTGGCTGCTGCCTCAAAGCACACTGTGCGCTGTCTATCTTGCGTGCTGCACAATATCGTTTATTACTTAGTAAATACTGATATCTATGACTAGCTAGTTTATTGTGATGGTGCTTTGTTTTCTCTATTATTATGTTGCTCTTTGTTGTTTGCTGTCTCCTCTGTTTGTTTTTGTTTGTTTGTTTGTTTTTTCCTCCATACAGGTGACCCAGGAGTTTTTTTTTTTTTTCTCTCTCTTCCCCCCCCTTCTCACCGTCTCTTCTCCCCTTTGGTTTTCTTTCTTTCTCTCCCCCTCTCTCTCTCATTCATTCCCCCTGTCCTATTTATTAAAAAAAAAAAAAAAAAAAAAAAAGACTAAATTGTAGCCTTACACACACATTACTAAGACGGTAATTACACTGATGTCACCAGCTGAGGCTCGTCCACTTGGCAGTAACGGATGACAAAACAGGAAAGAAACAGTCTGTTCATGTTCTAGTTGACTTCATGATGTCTTTTCTTACCTTATTCAGAGCAGCTGCCAATCACAGCTGACAGAATCCACCAGCTTTGCAGCATCAAATATCTACACTGCAAAAATGGCTAGTCTATATTTAGGAAAAAAATACTACATTTGATACAAAAAGCACTGAAAACAAGTGAAATTATCTGTCCATGCAGCAAGTTTATTTTACTTAATAAGAAATCTTGAAATAAGATTTTTTAATCCAGAAATAAAAGAACACATTTGAGAATTGAAGAGGGTTAAAATAATCTTTAAAGAGCTCAATTTAAGATAAAATTACTTGATATCAAGTCCCAAATATTAGTTAAATATGCTAAATTACAGTCTTTTTTTATGTTTTGAATTCTTACTTGCAGCAAATGAATGCACTGCAACGAGAAAAATAGTTCTAATACTATGAAAAACTACTCAATATTAGTGAAATATGATTAATTTGTTTCTTGATTCAGGTTGGCTTATCTTAAAATAGAGCCGAATCAATATTAAATCCAGGCAAAAAAACCTTAAAACAGACCTTTTTCCTACTCCTTGGCTTCTACTGAAATCACAACCAGGACAAGAGTGATATGCCAACATTTATTTCTCTCATGAGAACAAAATCCTTTTTTTTAAACAAAATAGGGCTGCTGCACAATCCCTAAAAGTCTAAATCAACCCTTTAAAAGGCCTAAACACAGAAAAAAAATTACAGTTTTGGCCTTAAACTTTTGTGACAGTCACATAGTCTCACAATGTTATAAATAATGGCATTACTGACTTAAAACTTTACATGCCTCAGGTAAAGTGTCACTAAGAAAAAAAAAAAACAACTTTCATTTGTAAAGCATTATAAGTACAGCCGTTTCTCAGGACATTGCTAGGCAAATTAGGAACAAAGTTGTACAAACGTACTACAAAACTAAACAAACTGCAAATGACCTGATAAAATCCTGCTTGGTATTCACCTATTTTTCAAAGAACGACTTCCACTCAGCTATTGCTTTCTTATATGCACTAGTGGCATCTTGATCATGGATGGCATCAGTGATTACCTCAGTTTGTATGACAGAGAGGACCGTTGCAACACATTTTGGGTATGTTAAGTGCAAGGTGTAGTAATATGCCATCAACACCAACATTCCTTCCCAGAAATCCTCCAAGGGGAGAGTGGTCACTGGTATGTTTCCTACAGCAACAATGCTGGTTGTTCCATCAAAAAGCAGCACTGGGGAGGAGAGAGGCCACTTCTCCAGGTATAGCATTGCATCTTCACCCGGCTAGAAGAAGCACAAAAAAAGGACAAATTCTTCAAGATTTTCAATGAAAGGGTTGCTGTGCATCCAAACAGCTTAAGACACAAATAGCAATATCAAGAGTTTAGAATGCTCCAACTGATTTACTGTTGGAATAGAAGAAATAAATATAAAATATCTGACTTACATAAATATGAAATTTTGGAAATGTATTAATTCTGAGCATGAATTTTCTCTAATTTGCAGCATTTTTATCATGTCTATTTGTGCTTTTTTTCTCATTTGTTTTTTAAAACAATTTCTTTTAACTTTGTTACATATTCTAGTTTTTGAAGGCCTTTTTAAATATATCATTTTACTGCTTCTACTTGTATCCTAACTGCAATGTGCTTTTGCTCTGTGCTGCCTCTCTGGAGTAGGTTTTGAATAACAATTAAGAAATCCTGAATAAGGAGTAATTTAATCCCTGCTGAATTGAACTTCGACCTACTCTTATTAAGCAGGAAAAGCAAAATAATAATATTAATAATAACAATACAAGTAAATGGAGTACAAGTTACAGTGGCTGGTATTGCAGCTGTTCTCACCTTGAGGATATGAAGGAGAGCCTCACTGGCACTTCCCAGCCGCTTTGGTGGTGTAGTTTTTGAAGGAAAAAGAGATGGAAGTGCATTGAAGAGAGTGACAGTAAAATCCACTGTGAACAGAGAAAAGTATCTCAACAAAGCAATCCGAACATATCTGATGTGTGGATTTAATGTATGAAAAGGCCACTTACCTCCACGTACATCCAAGGGGAGAGGAGGTTTCAGGACCTTCTTCCAAATGCCATAGAACTGCACTTTCGAACAAAACTCTGCCCATCGACCCTTCATTTGATCTATGTATTTGCAGTTGGAGCCACCAATGATGCGACGCAGTTCATCCATCGCCTATGACAAAGTTGTGCTCAGTTAGTCAAGAACTAACTAAACCTATCCAGAGAAAGCAAGGAATTTAACTGAAGGTAGTTGAACTTACATTTTGTATGTCTTTGAAGCACGGGTATGCTTCAAATACTTTTCTGGGCCTGTCTTCTGCCCTTGTAATATCTGCGTCAATAAAAGTTCGTCTGGCCTCAAACTCCAGGTCCAAAATTTGAGCAACGTCACTTTGGTTGGGTTTTGCATTGGGTTTCCTGTACATGTTGCTCAAGGTTTTGTAATGTCTTGCCTGCATCTTCAGGCTGTCATGGTCTGCTAGGGAAAGCAAAGAGCAATTGTAAGACATGGTGTAACTAGACTTCACAAAATTCAGATTTTTCTAATCAGTCATTTCTAGTTGCATGGTTGTTTTTAAGTATAATATTTCTGAGAATTAATGTTTAGGTTAAATATGTTTGAGTAATGAACTGACCCTATATGTCCTGATCATTTCCCTTTGTGTCCTTTTCTTATAATGATCATGGATTTATGTTAATTGTTAGTTTGAACAGAATCAAATATTAAAACGACAGTTTAAGATGCCCGTGAATAAAACTGTGGTGAAAATAAGGTAAAGGTTGTTTACTGTGTATATCGTTCACATCAGTGTGAACAGTGATTATGAGCTGATGGATAAAAATATTTTAGGTAATTTGATCTATGACAGAAACACTGTGATAAGGCATGATAGATGTGACCAGCATGAGGATTTACATGTGTAAATAATCAGCACTGAGTAACACCCATTACAACACAAAGTGTTAAAATACTTACTATGGCTAACTGGCAAACTGGAATGAGGGATCTATCATATGTTGATTTTACACACCAACTCGAGTTAATGCCAAACCACTATGATTTATGGAATAAACACTTAGAACGGGGTTCATTGCTGCAACCATATTTTGGAAAGAGCTGTAAGAGGAACCACAGTCAGACAGAGGTAGATAAGGGTGATGGTGGACTTACCAACAACATCATCTGGAGGTGCAGTTGAAGGACCTATATCAGCCCTGGGTGCAGAGCATGAGGCTGACTTGGATAATAGTGGTAAAGCCAGGGTAGTATTGTTTGACGTAGTTGGTACAGTGGAGGGTAGCGGCAATTGGGATTCTTTCTCTGAGGAAAAAACAGAAGATGAACAGAATGTAATAACAGGGAATAGCTAGAAAGTTAAGGAAAATACTCAACACTGTATAAATCTTGTGATGCACTCTGAACAGAAAACTGAGGGCAGGTGGTCTCTTTGAAGTTTTAGATGTCCAAAAGTCATTAGTACAGCAGACCAAAGTACACACCTGCATTTGAGTTATCCTCACTGAGGTCATCATTGCTCTCAAGAAGTATGGTATAGTCACTTGAACCACTTGCTTCACCACTTAGGTCACCTTCAGTCCCATTGTCTGTGTCATCTGAGCTGAAAAGAGTCTTCCTGGGCCTGCCTCGTTGTGGCATGGAGCCCTGCCTCTTCCTTGGAGACTTCATATTTTGGAGTCGTTTGTACAGTTTGGTGTAGATGGTCAGCTGTGGTAAAATAATATATATTTGTACATTCTTTTTTTTTTATCTCGCTCAATTTTAGATATTGTAGTGAGTAAAGAATGACTTACGTATGGCATGTGTGTGTCAGCATCACGTAACATGGGGTAATAGTCGACAATCTTCTGCGACATTGCTCTCATTTCGAGTTTGGAGGGGTATGTTACTTCTTTCCCCATGGG
Organism: Rhamphochromis sp. 'chilingali'; assembly: GCF_963969265.1. NCBI lineage: Eukaryota > Metazoa > Chordata > Actinopteri > Cichliformes > Cichlidae > Rhamphochromis > Rhamphochromis sp. 'chilingali'. The sequence continues at coordinate 8,789,028 of NC_137941.1, forward strand.
ACTAGCACGGAGGATTGCAACCATGCTGGTGACGGTGTTCCTTACAAGTCTGCAACAGAGCTCCTTCGACATCCTACAGTCCTTTTCCTTTCCACTGTGGAGCAATGCAAAGTACTGACTGCGCACCATGTCCAACTCTGAATCTGTATACACCACATACTCTGGTGGGTCTGGCATTTTCATTTTTTTGTCAGCAGTGTAGGAAATGGGAGTGGAAGTTTGAGGCTGACATTGTGACACATCAAAGCCTAAGGGGTTACTCTCGCTTCGATGGAAAGTGTTGGCATCTTGGTCAGTACTCTTAAACTATAACAGTTGTGGGATATAAACAAAAATACACAATTAGGCAAATTAATGCTAGACAATATGGACAGTAATCATCTTCTTAGTGGTATAATGTGTATTTACCTTTTGGCTGATAAAATCCCAAATCTTCTTTCTACGGAAGAAATTTTCATGGCCCGGAAAAAGATCCTTTAGGTCATCCCGGGTAAAGCTCCTCAAAGTTTCCTCATCAATATTCGCAGCTGTAAAAGAGAAAAACAACTTCAAAAGTGATATTTATTTCTCTTTTCCTGGGCGTGGCTTATTACATATTGAGGTCATTTTTTTTGTCAATAAATGTATTTTAGCAATAAGTAATATTAACAGGATAAAATGTCAAACTTAAAACAGTTTATCAAATATTTGGGAATGCAATAAAACTATTTTTGGCTGTCTTCAAGAATGATGTTCCAAGTCTATTTTGGCAAAGACAGCTCAAGGCTATAATGTGGATAAAGTTCAGAGTAGAGTGCAATCCTAGCTCCAAGTTTCAGAAATGATGCTAACAGATGCTAAGGCTGCTTAGCTAACGTACCAAAATAACTGAAAAATAAGACTTACCCTGCAACACAGACAGTATGGCATCGTCAAAGTTGTCCATGCCGTGACAGCAGTTCTCTAGTTCGGTTCCAAAGCCTCCACTCACAGTACCTGGAAATATCCTACGGCTTAAATAAGAACATTTAGCTAAAGTTAACACATTAGCTAGATTGCTAACTAGCAGCCCTCACAAAACACGACTTTATCTTAATAACACCGTTGTACCATAGTATTTTTCAAATCAACTTAATGTTACCAACCTTAAATTACTGTTCACTTTGTTTAGATAAATAATTTTGATCTTCCTAACGGTCCTGATGGTTAACAAAGCAGGGGAAAAGAGTTTGTCCCGCGTGAAAGTAACGTCACGACAGGAACTGAGAATGCGCATGCAGAAAATTATTTATATTTAATTTTTTTTAAGTAAAAAAAAAGAAAATAAAAATATAAATTCAGTCTTAAACACTTATTGCCTAAAAATAAATATAACTGATGTAATTTAAACCTGAAAAATTGGATAATTAAGGATGCATATATTTTTAAAATTGCCTACCTTTCCCATGGTCCCACACTCTCATCTGTGGCCTTCAGTGGAGAGCGGTAAAGTAAAGCTGCATTGCTACTGCGCGAAAACAGTTCACCATGGCGCTCTGGAGATGTATGATCTGTTTTATCTTTGTTTCTTTAACTCTGAAGGTGCTCCTTAGCCACATAAATGCAGCTCATGGTCGAAGGCAGGATTTTTGGGTTTACTGTGGAATAGATGGCTGTGAACAAGATTTCAGAGTTTTTAACTCATTCTTTCGCCACATTAAACGGACGCACCCTCTGTATTTGACGAATGGAAGCCCACCAAGAGGATGGAGGATCCCCCAAACATCCCACTCTTTAGGATCGGAAAATGTTGGTGTTTCAGTCTTTGCCAACTGTAGTACTGCAACAACAACCAGCACCGTGGAAATATCAACTGGTGGATCTTGGCCTGAAGTGCAGGAGCCTCAGGTTGTTGACAGCCCGAGCGCGGTAAGTGTTAAACTAAATAAAATGTAGTGTGGCTTCTGATGACAAATTTAGCTATGTCTAACTCCTCGTATTTGGTCCTATATTACTTTTAATCATTTTCTCCATTTTTAATCAAGAGAAATTTAACGAGATCTCGCGATATTATACCGCTAGATATTGTTCTTCAAACTGTTACAAGCGATTTCCACCATGGTTGGATTTTAAATCACAATTTCATCCTGCAGGATGAAATGAAAAACAAATAAACAGAATAGCAGTTCAGTGTAGATAGTACAGGCTATGCTGCAGCCGGAGAAGGCACACACTCTGCGGCTGGCATGTCTCCTGGTGAAGTTTGCATCAAAGACACTCTCAGCGCGTTTAAATCGTTCAATGTGACAGCAATTTGGGTATCTCGTAGGAATTACAGTTTCAGGTAAGACACAGAGTATTTGGAAGCACTGTAAAAAAAATCTGTTGGCTAGAAATACTGCCAAAACATGGATAAGAATGATTTTTTTGAAAATTAAATAAATTAATAAATGCATACAATAAAATATATCCATATACTAATACTAACATAAATTCTAAGTGCAAATCTAAATTACGTGATTTAAAAATACATAAATAATTTAATAAATACAACAAACATGTAAAGAAACTAATATCTAAGTGCGAACAAAAATTCATTATTTAAAAAGATAAAATCTCATTCTCATGAATCCAATCCCTAGCCTCATCAAAACAATGGACAACCCCTTTTTTATTGTTTCTTTGTCTTTGATTTCTTTTCCATTTTTTTTCTTTATTCCAAAGAATGAATATTATATTATCTTATATTATATTGAATATTCACAACTGTAACACTAATCACTGTCATGCACTTTGTTTTTTAATGGACCAATCATTAGGTGTAACTGATTATACCTGTTATGTAAGAATTTCTATAATTGGCCAGGAGTTTGGACTAACTTTGTTTTTCTGCTCTAAAGGAAGAAGCTGTTGCTAAAACATCCTTTACCAGACACGATATTACCAGATCTGCTGCAGCTTTTGCTATCAGTGTTCAAGAACAGTGCCACTTATCACAGGTATGTTATAGTCTTAATGGATCAATACATTACATAAGGCAATCAATGTCTTACTTGTTCATAATGGAATTCAGAATTTTTTTTTTAATATAAATGCAGAATAAGTTACTTTTGTTTCAAATGTTTTCACAGAGAACGGTCAAACATATCATCTCAGGAGTGCAACAGTATCAGGCTGTTCTTTTGGATACGCTCAAGGAAAGAATGAAGACAGTGTTTGAAGATAATGCCGAGGGAACCACTCAGCTTCAAGATGAGGCTTTGGCTACATTTGATAAATTCATGGATCCTTTCTCCACCATTGCATATGGACAGTGTAGAGCCATAGGGGAAATGTTCTGTCCAGTCAACGCCGAGGAAGTAGTAGTATCCCAGAAGATATGTTGGGTAAAGCAAGGTCTTTCAAGGGTCATGTCCTTAAGGAACAAAAGTTTTTACTATGTACCATTAATTGAAAGTCTAAAGCAGTTAATGACTAATGAGAGAATCTTTACCATGTTGAACACTGCACCACAAAGAAGCAGAGAGGGATTCTTCTATGATTTTAGAGACGGGTCCCTCTTTACATCTCACCCCTTGTTTTCTCAGAGGCCAAATGCATTGCAATTAATACTGTACACAGATGAAATTGAAATATGTAACCCCTTAGGGTCCCATGCTTCTGCAAACAAATTGGTCATGTTTTATTATACTTTAGGAAATATTGATCCAAAATTTAGGTCAAAGTTAGCTGCAATACGACTTCTTGCTATTGCTAAAGCAAGTGACATTTCTCAGTGGGGTATTGATGTTGTACTGAAAAGAATACTTCAAGATCTATCACTGCTTTACAATGGTGTAAGGATTGAAATGTCAAATGGTGAAATTGAATTGTTTGGTGCTGTTATAGCCATTTGCGGAGACACGCTAGCCCAGCATGAGATTGCTGGCTTTAAAGAAGGGATTGGTTTTGCTTATAGCAAATGTAGACACTGTGAATGCAACTTTGATGATATGCAAAGTGTTTTTGAGGAGAAGAAGTTTGTTCAAAGAACTCTGGAGAAACATATCAGGCAGTGTTTTGAAATAGATAAAGCAAGCACAGATTTATTGAAAGCGTCCCTCAAAACTACTTATGGAATTAATAGAAGAAGCAGACTAGTTGATGTTCCTGCATTTGACCTGATCAAACAAACTCCACAGGACATAATGCATGTTATTTTTGAAGGTGTTGCATCAATGGAAGTTAAATTTGTATTAAAACACCTAATTCTCTCAGGACAATTGGAATTAGACAAGTTTAATTCAGACATTCAAAATTTTCCTTACTCACCTCTTGAAATACGGGATAAACCATGTCCTATTAGCTTTGGCACTTTAGCGGCTAACGACAACAAATTGAAACAGTCTTGTGGACAGATGCTAATTCTTTTAAAAATATTACTTTTTCTTTTGTATGGTGTGGAGAGTGAGTATGTTGTATTTATTAGAAAGTTAATTATGATAATTCAAATAGTTCTTGCTCCCATTATTTCTTTACAAACTGTATTGCAACTGAGAAATATGATTGAAGAACACCTGTATCAGTTCAAGCAACTTTTTCCCGAAGCCAATATAATACCTAAGCAACATTATATGTTGCATCTTCCCAGTCAAATCTTATCCCTTGGACCTTTAATAAGGAGTATGTGCATGCGCTTTGAGGCAAAGCACTCCTATTTTAAACAGTGGGCTTCTAAGTTAAATTTTAAAAATGTTTGTAAATCCCTAGCAAACCACAATCAATTTCTTGAGTGTTGTCAAAATGAAATAGGCACTGAACATCCTATTTTTGCGAAAGAAAAGGAATCCGGGCCAGTATCAGCTGTTAAAAATAATGAATATGTTAGGAAAAAAATTAAAGAATTTTTTGGAATAGATGTCATGCAGTCTGTTGTCTCAGTGAAATGGTATGTTCTAAATGGCAATAAATACATTGCTGGGAAGTCCATGATTATTGCAGACGTGGATGGCACTTTCCCTGTGTTTGGACTGATAAAGGATATCTTTTTGATTGACTCATCTTTTATTGCTTTTGAGTACCAATGCTATGAAACTTTGAATTTAAATGAAGACTTATTGGCATATGAAGTAACTGTGCCCATTGTTGCTCAAGCTACAGAATTAGCCCATGAGCTCATTGATTACACTTCATACTTTTCTATTAGTTTTAAGGACAGTGTGTTTGTTCCAATCAAATACAGTCTTTCTGATATTATTTCCCATAGAAATCACCCTTAAGATTAGGGTTGCACCAAGTATTGGCTTAGTGTAGTTTGTGATGATATAAGTTGACAGTCATTAAATGTTCCCTAAACCAATGTCAATGTTGTACCACATAATGCTGGCATGCTGGGACAAACAGCTGTCTTTGAAATGTGATTTGTATCATAAATTGTGATTAATTTTTTTCCCTTATATGTACAACTTTGAAGTCAGACATGATTTTGAATAAATAATATTTTCAACAGATGCCTTGTGTGAATTTCCTAAATCAAGCAAATTGAGTTTGTCACTCTATCTTGAAACAAGTGATATTTTGAGAGACATCTGGTGAGAGACCTAATGTAGGCTATTTTAAGAGTTATTCTTCCCATTTCTGGATTTCTGTACTAATATAGACACAATTATATGGTTATTCTCGATTTAAGTTTATTATCTAAAATCCAGACTTAGAAACAAGTAAATCTTTTTTAAAACAAGGCAAATAATCTGGCCTGTCTAAAAATAAGATTTTAAATCATGGCAAGCACCAGATAATTTGCAGTGTAATCATTGACAAAAAGTGCAGAAGAAAGAAGTTACTGTCAGAGAAACACAACACAAAATGAACTCAACCCTGTTTGGTGGAAAAACTTATTTCAGGTGCATTTACATTTTTACATTGAATTATTGAACCTTTTCTAGTTTGAAATGTATCAAATGTGCTAACACAAACACAATCTCTCTTTAAAAAGTAAAAACAAGCAATTAATAGCTTATATCTCTTGAGATTAACTATAAACTGAAGCTCTTTTTTTGTCTAGCTCAAATTCATTGAAAGGTCACACAGGGTCGGACTTACAGGAAAGCATGTATAGTTGCTTAAACAGTAGTTTAAATACCACTAAGAAGGAGGTGGCCAAGTTCAGCGCTGACAGTGTATAAGCAGTTGTTTCTGCATTAGGAAAATTACATTGTGCTTTTCCAGTGAGTCAGTGGTTGATAAGAGCAGCTATTAGCAGAATAAATGGATTTATCCCTAGCTGTGTGGAGAAGTCACTTTGGTTGACATCTCTGCATGTGACAAGTGGATTACTGCTCCCTTAACGCCTTCTCTTCCCTCTCTCTGTCTTTTCTTTGCCTCTCTGCTAATATGTCTGTTTCTATTTCTTGGCCCTCTTTCTGGTCTTATAAGCATTAATGCTGTTTGGTATTTCCTTCATCATTCAGCGGTCTGCTGAGGCAGCGCTCCTCTTCCTCCTCCTCTTGCTCTGGCTCTCCCTCTTCTATTTATGTGTATAATGAAAGCCTATAATCATATTCTACACACCCACATACAGTATGAGGCTTTAAGATTATATGTCTGAGGCTGCGAGAACAACAGAATCATCATATTAATGGTAGTGGCGGAGGATCCTCATCATTGTTGCAGTAATGTTTATTATTTTCTCTGTCGATCAAACTTGCCAATTATTTTCAGGACTGACTGATGTAGGAGGGGGAGGAATGAGATGCAACAGATGCCTGAGGGCAGAGATGCAGAAAACAAAACAGAGACAAATCAGGTTGAACGTATAATGAAGGCTCACTGTATGCAGATGAACAAGGAGATTTCATTAGGACTAAATAGAAGCATAGATTTCACGGAGAGTCATACTGATGTTTCATTTTCGCAACGAGACATTTTTTCGTACAGCAAATTGTCTTTATTGTTGGAAGACTTGAAGTTTGTGGTGTAAAAAAATAAATCTTTCTCCGACAGTGACTGAACTGAACAGCTTCTCTGTGGTGCTTCTGACTGTTCAAACTCAAACAGTTTTGATGCAACAGTTCTGCAATAAATGACACCTCCATAAAGGTTCAGCAGGCAAGTATGTGGTAGCGTCTGCTCAGCGGTAGCACTGTTAGCTCACAGCAAGCAGATCCTGGGCTCAGATCTCAAAAGGACATAGCTCTGTTAAGTTCTAAGCCCACTTTAATGTGACATAGCAAACACTGCCAGTGATGGGACGGGACAAACATGCGAAACTGAGCCTTACTTCTCGGCTAGACGCCTTTCACATGATATTAGGCCGCAGTCACGGTTGGGTAAACAGAGGTTGGAGACTGTGGAGATTACTGTGACTGTTTGCAATGAACTTGTATTCACGAAATGGTTGCTTCAAAGGGGACCAGGTCTGCGATCACTTGCAGTCATTTCTCGTCTTCAAAGCAAATTTTCGTGCTTTTATTTTTATTTTAGTAAAGACTCAAAACTGGCAGTAGACAGCTGGGGTTTGGAAGAGAATTGAACCGATTGAACAAGCCTTCAGGATCTCCACGTATTAACATGCTGGATTATTTGCAGCTATAGGTTATTAATGCTATCCATCATGTGTAGTTCCACATGATTATTAACAGACAATAATCATTTTCTAAATGAGATCACTACAAAAAGTGCAGCCTTACCTAATGTCCACCCTACTGTTACACATTTTATATTGAGATTTAAAAATGTCGTTGGTATTGGTATGGTGAGTAGCCTTCAGTGATATTAATAAATCACGCAGCAATAGTACATTCATGTAGTCGTAAAAAGCATGATAATATATTAAATTATCCAAAGTATTCAGAATACCGTATTTTTCAGAACATAAGATGCACCGGATTATAAGGTGCATTACGCGAAATACTATTCCCGTGTTTTTGCAGTATATTAATGACTAACCTCGTATTGTGGACAGATTTTCTCAGTTGTTCTTCCAACTGAAGTTTGGTCCGTTTACAGCATCCTGCCATGTGATTGCATTTGTCCCTAACCATCGGGAACCCTCATGTTAACTTTTATAGAGTGGAAAAAAGTTAGCATTCATCCTCCAGCTTCACTGTGTTTATGTTATGCTAACATAGCTGTGTCGCTAGTGATCACGTAGCACATGATTATATTACCAGCTAGCCCAACTTCAGTAACCCTACAAATAGGGCTGTGCGATATGACCAAAATCTCATATCCCGATATAAGACATCTATCGTCCAAATAACAAAATAAATCAAAAAAATTTAACATTTTCTGTAAATTCTGTGAATCTCGGCCAGCTTGACTTGCGTGAAGTGTTTCCAGCTGGGCGTCATGTACCTGGAGTCGAGTGTTTTAACCGATGCATGAAAGGATACATTTTTAGAGATAAATTGTAACGGCCGCCGTTTTCTTTGTGAGTATTTATTACACAGCGTGCTGCGGGGAAAAGCCTGTTCTAACGTTTGAGTCTAAGGTTTATTCTTTAGCACATGACAGCTCTTTTTTGCTTCTCATCCGTAAATACTCTGCATACTCTTTCATGTGATTCAGTTTATTTTGAAAAGTCTCAACAGGATCTTGAGCTTTATTGTGAAAGGTTTATGTGGAAAATCAAAAAAACAAGCGGTGGTTTACCGTCGTTGTTGCTAACGACAACGTATAAAACCAGGCGCTTGTCCGTCTGTAGTGTGGTTATATTACATATAACAGAAGAGAACTTTAAGAAATTAATACAGCCACTACAGTGACCATCAAAACGATGAAAAAATATTGCCGTAAACAGTTTATTTTGCGACACCACGAAACAAACGATAGCGTAAAATGAAACGATAGAGGTTTTTATATCGTCATCCGATATATATCATTATATCAAACAGCCCTACCTACAAAAGTCACTGCTGTTTAGTTTTCTGTCTTCATTTATGTTGGAAGTGATAGCAGAGCTGTACGTTTGAACTTTTTCAGAAATCTCTCAGTCAGATTGGTAAATGGCCTGTATTTGTATAGCGCTTTACTTAGTCCCCAAGGAACCCAAAGCACTTTGGTGCAACACTGATCATTTTATTAAAGATTAGAGAATTTTTTTTTCTCTCTTCTCCCCCTTCTCACCGTCTCTTCTCCCCTTTGGTTTTCTTTCTCTCCCTCTCTTTCTTTCATTCTTTCTCCCTGTCCATCCCCCAGTCATGTCTGTCCCGTTTGTAGCAACTGAAAATAAAATAAATTCATACTTATAATAAAGGTCAATCAAATGGACCAATATGGCAAGGCCATGATGATCCACTTGGTAAAATAAATCCGCTTGGCATCTTTCTTGGCCTTAAGACAACAATTCTGATGGCTAAAGATCCAAACGGGACACAAAAAAAAAAAAAAAAAAGATTAGAGAATTTAGACAGTTTTTAACTTTCGGTGACGCGGCAGTGTTTGTTTGACTTTGGGACCTGAAGCGGACAGTTTTCGACCCAAATTACTCTGCGAAGCTCCTGACTACAGTATCCGTAATGCTCTGACAATCCAACAAGCGGTGCGGCTTCGTAGCTTACCAAAGTCGTACTAAAACATTTGACAGATTTTTGAGCGCCGTGTACCACATACAATTGGTTCGATGTCAGTAAGCACAACCAGACGCACCAGATTATAAGGCGCACTTTCGATTTTTGAGAAAATTAAATGATTTTAAGAGCGCCTTATAGTGCGGAAAATACAGTACATTACTGTCTTTGAGTAACTTAACAAAATACGTTACAATTACATTTTGGACCATGTATTCTGTAATCTTTAGTGGAATACATTTTAAATCTAATCTTCCCAACACTGTTTATCATACACAAAGGGAAATCTTTTAACAGAGCCACCGGAAAGCCCAAAAGCATGAATGAGGCTTGATTTGAAAAGCAGTCTGTGAGATTCTGCCAGCGTGGCGAAAACATCAGCATTTGATGAACCTGAAATTCTGCAGTTCATCTTGAACTGGCCAGGTCTGATTAATGGTGGGTGTGCGTGTGAGAGATGAAATGCTGTACACACACACAAATGAGCCAAATGCAATTTGAAAACTTTTCTTAATTATTAATTTCAAATGTTTAATCAGTTTACCTTTATGATATTTGATTAGCCTTTGTCCTGTGGATAACTGAAAGAGGGCAATGCCAAATTTCCACCTCAGACAGCATCATTGTCAAGCTTAATAATTTCAAATTTTTAAAGGTACTTTCTTTAATCGTAGCTGCTGTGAAAACTAATCTGTTGACATCCACTCAGTTTAACCCAGAGATTTGAGCATTTAATATTTATAACTATAAAGATAAAAAACTGAAATAGCAACCAATTTTTCAAAAGAGAAGAACATTTTGACAGTTCTAAGAAAAGACAGTTTGTCTTACTTTAGCTAAAAACTATCTGCATCCTAAATCTGAGACTGTAGCAACTAAACTAACTTCATCAAAAGGTTTGTACCATATTAAGCCCTTTAGTGAGCATAGTAGAACTGTATCCATTATTTTAGAGGGTAGTACACAAAATGACCCCTTGTTGAAGCTGGGATCTGTTATGCTGAATGTTTGCATTTCAAAATGATTTCCTCATGATCCAGAATAGTACTACTACTACTACTAATAATAATAATAATAATAAAAATCTAGATAAAAGGCCTGAACATAATGTGATATGGTTCAGAGCTCCTGAAAAAGGCTCACTAATTTCGTTAAACAGCTGTGAACCTTTCTTTTTCAAGGTCTTTTCAACTGTTGCTGGTGCCCAGCTCACTATTATTTGGCTATTTTGTCTTTGGTTTTTGTCTTTTTAAGAATTTTTTTATGGTGACAGAAATGTACAGCTAAGAAATGTGTTCATTCACAAGTTCTCAGATTTGAAAATGACAAATTTGCCTACTTAATGAATCACAGAAATGCACACTGTGCAGGCGAACTCTTTAAACAGTCCCCTCTTTCTCTGACAGCAGCCTGCAAACACTGTGCAGCTGAGGCTCAATAGCACTGTGTAAGCATGGTCTGCATGTGTATATTTACCTATGTTCACATGTGGATGTGAACATGGGTGTCCCAACCCCAAAACTAAATAAACAGCCCCACACGTTGCCTCGCTGTCTGTCGCCGTGAATAGCTTCTCTGTGATGTTTCTTGCTGTGGGGTCGAAGCTTCACCACCGCTGCACCCCGAATCACCGCACAAGTTCACAGCGGGTGTTGAACTACAGCTGAGAGAACAAACTGGTCACATGAGCAGAAATGTATCACTCCAAAATGTGTTGTTACAATTGTCATTTTACCACTAAAGTCACCATTCCCTAGTACAGAGCAGGATCACAGACGTGCAATGTGGGCAAAATTGTCTCAGAGGTTGGATATCCCCTCATCTCCAGTGCTTTACGAGCTATACAAACATTCATTATACTAAGTGAGGTCACCCTGTACAGTTTGACCCTACTTGAAGCTAAGACACTCAGGTGTGGCAGCAGCCTGACAGCTGTTTTATTACCTCAGAGGTCTGCAGAGTTTGACGGTGCAGCAGAAGAGGAGCGGCATTAAAAATCTGACTTCATTCTCCCTGCTGGAAGGTTTCTCCAACTACTAGAATGATTTATTTGGATCCCGCTTAAATATTACTAATGTAAACTTCAACATTTTAAATTATACTACACATAAATATGCAGTGTATTTTTGCTAACTGTGAAAGCGCACGCTCCTCAGAGCTCATTTTATTCAATACTTTTTTTCCCAAACAGAGCACAATGAAGTGAAGTGATGGAGGATTTATTCGTGTAAATGCAGCACGCACGCTGTGAATGTCTTATCAAACATTGAGGCGACAGCAGGGGCGGGACGGTGCGTTTTTCCAAACATAAACAGCGCTTGTCACATATCTGCAGTGTGAAAACTTTAACTGAATATAAGTTAATATTCATTTCTGTCACACAAAAGTTTGAAAAACAATCCCAAAATAGACTCTCAAGTCGTGCTAAAGCCACACTAAAGACAGCGAGTAAGAGTAGGAAGAGCCTAGAGAGAAGATGCTATCTAACAGTTGGAGTAGGAAACCTCTGGGGAGTAAAAGACGTCTATCACGAGTCCCCAGACTGTAAAACTGTGTGTTACTGAATTGGAGTCGTTAGTAAAAGACCTAAGAAAAAAAGTTCTTTTTACACTTTTTGTCCTTTTCACCCTGTGCTCTAACACATTCAATTAAATGTGAGAAGTCTCAGCTTTAATTTAAGTCACTTTATATAAACATAGAAAGAACTGTGTGGGAGAGACAACCTTCAACAGCTTTCAGATTTCAAGGAAGTATTTGGACACTTGGCTGTACAATCTTTCTTGGGTGTTGTTTTCATCTCTTAATGGTAAATTATCAATTTACAACAACTTGGAGTTGCTTGAAGCATGTAAGTGAATGTCACATGTATAGAAGAAGACGCTACATTCAGCTGCTTTATTTTCCAAGGGGTTGTCACAGCAAATGGATCCATGTTTGATCTGGGACAGATTTTATGCTGGAGGCACTTCCTAACACAACCCTCATATTTACCTGAGATTGGGACCAGCAGACTAACTTATGGCCCCCAGATGCTTAAGCAAGGGATCTTTAACATATATGGTTCAAGTGTAAACCCCAAAACCATGCCTATGGCTCACAATAACAATACATAAAGAGATTTAAAATAAGACGGTATTAATTGGTCTACCAACAAAAGTGATGTCGATGAATAAACAGGCTGCTACTTATGTAACACTGTCTTTGTTCTTACTGTGGACCCAGTGGGATTTTATACCATAAGACCCATCCCCTCATTCATATGATGCTTTATCCTGTACACATTTGAGAATATTGAAGTGCACACACGCACACACAGGTGTATTCATTGGGAGCAGCTTCTATACGTTTCCCACTGAGGTGTCAACATGTGGATTAGAAAATCTGATGCTGGGAATCTGACTGATGACCTCCTGATTAGTTGGGGAAAACAAGCCAAACAAAATGCAAAACACAAGGACACCTCTCAAATAATCCTGCAGCTTAACACGTTAACATAGGCAGACACAAAAGACAGTTTAGGTTGATCCAACAGTGAATTGATGAGGAGAGAAAATACAGAAAATGAAATGGAAAACAGGAAATGAAAGGCCACACCGACTGTGCGTTGATAGATCTGCATCGACCGTCTTCTGTCTTATTGTTGTTGTTTTGCTTGGCAAACCTTGTTTGAATCCAAAGCAAAAAAAGACTTGAAAGGGTGTAGTTCTCAGAGCTGTGGAGTGGGCAGTTACCCTCAGGGAGTCCCCAGAAATCTTTCCTGTAAAAGCGCTTAATGAAGGGAAGAGGGAAGTATGGAGAATAAAAAGGAACAGCTTGTGAGCCAAAACATGACCTCATGTGTCAAACATGGCTGCTGTTGTTATGGAGGACTTGCTATTATTAATTTCACTGCTGGCAGAAGCTACCGAAGGAATACAGAGGCAATCCAAAGACCAGATTGAAGGCTGATACAGCCCACCAAGGGCAGCAGCAGATAAACTTCCTGAAGACAAATTAGCTGGGACACCCCTGGACTGAGGACCAGACTTTATGGACATGTGAATGACTTTGTTAGCATTGGTATCCAAGTGACAGGTAATAGGCTGAGGTACGCACAAAAACTCTGGATGGTTCACTAGTCCATTACAGACCTACACCTGAACCTACAGCTGGTCAGAAAAGCATCATCAAGTGCACAACCTTCTAGTTTTGAGGCACTAATGGTAATCCTGTTTCATGTTTGGCTGCTTTATTTGACCTAACATGAGGCAAAAGGGGTTAATATGTGATGGAGAGGCCAACAGTGTAAAAGTAACACATAATGGGGGTTGAGGTCAGGTGCCAATGGCTCCTTGGGCCCTAGATAAGCAGAAGCCAATGGAGTTATGATCTGACAAGAGACTGCTAATTCTGGCAGATGAAACTTTAGTTTCACAAAATATAAATAATATGGTTTCGTTAATCTTTCCAATCATTTTTTATCCTAGAAGACTTGTAACTTTGATGAGATGGCCAACATTTTGATATTTTGTGTAGGGACTATAAGTAAATCAAAGAACCCGGAGAGTGTTTCTCTTTACAACTCTAAAGGAGACTGGAGACAGAAGAGTAAGTAAGTAAGTAATTAAAATTTATTTATATAGCACATTTCACAGATAAAAATCACAAAGTGCTTTACAATAAGATCAGACATACAAGTTAAAATTAATTAAAAGCCTGTTTGTATAAAAATGTCTTCAGCTGCTTTTTAAAGGAATCAGTAGAGTCTAGACAGCGTAAAGACAACAGCAGAGAGTTCCACAGCCTAGGTGCCAGTGCCTGAAAAGCCCAATCCCCACGTGTTTTAAACCTAGTACGTGGGACCACCAGTAGCCTCTGACCTGAAGACCTAAGTGCTCGGGATGAAGCATGAGGTTTCAACAGGTCAGAGATATACTGGGGAGCTTCACCGTGCAGAGCTCTAAAAGTTACAACTAAAATTTTAAAATGAACCCTAAAATTTACAGGCAACCAATGAAGAGAAGCCAAAACTGGAGTAATGTGTGACCTCTTGTTTGTACAGAGTTGTCTGCAGCTGTTTTCTACAGTAATCCTGAGCCCTGTGAGGACTGTCCGTTCTTCTTACAGGTAGGTCTGGCTTACCTGCATTATGCCATTCACCTGTGGAGTGGTTGTTTCCTGATGGACGCTTTCAGCTTGGAGATCAGAGGAACTGTGGTTTGAAAACACTGACCCTGAGTTTAATGAATAGCCTGATTAGTTTAATGATTTTATTAAGAGGTTGGATGAGAGTCCCATTCAAACACTCCCTGCTTCCAGCACCATCTCTACTGTAATCTCTGCTGTAATCCAGCAACTGAAAAGTTCCCTCTCTGTCCTACAGTCATTTATATCTTTCTTCCTCCCTCGCATTCACCCTCACCCCAACAAAACACACGCATATACACACGTATACATATAGACACACACAGATACCCTAACATACGCTCACTCCTGGGGCCAATTAGTCAAGTTGAAACGTCTTCATTTTTCATTTGAGTGTTCAATGATCAGTATAATTGGAATTAATAAGCCAATTTCATTTGGCAGAGATGGGAGTTTTTGGCACTTGTTTTGAGCACCCTCACAGTTGGTTACGGGGGAGGAAACCACAAAACAAGGGTCTCATTAACTGGGTCAATTACAGTCGAAACACATCACCTTATTAATCACTGCCTGGCATAATAAACAGGCTTTGGTATGCTTATCAAGCTGCTGTTTATCCTGTATAATATTCAGTGCATCCCAAACCATATGTTTGCTGTACATCTCAATAACAGGAGAGCCTAGCTTTTCATATTAATGTCCTTAATGGCTATTCAGTTCTCATTGAATATATTAAACAATGAATTTAAATGACAGTCATCCTTAACTGAAATGAAGGGAGTCACTCAGGGTGTCCTACAGTGCTCTGCAATGCCTCTTTTCTTAAACTGATCATCAACTTTATTTCCAACTTGTTAGCTACAACAACAAAGAAAAAGTTCTAGTAATCCCCCTCACAACATCTCTGCAACATAGCAGCAGGCTAATGAAATCAGAGACGGTTTTGTAGATATGACCGTGCACATAGCAAATAAGAATTGGTAAATGGCCTGTATTTATATAGCGCTTTACTAGTCCCTAAGGACCCCAAAGCGCTTTACATATCCAGTCATCCACCCATTCACACACTGGTGATGGCAAGCTACATTGTAGCCACAGCCACCCTGGGGCGCACTGACAGAGGTGAGGCTGCCGGACACTGGCGCCACCGGGCACTCTGACCACCACCAGTAGGCAACGGGTGAAGTGTCTTGCCCAAGGACACAACGACTGAGACTGTCCAAGCCGGGGCTCGAACCGGCAACCTTCCGATTACAAGGCGAACTCCCAACTCTTGAGCCACGATCGCCCCATTGATCAGTTTGCTTCAGAAGTTTGTGGAAACCATAGACTAGTAACATGTTGTCACAGTCTGGCAGAGGCAGACTGTATGGAATGACGAAGAGGACCCAAAATGCAGACACGAATGAATGTGGAACAAAATTTGAATGTTTACAGAAAGCGAGCCGTTTATTAAGACTGGTAAAATATTACAATATAAAAGGCAGAGGTGAAGCTAAACAATAACCTAAACTGGGGAAACTAAATATAGACATAAAAAAACCAAAACATGAAACCTGACGTGGATACAGCAATATCTGAAACATGGCACGAAGAACAACAGACGACCTGACCATCAATGAACAGAAACACACAGATTAAATACACACAAGGGTGATAGGGGAAGTGGAAACACATGGGGAACAGCTGACACTAATCTGACATAAAGAGACAAAGGAAGCAAAGCCGACTACACTGTCATAGGACACAGATCTTCAAAATAAAACAGGAAACATGACACGCAGACATGGCAATACGAACTTGACAACATAAGACACACAGCATGAAACACATAAAGGGTGAGGGAAACTTAAATACAGGGGTAGAAAAACACAAAGGGAATCTAATAGACAAATGAACTTAGCTAACCTAAAGAACTTAAACATAAACATCAACACCCGAATAGACTAAAACTTAAAACAGTTCTATAGACCCTCCTGCTGGGTCTATAGCAGGAGTTAAATTATGGAACAGTCTAACAGAAGAAATTTTAAAAAGTAACAACATAAACCAGTTTAAAATGAAATACAAAAAACAAATTTTTAACAAATATAAGAATGAAGAAAACAGAGTTAACCCAGGGTGTTAATGTTGTTTGTAATAGCGTTTTAGTTTGTTTATCTCATAATTAGTGAATCTGCAAACGTTACCACTCAGTCCTTATTTAAATGAAAGTAACTATACTGTGGTGGGACTTGTTTATTTGTTTGTTTTTTGTTTTGTCTTTGCTTTACTTTTGCTTCTTATGTTGTTTGTTTAATTTAAGGCTAAAAGAAAAATAAATCAATGAGAGGTAAAAGTTGAGGGGGTAGGGACTAATAAGTGTATGCTTCTGCCTACTCCCTTTCAAACAAAAGAATGGAATGATATTTTGTAATGATTGTGAAGGCACGTGTTTAGGGTTGCCAACCGTCCCTTAAAAAACGGAATCGTCCCGTATTTAGAAACAAAAGTACACGTCCCGTATTGAGCTAATAAGGGACGCACTTTGTCCCGTAATACAGTGAGAATCAAAAGTAGTCTATAACTTTTAATGGAATTAACACTTTGTTTGAAAACATAATTCCCAGCCCCTCTCCTGCTTTGTGACCAATGAGCTGACAGCACACTTATGACAATTCGAGTATGACAAGTCAGATTACCGCTCATCTCATTGGTTGAGGAAAGGTCGCTTACGGAGAAAATACCGGAAGACAACCGATGACCACAACAACAAGCATGGCCAACAGGGAAACAAACGCCGAGACTGCGGTGCAAGTCTCGGACGGCACACTGTGCGTCCATAAAATGAAGGTTATAACAGAAAATCTGTCGCTCGCTCTCTCTGTCTTTCACTCACACAGACACACCACCACATCAACTTTGCTAAATTGCTAATGAAAAACATGATCAGGCAGCTGTGATTGAGCAGCAATGTAAATCCAACTATTTTCACGGTTGTTGTGGTCGTGATAATTTTGTGATGCCACATGGAAAAGGCTCGGATGAGCTTTCCAAAGTTCTACAAGTTGTGCCTCCATCGCTTGTGTCCAGATCACACGCTGCACAGCTGTGCTGCAACGTCTTTTTCACCGACGTTTACGTGTTTGCGCGTGAGCAGCTGCGGTGACACCCTCACGAGCGATTGATGATCGGGAGCTGGTCGTGAGGTGTTAATCGCTTCTCGTTACCCCACGTATACTACACGACGCACGATGAAGGCCAAAATCGGGCTGATCACCAAATCGGTCGCACGACTCAAAAATCGGCTCAAAATGGGCCAAAAATCGCACAGTGTGAGCCCAGCATTAGAGCAGCAATGTTTGTTCGCTCAGAGAAAGAAAAAAAAAAAGGCTGCAAAAGTACAGGGAGGAATGGGAAAAGGAAAACACCTGGCTGGAAAAGTGCACTATAAAGCGCACTGCACTGTGTGCTGGCGCACTTTTTCCATAGGCATGCTTCTATTGGTGGGCACATGAAGAACATGAGGGGCATGAAAGCTCGGGGAACCCTTTACCAATTTTTTATCCACCAGGCCACGGCAGAAGCAGATATGGTATGTAAACACTGGTTTGTTTTTTTTAAACCCTCTGGTTAAGGTTAATATGGGCATGTGCCGTGAATATCAGGGCTATGTGGCCAGAAGTGTGATAATATCATTTATTTTGTGTAATAAACAACTGCAAGGATAGATGATTACAACAAATAGATCACTAATACATAAAAGTAATACATAGATGAATAATGATGATGAGTTAAGATGCGTAATCATGGGAACAAGTGGGTTTACAAACAGGAGCAGCTGATTAGCATTAGAAAAGCTGAAATAATACCTCAACTGAAGCCAACTGTACTAAATGCACTAAATGTGCACTGTTACAAGAATATTTTTCATTCTATTGCTTTCTATTAATTTATATAATTTTAAGTTAAGTAGGACAGAGTTCTTTTAAAGAAAGATTTACTTATATTCTCAAAAGTTAAGCATGACAGGCTTCTGTTTAAGAAAGAGACCTGTTTTACTGTGTTAATGTTGTCATTGTGAGCTAAAAATAAATGGCTAAATGATCATTTGTTTCCCATATGGTCATATCACAAAGAATATGCATCTGCTTAAATCAAGTTCAAGTCAAATGGTTAAAAAATAATTTCACACACAAAAAAAGAGCTACCACACTGGGAAGGGTGAAGACAACTGGGTTGCCCGGCCCTGGCCACGAGGTGTCCCTTATTTATTTTTCAGGGAGTTGGCAACCCTACACGTGTTTGAAATAAAAATGAACTGAACTGAACAGGTCCAGGAACTTGAAGGATATTGGCTTTGAACTACCAATTTTGGAGCCTCAGTGTTTTGGTTGAGAGGGTGAAGAGCTAATTTATTGGCGAATGCTAGCCAGCATGTTAGCATGTTAACTAGCATGTTAACCATGCCAGCTGAAATACACAGACACAGATACATGCTCATTAGTGATTAGTAACAAATGAAATCTCAGATGTTCCACTAAAACTCGAGGTCAGACTTCTTGGATGGTCTGTTAGTACAATTAACCGCACAGCAGACACATTATTAGTCAGATATTTTGAATAACATGAATAACATAACAAACATGGTCCAGAGGTCCAGTTCGGGACCCGAATTAGCTAAGATGAAGTCTAGCAGACAGCTAGCAGCAACAGCCACCTGTGTCATCATCCACCTATCAGTCAAAGGGGCAAGGCCCCTAATTATAGTATCCTGGTGAATAAGATGTTTCGTTTCCAGAGCTTTTTTTGTGCACTTCATAGTTTAGTTTTCATTCTTTAAAAGTGCTTAGTTTTTATTAGTTTCAGTATTAGTTTGCTCAGGGGCCTCATGGTGCTGCACAGTGCTCATTAGATCACCATGGTTCTGGGTTCTGCCATGGTTCTGGCATGACTTCATGGTGAATGGTAGGTGTGAATGGATAACTGTGAATGGTTCTCTGGCCTTTATTTGTGTTAGCCCAGCCACAGACTGGCAGCCTGTACAGGATGTATCCTACCACCCACCCTACCACACCCGGGACAGGCTGCAGCCCTCCAAGGTCTCTCAACTTAATTCAATTCAATTCAATTTTATTTATATAGCGCCAAATCACAACAAAAGTCGCCTCAAGGTGCTTTGTATTGTACAGTAGATACAGAGAGAAGCCCAACAATCATATGACCCCCTATGACTGATTCTACTTTTAAATACTCTAGGAACAACAAGTAGGCCTGCAGAGCGAGAGCGAAGTGCTCTAATAGGGTGATATGGTACTACAAGGTCATTAAGATAAGATGGGGCCTGATTATTTAAGACCTTGTATGTGAGGAGCAGGATTTTGAATTCAATTCTGGATTTTACAGGAAGCCAGTGAAGGGAAGCCAAAACAGGAGAAATATGCTCTCTCTTTCTAGTCCCTGTCAGTACTCTTGCTGCAGCATTTTGGATTAGCTGAAGGCTTTTCAGCGAGTCTTTTGGACATCGTGATAATAACGAATTAAAGTAGTCCAGCCTGGAAGTAATAAATGCATGAACTAGTTTTTCAGCGTCACTCTGAGACAGGATATTTCTCATTTTAGAGATGTTGCGCAAATGGAAGAACGCAGTCTTACATATTTGTTTAATATGTGCGTTGAAGGACATATCCTGGTCAAAAATGACTCCAAGGTTCCTCACAGCGTTACTGGAGGCCAAGGTAATGCCATCCAGAGTAAGAATCTGGTTAGATACCATATTTCTAAGCTTTTCAGGGCCGAGTACAATAACCTCAGTTTTATCTGAATTAAGAAGCAGAAAGTTAGCGGCCATCCAGGTCTTTATGTCTTTAAGACAGTCCTGCAGTTTAACTAATTGTTGTGTGTTATCTGGTTTCATGGATTGATAGAGCTGGGTGTCATCTCTATAGCAGTGTAAATGTATGCTATGTCTTCTAATGTCTTCTAATGATACTGCCTAAGGGAAGCATGTATAATGTAAACAGAATAGGTCCTAGCACCGAACCCTGTGGAACTCCATAATTAACCTCAGTGTGTGACGAGGACTCTCCATTTACATGTACAAATTGGAGTCTGTTAGATAGATATGATACAAACCACTACAGTGCAGTACCTGTAATACCTACAAGCATGTTCTAATCGCTCTAATAGGATATTATGGTCAACAGTATCGAACGCTGCACTAAGGTCTAGCAGCACAAGCACAGAGATGAGTCCACTGTCAGAGGCCATAAGAAGATCATTAATGAGGGGCCGAGAAAATGGATGTATGTTAATCAGCTTCTTCTAACAATCCTGGAGCAACTTGTTGACAATCTGTGAATTTTACAGCATGATGGAGCTCCATGTTATAATGGATCCAAGTGGCTTGGAGATAATCAAATTCTGTGGTAAGGAAAGTCCACAGATCTTAATCTGATGGAGAATTTATGGTCAGGAGAAGGCCACAAACTGTAATAAACTTGGAGCTCCAATAAAGCAGGAATGGATCTCTATCAATCAAGATTTGGATCAGAAGCTGATCTCCAGCATGACACAGAGAAGTCAGGCGTTACAAAGAAGACAGGTCAGCACTGTAAACACTGACTGACTCTATGCATAAATGTGATTTATTTGCAGATGGCAGCCTAAAGCTTCTGAAGTGTTCGTGATTGTTCTTCATGAGAAGTTCGTAAAAAAAAAAAATTCAAATTTCTGGCCATGGCTGTATATCAGCATGCAAATCACCTCATTTTAAATATGGTTATGCTTAAATTAACAATCTATTATCTTATTACCATTAGTTAATTAGTGAATGGCACAGGGTTTCAGCTGGCTGACAGAAATGGCCTTCTTAAAGAACCAGCAAGACTAATACCAGCCCTTAAAATGCTTAGTGTCCTCAATAATAGAGCAAGAGGATGTTAAAAAGATGCTGTGTGTGAAACGGCGTTTGAGCTCTCACCATGCGAAATTCCTCCGTGTCATGAAACGCAGCTTGTTTGTCTTGCGGAGGTGAGCTCTCATGAGATGTGAAGCTTTGAATATGAAGGGATGTTTCAGTGAGAAGGTGTTTGTCGTTTCTACTCTGGAAGATGGCTTCGCTCTCCCTTTCATCTCCTACCTTCCTGCACTCCTGAGGCTGAAGAATGTCTCCTCACACACACACACACACACACACACACACACACACACACACACACACACACACACACACACACACACACACACACACACACACACACACTCTGAAAACATCGTCTCCCTCTTTGACTCCTTTATGCACACATACAAAGGCCAGCACTCACAAACACAAACCGTTCCCAGCTCACTGTAATATGAACAGACATCTTCTCACTGCTTCTCATTTGGATGTCACAGCGCTGCTGGCCTCCTTTGCGATATTAAAAACTCCATTCCTATCATTGTCAAGCTACAAACAGATGGTAGCGAATCTGCTTGGCTCTCACCGAGGTCATGTGAAAGCTGCTTTTTTTTTTCTCCCCCACCCTCTCCCGGTTTATTTTGGAGAATATAACTTCATGCTCCCCTCTCTCTGCACAGAAACCATGTCTCATCTACGGGATGACACGTCTTTGTAAGGGTGCAAAATTTTTTGCTGCTTCACACCATGTTTCTTCGCTTTCTCAGGGGTGGTGTTTTTGTGTGAATTTGCACTCTGAAACACATTATAAATAACCCTGTTTGCAGCGAGTGGATGACTTGCCCATCTGTTGCAGTGATCTCATAGAAGTCTGCGGCTCTCTCCTGAAAGCTGGAGCTCAAGTAAACTCATGAAAATGTAAAGGCGCTCGCTGCAGCGCGGCGCTTTTGCCATATGCTCCAATGTTAGTGTCGATGAAGCTGACTTGGGAGTCAAGTAGGGCTGAGCAATTAATCTGCTTATATTTTTAATTAAAAAAAACAAGATAACAGGGATAAAATAATTATTTTTTTTGCATTTATTTCCAAATCAAAGCTCTCACTTGTTCTTTCTTAAATAAAGCTGTCTGGAGGTGATCCTGTCGAAGCTGCAGCTGCCTTTGTCTACAGATTGCCAAGGCTCTCTAACGCTCTTGCCCATCCAAGAAGTGCCCCCTCAGCTGAAGACTACTTGTATAAAACTAAAATGAAGTCATACCTTTTGGTAATGAGAATAAAAATATGTCATTTGGAAGGTGATGGCCTTCCAGATGATGAGCAAGATCTGTGAGGAATCTGGAGCAGATGGGTCTGTGCAAATCAGACCATGTAAAGTATTTTTTAAGTATCTTTAGCATTTAGTTTAAGTACGTTTTAAACTAAAAGTTATTTCACTCTAGCTCAGTCAAAAACTGCAAACGAATTCACAGTAAGTGACTCCAACTGTCACTCAGTTTCACACAGTTTTTTTTTTTTTAACGTTTAGATCTGGATATCCTTATATGGTCACCGCAGAAACTTTTCCCATCTGTTGATTAAATTTTTTTACTAGGAGCAGCCAATCAGAAGAAAGTTGTTTTGAAGGAGGAGGAGCTAAAAGAGCTTGTTTCAGACAGAGTGAACTGCTCCACAACAACAGCAGTTTCTGTCATTTAACAGTTTGACTTATTTGTTAATAAACTGAAGTCAGTATGGAGTTTGTAAAATGGACAAAATTAAGAAAAAACAAAGCTTTTCCCATGTTTCTTTGCTATTTTCATATTTTCCTGTGCTGTTCGTCTGAGAACATTGAACTAAAAGCAGCATGCATCGAATATGTTGAGCAGTAGTCCAGGGGCCTGTTCTTCGTATGTCGCTTACTACATCCAAGATCAAATGACACATCCAAGACCAAACCATCGCGCTAACCGTGAGCTCGCTAATCCGGTTCCCCGAACACGCCTGCTGTTGACGATTAGTACAGCTGGACGCAGTAATGTGAGATCACTGGGTGTCGTAAAAGGGGCTACGCATCGATAGTAGAAACATTGATCGGCAACCCGCTGATTGGTCAGCGAAAATGTCGAAGGGGCGTGCACGGTATTTTCCGGCAGCAGAGCAAGAACTCATGAGTGAGGGATTTCAGGAGTTTCAGAGTTTAATTAAAACGCAAGAGAACACTGCAAAGGCTGCAGAAGCAAGGAGAGAGGGCTGGCAGAAAGTTGCTGACAAATCAAACTCGTAGGTAATTTAATAATAATACTAATAATAATGGATTGGGTTCATATAGCGCTTTCCAAGGCACCCAAAGCGCTGTACGATACCACTATTCATTCACTCCCACATTCACACACTGGTGGAGGCAGCTACGGTTGTAGCCAGGCTGCCATATCGCGCCATCGGCCCCTCTGGCCAACACCAGTAGGCGGTAGGGTAGATCTATCATATGACACTATATTGTCCAATATCATATGGCATTATATTATATTATAATATGTTATATTATATCCCCTTTCACATTAGAGCCACAACAGGACCCACAAGAACATGGGAACAAGTAAAAGTGGAATACAGGAGTATTCTACAGAATGGTAATATTTATCACTTAGATTGCTTTTCGTCTCTTGGCAAGGTAATACTGGCCTGTAATACTCTGTTAGTTTGTTCATAACAGCAACCAAGAAAAGGGCAGAGGAAAAAAAGACAGGTGGTGGTCCTGCACCCCCTCGTCAACAAGTTGGTTAAGTGAATAATACCCTCACGGGAATATCGATATCTCTCAATGAGCACACTGTCGCGCTGAGCTAAAGGATCCTGTCTATCCCGCAATATACGCTGAATTCTGAGGACTCTCCTTATCAATCTTGCACCTTCCGCAATGGGTGGCTCGCGTATACGGACAGGACATGGCTGCGACAGGCTTCCCAAATCCACCTTCGCTTTTATAGCCGTGGTCTCTCATCTTGATTACACGAAGTAATTTACAATTGCTACTCTGAAATATGAATTACATCTGTAATAATCACATACATGTAATAGAATGTTAATAGTACATTTCCCTTTTTTAGGAAATGACCTGTATGTATCTGTGTGACATCAATAAAAGGATCAAGTGCTGCATTATCTTTAGTTACATTGATGTTATTTATTTATGGTGAAACAGTGGTGGAATATCGCTGTTGCTTTCGTATAAATGAAGCGGACATACCTGCGTGGCCGCGATCTAATCCTGTTTACATAAAGTAAACCTGCTCCCGAGCAGGTTTACGCTTACGGCTCTGTTGCTATGACAGCAAGTCCCGGATGAGCTTCGGGGAACCGAACGATCCGGGATCACGCGAAATCGTCAACAATCTAATCCAGCTAACTTACTTAGCGAGGTACGAAGAACAGGCCCCAGCTCCTGGATACTTCTGAGACCTTGGCTATGTTATTGTTGGTTAGGGCCGTTTGGTTTCAAAGTCCTTCTCAAGGCTGTTTAGCACTTGGGCTGAAAGCTGCAGACATACCCAGCTGAGATGAAGCAATACGAGCTGCAGATCCAGAATCAGAATGCTTTAATAATCCCTGACGAAATTATGTGGCTACAGTTGCTCCAAGACACTAACTGTAACAGACTGAACTAAATTAAATAACACAATATTTTAAAAAGTTTACAAAGTATAAGAAATGAGAATAATTTATATTGTTCTGCAGCTTTTACATGCATCCCTACTCCAACACAGCTGAATCAAATGATTGGCTTACCTCTTCAGCATGCCATCAAGTTTGGTAAAGGCCTGGTAACATGGAACAAGGATGCATTTAAAAGCTGCAGGACAGTAGCTCGCGAGGACTGGAGTTGGACACTCCAGATCTACATCACGATGCTGCAAGTTCAGAGGCTTTTTTGCAGAACAAGTTTAAATACATTTATGAGCACACTGCATTTACAAATCCCTTTACTCTGATGTTTTAAAATCAATACTATTGTACACAAACATAGTCTTATTGTAAAATGCTTCCATTGGTGCAGTGAGCACCTATTTTGCAGTCGGTCCATGCAAAAGGAAGACGCACTGCTCCTCGCCCGGGCGCGTCGAAGACCCGATCAGACACCCAGTGCTCATCCTGAGCTCTTTGACAGCATGCCTGTACTCCAAAAGCACACTGATCATAAATATAAATGACAGCATTAATAAATGATGACCTGGTATTCAAATCCCCTCATTATGCATGCAAATAGGTTTCAAGTGGGAGCACGGGCAAAGTGTGGTCTAATGTGCAGAGTGTAATTGTTACACGGGTGCTGACCTGAGATCATTAATATTAATTCTCTACATTGTTTCAGTCCGATGCCGATGACCTCTGATATGAATGGGTTTGATCCGAGTTTTCATTCATGTGCAAAGTCTTTGCAGCCGCCGATTGTGCGCTGCTGAAAGGACACATTATTGTTGCCGATTAGGCTGCCACTGCTGAATTAGATTACACCTCTGTAATATTCATTTAAATTCATTTAATCGTTTAAGGCATTTAAGTTTCAAAAAGCATAATAGTTCCTCCTGTTGTGTCCTGTTAGAAAAGAAAAGCATTGCACACCATTCAGCTGGGCTGGATGATGGTTAGCAGTAGTGCAGGACAGACTGATGCCAGGAAACGACTGACAAACAACTGACATTTAATTAAAACTTTGTGCAACAAACTAATCTGTAATACAAACGGATTAAGAAGCTAATGACACGGTCAGGTGAAACCAATCAATTAATTCCTTCTTTCGTCATTATTGTCTCCTTCAAGCTGGTCATTTGATTGATTCAGTTTGTCTGTTTGCTTAAAAACTTGTGGAAGTTACATAAACTAAACTCTAAATCCAAAAATCATGGAACTATTATGGTATTCATACTATTGTGGATATTTTGTGCAATATCTTTATTAACCCTTTAAAGCCGGTCGGAGCGGGCACGCTCTGTTTTGCGTAGCTATTTTTAAATCCCGGTAGCACTGCAACCACGTAAGCTAGCGCAATAATTTTTTTTGCATATGAAACCGGAGGAGTTGTACTTACATCTTATGCCATCAGCTTGTCCTAGGTCACAGTTTCTTTCCACATATAGCTTTGCAAAAATTGCATAAAAACCACTTGCAGCAACAAAAACATAATATTCCAGAAACACGCTTTGCCGATCCGATTTTTCTTTTTTTTTTGCTTGTCCCACTTGGTTCTTTGGCCGTCAGAATTGTTGTCTGAAGACCAACAAGGATACCCAATGTATTTATTTTGCCAAATGGATCATCATGGCATTGCCGTATTGGTCCATTTGATCGACCTTTGTATTTATTATTTATTTTATTTTATTTTCAGTTGTTACAGACGGGACAGACATGAGTGAGGGATAGGAAAGGGAGAAAGAAAGAGGAAGGAAAAGAAAAACAGAAGGGGAGAGGGACAGTGAGAAAGGGGAAAAAAAAACTCCTGGATCACCTGTTGAGAGAGAAAGAATAGAAAACAAGCAAAAAAAAAACAAAGCAACATACTAAACACAACACCATCGCATTCATTGTTCGTAACACTTCCTACGTTGGAATAGACATCAACTCGAACTATCGC
This sequence comes from Rhamphochromis sp. 'chilingali', assembly GCF_963969265.1. NCBI lineage: Eukaryota > Metazoa > Chordata > Actinopteri > Cichliformes > Cichlidae > Rhamphochromis > Rhamphochromis sp. 'chilingali'. The sequence goes on from NC_137941.1 coordinate 8,816,145, forward strand.
CTTGTGACGTCATTTTCGCAGAAATGTCTGGGGTTTTTTTACCTTCAGGGCCTTATAAGCTATAAGTTATGTTTGACTTTATGACTTTCGGTATTGTTTTTGGGATGCTTAGAACTCAAATTGCACTGCTGGAAAAAGTTTATTTTGATGCATATGCTGTTTTTTTGCAAATTTGCATTATAAGACTTATTTTCATTTTTCCTGCAGTATATAAAAATTGGTGTATTTCAAAAATAAAACTATGAAGACACTCAAAATAAATTTCTTGTGGTAGGAAACTATTTTGTGCAACTTTTTTGTATTTACAGTTTTGAGGGATAAGTGTCTTAAATTTCTCAAACTAGAAATATATGTTAAAAAAACAAAAATGATTTTCAATTTTTTTGTAGTTTATTGCACTTTTTTGCATTTTATGTAATTACTATGCACTTAATGCATACATATTATTAAAATTTGGGCTATAATGGTTGTATTGATGTATAGCAACTTGAAATGCTCCCAAAAATGGCACTACAGCTTGTAAAAATATAATATAAGCTCTGGCGGACTTGGTTCTATGGTAGGTCTCAAAGGGTTAATAAAATTAGTTTGTTTTATGTTTGAGGTGCCCTCAGAAGTGTGTCCACTCATTGGTTCAAGCTGGATAACCTAACATCTCACCTGCAGTACTGTATATAAAGACGAGCTCATCAGCTCCTCAGTTTTGCAAATCCTTGTGTTTAGACTTTGATTCTTGCAGATGCATAGTGTCGTTTCCAGTGTTTGTGTGGGCAAAAGTCTGAAGATTTAGCTGTTAAAATTACAAACTGACTAAAAATCCGAAATCAATAATATGTGCTTTCAGAAGTTCAATGTGGTCCTTTAAAGGCTGTAACTCTGCAAAAAGTGAGATCAGTCTACTAACATGTAAAATAAATATTTGGTTCTTATATTCCATATTTAGCTAGAAGAAAAACTGCTAAACTAAACACATATTTAAAGTTATGTTTGTTTGGTCTGGTGTTAATGTGAACGATCCCATTTAAAACTCACATGATGCAACAAGTTCCCTCAAAACAAATAAATTAACCTCAACTTAAGAGAGTCAAGTTATACTAACTTGTTTCTTTTAAGTAAAGCCAATTTATCTGCTCTAATCTACTCTGGCACTGAATCTGAATGTTGCAGTAAGACTTTAATATTCCCAGCAGGTGGATGAAAGGATGAGGAGATGGAACAGAAGAAGCAGCTCAAGATGTGAGAGTAAACCATGAAGTACGGAGAGCTGCAAATGATTTAAGACTTTAAAAAACAGAGATGAAGGAGGTAAAAGAGACAAATTCAGTGGTCTGATAAAGGGCGGGCTGGAAGATCTGAAAGCTGAGTGTGTGTTCAGGTTTGACTTCTAGGCCTAAAAAGAAAAAGAAATATTACAGTGCCTTTAGCAGATGGACCAATGCTGCATAACAACCATTTATTAATTGTTTCCAGCCTGTTTACATTAGTAATGGTTCAGATCACTTTGTTGCGTTGCACTTCCCTGCTCCTCATACTGTAGTGCACAAACCCTCGTTCGGGGAACCTCGTCTCTCTGCACACTCTTCAGCGCTCCTCACTGCAACAGCCTCACACTGTAATAAACATAGTTTTGGGGATAAAACCCCTGAACTCCTTGGAGTTTTTAATCACAGTGTTCTTTTTAAAAACTTCCAGAGTTCTTGTAACTGCAGGAAGGTCAGCTGTAGGGTCAGTGTTAGGGGACTTTATGGTTTGCCTATGAGAGGTCACGTCTTTCGCAATGAACTCAGCTGAGTTGCTTGTTTTTCTGGCATGTAGATTAATTTGCCTCTGCTGGGTGTAGCTACAGCTCTTAAAAAATAGTTCATGGAGCGCTTTGCGTCAAAATGACACCCCTGCACATTAGCTCTGAGTCCTAACTCAGTCATATTGTACACAGACAGGAAAACTATTATCTTTAGAATTCAGTCTGACAAGCTTCTTCTGAGGATATCTAACATGTCCCTAAACATGCTTAGAAATGACAGATAAAAGAAAGAACTTGCTTCAGAGTCATCAGGTTTTTAAGTTTCATTAAAACAATCAACAGATATGTATTTGCATCCACAGGAAATGAAATAATTAATAATTGGTGTACTTTTTGTACTACAAATGTAAACAAATCCAGCCTTCAAAGCTAGCTCTGCTTTCCTGAGTTTACAGCTTGTTTTTTCCATTTTAAACAACAGTATGCTCATCTTAGTGGTAATGGCATTACTTTCACATGAGATATTTCCACTGATATAAGCATTATTTCAGTCTGACAGGCTTACTCCTCCTCTGTGCTGCTGAGTTATAGCAGTCACATCTGCCTTTTACAATGACTGTAGATAACTTGTTTTACACTATATCGAATGGTAGAGGCAATAATTCCCCCAGAAATACTTCTGAGTGGTGATGAACTGGCAGTTTGAGTATCATCCTCGTTTTGCACTTGTCACCTTTCTCTTGTAGAGACTCTGGGAAATGATGTTTTCCTCAAATCTCCGGCAACCTGGCAGCTATCAATTACAGGTGACTTCATCTCCACATCAGTCTGTACCAACTATCCTTCTAGAAGTACGTCTTGCCACTCTGCAGCCATCTTGAAACATCCCCATGCACTTATTTGTAAAGTTATTTTGAAACATTATCTAAATAAATTTCGATGGGACTACATATAGTATCAACAATCTGACTAACAGCTACTTCAAAGCTTGACTTGATTTGCTTCAAAATAAAGTTTAAGAGAGTTTATAACGGGGTTTTTTTCCTCCTTAGAAGTTACACTTCACTGTCTTGGGTGGAAAATAAGCATTCTTTTAGTGTTGAGTCTGTCTTGCAGTCCTGGGGGCACAAATGAGTCTGTGGATTCTTTAGATTATTAAACATGGTAAAAAGGCTGAAGGATAGCTAAGCAGTAGATAGACATCATTAATTACTACCAATGTGAACTGAATCTTGACTTCTGAAAACAGTGGTCTGTCTGTTTTTAAAAACCTAAGACTTCCAGTTTTTTCCTGTCAAAAGGTTTTTTTTTTTCTTTCCACTGTTATCAAGTGTTATAAAACGTCTGTATAGCAGACAGAGTGTAGATCCAAATGCAGGACTTTGGAGGCAGGAGAAGAGAAAGAAGAAGGAAAGCAGAAAACTTGAAAACATGGAGCGGGGAAATGCACATCTGTTAGGGAGGATATAACTATGAAGATGGGAAAACAACAAGTACACATCAGAGCGGAGAGGAAACAGTTGGGAAACACAGCAGGAACAAATCAGTAATAACAAGACAAGGGAAGTCAAAGTCAATACAAAGGACAAAAGACCGGGCAGTCCTTTACTAAATCCTATCACAGCTGAAATTCCGATCTGACATAATGGGTCATCTAAGTTTTATCACCAAAAAGATGAACTAATTTCTGTGTTATAATAATTCATGCTAAGTTCTTCCAAATGATCTCTCTTTTTTGAAATTTCTAAAAAAGTGTATTTAAAGCTGTTTTTCTTTGATTTTGCTGTTACCTGTGTATGACTTATCCTCCTTAAAAATAATGAAAAGAATGATGCAACAAGCTCAAAAAATAAATTAACTTCTGTGTAAGAGAGGCGAGTTATGCTAACTTGTTTGCTACAAGTAAAGCTAGTTTAAGCTATTTTAAAGTTTGAATGTTGCTGTAAAACACCCAGAGGATGGATGAAGAGCTGAGGTGACACAAAGTAAAAGTTTGAAAGAGACAAAAATTATTCAATTATGTGAAAAAGAGGCAGGCTCGAAACTCTGAGAGGCTGAAATTATTCAGGTTTGACTTGTTCATTTGAATTCACATTCACATGAGACTTAAAAAAATCTGTTTCTATTAGAAGGTCTAACACTGAAATTACAACCACTTATTAGATTTAAGACTCTGCTTACATTAGTAATGCTTCAAATCAATTTGTTTGTTGTTCCTTAACAGCATATTGTACATAGTAAAAACCTGAGATATAGAGCTTGGGATAGAGGCTTACTGGACAATCTTTCCTCTGAGCCCCTCAGCTCTGGTGGGCCAACAGCAGAAGACGAGTGTAAGCTGAAATTGTATGGTGAATAAAGCATGCTGTACTTGATGAAATAGTAAAATGAGAAGTTACTCAGTGAGAGCAGACGATATGAAACACCTCAGCGTGGACACAATGATGTAAAAAGAGGGAAAAGTTACCAGCAAGAGTAAGCAGATCCAGTCTGAATGAAGCGTGACCGAAAAGATGCGTTGAACGTGATGCTTGAGAGCGATGAGGCTGACGGAGCCAACTTGAAAGACGCCATTGACATTCTATCACAGTCAGTTTGAGAGACAACAAGTTCCCCTGCACAGCTTTACTTCAGCTCTGCTTTTCATCAGCTGTGTTCGGATGTGATAATGAGCAAACACTGTAATCCCACCAATTAACTGTCAGTCGCGCCGACCCCCACGTTTCCTTGGCTTGTCTGCGTGAGTTTGATAATTGGGAGTTTGATGTATTCTAACACCAAATTTTCAACATGTCTGAGAAAAGTGTCGGAAACGTCAGAGAGCTCTTCCAGCATCGGCGAGAGACGCAGGGGTGGCTGACACCGCTCGGGTTTTTCTCTGAAACTAACGTTCACACTGTGTTTTATACGTGTTCACAACCACACACCCCAACCTGTTTGTTTAGTTGGCTGTGGAGTTGACAAAAAAAGAAATTAAATTAAAAAGAAATTTAATTTCCTCTTTTTGTGTCTGCACACAATGTGGTTTTACTGTGCTCGCCTGGGGTCGCTCAGAGCACTTCAGCAAAAGTGATGACATCCAATGAAATCATGGCTTCTGAGTAAATATAAAAGAGATAATTAATATCTAAAAGCCACTTACAATGTTTATACCCATAATAGAAGACTTTTTTAAAGCAAGCCCATCCAAGTTAGACTGTACGGAGACCCTCTGATGACATGGTCCAAAAAATAAATAAATTGTGGCCACAAAATACTACTTTGGAGGCACAAAATTGGTATTACGTGCCCACGAAATACTATTTCGAGGGCACGAAATAGGTATAACGTGCGCACGAAATGCTGATTTGTAGCCACGAAACACTTGACCGATAACCGTTATCAGCCCTTGCAGTTGGTTGACAATAAAATCTACCCCGGCATCCAGGTCGTACTTAGGTCTGTAAAGCAACTTGGCTCTCAATATCCTGTTTAAATGTCTCTCCGTAATAATGGTTCCTTGCATTTCCAGGCTTTTCAAAATGCATTTGTAGCTCATTCCCAGCCTAAAATAAAACTCAATCATACTGTCTCTGTCCATGGTGTATAGGTTTAGCCTACTCTTATGCTTATGTCTCTACGCAGCTGTCCAGGAATTGTATCAATATGATGTGCGCACGCTATCTATTTCGTGGCCACAAATGCGTAATCGTTGTCACGTTATACCTATTTTGTGCCCACGAAGTAGTATTTTGTGGCCACAATTTATTTATTTTTTGGACCATGTCATCAGAGGGGCTCCGTAAGACTGAGCTGTACCTCTTACTGAAAGCATCTCTATAGCATCTACTAATTAATATCAAGCATCAACTTTCAGTCCTGGACAACAACGCAACAACGCTGCAGTTCCTCTAGTGGCCACTTGGGGCTCCAACAGTGAGTCAATCTCCTATGTTAATAAATCCTTTTACTTTACAGCACAAATAAACATGTGTACACGATTATTTTTATTTACAAGCCACTTATTTAACCCTTGTATGGTGTTCGGGTCTGTGAGACCCGTTTTCAGTTTTTCTCAAAAGAAAAATTCAACAATTAATTATTTTTTCAACCTGAAATTCATTGGCTTTGGCTTATTTTCTGTGAAGAACATAAATCCAAACTAATTTTCAATGACCTCATACTGTACCTCCCCCCACGCATTTACATTACATACAAGGTGTTCGGGTCCACTGGACCCAGGTCTAATAAAAGTGTTGAAAGTGTAGGTCCTGTGTTCCCACACTCTGTCTTCCTCCTTTCTGGTGCTGCTGATAGTGTTTTCTTCCCCTCCTGCTCCCGCACAAAGTTGCAACATTGTTGAAAATTCAACTATCAACACCGTCTGCTCTGACATTCCCGCACATTTTACCCTCTTTCTTGAGGGATCCAAATTTTATTTTCTCATACCTTGTCCCACCTGCAAATTAGGGGCATAATACTATAAATAAGACTTTGCCGGTGTGGTTCTTTATCACAACTGATCAAGATGACAAAAGATTATCTGCTGCGAGGGCCATCCAATTGATTTTGGAAGAGAGAGGAGCTTCGGATGATGATGTTGACAAAGAGGTTTCAGAATATTTCACATTTCTGAAAATTCAGAGTCTGACAGTGACTTTGAAGAAGGGGATGAGGTTGAGCACCATTTAGTAACAAAACAAAGACGAGTACCCCCTCTGCAGCCAGCTCCAGGACCAGAACAAGCCCACCAGACAGCAAGTGAAGAAATATGGATGTCAATAACTGGTGAAATTGAATGGTCTTCTTGCCCAAGAAATGAGCCACCCTGCAGAGCTGTTACTGTGATAAACCAGGGCCAACACGGCTGGCAGTTACTCATGTGCAGGACATCAAGTCTTTGAGCTTTTCATCCCAGATTCCATCCAGAAAATTATTCTAGATTCCAGTAATCTAGAAGGAAGGTGTGTTTTTGGAGAGAGGTGGAAGGAGATGGACCAAAAAAAAAAAAAAAAAAAAAAAAAAAAAAGGAAGGAGATGGACCAAATTCATCTAAGAACCCCAAAGGCCTACTTTGGGGTTCTTATCCTTGCAGGAGTTTTCAGGTCCAAAGGGGAATCCACAGAATCCCTGTGGGATGCAGAAACCGGCAACAACCTATCCGTGCATCAATGTCTCTGGAAAACTTTCACAAAATTTCCAGGATTATCCGTTTTGATAACCGAGACGACAGACCAGCTCGACGGCAGAGAGACAAGCTAGCTGCCATCAGGACAGTGTGGGATAAGTGTGTGCACCACCTCCCCCTGTTTTACAACCCTGGGCCTAATGTCACCATTGATGAGCAGCTGATCCCATTTAGTTGTGAAACATATTGCTTCACGTGTAAATGTGTTGTCTTTCCACTCACTCCACTTGATTATAACTGATTTATTTTTTTATAACATTTTATAAAAAAAAAAACAAAAAAAAAAACGAGAAGCACATTAATTCATAAATGTGATCTAACAAAGGTAAAGGGAAAAATTTAACCATGTTTGCTGTTCATATGGCTTGTAATTGGGATGAAGTGAACATCTGTTGAGTAATTTAACATAAAATTGTTTGATAGTGTTAATTTGGAAAGCCAAAACTTGGAAAGCCAAAGCGGGTCCACCAGACCCATGAACACTGGCTGAGTAACAAAAATATGAACACCACACAAGGGTTAAATGTGCATTTGCATTATTAGGGACATCCTCTGAACAATGTTTGTTCTGGTGTAGTTTTCTGGAGCGTTTTTGATGCAATCCGTCCATTTTCTACCAGTTATTAATATTTGCTATTTAACTGCCATCTTCATGACCCAATGCCCAAATCTTCCTCTCCCAGGCCACCTAATCCAGCTCTTCCAGCAGGACACTGAGACATTCAGTGTTAGATATGCCCAAAACAGCTCACCTCAACTCAGCACTCAGAAAGTGTCCAAGTCAGATGGTGAATCGCCAACTCTATACTGAGCTCTTCTTGAATGACCAAGCTCCTCTAAGGCTGAGCCCAGACACCCTTCAGAGGAAACTCATTTCCACAAATTGTGGCTGTCAGAACCTGTAGCTCGACATGGCTGCGGGTAGTGGGATGAAAGCAGGTGTTTGTCTGTGTGTTTAACCCATACAGTCTGTGGGAAGAGCATGCTGGTGACTTATTACTCCATCCTTTGGTCCAAATATAGTCACTCCTGGCTCAAAAATTCAACATAGCAATTGCAAAAATGCTAAAGTCAGGGGTTCAAAACAGGACTTTATTGTGGGTGACATCACAGTGGCTGAATCAGTCTTTTCTCTGTAGCTGTCACACTGTGGCATTAACAGAAGTTGTAGTAAGGGCTTGCGCAAACCACCTGTGGGTTCATTCATTGCTGAAGGACAGGCACCTGTGTTCATTTCCATTCATGCAGACTTACCAAGCAAAGCGTCCGTAAAGCTTTTATCATTTTTGAGACCACAGCTGAGGTTTTGATACATTTTGGGGTTTGCATTTTAAATGCAGCTAATCTATTCGGTGTAAATCTGCTTATTTTATACTTTGAGCAGCAACAGAATATTGTGTTGTCTCATCGATTCACCTTCTTTGTTAATTCGCCCTCCTCTAAGCCATTATCACTTTTATAGCAGGTTTTTTTTACGAGCCTCTGCACGGCAGCCCACCAATTAAGCTTTGTACCGCATTAAAAGTCCTCACAGGCTGACATAATGCTGCGCTGCACACGATCCAGCACTTCACCACCCATTCAGTCCATACGCTGCCTGCCTACCACCCACCCATAAAATATTAACACCTGCTGTCACTCCTGCAGCACTGCAGCTCCTGTGAGGTCCACTTAAAAATCCACACTGCCACAAACAGACCCAGCCACCAACTTACCAAGCTCTTCCCGTCTGCATCTCTGTCACAGGCATCCAGCTGTTTGCATCTTTTACGTTGAGGCTGAATCATTCATGAGCTGAAGACGGGTTGTGTTTACAGTCCCACTCCTGCGTTTGACACAAACAAATGGCAATGAGGGAAGAAAATGCTCTTTATTACTCGTTAAGTACTGTCTTGCCTCAGTCATTAACGTCTCTCATAAACAGGTTTACTTTCACATTAAATATTAACGTAGGAAATGGAGCAAAGAAAGTGGTTTTCTGAAGTGCCGATTCTGCCACAGGGACTGTGAAATACCCACTCTTAGGCGAAGCTCCAGAGTCATGACATTTAAAATGAAAGAAAGCCAAAACAGCACTCAGAATTTAGCAGTCACAGTCAAGTCTTCATTCAGTCTAAGACAATAAAACTTAACAGACTTGTGTCAGTCCTTAGAGACGCAAGATGAAGGTATTGTATTCAAACTTGTGTAAGCTCTTGTAAGGTTACTACTTTAATGGCAAAAATCCTTGAAATTTTACCCCCTGTTCCTGTGAATTGAGTCCCCAGGTATTTAGCTTCCAGTTCCAGGGAACAAATCCATGAAGCTGGAAACCCTTTACATCTCAAGACTTTTATTTTATTTCTTTTTTTATACAAGTCTTAAACACATTGAGAAGCTACAGAAAATCTTTTGGAAATTAAACATGTGTGGACCTTATCTTCCTCGATTTTAATTCCAGAGTTTTGAGCGAGGCCTTTAGTGGAGCTCCAAGCACTGCAGCATGATTCAGCTTATACATGATGTCTTGCCACTTTCCTGTTTAATAAGGAAGCATGTTTGAATGAAAGATAACAAATGTCCCCTCCTGGGACGATGCGCTGGGAGCGCGCCCATCTATCAGGGCCTGTAAGGAGAGGATCACAAATGTCCTCTCAGCGTGCTGTCGGTCTGCTCGCTCAAAATCCACTAAATGAGCGATCACATCCCCACTTTGGGAGCAAGTGTGTTTCTTATTCGATGGTTTTAATTAAAAGGAAGATATATGTAAATGCTCCAGACCACCAACCTGCAGCTGATCTGGAATCAAACGCTGCATGAGCAGCAGCAGAGAACTGTTGTTGTTTTTGCCGTTGTTGGTGCCAGGAAGTCCCTTTCTCCCCGACTAAACGTCTGTGCCGTGTGCCAGAGCTGTGCCTCGTCTTAATTCACTTAATCAAAACTCTCCTTCAGTTCTCTGCTGATTGTCGGAAGAACGGGGATTAGAAAGTTGCATCTGGGCTTTGTGGATGCCTAAATTTTCCAATTTCCGATAAAGTGAATTACTATGAAATTTATTTTTCCTTCCGCTCTTGGTACCTTTTGTTTCCAAGACAATGCAAAGTAATATTCTACAAATATTGTTCCCTGCCAGAATCATTTCAGACAATAGCATAATCCTCCTCATACCTTTGCAAAAAAAAAAGGAAAAGGGTGGAAATATTATCCATTATATTTCTATTGCAGGCGCTGGCTGTGCTAATCCCCTCTGTTGTACAGTCTGTGTACATCAGAGCTGAATGGTTTCATCCTGGCCTCGAGCCCAGGAAGTCAGTGGCTCATCTCCATCCTCCTCAGAGACACACACACACACACACACACACACACACGCTCATCCACTCACTCTCTCTCTTCAACCTCTTTTCGTCCCATGTCTCTACACAGAAATCGGAATACGTCACCCTCCCCCCCCCCGATGTGACGGTGCCCCCACTCCCTGCCAAACACCAGGCGGTGCGGCTTTGAATAGGACCTGGGTTGCTTTTTTTCTGTCAGAGGCTGGCACCTCTTCTGTCCCTGCTGTCACCAAGGCTGATGTCCTGGGCCAATGCCACCTCAAACCCAGCCCTTGCATCACCTCCCTCCTCTTCGATCTTCCTCTACTTCTCTCTGTCCCTCATTCCTTTTCTTCCTCTGTCTCTTTGTCCATCTTGCACAGGGCGCTGAAAGATTTGGCTTCAAAGTGTTTCCACCATGACAGGCTGCTGTATGCATGCATAATTGTGGGAAAGGAGAAGTCCGAAAGGCTCCTCTCTGTGAACAGGTTCTGTCAGCGGCGAGGAGATGAGACAGGCTGAGAGGGAGAAGGGACAGAGGGAAGCAGAAAGCTCCCCCGGGGCGGCAAACATTAGGGGATGGTGTGGAAACAGCAGTGGAGGAGGTCGTTTTCAGATCCCGGCCTGACTCTGATTCTGCCTGACGCTAACAGTATCGTGTTGTCATGGGAGCGTAGCTCGCCATCCAATGCTCCGAGTCCAACAAAAGTGTCAGACAGACAAGTGTGAGGAAGGAGGGTGAGAGTCGAGTGCAGCAGGACGACCTGGTGCCAAAAAAAAAAAAAAAAAAACAGCCAAAAAAATAAAAGGCAGCACACGACAGGAACCCAACAGCACAACAGCTCAGCGTGACACAGATTTAAACTCTCAATCATCACCAGCATCATTGGGGGCGGTTACTGAGAGCATTACAGTGACTTCTTGATCTAATTTTAACAGTAGCTTTGCAATATTAACAGATCAAATGAATCCTTTTTTTTTTTAATTCACCAACCTGAGCTTTAAGCTGTAGGCGTGATGATTCCTGTTGTTTCCAGAAAGTTTTTGGACATTTTTTGTGTTATTCCTGTGTTCAACACATTTAATCTTACTTCCTGTTTTACTCTGAAGGTTAGGTTTTCAGAGTAAAACCTAACCTTCTCACTTTGGTTTTACTTCCTGGTTTTGTTCCTTCCTTTCCTTTCTATTGGATTTTTAAATAAAGGTGGATTTTTGTTTTTTCTATTTGTTTCCCAAGTTCTGGTTAAAACACAGCATTCCGCGTTTAAACTTTAAACTTCTTCACAGAACAGAATCTGTTCTTTTAAGAAATTATTGTTTTTTGTTTCATTGATGTGGGTGACTCTGCTATATTTGTATTACTGGATCTTGCCACTATAAATAAATAAATAAATACATTTTATATATATATATATATATTAATTTGACTTTCAGATCAAATCAGTTGTTAAAACAAATCTTCTCCAATTAAGACTTTCAACTGAAGTTAAACCATTTCTTTCTATCAACAACCTAGAGAATGTCATCACATCTAGACTGTATTACTGCAATTTGTTGTATGTATGACTGAGTAAAACATGAATATTTCTTTTACAGCTGGTTTAAAAGGCTGCTGCTCCTGACTTCTCATAGTTACACTTAAGTGTGATCATATTTCATCTGCTGTTAAATCATTGTACTGGCTTCCTGTTAAGTACAGGATCAATTTCAAAATGCTGTTGTTCACATATAAATGCTTGCATGGGATCACTTAAGATTATGTATCAGATATTTTCTCACTTAGATCCACTGATCAGCAGCTTCTAGTGACTTCAAATTTGTTATTGGCTTTTACAGGTGACTAAAAACTGTTATATTCACCTCAAAACTCAGGAGTTATTTCCCTCTTCAGATTAGGTCATCTTCTTTACTAACAGTCTTCTTCTTTATCTCATTAACATTCTCTTTAGACTCTCATTAGAGCTTAGACAGATTAGTTTCAGAGTAACGACTGTGTCATTTTTACCATTGTATCTTTTTTTATTATTATTTTTCTTTTTGAAATATTTTCTATTATCATTTTACATTTTTACACTATTGTTTATTTAATAAATTATTATTGTTGTTTTTTATTGTTCTTAATCACAGCAAACATTGACTTGAGTGTGCATTAGGACTTTCAGCAAAGTTTTCCAGCTGTTTCTGACTACCAGATTATTGTTCCTGCATGTTCTGCTTTTTCTGAATAGTTTAGGTCTCTGCCCTTTGCTTCACCCCTTTCTTGCTTATGCTTGCGTTTGCCGTCTCCCTTTGTGTGTTAAACCTTTGCCTAAAGTTAAATGGAGAAGACTACAGAAAAGTTTAAGTCATGGTGACAGACTGATTTGCACATTGAACAATGACACAAAAATGCTGCAATGTGATGCATGCAGGTCCTGACTTAACATCACTATGTGACTTGGCACAGAAATTGGTTGTTTAAGCACTGGAGTTTGTGTCATCATGATGTCGCTGTTAAAACAGCAGATGTGCAATAAAGTGGAGTAGATGACCCAAGCTTAGAGCTCCCAAGGTATCCTTCATCAGATAAATGGGACTTTTAGGTTTATATGCCATTGCATGTCATTAACTTTTGTCTACTCTCTCCCAGAGTTTATGTTTTGTCATGTTTATTATTCATTCTGAATTAGGCCTTAAGTGCTGCAGTCAGCTTATTTTCCACCTATCTTTAAAACTACTTCTTGTAATCAACTTTAAACTTGCTCAATGTGTTGTTGGGGATCTGAGCTGGGGCAGTGCAGAGCATGGATTAACGTGTCTCATATTTTGGCAAAACTGGTATGTTAGTGACTTTTTGAATAAACTAAAAGCTCTAAGAACTATTCAGATAAAACCCTTAGTCTCTCTGGGGTTTTATTAAAATGTGCAGCACCTCTTTAAGTTTTTAAAAAAATCACAGTCTAACTGCAGCTGAGACCAAATATTTGAACACTTCATAAAAAGATCACTCTGTAGTTGAGATTTCAGTGTGACCATTAAGCTCAGTATCAGGACTTTTTGTAGTATGTTGCTATATTAGTCGTTAATATAGCAACATACTAACGACTAACCTCTTGTTAGTTGTGGATGGGTCATCTCTTGGGTGTCTGTCTCTGTCCATTAGGGATCCTCAACATGAACTTTCATTAAGAAAATACCAGGAACCTAACCAAAGATCTGGAACTGACCACCTGGTAGCACATGATAAGTGCTAACTTCAAAAATTCTCCAAATGTTATGTTCAAAGTGAATCCGTATTGTATTATACACCATGTTGAGTCAGAACATGGTATATTATCTTATATTATATTATCCCGAAATTTGCTAGCTAACACCCTACAAACATCTAAGTTTTCTAAAACTTGTAAATCACTCTTTTCATGGACTTTGTCGTAGCTTCAAAAAAATAGCCAAAATGATCATTTTACTGACGGTTTATCCAGCCATGACTAATAACATCAGAGTTAAAAAGCAGATATCTGTCCTCTTTTAAAACAATCACTTTATGACTGCCCCATTGGTACTTGTAAACCTTAGATACAAAACTGTAACCCGTGTTCACCTGTCTCTGAATGTCTTCTGAATTAGTTGGTTAAATTATTTTTAGTAGCCGTTTGAGTTGAGTTGAATATCTTGAACTGAAGATGTTCAAAATTTCATCAATAGAAATGTGAAAGATATGATGAAGCTCCTTGAATTAAAATATGAATTAGTGAAGGACACTGCTACATAGCCTTAGCAGTAATCCAATATATAGTGTAAAGCAGTAGATGCCGCATCCCGTGAATAATGGCTCAATGGTCACAGCATGTATCCGCTGAAATAAGAGCAGAAAAATAGAACAGAAATGAATAGCAGACATTGATTTTTGTGTGGATAATGCAGACTACAAAATCAGAAGAAAGATGCGTTACATTAAGCTTTTTTTCTGCCATTATTCCTTGCAGATGACTTTTTACAAAGGCCCAAATGTTAAAATCACAGATAAGTGTTTTGGTGCAAGCAGAGAAGAGAGGCCAATGGCTAATCCAGCTAAGTTATGTGCTTCAGGTCTCTGTTTTCAGGGCCAGCAAGTCATCCAACCAGCCAGTGGGCCAACCAACCAACCAGCCAGTCCGCCGGCCCAGAGTGCCCCTGGTGCCACTTAAGAATCATGGGAAAAGAATGTTCTCAGCTCTTTTCTGTCCTGATTATATCTAATGTGAAGGAAATGGAGGGACTCTGGGTGCATGCCAACCCTGCAGCGCCCTAGGGAGAGGAGGAGGGAGGTGGTGGGCAGGAGGGGACAGAGCAAGGGGAAATGTGGGAGATGGGGGCAGTAAGCATGAGGAGGAGGGAGGGAGGGAGGCATGGGAATGAGACAACAGTGGGGGGGGGGGGGGGGCAGAGGACCTCCAGGGACCAGAAGGTTGGAAGGGGAGCAGCGAAATTCATCAAGACCAGTGAGAGGAAGAGGATGGATGTGGAGGGGGGTAGAGGGGGTATTGGTTCTGGCCCAGAAAAGGACAGATGGTACATAACATGACAGGACTTTTTTTTTCTTTTAGGCTCGGGGACATGCTGCCCTTATCGAGTCAGCCTTGCCCATAACATCCTTCCCAGAGAGAGAGAGATGGAAAAGAAGAGGCTGGTGCAGAAAGCTAATGGAAGACGTGACTAATCATAAGATCTCTGATAAGAGTATAGTCAGCAGTAACCATGCCAACAACCTTGAATGCATTTTTTCTTTTTCTTTTATAATGGTACATCTTAGCAGCAGAAAGACCCAGGGCCAAATATCATTTAAAGCATACAGTCATACAGCTTTGATAATTAGCCACCAGTAATGTGATATAGTTTCAGAGAGCAGCAGTGGCATTAGACATGGTGTATTGAGTTGAGTAATGTCAATATAGAAAATGGATGCTGCAACAATACATTTTGCTTCCCTGTTATTAAAGCCCTAAGTGGCTCCCATTTAATTGCTTGATATGGCTTTTTGTTGAATGGCATCTTCACTATGGTAAGGTCACCTGGCTTTACATGCCAAAGCTGCTGTTCTAGTTTTCATACTGAACAATGTAAGTGATGCATTGTTGCTCTTGCTATTGTTGCTTTCATTTGTCACAAAGTTCCAATAAAGCCTCAGTTATGGTACAGTGATTGTGATTTAAGGTGAAGGGCCAAATAGTATGCTCAGCAATCTTGTGTAATGTTTACTGTAGTCAGCATGCTAACATTAGCTAATTAGCACTAAAAGTGGGGCTGAGGCTGATGGAAAAGCACTTAAACATTGGATAATTATGGCCTGAAGATGGTACGGCACTAAATGCAGTGTGTGTCTGTCAGGCTGAAGAGACATCTCGACAACACTTTTTCATGGTCTCCAGAGGATTCATTGTAATGACACTGGCTGTTACCGGATGTTTACAGCCCACTCACTCATAGAGAGTGCAGTTAAATTTCAAGTGGAAACCTCTGCCGGTGAAAAATGAATCATCAAATTAGTCCCTCTAATGACCACACGGGGCTCCTAAAGCGAGTCAATCCCCGTAGACTCATGTTAAAATGTTGAATTTTATAGCAAATATAAGCCCAATTGTTGTTGGAGGAGATGACAATACAGGCGACTGTAGCTAGCTATAGCTAGGTATCGGATAGGCTTCAACTCAGTTAACTGGAGTCCGTGAACTGGACCTCTGTTTGTTGTATTGGAGCCTTTTAAAGCATATATCTGACACATGTTATAGCTGCTGTGTAGTTAATTTTATTCTCTAGTTTTGATTAGTGAAATTGTATTAGGATTGTATTAGTTTCTTTTTTGCCACCGGTTAACAGATATCCATGTCTGTGTGATGCACTTTGTTTATGGAGGCAGTTTGCTAGCATTAGCTGAGCTAGCATAACTTAGGATTGCTCTCTTTTGTTCTTTATAGTAGGAACACCAAGA
Organism: Rhamphochromis sp. 'chilingali'; assembly: GCF_963969265.1. Taxonomy (NCBI): domain Eukaryota; kingdom Metazoa; phylum Chordata; class Actinopteri; order Cichliformes; family Cichlidae; genus Rhamphochromis; species Rhamphochromis sp. 'chilingali'. The sequence continues at coordinate 8,832,296 of NC_137941.1, forward strand.
TGGCAGCAGCTAATATGCTTCTAATAGGCATCAAAATGTGACTGATGGGTGATGTCCTGTTGACTAGGTCAGTTTTTTATATGCTGTCTAAGGGAAACCTAATGACATTATATAAAAGACTAATGTTAGCATCAAAAAGAGTAGCTGGGGGTGCTGTATAACATTAGTAATCCAGTTTTCCATGTAGTTGTCACTGCCAGCAGTACTATACATATACTGTATGTACTATAAACAATCCACTGTTGTTGTGACTTGCTACAGCGGTAATTGTGTCACTGCTGGATGGTGGAGGGACACAAATTGGTCATAGGATTAGACTCTAACGAGTTCTTCTTTTGGTATATCCATCCATCTACTTTTCCAATTCAGGGAAGGCTGTAGTCAATCCTATCTGTCATCGGCTGAGAGGTGGGGTACACCCTGGCCAGGTTGCCAGTCTTTTGCAGGGCTAACACAGAGACGTGCAACCATTTGTGTTTACATTCACATGTTGGTACAATTTAGAATCACCAGCCTGACATGCATGTTTTTGGACTGTGGGAAGAAGTCAGAGTACCCAAAGAGAACAAGGAAAAGATTTTAGCTAATCACTGTCACAGACTACAAATGTATACATTGAAAAATATTAGAAACCTATCCAATGATATATTCACTGAGAAACATTAATCATGACTGGATTTATAGGTGGATTTCTTATATATGGACAGTGTTAGCGACTGCAGTCCTGACATTCAGGTTGCACTTTAGTGTCAGGGATAGTAATACATCAAACCTTTTGTGCAGAGGCAGAGTGCAGAAGTCCAACGCAGAAGTTATCAAACTGCTGCATAGTGAGGCTCAGGGATGAAGTCAGTATAGCCAACTGTGTATGACACCAGTGGAAACACAAAAGGTGCCTTTGCTTGATGTTTGAGTTTCTGGGCTGTTCTTTTCAAAGTACTTTGGATAGACTGTGTCCTGCATTCATGTGAAGTGGACTGAGTGGGCTGTTAAGAAGAGAGAAACAGACTGTGAATGTGACAGTCTGCTCTTCCTGGAACTTGTGTGTCAGTGCGCTCCACTCCATTATGTCTCCATCAGGGCTGCCTGTGCTCACATTTCTTATAAATCACGTATAGGGTAATTCAATGTCAGAAAAAGAGATGAACCCTTCATTCCCCAAGAGCCAATGACACACGCTGAAAGCAGTGGTAGAAGCAGAGGAGCTCAACGATCATGCAAAAGTAAGAGCGAGTATATTATTTGAAGAATACTGTTATGGATGTCCAAAAAAGTTGATTCTGTTCTTCTGGACACTACGTCCAGATGAACAGAATCAACTTTTTGAGATTTTCTTACCTGGATGATTGAACATGCATCAAGACACTGTTATAGATGAGAAATTTAGGACTACCATACAAACTGTGATGATATCATTTTACTTGGCCAATCATCTTTATACTTCCAAATTATACAATTACACAGGTGCATTGTATACGTTTGGTGAACATGACCTCATTCTTAGACATGGACTTATTTCCAGATGGATTGTCAGATGGATTTACTACAGATGTTATTTTTGCAACCAAAGGCTGTTAAAATTGAAAAGCGCTTTACATGCCAAAACAGTACAAGTGTGCAAAAGGTCACATTAACAAGTGTCTCACAAAAAAAGCAATTCATTAAGATAACAGAATTCAAGAAAAGCATCAAAAAGTTAGCACCACTTGGTGAAGATTATAGAAACTGCAGGTTTTGGTACTTCTGCACTGGTTTAATTTCTTTTAGCCCTTGTACCTTGTGCATGATTTATCTCAGCATGCAATGAGTGATGGGCAGAATATGCTTCAAACTCACCAGTTGGTAATAATCAACAGCTTATTGAAAAAGGTGTCACTTATGCACATATGGAAGCTCAAAATAATTTTCTATAGATCTGCTGCTGCACGCTTAACTTTGTTGGACAGAAACTATGTGTGTATGAGAGTAAATTCAGACCAAACACATACCAGCAGGAACTGCATGCCTATCAGGTTTCTGTGATACACATCTATATGCACTACGAGAACCTAATCCTATATCTGATACGGTGTACCGTAATGGCTTGTAGTTAATTCAGTCAGATAAAGGCCATTACAAGAGGGTCACTCAGCCACTTAACCATCCCCTTACTGATGTCCATATATATATTATGAAGTGTAGGCTAAGAAAAGCGAAAACAAGTCAATAAAAAAAAGAATCTGTGCAGTCTGACAGATAGTGGGTATCCACTTGTTTTATTGGAGGCTAGGCATGTAAATCACTTTTATCATGTGGTGCTCGCTTGTTGGGCTCTTATGACCATAATCTAATCTTATTAGGAATGGAGAATAATGGAGTAGAGTAATGCAAAAAGAAGAAAGAGCTGAACAAGAGAGGAACAATCTAGCCTACTCAAAATAGTCTTAAACAAATGGAGTTTTGTTGTTTGATGGCAGATGGTAGATTTAAAACCTAAAAAGCTGCATAATGTACGGTAATGAATGACGAATAGTCTTCTTACTTTAGAATGTACTGCTATAAAATTATAAATGTTTTTAGAAAATGTGTTTTTTGAGAAAAAAAACAGGAAATGATGCCCAAGAAAAGCACTCAATTCTGCAGACAGCTTGCACATCTTTATCTCGAACAGTTTGTTTTTCAGTCTGAAATGAGAGTCTATGTGAAACAGAAGGCAGACTCATTTAGGCGCAACGCTCTGCAGGAATCTTGGAAGGTGCCTCGCTTTTCTTTCTGCTCTAATAAAGAGAAGCAGAGCAGGTGAAGGAGAAGAAAGAGGCAGAGGTTACTATATTGATACTGAAAAATCTCAGAAACAGTGTTTTAGTGTTTTTATCTTCCCATGTAGAGGTTTACTCTAGATATGCCAGTTTCCTTCTGTAGAAAATGATCTTGTTAGGTTAATCTGCAATTCCGAAATGTGTTTTGTGCGTGCAAATGTGAGAATGTGTGGTGGACTTGTAGGTACCATGCTTTTCACCTTCCGTCAGTCAAATAGGCTCTAGGTTAGGGTGGATCATATTTTGATTTCCAAAAAAGAGGACACTTGGCTCAGTCATGAAGAACTTGCTTAAAGAAACATATTTAATATATTTAAACAATGCCTTCTCTGGGCGGTTAATGAATTGTGAAATAAAATATGTCATATTGGCTTTTACAAGTCAACAAGTGCAAAAAAATAACTTAAAAGCCTCTGGAATTAAATGATGGTACAGAAATAATGCCTCATACAGAAATAATGCCTCATCTGCATAAGAAAAATTACCAGTACTGGGTCGGTACCAGTTCTGAAAAATCGGCCCACCAGATATTATAGGAAAAGCCATAAAGCCTTTGAATGAAAACAAACGCTGTTGTGACAGTGATGTACACAGTCTTGTTGGTATAGGTATGATTTCTATAAATTTTACATCAGATAAAAACTTTGGTTGTAAGATTCAGATAATTATTTAATTACAGACAGACATTTTAAATGAGAATAAGAAAGGAAAGTATTTCTTTGTGCCCCCCTTTCCCTGTTAATGCCCTACCTGCCCCCCTGGCAAAGCTTTGCTAGACCCGCCCCTGCACAGTTACCAGCTTACTTACAAAAGGATCTTGGTGTCATTTGTCTCTCACAAACAGTTCTTAACTTCCCTTCAACTCATTCATGTCACCAGGGCTGGACTGGGACAAAAAATCGGCCCGGGCATTTTGACTAGAGACCGGCCCACCAAAAATGTGACGTCATTCAGGGGTAAAACCGCAAAGGATTCTGGGAACTTGTGGCAAGAGGTACTAGCGCATGCAGGCTTTCAATTGAACTCAGTTACACAGCGATAAAAAGAAACACAAAAAATGGCAAGAAGCTGTTGTATTATTAACTGCAATAGCCGGTGTTGTGCCAAAAGGTGATTGTCTGCCAAAAACTGATTGCTCGTATTTAAATTGCTATAAGTAACTTGTTGGGCTATAATATGTGAAACATATGTCAAATGCATCCCTCATGGATGACATAAAGTCATCTCTCCATCTCCATCTCCTGCTCTTTTATTTCTCTCTCTTGCTCCATCTCTCTCTGCTGCTCTTCTGTCTCCTCTGTCACAGACTTCTCCACTTTTGATGATAGATCAGCCTGGTGCAACATGTAAGGATTGGCAGAATTTGTTAAGATTTTGAGGAGTTTGAGAAACTAACCTTAAGCATAAAATAAAATTTACTATCAGTAACTTCATAGCACCCGCCCAGCAGTATATAAACTCCGTCATGCTAGCTAGTACGCAGTACCAGTTATTCTAAGCGACTGTAAAAAGTCAGCACAACGAAAACAAACTACAACTAAACTTGGTTTATATCTGACACAGATAGACAGCAGGTCATAACTTCTTACCTGAAGTTCAGTTCCTCTGCCACTATGACCGCCGGCCGCCTCCTCCTCCTCCTCTTGCCTCCCCTTTCCCTTATCCACCTGCTGGCCTCCACCACTTGCTGATGTTGCTAAATCTGTGGAAGCTATGCCATAGCTACCGCCAAACAGTTCAGTTATTTTTACACATTTGGCAGCGTCTGCCTGAAGGGCTTGTTTCTTTTTGGCCCTAATTTTTTCTGCACCTCCTGTCCTTTTTTTGTTCTCCATTTTCTTTAGTTCTTCTTTAAGATTGCTAAACAAGGGGGAGGGTGCATCCGACCTCCTCGGCTGTAATTGGTCCAGCCCAGAGTCGATCATTACCAATTGGCCAATCCAACACCTTTCATTATTTATACCCTTCCAAAAAAAAAAAAAAAAAATCAATCGATCGATCGATCGATCGGCCCATAAAAACAAAAAATCACCAGCGGCCCACCGGGCAAATGCCCGGTATGCCCGATGGCCAGTCCAGCTATGCATGTCACCTAAAAGGTAAACCTGTTTCTCCATCACCTGTTCAGCTCTGATGATTCAGTAAGGACATCTCCTGGTTTCATCTTCATGTTTCCCTCTCGCCACATATCCAAACCGATATCATGACCAGCAGCTTTACAGCTGTGGCTCCAACAAACATCAGCTGATACTAAAAAGTAATATTAAATACATTCTAACAACAGCTGATCAAGCTTAAATGTGCTGCTGTTGTTTAGCGCAACATCCGCTGGTTTCCTCTTTCTGGCGCAAAGTGGGCGATAAACAAGAGAGACAGGACTTGCGTCAGAAATACTGATCAGCTGATCACTGATTAATTTCATGATTGAAGTAGAAACAGGAGAGGGAGGGGGAGAGAATGAGAGAAGAAGAAACAGCTGTGCAGCGTAAAGACACAGAACAACTCCAGCTTTTTCCATTGAAGCTGACAAACTGTGTTCCTTTTCAGCTCAATATGAAACGCATAATATTTTCTCTGAATGAGGGACGATTCCATTTTTTTACAGGACGGTTGGCAACTCTACTAACTAACCTTATGAATAAAATAAAGTTCACTATCAGTAACATCATAGCACCCACCCAGCTGTATAGAAACTCAATCATGCTAGCTAGTACGCAGTACAAGTTATTGTAACTGATTGTAAAAAGTTAGCACAACGAAAATAAACTACACCTAAACTTGGTTTATATCTGACCCAGAAAGACTGCAGGTCGCCGGCCGCCTCGAGTCTCTCCTCCTCCTGCCTCCCCTTTCCCTCATCCACCTGCTGGCCTCTGTGGAAACTCTGCCACAGCCACCAGTCCAAATAACTGAGTTATTTTTACACATCGGCCAACATCTGGCCAATCCACGACCTTTAATTGTTTATACCGTTACAAAAAAAAGAAACCCATCGGCCCATAAAAATGAAAAATCAGCATCGGGCATACCGGGATGGCCAGTCCAGTATTGGGTGGGTACGAAGGAAATTTCTTTTGCTGTTCGTCTGAAAGATGCACTTGCGCTTTGGGATCTTTTAAACATCATTAGGCGCATTGCTGCACGCTGTCTGTCCCGGCTGTGAGTGCAGAGCAAGTGCTCACAAGGCAGCAGTTTGGGGATGATGTCACACACATGGGTACTCTGTCGCTCTATGATAAAAATGTTCGGGTTTTCCTAATCTCGAAAATCCCCTCGGACACCCCGGACAGAACGTGAAAAGTGGACATGTCTGGGGAAAAGAGGGCGGTTGGTTGCCCTACTCTAGGTGACCCTAGGCTGAGTAGATCTGAGAAGATGGATGGATGACAGTGTGAAGGCTGTATGCAGGCAGGAAACAGACTCAAAGTGCAGACTCCGGAGATAAACGTGAACTCAAACAGAACAAAACTAAGAATCCAAATAACTTACACAAACATACAGAACACACAGCCTATATGATGGTAGATCACAACACGGACAGATGAAAACACAGGGCTTATATACACAGAGGGGGCAATCAGGGAATGAGAAACACAGCTGGGGCAAATCAGGCCTAACGAGACAAAGGAAGCAAAACCAGACACATTAACATGAGACATGGACTTTCAAAGTAAAACAGGAAACATAACACAGAGACACAGACTTGACACGGGGATAAAGCAGACAGGGGAGACAGCAACTATGAATCACAAACAGAAAACCAGAACACTAAAACTCTAACAAAACCCACACAGAGAACCTAAACTAAGAATAATCCTATAACCCATAAGGCAAAGCTAGAATGTAATGAAATTAACAAAATTAAAGAACCAAAAACACAAAACACTGGGTCGAGGACCCAGGCACCCTAACAGACAGGGTTGATCAAAGGAGAAGCAAAAAGCCTCTACTTCTAGGTTGTCACTTTGTTTCATTGCTAAAATAGCACTTGTAACTCATCGTTTAATATCATGTTTCAGTTCTGTTTTATTCCAATCATAAACCCTAATCACTTTTGTTTTGCTGTGTTCAGCTCCTGTGACATATTCCCCGTTAATTCTTCAGTTTTTAAAAGCTCAGTTAGATGAATCAGGTCATACTTCATGCAGTATGGGGAAAAGCTCACTAAAACAGCTGTTTTCTTCTCTAACAGGACCATCAGAGTGCCGTTCCTTGTATTTCACATTCATTCTAAATAGTTGCGCCATTGACTTATACACATTCAGAAATGTGTTGTGTCCTGTGTTGAAGTGCTATACCAAAGCACTTCAGAATGGCCTCACAAAAATCACAAAACCAACACCAATTGATTAGTAGACCTAATCTTCTGTTTGTCGAGACTCTCAGAAGAACCAAGTTTATTTTAATCCTCAAACATTATGGTTCACTTGTATTTGCTGTTTTAAGCATAGCTTTCTGCTCATCTGCTCTATGCCCTGACCTTCCTGTATCTGCCTACGCAGCTCCTTGATTGAACTCTTTCTCTGGGCTTCAGACTGATCCCCAGAACCTTTGTGCCTGAGGTCTTCACATTTTTTTTTTAATTATACATTGATTTCTGCAAGGAAACAGATCAGGAGTGAATATCTTTCACTGACGAAATCATCCGAGCAGTTTTTTTTATTACCCTTACCCCCTTTTTTGGTCACAGGTGTCTTCAACAATTTGCACACGATGCCTCTCTTAGCACCGAGTCTAGCAAAATGTGAGAGGAATTGTGATTATTTAATTGATTGAAGGGTTCCTGGTGAAGAAATATCAATAAACCACCTCATAGCCACCTAATCCCATTCAGATTCAAGATATCCAGTATGCTGGTTCATCTGTTTGGTCCAAGTACTTTTTCAAAGTTCAATATTTTGATTGATACTGACATCATACAGATATTCTCACCTGAAAACAGTTGGGAGATAGACTTAGTAAAATTAACAAAGAAAAACCCACAAATGCACAAACCCCTGTAATAATAGTAAACCTTGTTGGTAACCCAGTCAGGGTATACATCACAGAGCTCAGCTGTAATCCCTGAACAGGATCAACTCTGAGTCCCTTCTTCTTTGCAAGTGGTGATGAACATTTTGGCAATGACAATGATGTCTGTAAATGACATAGTGATCTGTAGTGACAGTAGGGAGCAGGTAGAAAGAAGTTGGAGAAGTGGAGGTATTCTCTGAAGAGAAGAGGGATGAAAGACAGAAAACGTGTCAGTGAATTAGAGAAAAACAGATAGAAACGTGAGGATGCAAGGAGTAGATGTAGGGAAAGTAGATGAGATGGATACCTCGAATCTACCATCCAAGTCAACAGACAGCAGAGACAAGTGTCAGGGGTGATTTATGACAGAAGGATACCATCAATAGAGCAAAAGAAGGTTTACAAGATAGTAGAGAGATCTGCTACGATGTATGATTTGGAGACAGTGGATACCGGCAAAAAATACAGGAGGCCGAGCTGAAGCTGACAGAGTTGAAGATGTTGAGGTTTTCATTGGGCATGACCAGGAACAGAAATGAGGAGTAGCTCAGGTTAAATATTTGAAGGTGAGGCTCAGATGGTTTGGACATGTGCATAAGAGAGATAGTAAATATACTGGACAAAGCATGCTGAATATGTTGCAGCCAGCATTAGGAAAAGAGGAAGATCACAGTGGAGGTTCGTGGAGTGGGTGAATATGGATATGCAGAGGGTTGCTGTGACAGGGGAGGATGCTAGGGATAGAGATGTTGTCAGGTGAACTGCTGCGGCAACCCCTAAAGGGAAAGTCCAAAAGAAAGACACTGCAATGATATTATCAGTATTTCTTGGATTGTATTAAAGGATGAGGAAACAACGTGCTCTCGGGCCGTCTCCACCGCGAGCAGGTTCAGCAGGGGGCACAGCTTTGCTGCTTCATTGGTTATCTGGGAGTAGCTCCTGCATGTGTGTGTGTGTGTGTTTAGAGAGTTTGGTGAGGGGACTCATTATTAAGATCTGCGGCTAATTGAGGAGATATCACAGCTGTGCAAATTACAGATGACCTTTGTGTTCGCATGTACACAAGCCCTCAAGAACAGCCTGTTGTATATGGGAGGTTATTTTCCACCGTCAATGTGTCAGTGTGTGCGTTTGAGAGAGGGAAACAGAGTAGTCAGTAAAGAAAACAAAGAGGTAAAGTCAGCTTTAAATTGTGCTGTCCTGCACACTTTGTAAAATATCAAAAGTCACTTCTTCTTGAAACGTACAGAAAAGTGCGATCATGTACTTCTCAAAACGAATCACTCAGCTTTCAAAAGACGGCCAAGTTGAAGTGTCTGAATGATTCACTCTTTTCATTGTTGTTGTCGCAGCAGTTTGGAGACTGAATAAGTTTCCTCCCGCACTGTGACTGCCTGACAACTCCACTGTAGAATATACTACTCAGACTTTAGCCAGAGAAGAGTTAGAAGTAAAACCAGAAAATACCAAGAAGAAACTCACAGTATGTGATTGACATTTAAAACATCTAAATGGATTCTTCTTTCAGCTCAACATATTCATTTATTCAGACATTGTTTTTTATTATTAACTGATCTGGGCAAACTTTTATTTGTAGTTTGAGTAAAAAAGCTTCCAGGGAAGAACACTGCAAAATAATTTACTCTATACTGCTGCCTCAATCTCTCTTGTATTTCCATCCCTCTTTTTATGACCTTAAAGCAAATCTACTCCGGTTTCTTTCATTCCCTGTCATCTCCTGTTCCAAAGGTGGATGTTCATATGAAATAGCATTAAATATGTTTCTAATAATGAGCTCAGTGTATGTACAAGTAATCCCCAAAAGTCAAAATCTCAGACTGTTCTAAACGCTCAGTTTCACCGTTGGATCTGTATGATATCATTGAGAGGGGCTATCCTTAATATAGTCATTTCTGGCACAGAAGCCCCGCCCACCTGCTGTTAACCAGCAGCCCGTCAGAAGAAAGCCTTCTAAAGGGGAGTGTGGCCTTAAAGGTGTAGGAGCTACAATGTCTTATTTCAGACTGAGGATGACTGGACCACTGCACTGAGCCCAGTATCAGATAAAGAAGGATTATTATGAACCCTGAATAATAATAAAGCTAATCTACACCCATCGTTCTTTTTCTCTGGTCTTTCTGCATGATCTTTAATTCATTTTTTTTGCTGGATAAAAGGACATTATCCAGATTTTTTTTTTTTAAATAGGTTTCTTTTCGGATAAAGTCCAGGTGTTCAGACAACATTCATGGAGGATACTGAACAGACTGTCTGTCTGTGTGATGCAGCCATACAGCTTAAGGATGCAACTTGCTAAATGTAATTCTCCATCTTCTTGTCTCAATATGGTCTCTTCTGAGTCCTAAAACCCAATATAGTTGTGGCTAAAATGCTAACATATTGGCTTCAAGATACCAAGAAACCAATTGTTGTGGTTATATCCATCTTTTATCCACAGTTTATGACCTTTTTTTTTTTTTTTTTACAAAGCTTCATTCATATCTATCCCAATCTTAGTTGTTTTAAGAGCAATAGGTAGTTGAATTAATGCATGAATAATGTCATCTCGGCTTGTTAAGGAACTGAGTTTTGAGTTTTAGGCTTAACCTTTTATTTCTCTTATCATGGTTTCAATTGCTTTGTATTTAATTTGATTAAAATGACCTGAATGCAGCTTATACATGAATTATAAATGCATGTTTCCCCCTGGATCTCGCTGCACATTGACTGCCCCTGGTTTGCTTGACAGGCGACAGGAGCTGAATCAGTCACTGTGGCCGTTCCCAGCAGAGCGCCTCAGCCAGCTGCTGCAGCTGGAATGAGCTCCATGCCTGCACAACGATGCTTTCCCCGCGGTTCCAGCAGCCTGTTAAGAGCATGGCTGGCTTCACCGTGGAGTCCCAGGTTTAAACACAGATGCCTTGCTTCTGCAGCATATGTGCAGGTATTGTTTTTAATTTTTTTTTTATTTGCAAGGCTCCAAACACCAGTGACAGTATTCGAGCCCTTTCATCTTCCAGAGGAAGCAGCTGGCTCAAAGCTCCAATATGTCTAAGGCTGAGCTGTCATTTTACAACCATCATCTGTCTTTATTGTCCTCATTATTTCATCATTTTATTCAAACTGCAACTTAATCTCACATTTTCCCCTCTTTTCTATCATCCCATTGTGATCTTTGTCCGTGCTTATCTCCTCCCATCTCTTCGCTCGCTTCTCTCTCGCTTTGTGCATATGTTATCCTTATCACAATCCACTCATATCCCCTTTTTCTTTTCCTCTCTTTTATACCCTCCATTGGCGCTATCTGTGCTCCTCTTTACATCTAATGTCACACAGAGGGGGAGATAAGAGAGACTCGGATGATTTATGTCTGATACAACCTCTCCATTGAGCCCCATTGATTTCCAGCTTAGTGAAATGTCATAGATGTGTGATAGTAATCAAATCATACATCACAGGGTACTGAAATGTCACTTTAAGGGACGTGACAGATCTACTCATCCCGATGCTACAGTCTTTTTTTCATTTGTAGACAGATTTGGGTGGGAAATGGAATGCATTTGCATAAAAAAAGTAAAAACCCAAGAAAAAATAACTTTTCACATCCCTCCTTTGATTCCTTTCCAGTATGCATGCATCTGTTTTTGAGCTACAACTTTGTGAATGATAAAAAAGAGTTGAGGGTTTTCTCGGGATAGCAGTTAGTTTTAAGAAAAGAATGATTAATTCTGTTTGTGACTGAGGTTTCAGGTCAGGTGGTGAATGGCGGCGGATGACCGCTCTGCAATCAACAGTGACAAAGAAATTCTGTCACACAAGAACGAAAGAAGAAAAAAAACGTGAGAGAGTCGAAGTGTTGAAGTGATTTAATGAGGGATTTTTTCTCTCCCTCACACAGAGTCCATGTGGAGATGAGCTCAGCCTCGCACCCTCATTTAGGCTGAGACAAGGTGATAATTAAAGTCACAGCCTTGGCTCTGCGTGCATCTGCGGTGTGTGTGTAAGTGTGTCAAAATGTGAGGATGTGCATGCAGCCGTGTGTGGTGCTTTGATTGTGAGCGACGTGTGTGTGTACGTGTGTTTCTGTGCTGCATCTGTTGTGTGTAGACAGCAGACAACAGAGTTGCTGGAAACAAGACAAATTTAACAAATCAAAGACATTTCACTGACAGGTGTGTAAGTGCAGATGATTTTTTCCCCCTGCTTTTAAAGAATAAAACTGGTGATCATATTTTATTATTATTATTTTTTAAATCTGTCAGTTCCTATTTAAATATTTCCTGCCCTTTGTGTTTCCCTCTAAAGCTTGATTTACACTCCCACCTGTAATCTACACGTGCAGTCAGTGTTCATGTTTTTATATTTTTAATTCAAGTCTTTTTCCAGTGAGTTAATTTGCTCTACTATCTTCTCAGGTAACCCTGGCAACTGCAGAAGTATCCTTTGTCAGGAATCCATTTTCGAGTAAACACAAAGGGTGATTAACGAGTTTAGAGACTCTTCTTGTTCCACACGAATGAGTTCATGCCCACACACTCTCATCCTGGGCGTCAGGTGCTGCCTGCTTCTCACTTTTACACGATAAGGTCTTTTGTGGTCTGCAGTAGAAATGTTGGCTGTGGAGAGCTCCCTTTCTTATTTTAGACACCTATGAAGTGCATGTTAGGACACACAGTGGGAGACATTCAAGGCCTGCGGGACATAGCCGGCCCATGATGAATTTGAATGCATCAATCATCATCAATTAATTTGCTGGTGGTTAATGGGTGTTTCCAGGCGAGTAGATGCCTTACACTCAAACTGCAGGTGACCGTGGCGTTCTGCAAGTGATCAAAGTAATCACAAGCCACTGCAGCACCCTCTTGTCAACTAATTTCACCCAGTGGCCACAACTGCCTTCAGCAACCACTCACGGGCCTGTTCGTGAACATGACCACAACTTTTCAGATAGTTGCTGATCAATCTTGTACTTCCGATCTTCATCAACAAGCTACCCAAGACCTATTTTTGACTAGAGCCAGCTCGTTGGCTATGACCCAGAGACCAAACTGCAGGTTTAAATGAACCCAGTATCCAAGCACAAAGGTCAATTGGATCAAGAGTGTGAGCAGGTAGAAGCTACTTGCTTCCTTTGATTTGTTCTGAACCATTAACTCATCCCCCCCAGTAGCAGGACTTTAATGTTAATCTTGACACTAAGAGTCTCTAGAGCAACTCAGGGACAAGATTCAGCCCAAAGGTAATGGGATGCACCACAAAAAAAGGACTGGTCCCATTTTGGATGTTTTGAGAATTAGGCTTATGTTTTTCAAGCATTTATGTATTGTCTAAAACCACTGAGAGCACTGTACCTCTGCACAAGGTCACACTCTGACAGGGATGGCATTAAAATGTAAATAGGATACAGTTTTTGCTTTACATAGGTGCAGTCTCAGAATCTTTCCAAAGTCCGGAGTCTCTTCATCACTTCATTAAATGTCTCCATTTGGATCGTATAAATTAGACTGGGTGCTCAGGTAGAGTAGAAAAGTGCTATGTAAAAACCATAAAATCAAAGCAAAAAAACACAATGTTTATTAAAAACATAAAATGAAAACAGTCAGTTATACTTAACCCCATTGGGCACACGTAAACATTTCTAATCTGTGGATTAATAAATTCAAACGGCTGCTTGTGTGATGCTGTTGTGTTGAAGCTGAAGTCTGGGGTGAAACGCGAACACACGCAGACGAGAGTCAAAATAAAAACACAGGCATCTCCTGTCCACCAAAGACAAATACATCCATCCACCCGTGTCCGGCTGCTCTCCACCGCAGACTGTATATTATCACCATCCATTAAAACAATCATGGCGGCTGAAGAATGTGCCCGGCGATTTGGGGCGATCCAGTGGACGGGTAATGACCCATCTGTCCAGCACATGGGACACCTCACTAACTGCTTCATGAGCTGAGACAGTACGCACACAGTGTGTGTGTGTATGTGCACCTGTGAGTGTGTCTTGTTCCTCCTGTGGGTGTGTTCGTGTGGGAGTGAATGGATGAAAAAAAAATGTCTTAGCAAGCAAAAAAAGGAGGAAAGAGCAACAGAGTGAGGAAAGGGATAAATTAGTCAGCAAAGACACTGAAGGTGTAATTTTCCACCTCCACCTTGCCAGATTTGCAGCTGAATTGTTTCATGAGGAGACTACTTTTGTAAAAGCAGCATGAAACACTAAATATCACTAAGTTCACCAACTGACGTTTGTATTTGTTGTTTTTCTGTCAATAGCGTGACGTCAGCCTCAGGGTTTAGACCACAGCATTAGCATTCTGGCCAAAATGTTGGTTCTGGGGGGATTATGCAAATTAGTGTTCAGTAACATTTAAATAAAATCCTAAAATTCACTCATCAGAACAGAAACACAGGCATCTTAGATGGTCTTCATTGGTCAGATGATTGCAATAAAAAATGCTCCGAAATGGTTCAAAGACACTTGATTTGAAAAGAAACATCTTCTAGTTTCTGAGTCTGTGCTTGTTTAGCATTTAGGGAACAACGTAATTCACCCTGGTGGATGTTAAGAGGTTAAAGTACTTGAATTTTTAGTAAATCCCTTTTGTAGACTCCCGATTTTGCACATTATTGAGCCAAGTTACATACGTGGAATGCATCACATGCAAAATGTCCAAAAAGTGCATCCAAATGCATCACAATGTAAATATTGTGAAGCGAGTTGGCTCTGAATGCATTGTGGGCAATCGCATGCTTTCAGAAAGCCAAATCCTAAACTGAACTACATGCAATCACAAAACCACATGCAGTATGAAAGAAAGGGGCAGACTGGATGAAATAACAGAGAAACTGTAAATATGAGAAGCTACTTTCTTTTGTCTGTGACTATGTTTGAGTTCTGAAGAAGACTAAAAAAAGTTTCCAATCTTAAAACATGAATGAAGCGGGGCTCTGTCGGTGCCCTGCGGTGGGAAGGCCAGAGGGAAACGGAGGGCCGAAGGTGAAAGAAAGTGAGAGCAAAAAGAACATGGCAGAAAACTAAAAACCTTTTTAGGATTAGTTTCCAATTTACTGCTGTTATCAAGCCATCAGAGGGAAAACAGCTTACGGTGAGCGAACAGTAAGGGGTTGTTTGCTGAAGCGGATTACAGCACTAAAAGGATCAGAAGCAAAGCAGCAGTACGAGTTCAGGCGCAGTTTCAGGGTGACGAGGAGGCTGGAGCCGGGGTGTGGATGGTGGGGGTGGGTGGGTGATACTATGGAGGAGGCTCCAGCATTAAAAATACACCGCTGCGTCTGTTTATCTGCTCTTGTATCCATCTCTCCATCTATGTGTTGCTTTTTATTTTTTTGTTGTAGCGGAGCACATTAGCGGTGTCACTGCTGAGGATGCCAAAAACATCCATTACTCCTCTCACTAGCTCGGATGCCTTTGTAGGCATTTAGATGGCACTGCTGGCTGTATCCCACCACTGTGCATCATTCCTGTTACATGAATGTTTATGAAGGACTTAAGTTAGACAAAGAACAAAGAAAGTGGGGGTATGTGCCTCAAAATATACTCTTATATAAACAGCACAAAGAGGATTTAGTCAAGAGCAGCCAGTGACCACAAGAGAAAATAAGGAAGTCTGTAAAAGTTATAAGTTTTAGAAGGAATTTTGAAAAACACAGGGCAAGGTCTTCCCTGAAGAACACGTCAGGTGGTTGGCAGCATACAGAAGATCTCAAACATCCAATAATGATTTACAGTCTTGTCCTTTGCGTGCAGAGATTTAAGACTCTCTGAATTATTTGATGATGTAAAAAACGACCTTTTGCAGATTGATGAACCTTTGCTCATCTTTACTTGTGAGGAACTCTGCCTCTATAGGATTCTCTTTGTTATGACCTGGTCATGTTACTGATCTCTTGCCGGTTATCATGATCAGCTGCAAAATGTTCCTCCAGCCCAGTCCCAATTTTTTTAGGATGTGCTTACCATCAAATTCAAAATGAGCTAATATTTTCATGAAATAGTAAAATGTCTCGTTTTACACATTTAATGTGTTTTCTATGTTTTATTGTGAATAAGATATGGATTTAAAAGATTTGCAAATAATTGCATTCTCTATTTATTCAAATTACACACGGTGACTCTAATATTTTCTTTTTACAAGTTTTATACGTTTTTATAAAGAACTCAAACTGCTTTCTGCTTAAGTCAGACATTAAATCAAACCTGATAATGAGGCTTTGTTAGCAGTTTTCTAGCAGCAGAACTCTTCCTGTATCATATCTTTTTGGTGATAACTGATTTTTTTCCCTTGTCTTGCACAAAGTCAGTTTTCACTTTAAATACTGATAACAACTCATTATAATTTAAGCCAAAGAATATAAGCTGCAGATCTCGGAGTGCATCCCCAGAGGCGTATTTGCAGTTTTACATGCAGAGCTTTTCCTGTGTCAGTCATCCTGAAGTGTCGCGGAGTCGGGGAGCAAAATGTTCAGGGAAGAAAAAAGTGCCACTTATCAACAAAGAACAAGGAGCACTTAAAATGCTCAAAGGTATATTTTATTGTGCCTATCGTTGAGATTTAACATAATATAAAAACACAAAATAACCCAAAGTGAACCCATTCAGTTTCTTGTCAGATGTCCTCTGTCAGTATCACAATATTAATGAGAAATCTTTAGTCAGTTACTAAATGTATAAACTATTAGTTTAAACAGTATACAGAGACAGATACCTGCAAATTAGCACCAAATAACATTCAAATAACTGGAGCTAAGACTTCTTGGATGGTCTGACAAATAATTGCCCAGTAGCCATTTTATTGGTCAGATAATTACATTAAAAAGCTCCAAAAGCCTCCAGCAGTACAAATACATTCCAGAGGGCCAATTCAGGGACTCCAGTTAGCTGAGGTGAAGGCTAGCAGATAGCTAGTAGCTATAGCCGCCTGTGATGCCATCCACCTTCTGTCAAAGATGCCCCTAATAGCATAAACGTTAAACCTTAAAATAATTTAGAGTAGGAATAGGCTACAGACACCAAAACAGTTTTTGTATCAAGGTTGTGAACATGTGTATTACATGTGTAAAGTGTGATATTTTAACATGGGTGTTTTTGGGGACTGACTAACTGCTGGGGCCTCTAGTGGACATTAGAGGACCTGCAGCCTCTGTTATTTGGTTTGTTTTTCACTGCTTGAGGTGGAAGTACGCTCAGCTTACTAGAGCAGATTTATTTAGCCTGATTTAGGTTACTGTAACTCCAATGACATAATCTGACTTTTGTGTAAATTTGATGTAGTGAACTTCATTTTCCAATCATGTTCTCATTTTACAGTTATACACAATAATTCCTCAGCAGCTCAGAGGAAAGAGGCCAGAGAAAGAGCAAGGCCGTGCGAGTAAACTTTCCACCAGATGATCTCATCATGACAGCTCTGAATGACAGAGTCCACTTAAAAGCGGCACGAGGTACAAGATTGAAAGTCCCGAACAGCCTGGTGCGCAGAGATAGTGCTGCTGTGACATGCAGCTCCGGCCGCGGGCAAAATCTCATTCTGTTAAAGCGGCTGTCTGAGCACACAGCACAGGAAGGTGTACTGAAGCTGGAGCAATCTCTGAAGGCAAACGGAGCCCCTTGCAGCTTATCTGTACAGCAGAGTTATTCCACCTCGAGTCCTGTACGCCTAAATGTCTCCATTGGCCAAAATGGGGATTTTCTTTCTCCTTTTGGTGAAAAACAGCTTTTCTTCTTTGGTCTGGTTTCAGGTTATAGCTGTATTAAAATTCACTGAGGTGCCGTCAGCAGTGGCAGGACTCCCTGCAAAGAGTTGCTTCCTGCCCTGTGATTGTTCAAAGCTGAATGACCTTGGTTGTTCTGGAAAAAGAAAGTCCGAGCCACACTCTAATCTGTTAGGACTGCTGTGGTTATTGGAATTAGGCCTGCAGATTAGATTTTATGATCAGATTATAAAACCAACATTAAACCACCAATGTCATATTTCCTAACGCACTCATTCCTTGCAGCATTGTGTCCGCAGCTCAGCTGCACCCGCCCAGCCAAAGAATGACCTAAACGGTCAAAGTTATTTGC
This sequence comes from Rhamphochromis sp. 'chilingali', assembly GCF_963969265.1. Lineage (NCBI taxonomy): Eukaryota > Metazoa > Chordata > Actinopteri > Cichliformes > Cichlidae > Rhamphochromis > Rhamphochromis sp. 'chilingali'. The sequence goes on from NC_137941.1 coordinate 8,850,188, forward strand.
TTCCCTTGGAGTGTGTGTGTGTGTGTGTTCGCTGCTTTCCCCACAGTGATAATAAGTACAGAACAGGGAGTTACAGCATGAGATGCTAATACCATGTGACAGTGCCAGGCTCTAACGGGGCAGCCGTGAGGGGCAGTAAAATGGTGGCTGAGTGGTTCTGGTGCAGGGAGGAGGCATTACTCATTCCTGCCCTTCACTCTGTCTCTCTGCTCCAAACCCAGATGCTGCCGTTCGCTTTAAATTAGAAGGAGCTGGAAAACAGGCTGACGTTTTGTTGGAAGTTGTTCACACTTTTACTTTGTTCCAGTGACCAGACCGAGCCTGGTGACCATAAAGCGAGCTGACAAAAATATATCGGTACATATTTCAAATTAGCTCTGGCACTTATTGCCTACGGCGGCTTACAGAGGGATAAATATACCCAGCTACTGAGTTTGACTTTTATGTATTATTTTTTTTTGAACTGCTGACACTGGTGGATGTAAAGGCGTGTTTGTCACCTCTGAAAGCTACACCATCCGGCCAAATGTCAAAGAAAAAAATCCAGCTGGTAACACTTTAAATAACCTGCTTATTTGTTTGTTCTGTCCCTCTTTTCTGTTTTGTTTTGTTGTTGTTTTCGTTTTGACTGCTGCTGTAATTTGGTGACATTCAAATAAAGTTCAATTGAATTAAAGGACTTTCTGTTAATATATAAAATGTCTATATGCTGTAAACCTGGTTGTGGTGTAATCTGTCACCTAAACTTGCCCTTCTAAGGTGAAGTACGTCACAACTATAAGAAAGCAGATATTTCCCTGCAGAAGACGGTGGAGCCCAAACACTGAGCTAAAACACTGTGACTACTGGACTTGCATACTTCAGGTACTTTAGTTAAAAGCAGAACTTTAAAGAAAATATAGCTGATGTGTTATAAAACTCCTTCCTTTTCAAACATTCAGACGTTATCTTTTATTTAATGTCAGGTTCTGCATCTTTGGTTTGCCTTCAAGCGCCCACCCACTAAATGATGAATAAATGTACCAGTTATGATATACCCATCACTGTTCTTTTCCTCTCCCCCTCTTCATAATGGTTTCTCCTCTCTGGGCGTGGATCTGCAGGGTATTTCTTGCTGTTCTGCCCACTGTGGCCCTGTGAGGCTCACAGAATCATTAAATGTTTGGGTGTCTATAATGTTGTCAAGTTTGTGCCTGACATTACAGAGTGCTGTGATATGGTGGTTTATCAAAAAGAAACTGAACTAACAACAGTTGTGTAGCTATTGAGCTAAATTACAAAATGTTAATAAAGAAGATGTGGCAGCATCTCCTCTGATTAAAGTGTGGATCACAGCCTGACAACAACTAGCTATTGATTAGATTCTAAAAAGTTGACTAGCTTCACTTTTTACTTTTTAATTTCAGAAAAAGTACATTAATTTGTTTTAAAGCTAGTGGCATTCGTGTTTGTAATGTTGTAATATTTCCTTCATTATAGACTAATAAAGAGCTCTGTAGAGGCCCATACATGATACAGCCCAGCACAGGAAGAGTTAAATAATCAGAGTATAATACCACTGACATATACTGTAAATATAATGAAAGTTTTTCATTAAAATGTACTTAAAAAAATAAAGGGACCTCTACCAAAAGTATGTTCCTAGTAGGTATGGAAGTGCACTTGATCTCTGTGCCTTTTAATCTCCGTGTGCACAGATACATTTCACTCCCTGAGAGGTGTGTTTGTTCAGAGTGCATGCAGAGTAAGCCAGAAGAATGGGATGTGATGGGAGGAAGCGGAGGGATGCAGTTTATGTGCATAGCTCTCAATTAGAGCGCTGGCCCTGAGGAAGAAGCTGCTCCTAAATCTGCTGTCCCTGTGTGTACTGCTGCAAGGCAGCAGATTAAAGAGGTGATTACTGCAGTGAGACACAAACCCTGATAGTGTCTGCGAGCCCTTTGTTGTCTTCAGTGTCAGGCAGGTGTTGACCACAGGTGGCTTCATTTAAAGGATACATTTTTTTAGCAAATAATTTTTTTCTTCCTCTTAAAAGTTCTTCAGTGGGGCAAATATAGTTTAAAGACTTTTATACTTGTGAAATCATACCAATGCACTTTTAAAAAGTTTATTAGGCCCATGCTAGGAAAATCAACAAGGTGTTAAAGGAGTTAATTATCAAAAGTTAAATGGAAAATTGATTTGAGTGAATATCCACATTTTTCCCATTTCCATCAAAATATTTGGGAACTAACTCAGTTTCTTCTCTTGAATTTACTACTTTAATGTTGGAGAACACTGTTTATTTCTCATAAATTTATCTCCTTAATATCTAAGGATGTCTAATATTTTCTCAAGTGTTAAACTAGGATTAAAGTGGGTTATGATAAAAAGAAACTTGAATATTTGCTGAGATGAAGGGGAAAAAATAGTCTTAGTTCAGTCTTATTTCTGAAGGAAAGTGTGACCGGACATAGCGGCTATTAAAGCCTCAGTAAATATGCCTTCCCTGCTCGTTTGGGGGGTGGGGGGTGTCTCTGTGTGGGGTCAGTATCAGTCCAGTGTCGCATGGCTGACTGACCTGCACATACACAACCTGAGGGTATCATTATTAGGACGTTCTTATGATTACATTTCCCTTCCTGTGGCATTAAGCCCTGAACCTTCAGCCCTGACCCTGAACCAGCACTGATCAATAACACTGACTCCCCTTGACCTTTCTGTACCTTATACACATGCACAGTAACTATACACAGATTCACGTGCACTAAATAAATAAATCCTCACATCTTAGTTGTAAAGCCTCATTAGGAAAAAAAGCGTCCATTAAGAACATAAAGCCCACCCAGGAGTAAGCTTTTGAGGTATTAGGAGGTCTTAATGACTGCATACCAATAACTGTTTTTTTCCCCCTAAGTTTACCCAGAGACATTAAAAGAAAGACATGAACTCAAAGAAGCCTAAATTTAATTTGAGAGAAATGAAGAAAATAAGGTTTATAAAAGCTTTTTACCCCTCAATGCTTTAGTTCTGCTTTCTTTTCTGTTCCAAAGTCACAAATTACGGAAGCTTCTCCTTTCTTCTCCTTAAAATCAGATTTGATAGATTTTTATACATGCATTGTTTATGTCTAAGCTTTTGATTTCAATAATCCGTCAAATAATCATCTAAATAGTGATTAGAGGTCACAAAACACCCAAACCTTTTGTATAAATCATCATGTGTGACCTGAGCATTTGGTTTTCATTAGTAGGGCGGAAATGGTGGAAATGCTGATTACTCAGCACTTTTCCATAAGAAGAGTTGTGACACATTTTATCCGAAAGCACCATTTTTTTCCTGAATATAACCAGAATATAACCAGCAAGTGAAAACCATGTCTGAATGGCAGTGCCACTTTCCATCATCCCAGTCAATTTAAAGCTCTTACAGGTTTTTTTGATGGTGGGAAACACTGCTATAATTTAACACATATAATTTGACTTAAAATTACAGGATGAAAACACACTGTCATTTTCCACTTTTCACCACAAATAAGAAAATAAGAAAAATACATTTATTTAAGGGCAAAAAATTACCTTATCGAGTGAGATGATACTTAATGTGTGTGGTGTGTAAACCAAAAGAAAAATAAAGCAACCAAAGTTCAATAACACCATTACATCCCGTAGGAGACTGAGAACAGCTGAGTGCTCAGGCTCATATATATCTGAGCCACTGTCCTGATCCAAGCAGCCATAAAAACCAGCAGGTGGATGTAGAAGCCTGGGGGCCATCACACATTGAGGATGTCGAACACTGCCTGTTGGAAACATCACCAACGGCAGAAATCTTTCTCTAACACAATCTGGCTGACAAAAAGGTCATTTCAGGTCCTTTCATTGTTTTCTCTTAAATCCAGTTGGAGTTTAGCCATATCAGGAACGCTGCATCGCATTAACAAGCTCAGACAGAAAGTCTTTTGTGAACTGAATAATTATTTTATTGTATGGTCAGCAGGGAGAAGCTCATCTCTTAATAAATTCAAACACATTTATCAGAATATTGATATAATTTCTTTAAAGATTCAACTGTGTTGAGGTGCCACTCTGACCTTTGTACCCAATATTGATTTGAATTCCTACAGTGAATAGAAATTCTTGAGCACAAAAAGGCTACGGTTACAGTTTATTTCAGTCTTTATCATACACACATCCAAACAAGTATCTCTATAATCAGACGGGAACATTCAGGCTTTAGTTGTGATCTGTAATAAGTGGGTGTAAAGAGCCAGTATTCACATAAAGAGCAATGCAAAGAGATGTGTTACAAAAGTGAATGCAAGCTATATACACAGCACTTTGAAGTGGCTGGAGACATTTCAAGAAACTTGCAGTAATGGGATCTTTCTTTAGAGCTCAGTGTGTGTCAGATTGAGGCTAAAGACAATGAATATCAATTCAGTACAATTTCTCTCCTGCCAGTTCACCCAGAAGATCTCAGTCAGCACTATTAGCATGGTGTCTATGTTTCAGGGCTTGGCTAGCTAAAAGGAAAACTGCTCTTACCCGATTGTGTCTTGAACAACCAGCCAGACGTGGTACTCCATTTAAAGGTTAGTTAAGTCTTTTTGCTTTAACAAAAGAGTGTTAAAAGTATCACTTTTAAACAGACAGGCTTAGAGGCCAGTTGCTGATTTGGGCACCAGCGGTCACGAGTGAAAAAATGGAGACTGCTGGCAGGTGCTTGCTAAAGCCCCATTCACACAGGTTAAGAGACCAGTCAGCGAGTTCCTGGAAACATGGTTACTACGGAAAAGTATTTTGTGACCAGTTAGTGAGTGGTTGTGGGAAGTTGTGGCTCTTCATTAGCAGATTGCCACAGTCACCTGAATTATGTATGGAGGATGCAGGCTTGTCTGCAAACACTGACGAAGCAGTAGTGAAAATGTGGAAAGAGCATGACAAAAAAAGCAAATGTTTACCTTCAAAGTAAAAGATACTTTTTTTATTTTGAAGGGGAACATTTTCTATTTTGGGTTTGTGGTGAAAATTTTCGTTTTTCGTTATAGCACAGAGTGAATGGAGAGTGCAAACTATTATATTAAATATATTATTTACAAATATTATCTAGTGAAGTGATGTCACAGGTGGGTTTTGGACCCTATTTGCAGGACTCAGGACAAAGCAGGGCTTTATAAGTCCACAGTCGTCCGCAGCAAACACAAACAAATACACATACGAGGTAATGGCAGACTGGAGACACCTGGAAACAGAGCTGAACAGAATCTAATGAATGAGACAAGGGGAAGCAAACTGGATATAACTGAAATGATACGAGAAACTATCAAAGTGGAACAGGAAATGTAACACTGAGACAGAGACTCAGACTTTGACTCACTTGACAAACAGGGAGACCAGACAACTATACAGACAGAGCGCAGAAGAGTTCCCACGACTACACAAAAGCATATGTATGATACATTTGCCTGTCAGATTTCAGAGTTTCTCTCTGTTCTTTTGAGCAGTCAATCATTTTCATTTTCATAATGAAGATACAATGAGAAAAAGTTCCTCTATTTATGTAACCATTGAGCACAAATGGTGCACTTTAACATCAGTGATGCCTATTTTCAGCTCAATATTTGCATTCCTGAGCTTAAAAAAGGCTTATTTGCTGAATGCCTTAACAGAGCTACTCAGTTCATCCTGTCTAAAACAAGCTTCAGCCAACCGGATGAAATCTAAGGCTTAAAAGAAATTTCAGCTGACTGGCTGCCCATCATGAACAAAGAATGTGAACAGAAGGGGAGTGGGACTGTTCCTGAGATGGCCAGATGTGACATTACACAGAGCCAGGAGCAGAAAAACAACTGATCTGAAGTTTTGCTTACATTTAATGTTGTCATGCACTGGAAATATGGGAGAAAGTAAGAAAAAGCAGAATAATTCCACTTTGCTTGATCACAGTTTAAATGCAATTTTTGCCTGAAGTCACCACACCAAACCCAGTCTGTGTGATGCCAGATAACTAACTGTGAGTACATAACAGAACCTCCACTATTCCCCGATACAGCCTGTAGTAATTTCCCTCTGCTTCCCTTTCCAGCTCTCCCAATACAATTACAGAGCAACATGAGATCAATTGAGCTGGAGAATGGAGTTTATGTTTCCAGTGTCTCGGGCCCCTCAGTGTCTGAAGATACACGTACCAATATGTTCCTCCCTGCCTGCAGATAATTCAATCATCCTCACTTCCAGTTACTCTGAGGGTGAAGGAGCGGCTGCCGTCAGGTCCCCTCTGACTCCGCTAACTTGATAGAAATGTGATTGTGTTGTTTTTTTCTTTCCCTGTGAGTATACACATCTAAACAGAGGTTTACAAACCCATTACTTTTTTTTAATGTGTCCTTTGTCCCTTGGGATGGGTTCAGATCGGAATCGCTGCAACAATCCACCTATTGTTGCAGTGCTTGATTGTTTGCTGGCGGCTCTCTCGGAGGAATAACCAATGAGTTATGACCTTGTCCGCCACTCTCTGCTTCCGCTCATGAAATTTCCCCCTCTTTATCTCTTTGTGCCGCCCCGCTTCGCCTCTAGGTGCAAATCAACTATCATCAATTTGTCAACTCTAAAACACAGAGTTCACATCCAAGAGCTGCCGTGCTAATGCTTGGTGTTAAACAGGAGGAGGTGGTGAGCTATAGGCAAGAGGACAGACAAAATTACATACATTTAAATGGAGGTTTGGCGTATTTCTTTCACCAGCAGCTGCTTCCTCCATCACAGACTGCATTTAGGGCCGGAGATCTGGCCAAACAACAGAGAATTATATCTTCGCCTTTGCCTGTGAACCAGGATGAGTGGTCAGGCAGGCATCGAGTGAGCGAGGTGCCACAGAACCCAGAGATGTGGATTCCTTTCCTCTGTGCAAGGAAGCTGTGGCCTATTGTCCAAATGTGAGACGTGCTTTGACAGCTTTTGGTCTTGGAAGCAGACCAGAGGTCTCCCACTTTGTTTGTGAAGGGGTCAGCAGCAGACTTAGAGTGTGAAAATGAAAACCTAAACGGGAGTGTTTTAGTCAACGTGTTTTTCCAGTGAGGCCTCCAGGCCATTGTTCAAACTGTCAAAAAGTTGAGCGTCTCATCCATATTTCTCCTCCTACTCTTTTCCTCTGTCTCTCTGTCTGCCCATCCTTCCTCACTTTGTTTGTGAGCAGACACGGGCGTAGTCATTTATCAGACAGAGTTCTGAAAGACAGTAGGTTGTGCACAGCAGGATGTGGGATATGTGGAGGAGAGTGGTGATGGATTAGGAGTCAGAGCCTCAAGGAGAGAGCGTTTAAAGAATAAAGATGAGCAAGATAACAAGACTATACTGTGCAGCTATGCTAATATTTACAGATATGCAACCAGTGTGAAAGTCTTACATATACAGTACCTGCACATATACAGTGTTTCTGCTTTTTCATAACTATACACAAATATACTATATTTGAGACTTTAAATCTATAAAATAACACATGGAATTAAGTAATAATCATAACCTGTATATAAAAGATGGTGTGAAAACTGGAACCAGTGCAGAAACACCTTCAACTTGCGTTCTTTCTGATGTCCAGCAGGGGGCAACTTTGGCGATTGCAGCAAGAAGTCTGATAGGTAAACTCACCTACTGCTCACTCAAGTTTTGAACTTATGATTTCAAGCGCTGGTTTCAAGTCTTATTGGGCACAACATGATGTTTATTTTGTAAATTATCACCCTATTAGACGCACAAACCATGATAAAATAGGCGATGATTTAGGGCAGGTCAGGTGATTGACAAGTAGCTGCTTTGACTCTGTAGCGCCGTCTCTGTGTCTCTCAGTCCACTCCTCACTCGTCATGTTTGGTGATGGTGTAAAATCGGGCTCGAGGTTTCAAGCTAGGACTTTGGTTAAATCTTTCTCTACATGATAAGGCAGAAAACCAAAATGTTTTTAAAATACCTAAATATGAAACCTAAATCTGTCTTTTCAACAGGTGGTACTCATAAGAGTCAGTTTCATCACAGTGTGACCGTACTTAAAGATCAGTCAGTCCAGTAAAGGTCAAGAACAAGTTTTAAGTCTAAAAGTAATTACTATGATTTCACTAATTACAGGGTTTATTCAATAAGAGGAAAAATACCGTAGTTTATTATGAAAATGTACAAGTGGTTACAGTGTCACTCTCACCTCTACAGAGTCATGACCAGGATGCCCAAACCCATTAATCACATTTTTAAAAATCTGATTTATCAATTATGTGTTTTAACCCCCGCTAACCCTAACTAAGTAGTCTTAGTACAAGAGTCTTAGAAAACAGTGCATGAAGATTAAAATTAAGAAGTCAAAAAAATATTTCACCCATGAAACTTATTTTAACACCTGTTTCTGGACTTAAAATGCCTCCTTGCTGAGCAAAATGTTTTTGTTCATCAAGGAGGCTCAACCAGGAGTTAAGAAGCTAATATCTGTAGTATTAGTAGAGCCTGTTAGTTGGTAAAGTAGAAATATGAAGTATCTATAGAACTAACCAAAGTTAAAAGTGCTTATCAATTCAGCTGATAATATTCAAAACAGGTCAGCTGCAAGGTGTGGTGTGTAGCAGGCAGAATGTAGGACCCAAATACAGGACTCATAAGCTGAGGAGTAAACTTAAAACGGCAGCTTTAATGCAGGAAAACTTCACATCCAAATACAAAGCAAAACTAGAAACAAGAAACTCTAACTAAAACACTAGAAAATAAACCAGCAACTGAAAACTAGAAGTTGATTTGGAACACAGAGGGAAGAAACACACAGTGTAGTGAGGGTACAACGTGACAATGGACAGAGGAAAACACAGGGCTAAAATACACCAGGGAGTAATAAGGGAATGGAAAAAAGGAGGGAGCTAATCCGACATAATGAGACACGGGAAGCAAAGCAAGATACACTGACATAGGACACAGACTATCAAAGTAAAACAGGAAGCACAAGACAATTCACAAAGACAGACTAGACAAGGAGACAGAGAAAGAGGAGACACAGGAGACGTTAGACAGGAAACTAGACCACAGTCACCAGTCTTGGGTCCATGACCTCATTCAACACCCAAAAACCATTATATAAGATTTATGGTAGTTTGATATGAAGTGGGGTCTAAACAGACCTACGAGTACCTCTTGACTGACCAACACAGCGATCCCCAGAGACAATTAAATTCATTAAGTGCGCATTTAAATGAAACAAGGGTTCAGTATAAACCATAAATAATGTGTAAAGGCTTTAATAAGAATTGATTTGAGTGAGACAGTGGAAATATTAAATGAAACCAGAGTACAGCATGCATCAGATATTGTGTTTGCAGATCTCAGATTGCATTCCAAATTAAGAACCACATCTCAGGATCTCTTACAGCACAGCACAAGTGGTACAATCTAAACTATGATGACAGTAGGTATACTGAATAGTCCCTGTTTCAAAGGGCAGCTGTAATAAAACAGAAGGGTGGTGGTGATGGTTGGCTCTGTTGTGATCTCTAAAACCAGTTGCTTCTCAACAGCTTCTGTGTGCTGCCTCCTATTTTGATTAAATTGTAGGATGCACTGACTCTGGGGAACAGTGCTCCCTTCATTTCATTTTAATGAGACTCAGCTAATATTTCCCCCAGTTTCAATTGGACACAAGGCAGCCTCAAACACATCCATCATATTATCCATCATATTGTCTGAGTCGACAAGCATTTCATTCAACTGGGAGGGCGATGAAGGGAGGCTGGATCACCAACACATGCAGGCTCACACACCATCTTCTTTGGCTTTCTGGCCTGATAAAGAACAGCATCGGCTCTGTTGGACCAGTCTCGGAGCTGAAAAGAATAAACCAGTCAGTAGCATCTGTTTCATCTCTCTAATGCCATATTTTCATTCTGCCATGGCTGCTGGAAGGCTTTTCTTAGATGTCAAGAGGTTTTGTGAATGGCAGCTGTGAGAAACTCAAGTGGTTATCAAAAAACTCATTGGTGATGTGAATGTGCCCACAGCTCCTCTCAGAGGAGGGGTGCGTTTGTTTTCGAAGGCAGACTTCTGCAGTGCATCCAGTTTTGCAAACCTACACCTGTGCCACATCACATCACTGTCCAAAGCTCAGTATCAGAACCAAACAGCAGTCTAAATCCTCTTTGGACCGGACTCAATCTCTAAATGAAACAACCACAACGTGCCCCGCACCTGCATGCAGGCAGAGCCAAAGCTGGTCACTGTCATGGACATAAGTGACTTAAATATGTGGAAAAATAAGCAGCTTGCCCATCATGTTAAACTCCTCGCTTAATGAAAATTAGCTCTTTGTGCACTAGGGATGTTAATTTTCTTTTCAGTTATCAGAACCTCAAAACAGTCCAAATTAAACCGAATCTGAATGAATTGATGTCTCTTCAAAATTTTGCATGCTTTCAAATCAATTAATGTCCACCAGATCACTGACATAGAGTTAAGGCAAGGTTTTGCTCTAGCCACATCCTAAAAAAACAAATATTAAGAAACAAGATAATGTTACCTACTAGATCCAATTTCATAGATTATCCGTTGCTCATTAAATATAACATTTCCATAAAATGTATCCTAAAATTCTGTGCTTCAGTATGTAGTTTCATGATGTTTAGTCATAGCAGCTTGCTACCTCTCATAAAGATGATTCCAATTATTTTCACAGAGTCAGGTTTACAGATTTGAAATGTGAGGTCCTGCTAGAGAAAAGGCTGTACTGGCGCATATCACTGACAAACACTAATGGTGATCATTAGCACACAGTGTGTGCTGTGTTTTGTTAAAGTGTCCCAGTGTACCCTGTGCTTTCCTGCTTTGACAGGTCACAGTGTCTTCCATTAAACAAAGACCAGTTCATACAGAATATCTGATTTCTATCTGTCGAGTCTCAGTACTTATAATGGTGAGACTGACAGCCGCTCAGTATCAGGAAGATTTATGTCTGGTTAACCGTGACAATGCAGAGTATATTTTAATGCAAATAAAACAGCACAGTGGACAACTGCTATAGGGAAGAGTGATTATGCTTTACCAATAACTACAGACCAATGTACTGCCTGTATCTAAAGTCCTCACTAATCTGTAACAAGGCAGTCTTAATGGTTTAATCATGTTTCTGGTAAGTAATCACTAGTAGTAAGGTAGGGGAGGTTGTACACTTTGGCACTTTTAGGTCTACAGTACAGTCTACATTTCCAGTTTTAAAGGCTTTCTTTAGGTTGACTGGTACACTTATGACTGAGACATTTGACTTGGCATGCTAAAACGGGGCGATATCTTGGACCTTTGGAGTAAATTTGCAATAAACGTTTTATGTTTTGAACAGACCTCCACTAGTTACCATGGAAATGCTTGGGACTGATCAAATTGACTGGCCTATCATTGTATTCTATATATTTTTAAGCATTATATGCATTTTTTGGCAGGTGACACCACTGTCAGCTGTAGCTTTACACCTGTCACCATCTTGGACTTTTGGATCCTCAAGCAGACATTGGAGTTTTTGGTGTATTCCAAAAACTGCAGGACATTGTCAATGAGTTGGTGGGTGGCATGCCCTGTATGGTTCTTCTTAGAAACCCAGGCTGAGTGAGGAATGAGGACGTTTGGGCATCAAAGGACAAGTAAATGCAACCGAAGGACATAGAGAGAGCAGACGGAGAGAGAAAAAAGGAAAGGATAGGGAGAACAATTGAAAGGTCTGCGGGGTGGGAGGTTTGTGAGCGTGTAATAAAAAGTAAGTGGGGTAAAAGTGGTCCTCGAAGGAGACGGAGATACAGACTGTGAAAGAGACTGAAGGAGAGCGAAAGGCGGAGGGAGCACAGGGTTCAACAGAGAGGGCCCAGGAGACACTATCATCAAGCATAAGTGCGCCCACTAAGGAGAGGGAGGGAGGGCGAGAAACATAAAAACGGCGAGCGAGTGAAAGACACAGAGAAAGTCGTGCAATGACACTAAAGAGAATAGGGACTTCCTCACTGGAGAGCCTTCACGACAGCCACAGTCCACTGAGCAGAGCGGCCATCTTCTCCTCATACAGCGGCTTATTGAAGGCCCCAAAACAACCACAATCCTCACTATTTACAGCTTGTTTGTCTGCCTTGGCCCAGGAGAAAGTTAAAAATGTCATTTTTTACTGACTCATACATCGAACCTGTCGAGCCTAACGTGAGCTCAGTGGTTAATTACAGGGATAAGAGGAGCAAAGAAGGATGAAAAACAACCGGTTAAAGTTGAGTCCACAGAGCAGCAGTGGATCAGAAACCTGAAAGCCTGTCGGGTCTGTCGCTGCTCTGATGTTTCAGCCCAGCGGGCTGTGTGTTGTATGGTTGCAGTTGCCATGCTCACAACATGAAGCTCCAAATTGAGTCCGTACTGCAGTTGCTTTATCGGCAGGAAAGCACAGGGCAAGGACAAGAGTTTTTCTGTGTGAAATCGATGGGAACTGACCTCTCGCTCTGTGTCTCTGCTGACTTTATTGCAAAGCTTGCCAGACGCAGACAAAGGAGTCAAGAAATTCAAACACTGAGGAGTCTTTAGGCATGTTACATTAGAGTGCAAGGAGGTCAGAAAAGGATTCAAGAGACAGGCTGACATTTAAACACAAAGGCAACAAAACTGCAGGCCATTTTTTTTTCTTAAAATCTTCCTGTTGATTACAGCCTGGCATTATTTGTGCCACTGCAGTGCCTATACTCGGCTCACCCTGCATAGTATTATTCCAAGGCATCAAAATACTGTATTTCTATAAGATGCTGATGATGTTGCACAGAACACAATGTTGCCACAGTGACATCACTCAGTGTTTATTCATGTGCAGTCTTCAAGTGTCGAGCTAAATGATTTCCATCATCATGTTTTCAAACTGGATGTAATGACTGAGGCTTGATTCTGAGTAAGAAACTGATATAATGTTTCTCAAAAGTATTAACTTACCCATCCAAATCATTGAATTCAGTTGGCCAATCCTTTCCATGGCCGCAGATGTTTAAAATCAAGCACATATGCATGCGGGCTGCTTTTGCAAACATTTGTGAGAGTCGCTCTCAGGAGCTCAAAGCGCTTGTTCAGACGGGTCATGTGTTGGGGTTTTCTTTCTTTTCTCTGTATTATTGCAGGGTCTTTACTTTACCATATAAAACTCCTTGAGGCAACTGTTGTTGTGATTTGGTGCTATATAAACAAAACTGAATTGAATTGATAAACATGGCTAGGAGTCCAAGAACTATGTTGCATGATTCATGGATTTCTATTTTGAAGTCTCTATATAAATAGAGTCATCTCTGTGTTTTGAAACCAGACCCAACAAGCGAGGCACAAATCTGACAATGCATTGAAGAACACTGCATACATATATACAACATAGCTCTGGCCTAAAGGAGACCCTCCTGTTGTCATGGTCTCGGGTCATTTGACCCAGCCTTTTGGAATTAATGGTGTTTTGTGATTTCTTTGTGTGTAATATTTTGGGTTTTTTTTTCTATTTTTGAGTATCTTTTTGGCTGCTATGTTTAGTTATCTCGACAAGACAACATGAAAACGTAAATATGTCTCATCTCCCCTTTCTCCCATGTTTATTCCATGGTTCCCCAGCCCGTCATCGCTCTGTCTCGTATTCCCTCACTCCCTCTCTCATTCGCCTTTGTGTCAATCTCATGTGTCAGTCTACATCTCAGAGTTTCTTGTTTTATTTTGATAGTCTCGTGTTTCGTGTTCTGTGTGTCTAGTTTTGTTTCCCCTGTGACCTCATTTTCATTTGTGTCAGCTGTGTTTCTACTTCCCTCATTGCCCTTCCGTGTATTTAAATCCTCTGTCTCCCTTTGTTCATTGTCAGGTCGTCTGTTCGTCTACCCATGTCTGCTCACCTCTGTGTTCATGGTCTGTAGTTTTCCCACGCTCCCTGCTCTTAGATCTTTGTTCAGTTTTTCCCCAGTTTAGGTTTTTTGTTGGCTTATCTCCGTGTTATTTTGCCATTGTTTCTCATGTTTGTTTTGGCTTTCAATTAATGCTTTGCTTTGTTGTTAGACCCGATTCCTGCCTCGAGCATCTGTGGCACACCTTTAACCCTCCAACTGTAATCAGACCACACTTTACAAAATGAATGATCCAAGAACCTAAACTGATCAGGCAAGTGTTTTAAATACTGCATCTTAACATTAAAACTACTACAATTACAATTTCATTAAAAAATATATATATATATATTGTGCACAAGAAATGCAACTTGTTATAACTCAATCATGCTGCCCTTGTGACACCAGAGTAAAGAATATGAAGATGGAAACTCAGCTAACAAAGGTGAAGGACAACAAGGTACAGAAGTCAAAACCAAGGAGACACAGAGCACTGATGACAGTGAGAGATTATATAGTAAAAGAAAAACATCTTCAGATATTGCTGTGTGGGCACTGAATATTCATTCATGAAGTATTTTCTCACCACATCTTTAAAAGCAGCAGCGTCGTCTTTTCTCTCTGGAAGCTTCAGAGGAGAAAACAATCAGTAGGCACAAATAATCTAACAAATCAAGAACATAAATTTGTGATGACTTTTACACATTTCCAAACCAAGACATTTTTCCCTGAGTAGCTAATTTCTTGTGTTTGCTATTTGAAGTCCAATTTACGGTGGAGGCTTGTTATTGCTGTTATTGCTTCAAAGAGATTATTTGCTCTGTAACTGGCAACAAAAGCCTTAATCATGTAGCTCGATAAGATCACACTGTGAGAAATATTTTCAGTCAGAGAAAGAAAAACTTGTCAGATTTTATTTTTAGCTTTGGGCAGGCTGCTGAGGGCTACAGTAAATGCATGCAAACACAAAGCAGTTCCAGAGTGTGAGTGAGGCAGCAGCAGCAGAAGGTAGGCTTTTTCATCTGCATTACTTCTGGAATTACAATAAGAATAAATTGCACAGAATAGCAGAAAAGCAGTTCATTGTGCAGAATATATGTGGGAAGTTTCTTCTCCGATTGAAGCAGAACATCATTTTTCAGAATGCCAAGCCTTTTTCCAAAAATTATGTTTTTATAAAACAAAAGAAAAACACTCAATTAGTGTTATTTTTCTCTCCCCAGCCTTGAAGTTTAAAACAGCAGCATAACAAGCATTGGTGGAGGCATAACCCACAATTCTTTCATCCAAGCTGACTGAGGTTACACCCCATGTGAGGCCATTATTTTAGTAATTAGCTTCATTTTTACCCAGTTTTTCATTCAGTTTAGGTACCAAAACTACCGGGTTAGTTTGAGAAAAGGCCACAGTTTGGGTTCAAATATACCCCGACTGTCACAAAATGCTGTGTGTCGAGATGTGGGGAACCCAAGACGCAAGACCAGCAGTAATCTAACAAAAGGCGAGAAGATATTCACATCCAATTAAAAAAAACACGGGCAAAACAATTTCAAAGTCACAAACGTAAAAAGCAGGAGCAGACACTGAACAGGTGATAAAATGACAGTAAGGACAGTGCTATTTGTAAACGGTAAATTAATTGGACGGAGGTGAAAGCAGTCAAGAGAATCAGACAAACAAGAACAAAAACAAGAAACAAGAAAAAAAAAACCTAGAAACGAGAAACAGTATAAAAGATACCAACTAAACACAGAAACTCACGTCAAACATGACACAGAGGGATAATATTGGAACATCAGAAACTAAAATATAATAATATTACATGAATTAAGAATGATAAAGGGAAATGAGCAAGTCAAAACTCTAACACAAAGAACTTTATTCGTTTTCACAGTTCATTTACCGTATAAAGAGTTCAAAAGCACTAAATGCCTGACATGATGTTAACCACATATGTAGGTTTCAGGCCAATTGGAGTATGAGCCCCACCCACAGTCTGATATAGGCTCTGATTGGTTGGCAGAGAAAGCGTGGCAGCGACTGGACTGTTGTAGTGTTCAGATCCTTTGAAGAAAACACTAAAAGAACAAATAATCCAGAAGCTCCAGCATGAGGACACATTGTGTACCTCAGACACAAGATGCCCCTGAATGCATAATACTTTAACCTGTTAATGATGCACATTTGTGTCACACTTTATTAACATTGCGAGAAGGTATGTTCAGAATTTTCAACTAGACCAAAGCATCAGGTCATCCCTCGAGCTCTGCCACCGGCACAGGTAAAAGTTTCATGCGTCAAATAATCACCAGTCTGACTTTTGGCTTCTTGTTCTTAGTCGTTAACGGCACATATAAATGTTGTTTTACTGCTCGGCCTGAAAGCTGCCGCTCTCTGTTTACACCAAAAATGAAGGAAGCAACATTTAAATGAAAAAAGAGCCAAATTACAGTGTTGGGCTTGAATCAATAATAGCTTTCATCTGGTGACATGCAACCTGCTAATGTTGTAAATGGCACTCAAAGACAATAATGGACAGACTGGCTTTTTACTGCTCCATCCGCATTAGGCATAATTGTGCACCTAGAATTACCTAGAAAGGTAAAACATTGGGGTGTGGCTTCATATCCACATACATGTGTGGATGCTTTTTATGCAGATGTGGATTGTGATGGAATAGCACATTTAGAAGTTAAGTATCCCAACATGAATTTAGAGTTCAGGGTTCTAAACTAACATTTAGAATTTTTTTGTAAAAATTGTAACATCCCTGTTAACCTCTCAACTTCCACCAAGTCCCCAATTAAAGGCAAGGTTAAGGTTTATTTTACCCGAAGTAAACAAGATTCGTAAACTAGACTATGCTACCTTATAATCCTTCTGTTATACAATCTCCAGCTGAATTTGTCAGATGGTTAAAATTCCATAAAAAGGGATATAAGTGGACCTAAATCTAACTCTTCTCCCTTCCTGGCAAAGTTCCCTCATTGCTGGCTTGTTCACCTTTACACAGTTTTTACAAGTGGCAACATTTCTGCAAAATAACTTTCAGAAAAAAAAAATCTTTTCCAGGTCTTCTTGCTGCTTTAACATCCAAGTTCAAGGTTGAGATAGAAAAATCTTCCCGCGGTTGGTCTCTCTTTGTGTTCCGCATTGAGTGAAGCAGTCGACTGAGTGATTTCCTGCTGTGGTCTTTCTGTGCTCATATTGGAGTTCGGTGTAGTGGAGGGGGAGGCTGCCACACCAGAGGTTCTTTTTGACCAGAGGCTTTCGGCTGCAGGCGGTGTGGTCAACATCTCCTCAAAGGTTCTAAACTCTGAGGTTAAGATGAGAGCAGAGTGGGTGATAGGAGGTTGAAATGAGGTTTTTGTAGTCTGAAAAGCTGAAGATTTCAGCTCTGACTCAAATTTTCTTCTCACCCTCTGAAGATAAAATGTAACTACAGGAAATACTAATGGTACACACATGTCTCTATAGGTCTTTATTCTAATCTCTGAGTAAATGTAAGCATTTTTCTTATTTTGGCTTACTTGATACTAGAAATCAGCTCAACTGGACATGAGAGGATTATGTTAGGACTATTATCATAATTTTTTAAATATGTTGACCACATGGGCAGCAAATATGATAAAACTGATATGATAAACAGAAAACAATCAACTGCTGTATTATATTTGTATGTACAAAACAATAAAATAAGGTTAAAATCAATATCTTCAAATCCTCAAGTTTAATGCTAAAGCTCAATGTTATTGTCCCTTCGGGTCAGTTCACTGTAATGTGAAGGATGACACAAACAGTGAAATAATCAATAAATATGATATAAAAATGCGCTCGAATTTAAACAATGCCTATCAAAATGTGACTGTTTGTTTCCACATCTCATTGCATTTATAATTTTCCATGAATAGTGCAAAAGTTGAAGTACACAGAGGAGAGACACACAGTGCTTCACAAATGCATTACACCACCAGCCAAAAGACATCTGTCACACTAGCTCTACATTAACAGCACTGATTATTATATTTACGTTTCTGTAATGGTTAATCCACCAATATGACCAAGCTCTTTAATAGTTAATGCTAAAATATAGTTATTGTTGGTGTCCATGAATTTTTTTCTGATTTAGAGAAAAGCTAAAAAAATATTAAAGCACAATCTTCAAATTATTATCACTTTATTTTCTTAAGATAACAAATTACAGTTATTTACTTTCATTATTTAACAGAAAAAATAATTTTAGTGGTTTTGTATGATGCTTAATTCATTTCTGACTTTTCAGAGAATTTTTCTATGACTAAAAGATAACAAAATAATTTTGGTTTAAACACATTTTTGACAGATTTCTAAAATAGTGGTGTTTTTGTATGACAGGTGGTATTTTCAATTTGTTAAGGACTATACTTTACTGATAAAAAATACTTTTGGATAAAATTAACAATTCTCTAAAAGCACATTTTGGATCGGCTTGTGTCACAGCTGCATTTTCTCTTGATGCCACTTGAAGCTGGCTCCCAACCTGGCCCATCACCTGGATAATCGAGTTAGATGCATGGCCATGTGTGGATTATATTGATGTTTATTATGGCCTGCTGTAGGTGTCCCAGGAGTTTGTGCTTCATGCACAATTCACAGACACAGCTTGCTAAGCAAGCCTGCTAGCTTTAGCTGATAAATCCACTTTTTATCTGTATAAGGTAACTCCTAGGTTAAAAAACCAACATGATGGAAGCCCAACCAATAACACTTATGCTCCAAAATGTTCAGTTTAAAATCAGTGAGTGATCTCACAGTGGTATGTGTATATATATATATATATATATATATATATATATATATATATATATATATATATATATTACACAGTCTGGTCTGGAAATCAAAATTATTTTAGTTCAGTCCAATACTTAAGTCAAGATATGCACCAAAATTATGTTCTAATGTGCGCCAACCTGTGTATGTTCTGAATGACACTGAAATAGAATAGAATAAAAATAAATTAAGTGAGTGGGGTCTAGCCTACTGTTAGCCTGAATGCCAAAGAAAGCCATCAGATAGACATTTCTATATGCAGCAAGCGGTGCATTGTCCAACATTAGCATTCCTACAACTGTTCACATGGCTAAAAATACCAGCTAGAAGTACTACACAAAATAATGTTTATCATGCTAAAAATGTGTTAGCACTGAGCTCAAAGAATAAGCACTGCCTAGAGCAAGTAGCATGACTGTATCTGTCGTCTTCACACTGTAAATCATCCTGAGCCAGCACAGTTTGAGCCAAACATTTCTTTCCTCGTAGGCTGGCACTGTTTCTGGAGAATAATACTGCATATTTGCTTTAATATTTTTTGTGTCCTATAAATGTCATGGGACCAGATTGATCTCGCATAAATATTTATAGTCCAATACATCACATAGATGATGATGGAGAGAAATGGGACAGACCGTTGATGTCAGCTGCCTTAGGGTTTGTGTCTGGAGGGTAGAAGAGGCTGGGCTGGCAAGGAAGAGCATTTGCGGTCTAAAATTTAATTTCCTAGAAACATATAGTTCATTTTTCATAGATTTGTTTGTACATGTTTCCCTTTGGCCAGCATAGGCTTTACTGAGATTAACTGGACTTTATTTGCCATTTGACAAGGAAAAGTAATATCTTTTTACACAGAGGCTTTTAAGCAATTTCACCCAAAGTTTTACAGTGTCAGACTCTGCAACCATGTCTAATGAGCTTGGCACGCAGAACATACGCCTCCAACTTTTTTTTTTACACACGCTAGTCAAAATGCTCTCAGCAAGATGAGCTTAGATGACTAATATTTCATTAGCATGCAAAAGGAGAACATGCCTCCGGTTGCTGGAAGTCACAGCAAGAGAGGTCAACTGCCAAAAACAAAGAAAAGTTTGAGGAAAGAGGGAAATATCTGTGCCAACATCTAAAACTATGACTGAAGATTATTTGCAAGAAGAAAGATTTTCAGATGCTGTCTAATCCTCCAATTATTAGTGTCTTTTTCATTTAGTTTCTAGATCCAAGCAGGAAGGTGATAATGACTGATTGATGAGAGTCGGACCATAGTATGGTTGCTGGGCTTGTTACTGTGTAGTAATCAGGAAAACAGGCAGAGCTGAGATTACATAGGAAATAGATTGGACAAGGAAGGAGGTCTGGCATTTCATTTGTGGATTTCCTGAAGCGTTTTACTGTGTTCCTCTCTCAGCTTCTATCTGCTCAATCTCAAGTCAACACAGATGCCCCACTCATCAGGACACACGAAGCTGCAACCCATTTCCATGTGTTTCGTCGTAACATCGTGGCTCAGATTTACACTGTTTTCCTGTAAGCAAGACATAAACCCATTAAACCCAGAAAATGAATCCATGATCTGTAACCATGGTCTTTACTGCATGTGTTTTCAATGTTATCCTTTCAAGAAAAGGTTGATATCAGCTGTTAATGCTCCTCGTCAGGAAACAGCATCCTCCACCAATTTGTACACTCTGTTAATGGGTTTTGCCTCATTGAACATGTGAGGGTTAACCCTCTAGTTCCTCTTTTTGGTTAAAGTGTAAATATGTATACTTTAAGTCAGCAACAGGTAAACCAAGTTCTGGATTCAGACCCTGACCTCTCACTAGATTCTGATGTACAGTTTCTAATGTACTCTGCGCTGCTTTTCTCATATTTACAGTAAGGTTATTTTAATCTGCACAGCCTTTTCTGTGGTCACATCAAACATTAATTTCTTCACACAATGGCAAGAAGTAGTCTCTGTACTGTTGGTTAGTTTTACTTCAGTGAGCAGAATAAATGATAATGATGGATTCTGGTCTTGTATAGGAGGTGTCCTACTGCTTACAGCTTACACTGATAACGACTATTTAGTGGGTGACTTTTTGATACCACTGATGATGCTTTTTTAACTTCGACTTAACCCTTTTTTCTAAATATTCCTGTTCCTGTAGCAGGCCTTATCTGTTATTGGGAGTCAGTGCAAACTTTTAGGAAGGTTGCCAAGACTGTCAGATTAAAGTCAGAGATGCTGCCTAATACTACTAAAGTAGCTCTAGTATTGCATCTTATTTCTGCTGCATCCAATCTAGTTGACCCTTACCTACACAGCCTGAGGTTCTGCTTGGCCTCCCCTGCTGTGAAGCAGGTTCGGTGTGGATGTTTTTTTAGCTGGAAATTAAAAAAAAGAATATAAATGCAGTGGCGTGTCCTGAGGTTCACTGGGAAGGATAGTGCCAGACACAGGACAAAAGTCCCAAACTGGGCATGACATGGATTTCAGAAAGTACTACCTCAGGCAGATGTGATGAGGTGAGGTGAGATAGCTGTAATCAACTTGAATCAGCTTCACCAGTCAAAGCCAAACATGACCTGAAGAATCTGTACATGTCGTCCATTTTAGTTTGTCCACAGTTATAACCACCTCAGCTGTTCCTTGGGGTTCGTGGCTCGTATTGGTTCATCGCTGATGATCACTTTGATGTCTCAGGATTAAAAAACTCTTTGGGTCCTAAGCAAAGCCTAACTGTAGTGTTGCTGGTTAAAAGGTTGATGTTAAAAGGTGAAAAAACACATAAAAGTTGTTGTCCATCCTTTCTTGACCATAAAAATGGCGATCAACAGGTGACATCATTCTTTATTACTTATTAAGGTCGTTAGCTGTTGTGTGCAATGTAAGACACAGCATGAGCACAAAGTTTAAGATGACAAGATTGATGAAAAAAACAAACATGTTCCTGACCTCAATCGATGATCTATGAACGATTTTATTAATAGCAAAAGCATATATTTTATATTTAGTGTTTTGTTGTTATAATACACTCTGAAAAGGTTAGAAAGAATATGATTAAAATATGAGCTTCATTTGCCTTAGTCAAGTCGCCAAGGAATGTAATAGTGTTTGAAAAATGACCCATGCATTTAAAGGTTAACACAATATTCCTTCAACCAAAACCTCATGAGAACTATTGTTGTTTGAACCTTGCGGGGAATGGATTTCCTTTTTCCAAGGACAAAATTGATGGGCGAGCTATCATCTCCCAATTAAACTAATATGAGCTCACTGCGCACAATTACAGCCACACTGCTTTTTGTTCCATGTGGTTTTAAAACTGTCGAGTCCGCCGTCAGAGGTGGGATGAGAGGCTGCTGCTGTTTGTTGTCGGATGCACGGGCAATGAGCACAGACAAGGCCGCACGGCTCGCAACAATAGCCAATCACTGTCAGCTGCAGTGCCAGATATTCATGAGTCTGTGCTCCCCTCCCCACCCTCAAAAGGACGTAAGGCCCTCTGCTGAAAACACAGGCTATCATCAGTCCCTCGCTGTGATTACACACACATCTTCTCGCTGTGGGATGAACAAACATTAGCCATTTTCTTGTCCTTCGGTTCCCTAGAGCAGCAGCGTCTGCCAGAAGTCGTGTGAGTAGGAAAGAGGTAAGCTGGAAGGAAAGCTACAGATGTGCACCTCTCAGAGCTGCAGCATCTGACTGAAGGTTCACAGAAAGAAACAAAAGAAATAAGGTGAAGCGTGATTCACGATCAAAAGCTGAATCTTTGGAAGAAAGTTTGTCAATTCGCTCTTTTTGTTTATGTGTGTGTGTGTGTGAGTGAGAGACAGAATATTCAGCCAACGAATCAAGGCCTATTGTGCTCAGAGAGCATCCACCCATTTCTCCAATCCGCAAACAATCAACACAGCACACTCTGCATCAGCGTGATGGAATGGCAGTGAGGCTTGTCGTTGTTCTAGTTTCCTAACGCCTTCCTGCGTCTTGTTTGCCAGTTTTCTCATTATCCGCTGCTCTCTCTATTTGAAGCATTTGTGGAACAGGTAAATGCAATTTGTCTAACTTGGAGGCTGCAGAGACCGAGAATCGATCTGTGTCTGTGAATGTAATACAGAGAGAGTTGGAAAATACAGGGAAACAAAAGGGCTTTGGGGAGGGAGGGAGGTCAGCCCATGGAAATGTGGTTTAATGGAATGTGCCGAAATTACATTTGATTAGCGGTTTTGCCTGAGAAGGGACTGCAACACATATTTAAGAGAAAAGAAAAGCATATAAACAGACAACAAAAATGTTTGACCTTTAACAGGCGTAATGAGTAACTTATTAAAATTATGACTCTCCACTTATTCATTTAAATGTTGCATGGTTAATGCGGTATCCACTGATTTTAGAATCCATTAATTCTGACCTCTGTGCAGCTGGAAATGCTTGCAGTGAGCATGCATATCTCTGTGTGTGCATGCGTTTGAGTGGATTTTTGTTGTCTGCATGCATGCACAATCTGTTTGTGTTTGTATGCAGCCGAGGAAGGTCTGTCCCGGCCAAGAGAGGGATTTATAAAAGTTGACAATTGCAGGGTTAGAGAAGCTTGCCTTATTGATTTTCATTATCCGGTTTCATCGCTGTCACATGAAATCAACACTAATGGCATCAGGGCTCATCAGCATTGGCTAGGAAGCTCTAGAAGGAGGAAAAACTCTCACAACGAGAAACAGACGCTCAACTCTTGGTATGTGTTTGTGTCAGAGTGAGAGAGAGCAACAAGGACACCAGTGTTTGTGTGCTCTGGCCAGACAATAAGTTTAGTTTAGTTTATTAAGCTCCCCATTAGCTACAGCAGTCAACCAGTTATTCTTTCTGGGGACCACAAAAACTTGTGACGCTACAATCTAGCCTTCACAGAGACAAATAACATGACAAGAACAAAATAATGACCTGAACACACGCACAAACACACAAAGACGAGACGAGCTCCTCACAACGCAGCCTTAAACCATCAAAAATACCAGCAAACATTTCATTGCTGAATAACTGCAATCTGGTGGTCTTTTCTTAAACTCTAGTTGTGATTGTAAAATGGTTCCAAGTTGGCTCAACACCAGCTAATAGTACTTGTTGAACACCGCCTAAGCATCCTTGTTGCACCACAAGAGTTACAAAAACTTTTTGTAACTTTCTCTGGGTCCTACTTCTTAGCCTACCAAGCTAACTGACTGCGCACTTATAATCAGTTACATCACAGGGTTTGTAAATGCTGACACACACCATGTAATGACTGAGATAGAAGTCACATGTACACCAACATAAGCAACTTGAATTGGTTTTTATTTTAAAAAGCAGGTGATAATACCACTAGTCTTTGTGAGTGAGAAAGTTTTCTGGGCATCTGTTCACAACTCTTTCGTAACCAGTGTAGTTGACATTCTGACTAAACAACACCAGCTTCCGTTCAGTTTTAGCCATCTTGCTGCCGTCAGTTTTTGAATGTGTGCTTTTTTTATTTTTTGTTTTCAAGACTTCACTGTGCAAGCTGCCTGCAGGGACTGTGGCTAATTAAGGCTAGCTTAAGGGAGCTTTGGCAAAAATGAATGTTACCTGTTTTTTCTTGTTGTGGGATCAAAAATAATTTGTGTGCTTCAAATTATTGTCTGAGAACAGCTTTCAAGATTCAAGACGTTTATTGTCATATACACCACAAAATACAAATGGTCCACCTGAGCAATGAAATTCTTACTTTGCAAGTTCCCTTCACACAACTAAATATACAACTAACTAACTATTAGCATAGAAAATAATAAATGAAGTAAAACCAGTGCTATGTACACAAGGGTAGGATGTACCCTTGGTATTTAAATTTTTAAAGTGCAAGTAGTTATGCATCACTGTCACAATGTTAAGATATTCACAATGTGCAAATATTTAAATTGTTTATATTGTATGAAGTTGTGTTATATTGTAAAAATGTTCAAAATTGCAAAATTACAGGTCAGAAAGACACTGATTGGTGCTTTCTCCATTATGCTTTTAGCTTTGTCTGCTAATGAGCAAAAATCAAACTACACTATCTTCAAAGAGCAGATGCTTAAATTCATGATGTAGTTGATCTATGTAGCTTATCCTTACATTACTTTAATTCATTTAATATTCTAATAAAGTAGCTGCTTATTGTAAAAGGACAAAAATGATAAGAAACTAACATGATTGCATTTTAGCTAAGATGCTACATTGGCCCAGCGCGATGCAGCACAGTGCAAAACCTGAATGTTTACTAGAGTTTAAAATCAAAAACCCTACTAAAGATTTCATAAAGTAAATTAATTCATTAGCTTTGTTTTTGAAAGTTAGAACTCTAAATGATAAATTGCCGGAACTACCTTAGGATAAAAAGTAGAAACAGCGCTAACAACTGAGACTAGCTAAGATTTGTAGTGTTGTTGATTTGATTTATACAAAAAAAAAAAAAAACAGCTGGTCAGTAAGCAGCCCAAATTAAATACAATATAATGCGTTAAGAATAACATTGATAAGGGGCTGGTGAGCAGCTTTTGTTACTACTGGACAAAGCCAGCCCGTTCTCACTCCCGAGGCGTAACATGCCGACGTTTTGTCACGTCCCGCGGCGTTCCTGAGGAACGCGAAAGGAGACCTTCGGCATTCTTATGGTACGTGGCGGGTTATGGCTGAAATCCAGTGCAATGGCGCTCCCGCAGTAATAGACATTCCAGCCCTGTATTCCAGCCCTAAACCTAACCTTATCCCTAGCCCATAACCTTTTTCCTGATCTTAACCAGGACTTTAATGATGTTAAATAGCGTGTTTCTCAGCGATTTAAAGAAAAAGAGCAAACATGTGTAGATTGAGTCCATACGGTTGTCATATTTCCTCACTTTTCCGAGGTCGTCATTTAGGAACGTGGTGGGTAGCCGAAAACGTAATATGTTGACGATTTGGCACCTAGCGTAAAATGTTACACTTTGGGAGTGAGAACGTGTTGGACAAAGCATAGTTAAGTATGATAAGCACCTTCTTTTCCACACATAAAATCAGATGTATTTATTATGTTTGAAAATGGGGATAATTTAGGAGTAAATTTTTCTTTCTCCTTGGTGTTTAATTTGCTTCACTGAACACCTGTCGCACTGCAGATCTGGAGTTAATTAAATTCAGTTGTAATTAGTCTGCATTAATAATGAAGTGTTAAATTTTAGCTGCCTATCTTCCCTTGTATTTGGGTTAATTAAGTCAGGTATTCTTCCTCGTACACTCAAGCTGAAATTGTTATCAAGCTTCATCATTACCATCAGGCAATATTCTTTTGAGAGCATTAATAACTATTATTCCGTTTCATCATCTCTGAATGACAAAGTTGCACTGTGGCCGGTGTCTCCTTTGTGCACTTCAATTCACCATCATTTTAAGGTCAAACCATTATTTCTTCACCTCTGCCACACTCTTCTATGTTTTAGACAAGCCACTCTTACCAAATCCTACATTTGGCCCTTAAGGTGAACCTCATTGTCGTGTGATTTTTGTCCTTTTTCATCTTTATCTTATTTGCTACATTTGTCCACAGAAAGAAATTGTAGATAAAAGAAACCAGACCTTCACAGGAATGCGACTGAATATTGTGTTTTAGAGGCAGTTTAACAAGAACAAGGACAGATGGAAAAAGCATACTGTTATTGTTCGTATGCCAAATGTTCATATGTGCACTGAGGTCCCAGATCAGAAACATTGTCCAGTTAGAAAAAAGAAGAGTGGCTTAGATGCTACAAAAGATTTTTTTCTAGAATACTTTGCTTGCAGTCACTGAGTCAGTCAGACTCCTCTTTGTACCAAACCTAAGTCAAGCCGCCATGTTGTTTTTTAGCCCTTCCAACCAACCCATACGTGTTTGGTCTTTTAATTTTGCCTTCATCAACTTTAACTTTTAAAATGCTATGTGAGGCCTGCAGAGTCTGAGATGTAGCTCTTGGGGTTTTTTGGGGTTGTCGTTTGTTTGTTTTTTCGCAGTTTCTCTGAGCATTGCATGGCCTGACCTTGGAGTGAATTTGCTGGCATGTCTACTCCTGGTAAGACTGGCACTTCTCTTGAATGTTTTCCACTTAGTTACATTTTTTACTGTAGCATGATGGACCTCAAATAGTTTGGAAATGGCCTTGTACTTCCTATCGATGCAGTAAGAGTGCAGTTATTTTTTTCAGAGGACTAGATAGAGTCCTGTGAAAACCTGTATTTAAAAAAAAAAACTTTTTAATGAAGATACTGTTACTGTGTCTCAATTCAACTACTTCCCTTAATACATTTTCCTGTAGTAGACTAAAGTTCACAAGTAAGTATACATAAAGTTTACCTGTGAGTTTAAAACTTGCAGCAAAATTATACTTATGTCCCAACTAGTTGGCAAGTGATTGTAGGAGATTGCTGGCAGTGTGAAATGTATTAATAAAACTTAATTTTGGGATGCTTAGAAAGCAGTGACCTGTGACCTTAGTCACCGTTCAGACATCTTAAAAATGTCTGAAAAATGAGTCTAGTCTATCATGACATTTTCATATTCATATAAATGTTCATAATATCTGTAAAACTTAAGAGATTTATTTGGTGCTAACACACTGAACTGTGGAAAGGAAAGAAAGATTAGGAATCAACAACAACAACAAATGATCAAAGATAAGTGGGAATGAACTAGGAAAAGAATCATGAAGGCTTCCTGCTGATATACAGCATCAGAAATAAAAAGGCCTTGTTTTTCCGTGTTCACGCTAAATAAAAGTCCACTCTGTGAGAATTGATGGTGTTAGACAGCTGATAAAACCAGATTGTGTTTGCAGTTGTGCTGGCAGTGCACGCAGATATCATATATCATCCCCAGTATAAGATCCCCCGTGTTTGACCCTGTGGCATTAACCAAGATGTCCTCCTGGTGTTTAAATGTGGACGTGTTCATCAGACAAGAATGTCTCTACTCCCCTTTCCCCCCACCTGTGTGTGAGGCTTGTTAAAACTTTATGGACATATGAAAGGTCTGGCCTGTCTTTCATATGACACGGATAGCTCAGTAAAGGTGCGAGAGGGTCAGCTAAATGTGCAGCGTGGTGTTATATTGAAGCGGGTCAGAACATGTAAGCGAACGGAGTTTCATTCCTTCCTGCCAGACGGAGTGTGTGCCCAGTTTGAAACTTCGATATCAAGCCTGGTGGATATTTCGTTAGGCAATAACCCACCCATACGTCAGTGTGTAAAAAAAAAAAAAAAAAAAAAAGTAGAGTGTGAATGTCACTTTACTTTTTTTTTAATGTCAGATTATATAATCTTAGCCTTTATACTTTGCCCTGGTTTTTAATTACTGGATATATTAGTTTATGATTTTATGGATGCCCCGAAGCACGAGTGAACATGTAATTTGCAGTGTGTACAGTATGTGTTCAATTAACCAGCTCTGATCTGATGGTGTAATTCATCTTTTAATTCATTTATATTTCCCCAGTTAAAACACTCAGTGTTTCCCTAGATAGTGTTTTTAATGCAGTGCATACTACACTGCAAATTAAATGCACAGAAATATCCACAAACCTGAAAAGCTCTACTCTTTATATAATTACATTTAAATGTGTTTTAATCTCACCCTTAACCACCGCCTTTTCCTGTAAGCTAGCAAACAATAGTCTCATTTGAGCAACTCCTGGTGCTGATATATGAAGTTAAACCCTACAGTTTCTAACATGCACTTGAAGCTCCAGCAGTGAGTCAGTCCCAGGAGTCTCCCATGTTAACATGCCCAATTTTATAGCAGAAATAAACATGGTTACTTGAACCCCCCCCCCCCCCAAACTGTTTTGGTCTAACACTTTCCTCCTTCCTAACAACTGTATTAAAAAAAACGTTACCTGTTTAAGCGCTAATATGATTTAAAGTTTGCATTTTTAGACATGCAGCTTCTTTTCACTGACAGGTGGATGGTGACACAGGTGGCTGTGGCTACTGGCACATGTACAGTCCAAACAGTCATGAAGGTCAAAGGTTTTTTTTCCTTTTTGGTTGTATAAAGGAGTTGAACTTTATCAAAACTTGTCCTAATTTTGTTTCTGAGAAAAAAAGTACATTGTTTAGATCATTTATATTGCCAAAAATATTCACTAGTCAGCTTCATAAGAAGACAGAGTGACATCCATCCCTAATCTGTTGGGTTTAATATGACCTCTTTCTGTTCCAACATGAAAGTGCACCAATGCACAAACTGTTCCTGCAAAGTTGGGAGCACCAAATTGCCCAAAATGTCTTAGCTCCAGTGAAACTAAGACGTTTCACTGGAATTACAGGCGCTGTGGAGAGCATCCTCACACAGAGCATGACATCGTGGTTTGGGAACAGCTGTGTGAAGGACCAAAAAGCTCTCCAGAGAGTGATCCGTACAGCAGAACGCTGCTGCAGGATTGCTCTCCCCCTGCTTCAGGACACCTACACCAGGAGATGCCAGACTAGAGCAGCGCAGATACTGAAGGACCCGTCCCATCCTGGCAACAAACTGTTCCAACTTCTGCAATCTGGTAGAAGGTTCCGCATCATCCGGGCAAGGACAGAGAGACTCAAGAGGAGCTTCCGCAAGCCATCTGGGCCCTAAACACACACACCCGCCCTCTCACATCATCTATAATTGACTGAGACAGGACTCTTCCAAACACTCTAAACCAAGGCACAATGTACATTCCAAATTCCTTTAATTTTAAATATGTTTATATTGTCTATCCTGTAAAATAGTCAGATGTCTATTCATATTAATGTACAGAATTCACCTGCCTCCTGCTACTACTGCACATTCACCCAATATAAATAAAGAAAATGTTCTTCCTCTGTTCTCCCCCCCCCCATTTTTGCACATGTCGAGGAGCGTGTCAGGCTACATTTCACTGTGTGTTATACTTGTATAACTATGCATGTGACAAATAAAGAACCTTGAACGGAACTTTTAATGATTCAGCATAAGGGTGCAACTCTTAAAAAACATCCAAAAAATCCCACTGTTTTTGGCACAGTAGTCAGACAAGTACTGTTCTTCTGGCAAAGATCAAACTCAGACTTGTCCATCCGACTGCCAGACGAAGCAATGTGATTCATCACTCCAAAAAACTTGTTTTTGCTGCTGTGAAGTCCAGTGGTGGTGTGCTTTACACCACTGCATCTGGTGTTTTGCATTGCACTTGGTGATGTAAGGCTTGGATGCAGCTGTTTGGTCATGGAAACCAATTCCACTATGCTCTTGACCCAGAGCTTCTGAACCAATCCAAAAGCCACATGATGTTTGGAAGTCTATAGCGACTTACTCTGGGGGTACTATGCTCCTCAGCAATAGTGCCTCTGTGATTTTCCCTCCTACCTACCTCATTGTGTCTGATTTGCTGTTGTTTCCAGTTGCTTCCACTTTGCTATAAGAACACTAGCAGTTCACAGTGGAATAGTTAGGAATGAGGAAATTTCACAAGTAGACTTGATGCACAGGTGGCATCACAGTACCATGCTAGAATTCACTGACCTCCTGAGAGCGACTCATTCTTTGACAAATGTTTGTAGAAGCAGTGTGCATGCATAGGTGCTTAATTTTATATACTGTAACGTTCACAAGAACCAGACGGTTGGGGTCTCAGTTTGTCCGTTTATTCGGCACATAAGCCAGCGGGTTGTTAACTCAGGGGGAAGCGCTCTCGAACTACACCTCTCTTCAGCCTGGCACACACACAGAACAACCAGGTCCCCCCACCCCTTCCTGTACACCACCCTCACTACTTCCTGCAGCCCAACCAAACATGAATCTTAAAGGAACAACAACAGTGTGCAGAGAAAACCAACATGTCACTGTCCAGTAACACTTAACCATCGTTACACTGCCCCCCCAGCAATAAGTTCCTCGTCCCCGAGGGAACGACACAGTCTCTGAGGCGGGGCGGTAGCCTACGTTCCCTCCTTGACCTCCTGAGCCCCTGAGGAGGACGCGGAGCTTCGGGGCTTTGGGGTGAAGAGTCCGAGGGGGGGGAACGCAGCCCCGGTCGGGGGCCCCTCTGAGCAGGGTCATGGACGCTCTGTACACGTCCCTCTGGAAAGGAGGGGAGGGACTGTCCTCTGTAGGGGGCCATCCGGTCTCTGTGCAGCGCTACTATCCTCCCCCTAGGAGGCAACTGCACCCTGTAAACAACCTCCCCCACTCGCTCTAGGACGCTGCAAGGCCCCACCCAGCTGCTATCCAGTTTAGGACACCGTCCCTTCTTCCTCTTTGGGCTGTAGACCCACACCAGCTCCCCAGCACGGAAGTGCCTCCCTTTAGTGGTGATGTCGTAATTCCTCTTTTGGCGCAGGCCTGCCTTCGCCAGCTGCTCTCGGGCGTAGGAATGTGCAGAATCCAGCCGGTCCTGCAGCTTCCTTGCGTAGTCCCGGCCCGGTGATGCCTCTGGCGCGTCCGGGGGTTTCCCAAAAGCCAACTCTGCAGGAGTTCTCAGCTCTCTCCCTAACATGAGCAGGGCAGGCGTACATTGGGTGGAGTCCTGCACTGCCGACCTGTAGGCCATGAGGGTAAGGGGAAGATGGTAATCCCAGTCCCGTTGGTGTTCTGAGGTAAGGATGGCTAGCTGCTGGGCCAGCGTCCTGTTAAACCTTTCCACCAGCCCATCGCTTTGGGGGTGAAGTGGGGTGGTGCGGGTTTTCTTAGTCCCAAGGCGTTCACACATGGCAGCAAATACCTTGGACTCAAAGTTACGCCCCTGGTCACTGTGGAGGGTCTCTGCTGTTCCAAAGCGGCTGAACATCCCCTCCACTAATACATCAGCGACCGTCTCAGCCTCCTGATCTGGGATGGCGTATGCTTCCGGCCACTTGGTAAAATAGTCGATGGCCACAAGAACATAGCGGTTTCCTCTGTCTGTGCGAGGAAATGGGCCCATGACGTCCACAGCTACTCGCTCCATTGGGGCTCCTGCTGGTTGCTGCTGAAGCTGAGCCCGGGACTGGTCTTGTGGCCCTTTGTGTGAGGAACATGCATCACAGCTGCGGCAAAAGTCCTCCACATCCCTCCGCTGTTGACCCCAGTAATAGCCCTGGCGGAGGCGGCGAAGAGTCTTGGAGACCCCAAAGTGGCCAGAGCCAGTGCTCCCATGGCAGGCTCCCAGCACAGCTGACCTCAGCGACCTTGGCACCACAACCTGCCACCTCTCCTCCCCCGTGGCAGGATCCTTCCAGGCACGCTCCAACACCCCCTCCTTCAGCCTGAGAGCTGCAAACTTGGCCCACAGCCCCCTGGTACAGATGGAAAACCCAGTGACCTCATCCCAAAGGGGTTGCTCCCCCTTCTCCAGCCACTGCAGGACCGGCAGCAGGTCTGTGTCTTGTTCCTGCCGTGCCCTCCACTCCGCTGCATCCACCACCAGAAGAACCCTGCAGGCGAGCTGTGCTGCTCCGTCTATTGTCGTGAGTTCCCGCTCTATTTCCTCTCGCTTCTCACAGTAACGGCAGCCAGCTGCAGCACATGGGCGGCGGGAGAGGGCGTCTGCGTTAGAATGGTGCGTCCCTGCTCTGTGCTCCACGGTGAAATTGAAGGCTTGGAGCTCCTCCAGCCAGCGAGCCACCTGTCCCTCTGGCTCCCTGAAAGACATCAGCCACTGAAGGGCAGCATGATCAGTTCTGACAACAAATGCTGTGCCGCACAGGTAGTATTTAAAGTGTCTCACCCCCGCCACCACAGCCAACAGCTCTCCTCGTGTGACACAGTAGCGCCGCTCGCTCCTGTTCAGGACCCGGCTGAAGTACGCCACCACCTTCTCCCCTTCCGGTCCAACCTGCGACAACACCGCTCCCAGCCCCACATTACTTGCGTCAGTGTCCAGGACAAAAGGCAGGGCGGGGTCAGGGGGGGCAAGGACTGGGGACTCTGTCAGCGATCTGTGGAGGGTGTCGAACGCCTGCTGACAGTCCTGGGTCCAGATGAAGTCACGGTCCTTCTGCAGCAGGTGGAAGAGTGGTGCGGCTATGGAGGAAAAGCCCTTCACAAACCTCCTGTAATAAGACGCCAGTCCTAGGAAGCTTTTGAGCTGTTTCTGGTCTGCTGGTGTGGGCCACTCGGTAATGGTGTGAATTTTTTCCTCCAAAGTGCTGATGCCCTCACGACCCAGCTTGTGGCCCAGAAACTCCACCTCCCTCCTCATGAAGTGGCACTTGTCGGGATGCAGCTTCAGGTCTGCAGCCGCCACCCTCTCCAACACTTGTCTCAGGGCATCCAGGGCAGCATCAAAGGAGCTCCCGTGCACTAGAAGATCATCCAGGTAAACCAGACACCGTTGCCGTGGGACGCCAGCCAGCACACTGTCCATGAGCCTCTCGAAGGTCGCAGGAGCGTTGCAAAGGCCAAAACTCAGGACTTTGAACTGCCATAGTCCCCTGTTAGTGCAGAAGGCTGTCTTCGGTCTGGATTCCGGGGACAGTGGCACCTGCCAGTAGCCACTCCGCAGGTCCAGGGTGGAAAACCAGGAGGACCCGGCTACTAAGTCGAGGGACTCATCAATCCTGGGAAGGGGGTAAGAGTCTTTCTTTGTCACTTTGTTGAGTGGTCTGTAGTCCACACAGAAACGCATCCTAGGACTTTTTTTCTTAGGCACCATCACCACCGCGGAGGCCCACGGGCTATCAGATGGTTCTATGATGCCCGCCTTCATCATTTCACACAGCTCCCTGTCTGCAGCCTCCTGATGAGCCAGGGGCAGGCAGCGGGGGCGCACTTTAATAGGCTGGGCATCCCCGGTCTCAATGACGTGCTCTACCAAGTGTGTCAAGCCAACATCACTTTCTTTCAGGGCAAAAATGTCACTAAACTCTTTTAGTACCTGCCATAGACTCTCTTGCTGCTGTGGAGTCAGCCCCTCACAGTTCTTTGACCAGATACTCCTCACTGCTGAGAGCCTCTCCTCCTCCGCTCGCTGTTCTGCTGGCGGGTCTGCAGGGGTCTCTGCGGTGGAGGTGGACGCCGCGGCAGATGCTGTGCAGACCGGGGGAGGAATAAGCGGCACCTTCTTCCCATCAGGGAGTACGAGGAGGCCTTTGCCTAAGTCCAGTACACCACCAATGGCTCGTAAAAAATCCAGCCCAAGGATGCAGGCGTCCTGCACGTCAGCCACCCAGGCAGCATAAGACACACCGAGGTCCCCCACCTTGAACTGGAACACTCCCTTCCCTCTCATTGGGGCCAGATCACCGGTCACAGTCTTAAGTTGCACGTTAGTCGGTTGTACAGCAGCTCCGGTTGGGACAATATCGGGTCGGACCAGCGTTGCATTGGATCCCGTGTCCAGCAGGGCCGTACAGGACACCCCCGCAATCGTCACTGGAACATGGCAAAAGCCGCCAACCTGGGTCCAGCCCACAGTGATGGCCGCACCGGGTGGAGGTGGTGTGGGGATGTCGTTCTCCCAGGCCCGTGTACTCAAGCCTACACGGGCCCGTGGGCGTTTCCCTGAACCGCTGCAAGCTTGGGGCACTGCCTGATGAGGTGTCCGACTTGTCCACATCCCCAGCAGCTCTGAGGTCGGCGGTGTGGGCCAGCCCGAGGGGAAGGCGACTGCAGCGAAGCTGTCTGCACCAAACTGCACAGGCCCGCTGGCGTCTCCATCTGTTCCACAGGTGCTGACACAGCCCTCACCACGTGTGCGTCGTCAGCGCCCCCAGAGGATCCTGCAAGCATCTCCCTCTCCAACGCTAGCTCCAGGGCTGCACTGAGTGTGGCCGGCCGAGCAAGCTGAGTTTGCATGCGGAGCTCTTTAGGGCTCAGGGCCTGCAGGAACTGGTCCCGAGCTAACTCCGCCTGCACTGATGGTGGCATGCTGTCATACGCCCTCCGGCAAAGGCACTCGACTTCATGGGCCAAAATGCGGAGGGGCTTACCTGGCAATCTGCGTCTGTTGTGGAACTCCGACCTCAGCAGCACTGGTTGGTTATACTGCCCGAAGCGCCTCTGAAGTGCTCCGACCAGAGCATTATAATCTCCCCTCTGCTCCTCGGTCAGCAGCAGCAGGCATGCAGCTGCATCCTCACACAGGCACAAAGCCAATTGGAGAGCTTTATGTTCCTCAGACCAGCCAGCTGCAACAGCTAACAGCTCGAACTGTGCGATAAACACTTCCCATGGCGTCTTGCCGCTGAACTTAGGCGTTTTTATATTCGCTGCAGCTTGCTGGGCGCCGCCATGTTTGTTTACATCACGTGACGGCGCGCCAAGCGAGGTCGACTCCTTCCCGCCGGAATCGCGGCCGCTGTGCGAACAGTTCCCGAGCCTAGTCAAACCTGGAGAAAATCCAGCCTCGGCAGACAGCCGCAGCGCCGTTTCCCCTCACTCCATGGGCGGGCGAGCGCGGACGAACCTCCCTCTCCTCCGTCTCCTTCTTAATCCTGCCCGGCAACATCCTCGTCTCGTAACGGCAAGCGTCGCCGGCAACAGGGTCTCGGGCGTTCTGGGGTTCTTTTTTCTTTCTTCACTTCTGACACCAATGTAACGTTCACAAGAACCAGACGGTTGGGGTCTCAGTTTGTCCGTTTATTCGGCACATAAGCCAGCGGGTTGTTAACTCAGGGGGAAGCGCTCTCGAACTACACCTCTCTTCAGCCTGGCACACACACAGAACAACCAGGTCCCCCCACCCCTTCCTGTACACCACCCTCACTACTTCCTGCAGCCCAACCAAACATGAATCTTAAAGGAACAACAACAGTGTGCAGAGAAAACCAACATGTCACTGTCCAGTAACACTTAACCATCGTTACAATACCTATGACCACACAAGTCATTGGAACGACTGGACTCAGTGATTTGGATGGGTGAGTCAATGTGTTTGGCAGAAACTCTCTGTATATTTTTTAAGGAACTGTCAGTTTTTCTGAAAATATTTTGGCAGACCAATAACATTTAATTTCACTGGTGTTCTCACTTTTATCTTAAATAATCAGGCTGTACCTAGGCATTATTTTCTTCCTCATAACAAACTTCACACAACAGACAACATTAATTTCCCCTACCCGACTTGAAGCTCAAAGCCTGTTGGGTCCTGTAAATTTTTATTGTCCTAAGTCACCAGCACAGGCATCCTCATTAACTGTTTTCAGCCGCATAAAAAAAACACATTTTGATTTATTGCATCAGGACGCTTCACATGGACCTGAATCAAGATAAACTGCATTGCTTACACGTCATCGAATGAAAGAAACCAGAGCTTAGCTTCACTGGCAAGCAAATTAAAGTTTAATTGACATAATTAATTTTAATCAGTTTATCATTTCAGTCATTTGTCACTTTCATCTCTTTGTGCGACTTCAGATTTTTCCTGACTTTGGAATAAGGTCAAAAATGTCAGACGAGTTTTAGGGAGATTTCTTTGAGTAGTTGTACCTAAATGTATGCGTCAACCAAGGAAAAAAACAAAACACTCACTCCTTCTCGAATCACTTCTCTCTACAGGAGGCTCATGATGCTTCAATAAAGCCAAAAACTAAACATGTTGTACTTGTGGCCAAGTTCTTTATAATTGTTGCTGGAGTTTTGACCTCGCCAGTGCTGAAAATGCTGAAAACTGTATGTTGTCTAATGTTTACCACCTTTTAGTACAATTTAAATGCTCCAAAATGCACTAGCAGCACAAACATGGTCCAGTTAGCTGAGGTGAAGACTAGAAGACATCTAGCAGCTACAGCCGTCTGTGCCACCATCCAAGTGTCAGTCAAAGAGGCTGCAACCCTAACTATAGGCCTTAACTTCATTCTAAAAAAGTTAAACTTTTACTCCCATACAGTTGTTATGCAGGGGAAATCAGTCTTTTTGTATCAAGCTGTAAACATGTTTAATTCGGCTTTAAAGTTGGACATTTTAAAATGGGAGCCTATGGTGAATGATTTACTGTTGGAGCCTCTAGTGGACGTTAGAGGGATGGCAGTTTTTCATGCTTCTGATACTTTTTCAGCCTCAGGAACAGCCATTTAGTTAGAACAATAACATTGACGAGGAGGAGTTTCTACATTCTTACCCATCGTGCACCCTTTCATAAAATCTCTAAGTATGAACAGAGGATGTCAAACTGCAAGCGGG
The DNA here is from genome assembly GCF_963969265.1 of Rhamphochromis sp. 'chilingali'. NCBI lineage: Eukaryota > Metazoa > Chordata > Actinopteri > Cichliformes > Cichlidae > Rhamphochromis > Rhamphochromis sp. 'chilingali'. Next base: position 8,886,965 of record NC_137941.1, read on the forward strand.
TTCATGACCTGGCCAAGATATCAGCCCAGCCCTGCCCTGCCAGGACGCCATCGCCTCCACCCCTGCTGTGTCCTCTTGGCCTGCGCCGAGGCTTGGAGGCCAGCCGGTGCAGAGGGGTCCAGGTGTTGTGAGTTAGAGAGCGTCACTTCAATAACATCAGTGCAATCAGAACCTTACACAGCTCACACAGCGGGGCCGCCTCCTCTGCCGAGAGGTGTGAACAGCCGGTCACAAATTAGTCGCTCTGCACGCCTCATCCATCATCCCTTTCGTGCGTTTGTACATTCTCTGTCTCCTTCCTTCCGGCCTGCGCAATCATTCTGAATATTGGCTGAATTAACTACACAATAATGGAGAAATACACAATTTAAACCCTTTTTTCCCCCTTTCTTTTCCTATTTTTAAAATGAGTCTTGAGGTCGCAATTACTCGTCTGATTAAAGACAGAAATTACAGCTTCATTAAGTGGCATTTAGAAATGCCTCTTGAATGCATCAATACTTGGGTCAGAGCGCCTATTTGTGGTTTTAATATAACAAACACAACAACTTTGGAGCCATAATACAATCAATCAATAATCAAGATCATGTGGTCATTGATTTGTTGAAGCTGCTGTATCAAAGGCTTTATGTGTGGGTCCTATAGTATGTGCTCCCTGGTGGTTTCTTCTTTGTCCTCATGTATACGAATTGTTTGTGCATTTGTGGTCAGCCGTGGTCTGTTTACTTGGACTGTTTATTTGTTCGTGAGTTTTTAACATATATGCTTCTAGCAATGTAGCAGAGCACACCAGAGGCAACCAAAGGATAAATAAACCATGGAGGGAAATGTGCATTTGACCATTTCCTCCCCCCATCTCTCCACAAAGGCTAAGTGCACTCACTCATGGTCGATTTTCAACTCAATAAACTGGATATTTCTGCGATGACACACTGACTGCAGATGCCCCGTGCGGGCAGAAATCTAGCAGTAATGCATTTCATATTGTGCACAAACACAGGGGCGCAGGGATATACATCCAAGCATACACAAGGGCATGTGTTCTCTTTGTGTCTGTTTCCTGTTTAGAAAGGGATATTATGGCTCTTCATGGGAGACAGAGTGTTATGGTGGGAGGGAGGTGGGAGGCTGTGTTATTGTTTTTGTGAAAGTTGTCAGCTACTTAGGGTCATAACTCTCACGTGGCAGCGTGAGATGATAGACATTAAGATAGTGTGCCACTTGTGAAAATTTAACATCTCATTTAATCAGAAATGAACCAGAGTGAAAGACAAGGTCACATGTTTGTTCTTTATTCATCTTGTGTTTGGTGATTTTTAGAAGAATTCACAGAGTAAATTATAAAATAATCTAATTACTCTTTACTGCATTTATTTATTGAATTTTATTGTCTGCGTATGTAAGATGCATGGAGCTTCCAGGTCAGAAAAAGTGAAGGGACTTTAACCTGATTTCTTTCTAATGACCAGCAGGAGAAACAGGAAGTACACTGGCTGCAGAGAGGCCACTCCATCTGTGACCGCAACAAACACTTTCGCGATGAGTTTATGGTCTCAGTCACTAGTTTTAAGTTGTATAAAACATGATGTGACATTCAAGAGTATGAGCTCGGTCCACATTGCAAGCAAAAAGTCAGACTCGTTCCTAATTAGCACTGGACTCCATCAGGTTGATTCTCCACTGATTCTGTTCGTAACTTTTATGAGCAGAACTTCTTAGCCAGAATAGGAGGGTGACCCACATTCTTGGTGGGTCATGATCATGCCTTCACTGAGGGATATGGTGCCTCTATCTGAAAGCAAAGATTTTGATTTACTGGAATTTACAGATCTTTATTTCTAACCTTACCTGTGAGTAAGACTTGTGGGTGGTAACCCAAAGAATAAGATCAAGGCTACAAAAGGGCTTTGACTGAAAGTTGTCTGAGCTGAAGCTTAAAGATAGGGTGAGGAACTCTGGAGGCATCGGCCTCGTGGATACCTCGTGTGTATCCTAGGTAGCGTTGCAAATGTGGCCAACCCAGAGAAAATTATAAGTGGACTAGTTCTCAAAGCATTCATGCACATGCCAATGAACGCATCACAGAGCAATTTACCCAAGGATTCTTTGATTGGAACATTGAACCATTGACCTTCTGATTTGTAGATGACCTGCTCTAACTTCTAAGCCACAGCCACCTCAAAGCCACAGGAGGTGGAAATGTCTCCAAAATATCCGTCCAACTCCAAGAAGAGCTTTGTCAATCTAGTGGTGACCAAAAAAAGAGAGGCCAAGACACCTCAGCTTGGACCAGGAAATGGTAGTGGATGGATTGATGACTGGATGAATGGATGGATTGATGGTGAGTACCATTACTGCCAAAACGAAAAGTCCAGATACAAGTTACATGCAGTGTCTCAGTTTCTAAGTCAGATGCTTCAAGATGAGGCTAACTATGGTTGTTGTCATGGTTGCTACGTCCGTCTTAGAACATTTCATCATTTTGTGATAAAAAGTTAATGACATCATAGTTTTCCCAACATGTTCTGATCTAGATCATTTATATTTATATCATACTAAAACAGTATTTGCCAAGAAGCACTTTCTTCCTTAGCCTACCTCTGTTGGTTACCAGAAACTGCAGTCATATAAACTGATTACATGATTGTTCCAGGTTTCTTTTTTCCTTTCTTTTTTTACTTTAACTGAAGGTAAAGGGATTCTGTTTGTGATGATGGCTGCGTAAAAATAACATATGAAACACTATCCTCATAAAACACTGTAGTTCCACTGAAAAATACAATTATTAAGAGTCATAGAATAGTTTCTAGTCTGGGCAAAGTGGCCCCTAGAAAAAATAAAAAACAAAAAAACAAAATCTGTTGAGGGCTCCTACTGACCTCCTTCCTCCCACACTCATTGCATTGTGTATGTACCCTGTTAGCACTTATCAGGCACAATGCACACAACAAACTACCCATGGCAGCTTTGTTGTGTTTGGCCCAAAGTACCAAAAACGTTGTATTTTTGCTCATCTTAAGAGTTCTAAAAGTTTAAAACAGCGAACTTTTCTCTGTATCCTACTCCTCTCATATATCCAAAGACTTTTCATAATGAAAAATATAAAAAGGTTCTCTGCAGTCCTGCAAATACATTTTCAGGCATCATTAAATTATACATTATTGTCTATAGTCCAAATCGTATTTAATCTCCTCCAAAGAAAGGCATGAATTCATGTCCCTTTTCTTTGAATAACCCCTTTAGCCTTTTAGCTATGGGAACAATGAAAGTACACTGGAGGACAAAGCATCTTAGAGTCCTTCAGCTCTCTGAGGTAGACTGTGTAGATCTCTAATAAGGGAACACTTACTAAATACAGTCACAGTATTTTATTTTTATTTTTTATTTATTTTTGCACCCAGTATGAATTTGGATGGAAACACACCCCAGTTAGGTGACCTTCAGTACACTTTCAGCCAAACCGCCCACAATGTCTTAACATATACTTTTGCCTACTGTAAATTTGGAGTATATTTATTGCCAGTTGTTGAAAAGATCATCATCATTATCAATATCATCAATGATTACACAATTGAAAGATGATTACATATTTATATACAGTGTACAGCTTCCATGCAAATATTATTTTATCTCTGACACCTTCATCCTTGTCATCACCCTAAAAAATTTGCACATTCGTGTATTTCAGCGGCCGAGCCCGGTCTGAGTTAACACATCTCACTCGCCACATTTCCCACGTTCCTCCGAGCTTCCCCCGAATGGGAACACAAACCACAATATGGTAGCGTATCGAGCGTGTGTATGCAAAATAAAAGTGTTCCAGCTGGTTGCCAAGCCTGGATTCACTTTGTAATCCCAGTCTTTACCTTCAGGCTGACTTCCATTATGTTTTCACACGTTAGCACTTTCATCCTCTCTTTTCTGCTTCTCCATTTTTCGCTCTCTGGTTTAGCAAGAGGAGAGGGGGTAAAAGAGCCCAGGGCGGGCCACCTGTGCGGTTGTGTTGTTTCTTGTGTAAATCAGTAATCAGAGGAATTAACTTCTGTGTGAATGCCTGTGAGAGAATAGAAAATGACGTGTGAAGGAAAGACCACACTATATATTTGTCTGCGTATGAGTGTTTAGGTTTTCCACTGGCTGGATATTTCATCATTCCACATTGCTGCACATTACTTGCTTCTTCATCTTCGGCTTCATTAAAGAAACTCATCCATAAATGCAACAGCAGAAAATGACTTTGCAGAAGAATCACAACATTATAGTGTTGTTGTTCATTTTCTCTCACAGCAAGTTTATAATTGTTCTTTTTCTGAAAATGCTCTAAATCTATTCCTATAAATTACTGCAGGTCAGACTGCGCAGAGAGCAGATGGAACAGATTCCCTCGCACTTTGAACACTGTAAATGCAGCCTGGTGAAGTCATGAAATCCATTAGTTTTTTGGTTTTTTGTGACAGTCAATGCGACTTTAAATCTAATTTCTTCCAGTCAGAGCTGGGCTTGTTTCTCTCTCTGCATTTTCTTTTCTCATTTAGTGGCACCACTTATCCAAGAAACATCAGAACATGTGGATATTTAAACCAAATGGCTCCAAGTACTTTTTGTTTTACTTTGTCTGTGCAACAACCTCAGTGCTACAGTAGCCTGCAGTATATTACATGACTTCCTTTCATGTGTCTCCTGTTCTCCTGGCTGATGGTAGGTACAGTAATTCCTGTGAGCTAAAAGCTTAGGCTGCAGACTGCTCTAAATGCTTGCTTTAACACAGTTTTTCTACTCTAATCTTTGTAATGTCACAGAGAGGTGACCGCAGGTACAGGAGCCCCACCCACTTCCTGTTCAAGCCTAGCCCTATATCTGTGAGGGGCAACCAATCAGACAAAGCTTAAAGGAAGGATAGTCTTAAAAGGGGAGGGGCTTAAAATTAGTTCTTTCAAACAGGGGACGGACTGAGGAGATGCTTTTGTGAATAAATAAGGATTATTTTGCAGTATGACTCATACAAAGCTGCACAAGTAAAGTTCAAGGATTATAATTATGGAGCTGAAAATGAACAGAAGAGGCCACTAATATATAAAAACTGCATCCATACAACAAGAAAAAAAGCAGTAGGTGGGATGTTCTGGTTGTTAACATTACAAAGAATCTTGCCTGTTCTAACAACTGTCCCGGTCTGTTTTTATGTCTCTGAGTTCTCATCCCACAGCATCAAATGCGGATGTTTTCTCAGATGTTTCTGAGGTTGGAGAGATGTTTTTGGCTTTGGATAATTGTCCTCTGTTGAATAAGGACAGAAGAGAATAAGTTACATGTTTATCATGTTTATCAACCATGAGACATTGGTTTCTGTTTCATTAGGGAGCTTTATGTCTTGAACTTTGTTTTTGCTCGTTATTCTTGTTTCACTGGCTGGTTTATTGGGCCTGCTGGATTTGGATCATTATGGGTCCAAAACATTTAAGCTGCCTGAGAATGTAGGAATTTTTCACACAATCACAAATACACCCTCACAAGTCCAAAGAGAGTTTTCCAGGAACAAATAACCATACGGAAGTTTATCACAGAGCTTTCTTACTATCATGGTACTGATGCTGAAGTAGATAGAAGGTAAACTTTGTGAAGTAAATGTACTTTATATTGTAGAGCATCCAAAGATAAACTTAAAAGTAGAGAGAGTGAACAGTCATAAGAGCTGTAAATTTACTATCCATGTCATCTTGAGTCAACAGTTCAGCATCCAGGGGAAGAATCTTATTAACCAAACACTCAATATTACTCTCAGTGTAAACACTCATATTGATTAATTGTGAAACAGTTGTGGAAGTTAGAACATTGCAGAATACAATGAAGACCACAATAAGAGCAGTGCTGCAAAACGGATAAACAAGTCTGATGGTAAGAGACTAATTAATACCCCCAATGATTTCTTGGTTTGTGCAACTACAGGAAAGCTATTTTTCAATGTCACAGCAAGTTATTACCAAGTTGAGAGGTTCAGTTCTACCTAATTAAATTTATTGAGGAGTGGTTTTTTGTTTTTTTTTGGAATTCACGTAACATGTACACTTAATATGTAAAAGTGGGGAGACAACTTAACCGCTGATATTAATTAATATATGCACATACTATGGAAAAGAGAAAAATGTACATAGATTCTCGCCATGAAAGTGTTAGCATGGTCCGCTTTTAAATGTCTGGTTCTAAAGTCCATGGGAAAATTCAGTAACAGTAAAGATGGTAGATATCATGTCCCTGCCCTCAAAGCGCTAATAAACTGGAAACTGGGGAGCATATATGAATATGCTAGCTTAGTAAAGCTAACTAATAAAGGTAACAATATTTATTGTCTGTTGTATTAACATGAATTAGCATGGCACTGGTTCAGCGCTGTGGTTAAACAAGCAATGAAGTCATGATGTTTTGTAACTTTGAGTAACTTTAGATAATATGTATAAAAATGCATCGTTAACTTTATTTTTGGAGAAGTCACCAAACCTTTAAAGTCTTTTTTTATGTGCTGATAACTACTGGAGCTTGTTTAGAAAGGGGCTTCAAAATAACTGACCAAATGCATTGAGAAGATGGCTTTAGATTGTCTCGCAGAAGGACTTTTGTGGAACTATGTAGATGAGAATAGGATTGCATCATCTGACATCTCAACCACACTAAAGGAGAAAAAAGTCAATCATACACGTTAAAAAGACACCACACTTCACACTTTAATACCAAATGTAACTATAATACCTCAAACCTTTGTTACCAGGTGCAAACAGGAACTTGTAGAAAATACTTAGCAGAACCTAGACAAAGCTAACTTTAACCAGATCAGTGTACTACATGGTGAATCTAGTCCATGGATAAATTAAACCAACGTTCACCATTGTTGGTGGCACTCCCAAAGCACGTCAGTAGGAGCTGATTGTTCTAACCTGCCGTTTTTCTGCTGAAACGTGCACAGTCTGACCATGAACTTTTAAGAACCCAGCAGCTTCTCAAGGTAAGTAAATGGGTCTTTGTCGCTGGCATACCACTTCTACTGCTCCACCTATAGCTTAGGATTTTCAGCATATGTTCTATTTATACATTACATCAGCTCCTAGAACCAGCTACATGCCTTGAGCATGTGGGAAATAGTGCTGAGACCTTCCCTTCGCTCTGTCGATTTTGAATAAATACGTGGAAATGGAAAGCAGAGCTTTGGGTCTGGGGAGGGATCTTGAAGACACCTATTCGTTGTGAGTGTTAGAGTCCCGCAGGGGGGGGGTTCAAAAGCCCACTCCATCGAGATTTGTTTGGCTAACGGCACCAGTGGCCATCTTTTCTTCCTGATCAGAGAGGGAACCAGTGGGGAGGAACGGGAGAGAGAAAGACGAGGGTAAGGAGGAAAGGGTGCATACAGGTGTAAAAGTATTTTTAGCTGGAATCAGAGCCAGATTTGACAGCAAAGAGCTTTTTTTTTTTAACACGCGTGTGTTTCAGAACAGACAATGAGCTTACGTGTTAGTGCGTGTGTGAGGAATTCTTGTCATGTGTCACTCGAGCCCGGAGGTGTGAAAGAGAAACGTGCTAAGCAGCAATATATTAGACGAGGGATTCAGTCACACTTCACTCACACACATTCCTGTGCTACATTTTCAGGCTTTAAAGATGTTCTAAAGTTTTTCTACTACTAGAAACATTAGATTTTCAGAAAAAGGAAGAAACATGAAAGAAAACTGTATAATAATCCACTTCTCATCCCAGTATCTATTATTTGAACAAACTGAACACGGATGAATGAATGACTGCATACACTCTAATAACAGCAATATTAATCGCTCAGCCAAACTAGTCTAAAAATAGGACACCAGCCTCCATGTGACTAGGAATAATCGCTGGTTATTTAGTGATTGCACTGGATATTTTTTGCTGTTAGAGCCCAATTGTAAGTAGTTGTAGCAACCATCTGGTTGTTTGGTGGAAGGAAACCTGTCTCCAAACAATTCTGGTCCAACTCAGTAGGACTGTAATCACTCTCAGATTGACTGCAATGCATTGCAGTCAGAGTTCTTCTGCGGTGTACAACTGTTTTACCAACTGGTTGTGTTCTGGTTATATTTTCCTGTCATTTTGCACTTCAATCTCTGTCCTGCAACAACTACAGCGCTATTTCTAAATTTCTCTTTCAGATTGTTGAGGTTCCGACTGGACTTTGAAAGGAAACAGTTAGAAATATAATAATTAATTGGAATTTCTTTGTTTGTCTTGTGTTTGTCTTAATCTTCAGAAACATCAGAATAAAAAAAGATAAAGTTTTGAAACAAGATTCACTAATAGTTTGTGCTTCATTGAATTCATTCACCTGTTACATAAATTGTATGGTTTAGTGCACATTGGAAAATTAGTATGCTATCAGAAGAAAGGCATCAGAAACATTGCTTGCCAAGTAGGAGCATTTTATGCATCTGTGAGAGATAAAATGGGGGCTATGTAGGGATGGGTATTGATAGGATTTTAACGATTCCGATTCCATTTTCGATTCTGTTTAACGATTCGATTCCTTATCGATTCTTTTTTTTTTAAAAAGGAGAACACTAAAGTCGATTAGCTTAGAACTTTGTTTTATATCTTCTCTTTGAACAAGATAGAAATTTAGGAATAACATGGCCTTACAAACCCAACAGTGAGATCTTTTTTTTTTTTTTTTTTTTTTTTTTTGAAGTGACATCAGAAACAGCAGCATGTGACATCACGTGATGGCGGAGCTTCAGTTCATCCTTTGTCATCCTTTTTTTTTTTTTTTTTTTTTTTTTTTTAATAGGACAGGGGGAAAGAATGAAAGAAAGAGGGGGAGAGGAAGAAAGAAAACCAAAGGGGAGAAGAGACGGTGAGAAGGGGGGGAAGAGAGAAAAAAAACAAAAAACTCCTGGGTCACCTGTATGGAGAGAAAGAAAAACAAAACAAAAAAAAAAAAAAACAGGGGAGACAGCAAACAACAAAGAGCAACATAATAATAATAAAAAAAAAAAGCACCATCACAATAAACTAGCTAGTCATAGATATCAATAGTTACTAAATAATAAACGATATTGTGCAGCACGCAAGATAGACAGCGCACAGTGTGCTTTGAGGCAGCAGCCAAGAAAGCTGTAGTCCGCATCTGTGAATACCCATGTGTACACCTGTGTGCATACCTGTGTGGATCAGCGTGCTTGCATTCCAAAGGTTTCTCCATGTAATGATCTGCTAGAGAGTGTGGGGAGCCACAGCCCTGTCCTCTATGGTATCAAGCAGGTATGGAGGAGATCAAAACTCCAGACATCCAGAGGCCCCCAGAACACAAGAGACCAAGGAAGACCCACAGAGGGGCAGCCGCGCCACTGTCCCAGTAAGAGCTAAGGAGAGTCCCAGATGAGAGCTCATTCAGCAGCCGCGGAGCAGAAGCCAGGGGGAGTTGCAGTGACGCGCCCGTGAGCTCCGCGGGCAGCCAGCTGTGCCTGAGTGACCGAGCCCCAGGCCGAGAGGCCGGGGGCACCCCACCTCCAAAGTGGCCCGAGCGAGCCCCAATAAGCGGCCACCAAGGAGTGAGCCGGTGTGTACCCGGACGCCCACCCCCAGATACAAAGAACCACCAACGCACCGATACCTGAGGGAGTCCGCCACCGGCAGGGGAAGTGGTGGTGGGTGGAGATAGGCCTCCAAACCTTGGAGGGCCCGAGATGTCCCCAGAGAGGTGGCGTCTGATACCCAACCTGACATATAGACACAGACATACAGGCACACACAGACACAAACATCCATTCCCACCCTCATGCTCTCATATGTACTTCACACTCAACCGACGTGGAGACAGACATAAAGGGACGCTGTATACACGATCACACTCCCCAAGCGTACTCTACTAACCGGGTCTAGGTACCCTTGCCCCTGGAGGGGGGAACTGCACCCAGACCCAGGTGGTGTTACCCTTTTCCCTGCGGTGGGGAGAGGCAGACCGCCCCGACTCCGCAGCAGCAGGGAGGCCCCAGACCGCAGTCGGACGGCCCACTCCTCCTAGCCCCCCCGCTCCAGTAGGCCGCAGAGAATGGGGGTGAGAGAAGACTCCAAGCCTCCCTCCACCCGCTCATTGTAGTGTTGATGCATGTGTGTTCTAAGGTGCAATTAAAACCCAGGAGGGCATAGAGCTACCTGCCAGAGAGCAGCAGGTAAGCGCATAGTCCCTCCTGCTAGCCCTCAATGTCTACATGTATTTAAAATTGAGAGGTGGGCAACGACGCCAGGGGTGAGGCGTACACCCCGATGGTAACTTGGACTCCGTGTATCGTGCCCACCCCCAAGATCCTATATGTATGTGTAATGAGGGTGTGAGTAATGTGAATGTCTAAGTTGTGGGATAAAATTGAGGCAGAGGCAGCCAGAAGGGGACAGAGGGGGGGGTAGCCTCCTCTGCATCCTGGTGACATACCCATACTCCAAGGCCCTGCATGTGTGGGTGGTTGTGGTGGAGCAGGAGGAGGGAGGCAGCTGGAGATGGGGAGGGGCAGGTGACCCCTCCCTGGGGCCAGCTCCCCCGCTGACCCCAGTAGGCACTCCCACACTCCGCGACCCGCCAGGGAAAGGGGGGCCCAGGCCCATCCAGACCGGGGCCCAGCGCAGCAGCGCCCCCCGGCCCCACAGAGCCAGGGACAGTCCACCCAACCCCACCACAGAGAAAACTGCACCCACCCCACCATCCACTCGTCTTCCAGACTACATGAGACAATAGACGCCCAGGCTGAGATCTTCCTCCACCTCTCCTGTATCTCCCCCTCCTGCAGAGAGTTCCTGAGGGGAAGAAAGCTCCTGCAAGGTGTAACAATCTCCCCCACCGGTTGAAGAGCCCCACAGGCGACTCGACACACCGGCGGCACCCTGCGCCAGGGATGGGCTCCCATGCACCCACCCGCCCACAACCCCGGCAACACACAAACCAGGACCCAAGGCCCCGAGGCCCAGCCAGGGCCCCGGCACAGAGATGGAGCGCCCCCAGACCCTCACGCCCATCCCGGACCCACCCAGGGGCAGACAGGCTACCAGGTCAGTAACCCACGTCCATCACCACAGACCCTCCCCTAGCCCCGCTGCACGCAGCCACAAGATGCCTCCGGGGAACCCCCCGACGCCCTAAGCCTGTCCCTGCCCCCACACCAATCACAACATTGAAGGCGGGACCAAACTATGACCCCCCACCCCCACTAGGTGATGGAGCCGATCAAAGGAGCCCAGAGCAATTGATCTGATGTGGTGGCCGAGGCTGTATCAAAACTAATGTAATCTAATAGATAATTTCTATATTGGTTAGAATTAAGATTGTTTTTATTTTTCCAGTTCATGAGGACAGTTTTCTTGGCTATGCATAGGGCAGTGAAAACCATATGGGCTAAATTGTTTTCTGAGGTGACATTATCTAAGCTGCCCAACAAACACACTAAGGGGGAAGTTGGAATGTTACATTTCAGACACTTTGATAAGTCTTCACATATCTCGTGCCAAAACTTCTGCACTGGTGGACAGAACCAAAGAGCGTGAATGTAATTGTCTGGTGTATTGCCTTGACAGTGTGAGCAGTTGTTGGAAGATGTAAAGCCCATCTTGAACATCCGATGACCTGTATAGTGCACTCTATGTAGTATTTTGTATTGTATTAATTGCAGACTGGGATTTTTAATCAATTTAAAAGTTTTTAAGCATACCTGAGACCAGAAGTTTTGGTCTAAACTGACTGATAAATCTGCTTCCCACTTTGCAATAGGAAGGGATATTGATTCATCTAATTTAGAGAATGTTCTATATATTTTAGATAATAATTTGGGGGATTTAAGAGTAAGGAAATGTGCCGCACTTGGTGGTATTTGTAATTCAACTTGACTGAGGTTAAATTTCTTTTTTATTATGGATTTAATTTGTTGATATTCTAAATTTTTTTTCTTGTTGATCCCATATTGTGCAACTAGTCTGTCGAATGGGATCAATTCTGTTCCCTCCAATATATGTTCTAAGTATTTAATTCCTTTACAACTCCATTCTGGGAAGTTAATCATATTATTGTTTTGTAATATGTCAGGGTTATTCCAGATAGGAGTACGTTTGCATGGGATTAGTGAAGACTCCGTTATTTTTAGATACTCCCACCATGCTGTCAGAGAGAAGCTGATGTTGATACTTTTAAAGCATTCATGTTTTTTGATGTTTGAGCTAATAAATGGTAGGTCTGAAATCTCTAGATCCTTGCATAGTGCCTGTTCAACATCTAGCCAAGGTTCATCTAGGAAGGTATGTTTTGACCATTCTGAGATGAACTGAAGCCTGTTGGCTAAGAAGTATTGGTGAAAATTAGGCAGATCTAATCCAACAGTGAGATCTTAAGAGATCCACAGCCTTCGGCTCTTCAATGGGGTGTCACAGGGTCCCCAGGAAAAAAAATGTATATGTAAAATAATAAAATAAATATTCTCCTGTAGCAATAACAAAGTTTAACATAAATTATTCTGTAGCAATTACACAAGAATATCCAGTAATGTCCTGCCTACAATTAAACACATTCACTTACCAAAGTGTAATCGGGGGCATCTGCTGTGGCAAATGGGTGCAAGCCTTTGACCACAAACTTAGACACTGCTGGGTGACATTCGTCTATCCTGGCCTGAAAGGAGACGCTACCGGTAGACTGCAGCGAGAACTGCCAGCATCTGAGCCAGCCTCTGTCTCTCTCATCATGGTTATCTAAATGCAACGCACAGTAATAGCAGGTTTTGTAATAAGGTAAATCGCGCTAACATAATATGCAATGCTAATTGATTAGTTACCTGCAGTATTAACGGGAGAGGACGTGGAAACGCTACCGCTGCTGCTGGGTTGAGCTTCGCTAGTCCGGAGCGGATCAAAAACACGACATTCGTTGAAAGCAATCGCGTGTTTTTTGAGCAAATGCTTTTGCATATTCGTAGTGTTTCCTCCCTTTGATGAAATCTCTACTTTGCAAGTATTGCACGTTGCCCTGTTGTGATCCTTTCTCATAAAGTGTAACCAAACTTTTGAGCGTTTGTGCCGCTCAGGCGCCGTGTTTCCTACTGGGTAAAAGACGCTACTCAACGTGATGACGTCATTCGGGGCGACTGGAATCGATAAGGGAATCGTTTTTAAAAGTGGCAAACGATTCCAAGGAATTGAAACAGTGGGAACCGGTTCTCAACAAGAACCGGTTTTCGATACCCATCCCTAGGGCTATGGCACAAAACGTTATACTAACCCAACCAGCAGATATACATGAGCCTGCTCATACAAAGAGCTTTACAGCCTTCCTCGAGCTGTATGTTGTTCAGTGGTCCTTCCTGCAATGTTGTATATTTTAGTCCTTTTTAAAAATTAATTCAGGTTTAACTCCCCTATTCTCAAACTCAGGACCTCCTGCACAGTGAACGAAAATCTGGTCAGGTTATCTCCAAGACCTTCTTTCCCACATCTTTCTCAGAAACACACTTAAGGTTTGCTTTCTATTTGTTTCTTTCTTATTGATTAGAAAATCATTTATTTCTTGTTACCATTCTATGCACACTGCGGATATTTACTCACAGTGAGGATGACTAATTCAGGTCGTGCTTATACACAAGACAGGAATCCGGTATTATAACTCAATAAGACACATGAGCTAATGAGCTCTGTGATAATCAATGCCATGCTTTTACATAGATACTTGGTTTTTCTGTATCTCACTTTAACAGTTTTTTTCTTCAGCCAATAATAAACTTTCCCCTGATTATTCATTATTCATTTGAACCTGCACAAATTCTTCTCTCTGAAAGGAGAATAAAAGATAAATAAAAGAAACACACTGATCTGTAGTGAATAAATGTGAGAGACAATAATTTATTCATTTTCATTGCTCTCTCTGAGCTTATTCTCTTTGAAAGGTTCAACTTACAGTTCAGCCTCACATACAAAACACTGTTGAAGGATAGTCCGCAACACAGGACCTCGGATCCAAGACCAGCTGAGCAGTGCATGCACCTTTGAAGGATGGTCATTTAAGGAATATTGAAAGTGAAACCTGCTTGTAAACTGACCTACATGAAATACTATATACCCTGTATTTTTTTGATGGATTGGAAAAGCTGAGAACTCATGAGAGCTGCTTTGGTAGGAGACGCCTAGGGTGTAATAGAGATTGTCTGCATTGATGAACATCAGTTTTTATCAAAGAACAAGATCTCAATCAAAGATGGTTTAGCAGCTTATCAGATTTACACGAGAAGCATAACGCTTTGAAGTCTAAGCCACCATAGGTGCTAACCCTAACCCAGCCCTAATTCTATGTTTTCAGGGAAATAATTTACCAAGGTTTGTTTGGAAAAAAATTAATAGTTTTTTTATGTGTGTCAGAATATTGTCTTTGTTTTCTGATTATTAATAAAATATAAATAAAAAAGTTAATAAAACAGTAAATTCAATATTCTGATTGATAACAAATAATTAATGATGTACACCAATGACATGTCGTAATCACAAACCCTTTTGAAACCCTAAGTTGTATCCGATGCTGTTGTCAAAACAACCTCTGACATGTTTGATTGGTACCACCGTTTCTGCTCATTCATGTCCAGCTACTTTTTCCTTCTACCATGTGAACAAGCTGGAAGAAACCTGGTCAGGACAAAGAGGAAACCCTCACTTCCGGGTGTAGCTCAGGTGGGGGTGGGTCACCTACTAACCGGAAGGTTGTTGGTTCGATCCCAGTCTACTCCAGTCTGCATGCCAAATATCCTTGGGCAAAATGCTAACCCCATGTTGGTCTGTGTATGAATGTTAGTTAGACTAAAAACCTGGAAAAGTGCTTATGTGAATGGATGAATGAAAAAGTTGTATAAAGTGCTTTGAGTGCTCAGAGTAGAAAAGCGCTATATAAGAACCAGTCCATCTACCAGCTAGCGTTTCATGGAGCATAGAAACACAAGTTCAGTACACAGAAGATACATCTTGGCTTTGCACAGTTGCGTAGCCTACAGCGTTGGATCCACATTGGTTCGAAGCAGAAATATAAATTAAAGCTATAATAGCCTGAATAAGATGTCAAAGAAGAACAAGATGTGTTTTTAGACTTGGGTTTCAGAGAGAGGGAATTCTGGCATTATGTGACATTTCATAATAGTCTTGCAAGAAAAGTATAAAAGAGCAGTTTTTTGACTTAATGTGACAATATTTCAACATGAAAAAAGGCTATGTCAAAAAAGGTTGAAACTCTAAAACAATCCAAAAATGGGTTTGTTTCTAAGGTTGAGAATTAACTTTTGAAGCGTTTAAGGATATAAGAAGGTCTAGGAGTATAAATCCTCAAAGACCAATGTGCTGTCATAGCATGGCATTTAAATGGCAAACCACTTTTTTGCCCCATGTCTGTGAATTTTTAACTTTTTGCGTGTGTTTTAGAGGTGTTCAGATGACACATGAGAAGGTTAGGCTTAGGGCTTCCGTTTGGGTGAGGGTGTCATTGTTTGAGGCTGCATAGAATCAAATGACAGAAAATACGCCAAGCTCTAAAGGTTCAGGAAATAAAACGTGCATTCCAAATATTGATCTGCTCTCCTATTTATTCAGTTTTAAACAAAAACAGGCTTAATATGCACACATAGAACTGCACCAAACATGTTTTCCTCCTCCTTGTTGCACCAGTACCCCAATTAATTGTAGGAGCTTTTGAGTTAAAGGTAAAAACATCACGTTTTTTTATCTGTTTTCTTGCTGGGTTTATGTTTGCATTCTTATAATGACGATTTATTATTTTTAATTAACATACACACTATATGTGATCTACAGATAATCAAATTAAAGTCATTTTAAAGATGGTGACATCTTTTGAAATGCACTGGTTTCAGCAGCAAGACATAACTTTTACTTTAAAGGGGAAATTGTCTCCATTTCCAGTTTTTCCTTTTTACTTATTTTAGTTTCACAATTGTACTGTGATTAGTTAGGATATGTTTGCTGATAAGTTGGTATTTGCCATGCAGATTATGGCAACCGCAGCAGTCTGCCTGAAGTCAGAGCAATCACAAGGAAGTTTTGGGTACGGGACAATGCTTTACAATTTGTTGGGGAATACACGTTTTTTTCCTGGTAACTGGAGGTTGCCAGCAAGTCCTCGACGGGTCTCTAGGGCTTTGTTGTTGAGGTCTTAGCTCGTCTTCCTTGTTTGCAGATTCAGATTCATGTTATTTGAGACATGGGAACTTCTGCTGTCACTGCAGGCTACACATTAGTTCTATTTTACCACAATTTATAAAACATGTGCATGTTTAAGCCAAAACACCAACATTTCACTGACAAAACCTTAATATGATAAAACAGTTCAATAAAGATGTAGAGGTAGAACATTTCAGTTAATTTTTGAAGCAAACTGAAGCCTGAACAGTAACACAGATTTTCCTGAAGAGGAGCTTTGACCATGTATAACAGAAATAACCATACGACCAGTAAAGTCTCCCTTTAATGGTAGAAGGTGTCTTATATGTTACAAAAACAAAAACAAAAAATAACCATCATGTAGAAGGAATCCATGAATAGCTTCATGTTAGGCCTGAGGACAATGAAATTGAGTTAATAAGGCCAAATCTTGACTGCACAGTGTGTCTGTTTTCGACTGTTTTGCAGGGGGAACAGCTCAGTATCCAAACCAATCTGTCACTTATATGATTAGATGGTGACCAGACTGTTTCTCTGCCTGCCAAAGGAGATGTGCTGCCTCTGATTATAGACAGGTGTCTCAGTCAGTGAGACAGACAGCTGAACTGGCAGATTGCAGAAAGATTATAATTGCGGCCATGGTCACACTAATGGACAGACTTAGTCAGAACATTCCCACAGGCCCTGCTGAAGGTCACATCCTCCAGGCAATGATTTAAATGTGATAACATAAAGCCTGATGTGTGATGTTATCTGTCTTAACTTTTTAAATATGCACCAGGTGACCAGTGAACCACTTAGGGTTAAGGTTACCATCCACAAATCCATCACCTTTTCCATCAGGTGTTCCCATTTGAGTGTCCCAAATAAGTGGATGGGACCCTAATTCCTACCCCTAACCTTGAACAAGTCCCTGGTGAGTAGGTCAGTCTATTAACAATTCAAACTACTTTATTTGCAGTCAGATTTATGCAGGTGTAAACCAATCAATGTTTTGTTTTAAAAGCCTCATTTACCCACAAATAGCAAATCTTCAGTGGCATTCATCCAACTAAAGTCTAAATAAGCAGCAAATTGAGCTCAGTAATACTAAATGAGTTTTGGGTGAATGGGTTTCTTAGAGCAGCGTTACTTTGACGTGCCCCGTTAGCCAAGTTGGCCGAACATGACACACTCAAATAATGTTTTTCTTTCTACTATACAGTAATTTGGATACATCCATTCATCAAATGGTGTGGGTAACACTAACAGCCAGAGCAAGGGAAATCAAAAGACCCCTCCTGTTCTGAACTAAGCTGGCTTTGTTCCTGCAAAACTGTGTTGTTTCATTAGATTACATGTGATCACTGCAGCTGGTGTGAAAATAACAGTGTTTATCGTGTTTTGGCCCAAGCACTTTGAAAGAGCCATATGCTGTGGGTTTTTAGCAAACTTAGGAAAGCTTGTTATACATTTCCCCTGTGAAATGGTGCATACAATATATAAGATTAATGCTAAAATTCCACCACCGGCCAATCTTTTATTTAGATTGCATTAAGGAGGGATAATCTTTTGGCCTGCAGCTGTCACATTCACTCTTTAGTGGCATCTTCTGCACTTTAAGTGCCTCTTGCTTTGCAAACATATGCTGTATACTTCACTTAGCCTGAAATACAATAGGAACTTTGGCTTTTAAAGGAACTTGCTGATTATGAGCTGGCAGGAACTCAATTTGTGAAATCTAGTCATGTGGAATGACTTCATACGCTCTGCTGCTGGTGTCCTTGTCATGGTGGTACTGTTTGGCAGTCAAGGTAGGACTCAAAGACGTGGGAAATAAACTCAAGGAGGCAGCTTTATTGCTGTAACAAAATCTGTGGCAATACAATCATACAAAACTCAAACACTAAGAACTGAAAACTGAAACTAAGAATGAGGACCAAGGGAGACACAGACCACTGGGACCTACAGCAAACATGGATGACACAGCAATGACCAAAGGGAGACTGATGATTTAATTACACACCCATAACGAGAGGATGGGCAACAGGTGGGAACACAGGAGGAACAGATCAGACATAACGAGATGGGCGAAGCAAAATTGAACGCACACAGGACACAGGACAAGAGACCTTCAAAATAAAACAGGAAGTACAATAACAACGGAGACCAAGACTAAGACACATGGGCTTGAGACTGAGACAGGGGAAGAAATAAATGTGGGAACATAACTAAGTGAGGAGACAGAAAGGGAATACCGAACACAGAGACAAAAGTTAAACAACTTAAAGACAAAATGTACAAATACATCTTTCACTGGGTCACAGACTCAGGACTATTAAATGTAAAAAGGTTCATGCTCCAGTCACAAATTGGAAAACGATTGGAGACCACGGCGCAACAATTAACTTGAAAACTCATTGCATTTAAAATGTTGTTTCGAGGACAAGCAGCAGGTCTGCAACCACTTACAATGACTCTAATGCATTAAGATGGCCATAAAACAGCACTCTCATAATTTTGAAAATTCAGAAATTCAAGATGACAAAGGTGCTCAGCAACCTTGCTTTTATATAAGCATAAAGCCATAACCCGGTGAATCCCCTTTGGCAAATATCTTACACTGTATTACCAATGTGTTTTATTGGATTTGGGACAGTTTAATAAACTCTGATTAATGGCACTGCAGTGAAAAGTTACTTGGAGAAAATGTGCTTAAACAACCTTTAAGCAAAGCTGCACCTTCTTTGCTCTGCCCTCGGTACTGCCGTAATATTTTTCTTGCCCAACTGCTGAGCAGAATGTGTTTTTCTCTGGTGTTCAGGTGTTTGCGGGAAAGCAACAGCAATTCAGAGCTCAAGTGGTCTTAGCCCAGGCACAGAGGCCTCAGGCGGGGGACTCGAGTCATGATTCGCTCCCAGCATGGAGGCCTGACAGCGGGGATTACATTCATCTTGTCACCTGCTGAGAGGTGCCAGACATGGACTCATCCTGTCCTTGGAGAGGATGAGTAAGGAGACAATGGACTCAGTGCACACGTACACACACTTAATTGAATCCCATTTGTCTCATCACCGGACATCTATGAGATATAATGACAGCTAGAAATCTGCAGTAAATTGCTCCAATGCTAGGCACTCATTTACACCCTCATCTTCATCATTAGAGATGGAGGGAAGCATGGATAATTGCTCGTATCTAATGGCTCGCTAATTATCGATATAAAAATCACCACTGCTTCTGCAAATTCTAAAAATATCTGCCGACAGGTGGAACAGCTGCAGCAGCTGGATAACTCAGACCGAACCCCCTGCCTTTATTCTCTCCTTACTCATGGCCGTCTCCTCCTTTATCTTAAACTCAATAAACTTCTTCCTCTTTCTCTCCTCTTCACTTTCATCCATTATGCATTAAAACATTGGCAACGAAGCCTTAAGGTCTACCCCACAGTGCATTTGGGCGTTAAAGCTTACAAACCTCCACAGCTTCCACCTCTGAATGTATAATGACACAAATACCTTCAAAGCGAGTCATCCAGCTCTCCTCCATAGACGAGCCGCATTCATGCTCTGACCTCAGGTCACTCTGTGCTCTGGTTTGCTAATCCGACAATACTTCACATCAATAGAGCAACAAGGTGAACAGGCTAATTATTAACAATAATAACTTAAAGAGCTTCCATTCAAAGAGCAAAAAACTTGAGTCTTAGCATTAATTCATTGCATTATCTGCCATTTGTGAGGAAGAAAAATTCAAAATTCCATTCATGAAGCAAAAAAAGTGAACAGGCAAAATGTTTTTCTCAGTTTCAAGGCCAAATAGCTGCAAATGGTTTCTATCGTCATATTAATACAATCACGTTATGTCACCAAAAAATCTGAAACATGTTTAATGTGCGCTGAACGATGGGGTAAAATCCAAAGACTTTATTTAAAAGATTACATCACTTACTGGTCTGTAAAATCCAGTCTTCGAGCCTCAGCTTGAGTGCATCAGTCACAAAGCCCCATCAAAAATCATCCCCTGACTTATCTTCCACTGTGACAGTAAGGGGACGATAATTTTCTTAATTAACAATTACAATAAATGAAACCTGAAACTTGCAACAGACACCAAAAACTCATCAGGAAAATGTTTACTGAGTCAGAGATCAGGTGAGCAGCATTGTCTCATAGATTTCTATGTAATCTGACATTTTGAATTAACCAGGTCACCCCCTGCTGCTCTTAAACTTTTTCTGCCAAGAAGTTCTGCAGATTTTAGCCACTAAAAATAAATAACTCTAAAAGATTAAGTTCAGTGAAAGTAACCTTATTTTTTTCCCTTAAAATCATATAATCCAGTTCAGGGTCACTCCATATTTTTCCTATGGTCATCCACGCCCCACCTGCAGTGCCCATGTTCTCTACCACCATCTACGGCCCTTAGTTTTAGAACCATTGCTCTGTGGTAACAGCACAGTATCAGATTGGTAAGAACAAAATGTTCCGAACACATGCACAGAGGACTGTAACTCGTCCTCAGTTCCTTGGAAGAATGTGTAAAGATTGGGGGAGCTGGGAGCTCATTTAATGGTCACTTTGGCTGATGCAATAATAGCTGCAAAGATGTGCCGTGTAATGACCACCTCATTTAGCTTATTCAAGTAAGCCGAGCCTTTCCAGGCTGCCTCTAATAAGCAGTCTCTGGGCCAGAGGAGACACTGGACTGGCAATTGTACATTTCTCAGACACCTCGAGGAGTGAAGACATAAAATAGGACAGAGAGGGTATTATAGAACATTGAGCTTTATGACAATGGCAGAAGTGGAAAAGAGTTTTTTTTTCTTTAACATTTGCTTTCTGTGGATGTAATTATGATGTGGGTTTAAACGTGCTCAATAAGACACAGTCAAATCTCTTTTTCAGACTGTAACAACATCAAAATCACATAAATTCGTGTGAAATATCTAAACCTACCCACGAACCCTGTGTCCCAGGATCAACACAGTATTAAAAAAATGATTTGACTGTGGAGTGAATGGTGTGGAGAGACACTGCCAGAGTACCCCATTACTATTTTTTCCAATCTGAAATGATGTCACCCTTTGTTACAGGTACGATGGATTTACGAGGTTTGTGCATTCGATGAGAAAAGTGGGATAATTTGAGAGTGAAGAGTGAAAGGGCGTGATATGGAAGGTTCTCCTGATTTGCCAACTTGCTGAACAATATATTCCCACAGAGAGATGATGGATAGATTTTCTTTTTTCTTTTTGCTCTTTGCAGACATCTGTCTTCTTTGTGTCATTTCACTGTGGGCCATTGGTACAGCAAGGCCTGTACCCTTGCTGGTACTTACTAGTAGTATGTTGAGAGTGGAGAATGGAGGTTTTAGTGAGGAATAGGCAATTTTAATGAACCCTAAATAGTGCATACTGGACATATTCTCTATGTTACTGTATTCGTATTATGTTGTGGATAAAATGCTTGTATTTCTTGAAAAAGTGGTTGCAAAAAGCTAACAGATAATTTGCAGAGGATTGGTTTATTTGAAGTTTCCATCCATGATCTTTTCTTGGCCTCTGACAGTGGACTCATCCCTCTGATTGCCCTGTTAGACCTCAGTACAGCATTAAATACTCTTAACAATAATATTTTATTACAGAGATAAGAACAGCCTCTAGGTCTTAAGGGTACTGCGCTGGACTGATTTGAATCAAATCTATATAATAGACTCCAGTTTGTTGATGTAAATATAGAATCTTCATCACACACTAAGGTTATTAACAAAGTTCCACAGGGCTCCTCTACTATAGATTATACGTCATCCTTTAGGCAGCGTCATTAGAAGGCATAACGTACATTGTCAGTGTTTTGCAGATGACACCCACCACTGGCAGTTAACACAGACCAGTTAGTTAGACTGCAGAATCGTCTTAAACACATAAAGATCTGGATGACCTTCCTGCTCCTAAAAGAGAAAACTGAGGTCATTGTGCCCTAAAAGCGACATCTGACCACATACCTACTCTGGATGGCACTACCTTGGCCTCCAGTAACACTGCGAGGAATTTGGGAGACCAGGATATATTCGTCGTGTGGATGTTAAACAAATATGTAGGAATTCTTTCTTGCTTGAACACAGTATCTCTAAAATTCGAAACATCTTGTCTGAGAGTAATGCTGAAAAACTAGTTCATTCAATTTAATCTTATTTACGTATATGGTGCCAAATCAGCAGCTTTCTCAAGGCAATTCATGCATTTATTAGTTCTGAACTGGACTATTGTAATTCATTATTATCAGGATGTCCTAAAAACTCCCTAAAAAGCCTTCAATTGTTGTAGCAAGAGTACTGACAGGAACTAGAAAGACAGACCATATTTCTCCCATGTTGGCTTCCTTCATTGGCTCCCTGTTAAATCCAGACGTGAATTTAAAATCCTTCTCCTCATATACAAGGCCTTGAATAATCAGGTTCCATCTTATCTCAAAGCCCTCTTAGTACCCTACCACACTATTTGGAAATTGTTCAGAGAATTTTTATCTTGTTTATTGTACTTTTATGGGATCTTAGAGACACATTTTTTCACAGTTCTCCCTTGGTTTATTTGTCTGGGCTGACTGTTGCGTACATAAGGCTGGTATGCATCTCAGAATGCAGATTTTGAGCAAGCCAAAAAAGAAAAAAAAGGTCATTTTTATCTGTCATCAGTTTTTATGTCACTTCATTTAGTATAGTTGTTTTGGACAGACAGGAAAGTAACTCTGTGGAATTCAAATATGAGGTCAGTAAATCTAAATGCTGTCTTTTTGAAACAATGTGATACTAGCTGATCATTTTGGCATTTAGCTTTGCGTCTCATGAGATGAATGGTCAGCGAGCCTTTTGCTAATTTAACATTGACTCACAGTGAAGAATATGCTGTGATTATTTTTTTTTTATCAATATTTGTCTCAGATGAAATATTTGTTCCTGCCTCACTGAACATAAAGTTATTTTCATATTTTAATTGGATAGTCCAACAGTTCGGGAGAGTTTTGGGACCTTGTTGGAACAGAGATTGCCCTAAAAATCAATACATTTACAGCATATACATGTAAATTAAGAGAGTGTTGGAACCAGTTTTAGATTAAGCCGTGACTTCAGTGTAAAAGGGTAGAAAAACCTTTGTGTCACTAAGTTTTCTTCGTCCCACTCCTTTTTCAGGCAATTTTTGTTTTTTGTTTTGTGCATTTTATGTTCAATATAGGTATTTGTTGTGCCTGGAAATGAACAAATAAATGAATGAATGAATGAATGACTAGAAGAATCCTGAGCAGTTAATGAAAGGAAATGTTAGAGGGAATATGAGACAGAAACATCTTTACATTTTGGTTTGGTATCTGCATGAATTAGCTTTTTACTAGGATTTTGCCTCTTCCTTTCACAGTGGAGCAGTGCTATGAGGGTGCATAGAAAGGTCCGTTTGAACAGAGGGAATCAGACAGAAACTTGATTGTTCACATTTTGGTAAATGCCTCAAAATCATGAAAATTGAGAGAACTATTCCCATTACTGCAATTTGGCTGCTCTAGCCTTTGATATTTGTCAATTTTTTTAAGTCGCTAGCATAGTGTCCTCTGCCCTTTAAATGCATAATAATTCTGCACTTGGATTTTAAAGGGGAGGTTAACAGATACTGTAGTTGGGAAGCAGCTGAACCGCACACTTAATTTTAATTGCAGGCCAGCTGAAGAGCGCAGGCTGACAGTTGGCTGAAAGAAATCAAGCAATAAATGGACATCTGGTCTTTGTGCTTGGATTAGTGTACATTCAGCAGTGCTGGGCCAACAGCACATCAAACAAACTCCCATTAATACCACACAAAACAAATGACTGTGATAAATATAGGTAATGTTACCAAGTACATATGAATAGAAAGCTTTCAAATAAAAGCATGTTAGAAAGTGAATCCCGCCTGCGTGAAACAAAGGACAGACAGGAAGTGCAATTCAGATTGACCCACAGTGGGGTAAATGTACAGGGAAAATGTAGGGTTTGACGTGTGCTCCATTGTTTCGTCCTCATATTCCATGTCATTATTCTCTTGAATATGCCAGCCTTTTTTAATTACACTTTATGCAAAGCATTTAAGCCGAGGCCTCTTCTTTATCTTTTCCCGTTTCCTGTCTCTTTGAGCCGCTTTTTCTTCCTCATCTGTAAAAGGTTGGGAGACACGTCACCCTCTCTCTCTGGGGGACGCTCTGGTAACTGGCTAATTTCAGCTTGCCGACTGTCTTGTCATTCGAAGCTAATTGCATGGTTTAGCCCAGCTCTGGCAATTACAGCCACCCTTCTTTTGTGCTCGCGCGATAGCTTTCAGGGGTCTGGTGGTTAAAGAAAATGGGGCTGCCACTTTTTCATCGCAGGGTTCAATTCGGTGTTGTACTTAACTCTGTGAATGCAGATGTCTTCTAAAAGCGGTAGAACAAGGAGCTCTGGGGAAGAATTAGTCAGAAGGCTACTGACACTAAGAGCAGAAAACAAAGCAGGTTCTGTTGATGGGTTGATAGTCTCGATCCTATCACTCATTACCGCAGCTCGAGTGGCGGAAAGCTGGGACGGTGTCAGGGTGACATACAAATAAGACATTTATCTCCTGCAGTGTTTTCTTAATCATGAGGCCAAGCGAGAGTGCAGAGTGGTGGACTTGTTTCTTTCTTACATTAGCACATTTGGCATCTGACCACACTCCCAGTGGAACAAAGCCACATACTTTGAACCTTCCCGCACACACACTGGGGAACCTCAGTGAAGTTGGAGGCTTCGGGGTCAGGGCTGTCTGAAAAAGGTCAGGTGCCTGTTTTTTGCCAGACGTGTGGAATGCTAAATACAAAGTTTGTGGATCTGTGTGTTGCTTTCAAAGTGGTAATTATATAAATGGAAGCAGCTTACGTACTTTCAGTGAAAATATTCAGATAATGAGTCCTAGACAGCCCATCTTTGGGTTAGCCGAGATTAAAAAAACAACAAAAAAAACACAAACATAAATACTCACATGCAAACTGAGCAGGGTTAAAAGGCCACAGGCATTTGCCAACATGCGCCTCAGAAATTTTCACACTCTAAACAGAACCCAGGAACCACTGACAGATCACGAGCACGAACACCAGAGCAGTCAGCAAACACCAGGCACCTCCCTTGTGGCTTGGAAACTGTTGGAAGCGGTGTAAGGGCTCTTGGTTTGAAGCCCACTCAAACAAGCCCAAAGCTAATGAGTCCTTCGTTGGATAAACCAGAGGCTGATTGGGCCTGTTGTTGTAGTGAGAGAGCCAAATGTGGAGGGATTAGAAGGGAATGCAGCAACGATGAGGGCAGACGCTTAATGCGGAGCAACAGTTTGAAGATCAGATTAGAAGAAGGTTGAGGAAATGTTTGGTGTTGTGGCTTCAAATTGACTCTGGCACACACACACAGAAAGGAAACACTTGGCAGAATGTCAGAGTGAAAGCCTGTGCATGAGCACAATCATGCATGGACTGTATGACCTGCTCTGTGTCTGTGAAAGATGTGATTAAGATTTATTATAATAAGAAAAAGGATATATCCATCACACATTAATACAAATGTGAACACTCTCGGCGGTGAACAGTTGGAAGTAGGATCCATTTATAGGGGAAAATAATGACAAAACAGATGGTATAGTTTAATTTACAAGATTCAGATGAACCTGTTTAAGGTTTGATTTTATTACAAGAAAGTTCTTTCTAGCTCTGCACCCATATATTGTTTTCTTCTCTTTTTCTCTTGTTTTTTGGAAAAAGCTCCACTTGAAAATACTTGCAGGGCATTTGTAGAAAGGCTCCTTTGTTTTTGTTCCATTTCTCTTTGACAGAACACTTATGAATTTAGTCACTAACAAGGCCAAAATGAACAACCTTGGGCTTTGTGGATAAGAGGCACTTGGACAAATTTTGAAATACACAAAGTCCCTTTATTCTTATCAGCCGTCCAAAGTGAGATATTAAATAACTCCAGCAAATACTGACAAATTTTATTTCTGCCTATCAAAACTCGTAATTAGAATCAATAACAGTCTGGCAGCAATAAGTTATAACTCCATCAAATTTGATGGAGAAATCACTCACAGTATTGCTCCACCCATTATATTTTAGAGTAATACCAGTGGCATCTTGTGAATGTTTAACACATGGCTGCCTTCAAAAAATGGTCCCAGTACACAGACCTCCAAAGTGGAAACAAATTAAGAAGCCATATAAAATATGATTTCTCCAATCGATATACTGAAGGCAGTTTTATTTTAATGTATATACTGAGTACTTGGTATTTGCTTTCTTGGCAATAGCTGCAGTAATTTATCTGGTGTGTGGAACACTTTCTGAACAGAAGGTCAACACCACATCTTTTGAAATCTTTTGAAAGCGGTTATGGATAAGCAGACGTAGATACATCGAACTCACATTCATTAGTTACACCTTGCTAGTAGTTTCAGAACTGCTTTAATTCTTCATGTCACAGATTTAACAATGTGCTGGAAACATTTCTCAGAGGGTTTTTTTGGCTCAAATTGACGTGACAGTGTCACAGATACTGCGACTTGTTGACGACAATACCTAATAAAGTGGCTGCGTGTATTTCAGAAGACTATAGTACAGTCAGTCTTCTGTTAGTGAGCTTTCAGTGAGTTAGTGAGATCCAAGATTCTTTGTTACAACCGTGGTTTAAAACAGTGTTCATAGACAAAACTGACCAATAACAATTGCTGCACAAGTGCTAATGCAGTCGATATGCTGGATCACAAGTTGGAGGTGGTCTAAATTTTTGTCATAGTTTTTGTCAACGACCTTTTTATTCTGATGAAAAAAAGATGAAATTGACCAAAAACTAGTGCACTAGGACAAAAACTATGATGAAATGGACTGACACTTTCATCGACAAATAAAAATGAGACTAAAATGTTCTGGAGAGATGAGATCCAATCAGACTCACGCAGTTTGATCTGCTGTTGTTTCTCATGAAAACGCAACAAAATATCAATGCTTATGGATGAGAGGATTAGACATGTAGGCATATGTCGCATTTGATTTCAAGGAAAATAAGACGTTTGGCAAAAACGACAAAACACAACAAACTTTTACACTTTATATTTTAGTCAACTGAATGAACTTCAGATTTAATCTACGATATACTCATGATATTCAGTCAACTAAACTAGACTACAACTAAGAGAATTTAGATGACTAAATTAGGACTACAGCCATTTTTTTTAGTCAAAAGACTATGGCTAAAACTAAATCTGAATTTGTTGTCAATCACACTGCTCTAATGTTTGTGCCTCTCTCTTCACTTCTCTTTTTATTAAGACAACAGGGATCTCTTCAACAGCACCAAAATCCTGTCAGTGTGTTGACAGCATTCCCATCATGAAGTGACCTTGGTAATAGCTTGTGAATGTCTGGAACATGGTTTTGAAAAGGAACTAAAAATACTGAATAAACAGTGATGTGAGATCATTTTTTATAGACATACCATCCTTATCTGAGTTAGTGTTGAGAAAGGCTTGTTTCCAAGGCTGAACTCTGACTTAATGGTGTTGTTAAAAATCTCTGCTTTTGACTCCCTCAGATTTTCCTCAATTGACACTCTGAGTATCAATCTTCTCCATCTCTACTTCACAAAGCAGCTGCACCATTTTAACGAGGTTACTGTGTTGATTGTAAGATGTCATACAAACTCATTTTCAATCAATGGTTTGCTCAAACCACTGAACTCCAAAGACAAACTAGAAGTTCTGTAGGCACTAAAAAACTCAGCTGGATGTCAACTGCTTTCTTTCTTTCTTTCTTTCTTTCTTTCTTTCTTTCTTTCTTTCTTTCTTTCTTTCTTTCTTTCTTTCTTTCTTTCTTTCTTTCTTTCTTTCGAGGAATGGAGTTCGACACCTGTGTCCTAGTCCAGTGGTGGATGATCAAATTAATTGTGATCAAATTTTCACCTAATATTCAAATCCCAGGCCGCCCTAAACTCTGTTTATCAAAGTTTTTTTTTTTTCTAGTCTTGGATTTGTATGAAGTCATAGAGTGCTTATTTGGTCATTCGAGGCAAACTGGTCAGGCTTTGAGGCCAGAAGTCCCACCCATCTCCTGTTAAAGTCTTCAGTTTAGGAGGGGCAACCAACCAGAAGAAGTTTGGGAGGTTCAAAAACAGCTTGTTTCAGACAGAGGGGGAAATGAGGTGCAGCAAGGCACAGATACAGATTGTATTATTGTGATAATCATAGAGTATAGCTGTAGAAGAGCTCAAGAAAAGAATTATGGAGCTTTTTAGCAGTTAGTATATCTAAGAAGAAAGTTAGCTGCATATTACAATTAATTGTAGCAAGGAAATAATAAAGGAAAGTGAGCAGTGATGGATTACTTACCTCAGGCAAGTTTTATATTACTGGGAATTTAAAAGATAAACAGAGTAAAAACTGTGAGACACTATCTTATTAATTGTCATTGTTAAAGAAATGAAAGAATATGTAATCAGAAGAAAATGGGCCATGGCATACAGAAAGAAAATCTCCAAAAATCACACTGTGTCCTTGTGGAACCATTTTGGTTGTTTGAAATCTTTGACCTTTAATATGAATCTGTCACGTTTTAAGAGACCCACACTTTTTCTTTGAGTGTGCAAAAGTTCAAAGAAGGCCAGATTTCCATTTGAGTAAAAGGCACAAATGGGTTTGCAAACAGGGAAGATGTTCCAGCCTGGTTTGGTCATTCAGGCTGATAAAATTGTGACAAATGGAAAAATTACACCACAGTGAAGCGTTGAACTCCATAAACACTGCATACAAGCATTTTGTATTCTGGATTCAGAAGTCACTTTCGGACTGAAAAGACTTATGTCTGAAAGCCTTTAAAGCCAAGGTTGGGGCTGTAAGAGGTGCTGTCTTTATAAAAAACAAACAACAGTCCCTGTGATCTTATTTATGCATTCATTATGGGAGCTCTCTGGTGCTATTTCCAACACAATCAAAAACAAAAGGCCTCTAGCAAACTGGCAAGTTATGCATCAAATGCAGTGTTCTCGGGAAATAATTGAGCCAGCAGGGATCAGCTGGCAGGAAGAGTGGAGTGGAGTGCTGTTGCTGCTGGAGCTGGAGATGCTGAGATGTTTAGTAATGCGCACTGATACAATGAATAAAGCATAAGGGCTGGTTGTTGACTTTAACCTTTTAAGACCTACCATAGAACCAAGTCCGCCAGAGCTTATATTATATTTTTACATGTTGTGGAGCCATTTTTGGGAGCATTTCAAGTTGCTATACATCAATACAACCATTACAGCCTAAATTTTAATAATATGCATGCATTAAGTGCATAGTAATTACATAAATTGCAAAAAAGTGCAATAAACTATAAAAAAATTGAAAATCGTTTTTGTTTTTTTAACATATATTTCTAGTTAGAGAAATTTAAGAGGCTTATCCCTCAAAACTGTAAATACAAAAAAGTTGCACAAACTAGTTTCCCACCACAGGAAATTTATTTTGAGTGTCTTCATAGTTTTATTTTTGAAATACACCAATTTCTATACACTGCAGGAAAAACGAAAATAAATATTATACTGCAAATTTGCAAAAAAGCAGCATATGCATCAAAATAAACTATTTCCAGCAGTGCAATATGAGTCCTAAGCATCCCAGAAACGACACAGAAAGTCATAAAGTCAAACATAACTTTTAAAAACACCAGGCCTTGATGGCCTTGATGGGAAAAAACTACATTTCCACGAAAATGACGTCACTTCCGGTTTCGGGCAGGTCATGGCGGACATGCGATAGTTCGTGCTGATGGACGTAGGAAGTGTTATGAACAGCTGATCGGATCGGCAAAGCCTGTTTCTGGAATATTATGTTTTTGTTGCTGCAAGTGCTTTTTATGCAGTTTTTGCAAAACTATATGTGGAAGGAAACTGTGACCTAGGACAAGCTGATGGCATAAGATGTAAGTACAACTCCTCCGGTTTCATATGCAAAAAAAATTATTGCGCTAGCTCATGTGGTTGCAGTGCTACCAGGATTTAAAAATAGTTACGCAAAACGGAGCATGTCCGCTCTGGCCGGTTTTAAAGGGTTAAAGAGATTACTGTTGCAATATCCATCAGTTCTCATCTTGAATTGAAGGATACTGTGGGGCTTTGGTGGTTTGCTAATGCAGTGCCAATCCAAATACAGATGTACAGAGACCCATCATGCCTTGGACGGCAACACTATTACAGAACCATCTTCAAACAAGTTACGCCTCATTGAGCTTCCGATGATCGATGCTGCTCAGCGGACTGAGTCAGCACTCAGAAACTGTACGGCTTCAAGTGAAGACGGCTGCGATGAATGACGACTGTGGGGAACGGCCTAACAAGCTGCAGGAGGAAGCAATAAGATTTATTCTGCATCTTCAAAGCTCTTTAAAGGCCAAGTTAGCACTAAATCCACCTTTTCTTAGTTTGTAAAATATAGCTCCGGCCACTTTACTGTACTAATGAATTGATTCTGGTCCCAGACTTTTATTGCAACAGTGTTCCTTTGCCTTTTCCCAGAGACATTCAGAGAAGTCACGGATGAACTGAGTTGAGCAATAAGCAAACCGTTGGTTCCAATAGTTAATGATTTGGATGGGAATGTATGAAGACATGGGGACTGTGACCAGTTTATTAAAGAGTAGGAGCATCTTAGAAACATTTGATACAGACCTACTGGCAGTCGTCTGAAAGAGGGGAGGGACAAACTATGAACCAAAAGCTGACGTCTTAGACATATGTTGGAACATATAATTGTCCCAGCTTACACAACATCAAAGACTTACTGCTAATGTCTTGGTGACAAAGCAATGGGACAATTTTAGAGATATTGGATGAGTTGTGTGAGGTGGGGACGGCCGATTTATGTATGCAGGGAAGGCATAACAATTTGTACTATTAACTGAAATGATACAACGAGATATCCAGGTGACAGCTGAAGCTTCAACCTTAAATTTTTTTAAGTGAACTAGTAAGAAATTTCTTATGAAGCAAGACTCTGCCATTTCTTATTACTTCAGGCAAAAAGACATTTTATCACTTCTCATATTCAGCAAAGGAACTACAGTCAGTCGAGACTTGTTGAAACTGAGTATTGCATTATATCGAAAGAGTAAAAGGGAAGATTTAAAAGATGGTAATGAGACCTGCTATTATGTATGCCATGGAAAGGGTGGCACTGACAAAAAGAACGGGGGGCTGAGCTGGAGTCAGCAAATGTCATGTTCTTTCTCACACCACAGACAAGTTGCAGGTATTATCCAGGATTCCATTAAAGTATTTCAGGAAATGAATTCATATTCAATATATTCAATTCAATTATATATATATATATCAATATTCAAGTTATGTCTGTGGATACTGTATATGCATGTGTGTATTGTCCTTTGATGCAGAAACCTCAATTAACACTTGAATCTCAAGCAAATTGTTTCCATCCAGATTCAAATGTTGTAGGTAATATCCTAAAAATACCTCAATTAAATTATCTTACGCAAAGTGAATGTAGCAGCTGCCATGCAAAGATATTTGAACCACAAACATTAAAGTTTAAGGGTTGGGTAACATAATACCTTGCTAACAGAAGACATACTCTGCAAACACACTCCTTTGACAAACAGGAAATTCCCCCAGTTTAGTCATTAGTTTGAAAGGAGATCTAGCTCTTTTTAAAGGTCATATTTTTACATGGGTACACAAAAAGTGAAGGAAGCATTTCTTTTCCTTTTTTAAAGATGCAGTACCTCTGATCACAACGTCATAAGCTTGAGCCACTAAATTAAGATTTACATTGGTTTGAAAACTGACTTCTTTATGAGTTTACCTGCAGCAATGAGATATTTTGAATATCCTGCTGCTCTGATTTGAATCTCTACTCTGTGGCAACGGCATCTTAGAGGTATCCACATTCATGCCAACATGACAAACAGAACGTGATTGCACAGAAATGAAGCTCATAAAATGAAACTGGTGGCCGTAACATAAACCATTATGATGGTTACATTCTCCAGGAGACTCCTGTGTTTCTGTATTCCGTAACATCAAGGAGGTTGTTTAAAGAAACTTGAAATGGGAATGCAGAATGAGGAAAAAACATTTGCATAGCGCTGCTTTTATTTCAGATCAAAAACATGCAACTCATACGATTGAAATGTGAGCCGTTATGCCACCAGTGTAAATAATGTTCAATCATGCCTTTTTTTACATGGGGCCAAAGTCTCCAGGGTTCAGGGGCAACAAAGATTTCTTTTCCCAAAACACACGACTTCGATTACAGTATCTGGACTTGATTACATTTGCAAAGGAAATTCATTAGTTAGCTTATCTGTCTAGAACAATCTCAAAGACTTACAGTGATCCTTTATTAAATTTGTCGGTCAGAAAAGCCTTTGGCTATAGAACGATTGTTTGGGAATTTGGGAGTCATCCGGATCAGGGATTTTCATTATTAAACGATGACTGTTAATTTCAGAGCTATGCCTAAAACAAAAACAACAGCGATGGAGACTTAATTCTTTTTGTCTGCTTGTAGAATCAGAAAAAACAATCTATTGAAACATGAGATACTTGCGGTAGGGATGTGTCTTTAAGGCTTGACAGCAAAAGGATTGATGGAGGTTTGCACATAGCCCCACTTTCATTGTTCAATATACGTTACAGCTCACTATTTTATCAAGAATTTCACCACACCACGGTGAACGCCCACTCTGAAACTCATCTCATGTCTGACTCTGATCCCTTGTTTTAACTGGAAAATACATCACGGCAGCAAGACACAGCCATTCCCAGAGGCTGTATCTGATTCTTCTTTTTTATATTATATTTCTCTGTCTTCAAAGATCCTCTCTCCCCCTCCGGTCCCAGCCGACCCCTCTCTGTCTGGGGCAGAAAGCAGCCAGCGTGAATGACCTTCGTTCTGTCCAGCAATTTAAATTCAGCTCGTGGTTTTATGTTGAACTGCTGGATTCCACTCCCAGACCCCCATGACACATCATTATCTGCCTGGGATAGAGTGGGGATCACTGCCTCTTATCCATTGGATCACTGTAGCCCCCTTCACCCCGCTCTCACCCTCAGAGATGCGGCAGCCAACCTTGTGTCATGTAATGTAAGATATTTTATGGTGTTCGCCAAAAGGATTCAAACGAGGGACCACAGATACTCGCTGCTGTTTACTGGAACGATGCAGACACTGCACTGCTTGGGTGTAAGTTTTCACACTCCAGATTATTTTTCAAACACTACCTCTGCATGTTGCCTTAATTTATCTTAAGAAATAATATCATGGTGTAAGATGGCCTACTTTGTTGTTCGGATTAAGACTTCCAAGGGACTAAATCATTTTTATGTCAGCTGACTAGGAACTTCTAAATCTGGGGTGACGGTGCTAACCACTGCATCCCAAATTAAGTTAAAAAATTAAATTACAATTTAAATTGAGTATGGTAAATTAGCCAATTTAAATTACATTGTAAGAACTACAGTTCATACTTAAAAGAGTCAATCTGTTCATGTTAGCCGGATGCCAAAGTGAGAACCAACAACCACCGGGCCAGTGTTTAAGTGCTGGATTCTCATGCCAGCCCGAGTTTACAGGAAGTCTGCAGCTTTGAGATGAGCCATAGTGATGAATTAGCAGTGTTCATGGTAATTACATCTCGTGAGGAGGAAAAAGGTGCCCATCTGTAGATTACCGTATATAAGTAATAGTAAGCATATAATGTACTGTAAATTCTGCAGCAGCTATGTGCAAGTAAATTACCATAAAATGCATTTACAACAACTTTACTGTAACTGAAGATTTGCAGCAGTTTTCTGTCATTTTAATTACATAAAAGAAAAAATTAATTTTAACTTTAATTTCTAGCAAAGTTACTAACATGTTTTCAATGCTTTATGCAGTTTGTGTGCAGTTTACAGGTACTAAATCTTTTTTGCTGTTTTTATATTTACAGTATTTGTAGCACATGTTCATTTATAAAAAGGTTGGTTTTTTATGTATTTTTCTTTGTTTTAATTTACACTGTTGCAAGATTAGCATAGGTTATTAGTAATAACCATCGAAGCATACATTTAAAATGTACCTGCAAAGTGTAAAATGTATCTGTACTTGTGTGTAAATGTAAAAAAAGTCACTATACTTAAACACTGTAAACCTCATCTAACCCCTGTGCCCTTAAAAAATCCCAATTAGTCATGAACATCTGTTGTTAAAACATGATTTTAATTGCTGAAAGTACAAATTACAATTGTCTCACTTGGTCTTAATGCTAATAACTACCTCTCTACCTGTCTTAATATCTACTACAGTAATGCAGGCCTCTTATTATTAGCGGACCTAAAATCAAATATTGATGATGGCACTGTGTGTAAAAATAGAGGGTCACAAGTTATACAAGTCACCCAGTAGGAAAGACCATACTCCAGACCATACTCACAGAGACAGCCTGGAAAAATATACATTAAATATACAGATAGAAAACCATTTTTACTGTGTTCAAAGTGCAAAAAAACAAAGCAAAGCATGCGTTTCTGAAGTTCTGAAAAAGGCAATGTGCCCAACTCTAGAATACAGTATAAGATATATAAGTAAGTAGTAAAAGTAAACATAGATGTTGAATCGGGCACTTAGACACCTTGTTCAATGACTTTTCTGTGAAAATTTCATGCTCTTCACGAGTAGGAGGTGGTCCTGTGATTGCGATAATCTGCTCACGATCACATGACACCAAACCAGCTGAGAAGTTCCACTTGGAAGCAAAGGAAAGAAAATCTGTAAGGAAACAAATCTGAAGTCACAGATGCAGTGTTACTAAAGCGAAACAGGGGCCTGCTGAAAAATTAATGCCACCGAACGTCAGCGTTGTTTAAAATTAAGCAGCGTGGGTTGCATTCAAGCTAATTCGAGCAAATCGCACTTTGATCCAAACTTGTTTTGTTTTTTTTTCAAAGAATGACAGCCTGAACACACACACAAGAAAATCAACATTCACTCCTTTTTGTAGGATCTAATTAATACAACAGGGAAATAATAATAAGCGATTCTTCTGTATTATTCTCGATCAAAGCCAGTTTCATCTCCTTTAAATGTAAACAAAAGTCAGTCCTGTTCTTTATTAAAATTGCTTTGCCCTTTTGTCCTCTCTAACCATGAAGATAAATGTGTTACTGCGCGACATAATTGTGTTTACAGTTGGAGAACAAGCGCTGTTTCTATTTGTCATTTATTTTTGATGAGTTTCTATTGCGTTCTCAGTTTTCTCATTGCACCAGGCAATGAGAGCCCCCAGGATGAATCTGTGCTTTTCTGTGTTTAACTCTTGTTTCAGCAAAAAGGAAAAACCAGGGTGAGAAACTGGGAGGGAACACAGCCCACCACCTGTCAGTGATATCGGAATCAACAGGTGAACCCTCCACCCCCACACATCTCATCAGGAGGAAGGCTGGTGGGAGCAGGGAGCTGTCTAGAGAGAGACGGTAAATGCTGATGAGGGGAAAAAAAAATCATGAAAATATGAAAAAAGGATGAAAACGTGCAATAAGGGAGCTCTATTTGTGGCAGCGGTGCCGTCGAGCACCCCAGGCTACAATTTTGGTCTTTCTGGAAAACAATGCAAGCAGCTAATTAAACACCTACGGAGTAAACCCGCTTGGGTAGCTGCATTCATGTGGGTCAGACATCCATCATCATACTGTGCTCCGCCACATGCCGCCCTCGCCATGGGAGCGTGGTTCACATTCACAACTCACCTCACCGCTGTCGCTTCAGAAGTTATGGCTCAGCGGGTCATACTTTGGCCTGTGGTTTCACTAGGTTGTATGCGTTTGTGTGTGAGATAGTGTTAGCTTAGTGATGTCACACTACTGCAGAGCCTCTTTGGAGACTGACCTCCCCCAGAAAACTTCATAGTTTGCTTGTGCAAGCTGTTTTATTGCCTACAGTGATGAAGTTAAGTGACCTCCAGTGCATGTGGATGTAAAATGTGCACTGGTGTGCAGAAGTGAATTGCAGTAACTTGCAATTAAAAGCATTTTAACTTGACTTTAACTTAGTTAAAATCTCCATTTGAACCTAAATCACTACCTTTTCCTAAACCTAACTCAGCTATTTTTTGTGTGAAAATTAAAGTGAACAATGAACTGAAAAAGGGTCCCAGGTTGGACTCTAGTTTTCCAGTCAGAAGCCAACACATCTGTCCTAATAAAGACGTTTTTATCTGTTTTTTTAAGTTGAAGCTGTTGGGTTTTTAGAAGACTTCTATAGGGCTGGATGCCCTGATTGCCATGGGAACAAAATCAGGTTTAGGGAACAGTCGCTTCACTTCTCAGACTTTACTTTGTTTTAAATATTGTGTCCATATGTGTGAATGTTTAATGGAGGGCTTTTTTATTTGAAATTTAGATGTTAATTCCAGTTTACATAGCCATTTATGAGCCATGAAGCCAGATATGGTGAGATGTTAAAGAAGCCACCAGAGGAATGTGAGAAATTAAAATGATCCCATTATCAGTGTAATCACTAAATCTTAGGTTCGGTTTCATTTGACAGATCTAATGGCACATTTAGGACTACAGATCCCAGAATTCTCAGAAATACTCCTTGAACAGCTGCTTTTGGAAATATAATCTAAAAGCATATGCAGTCCAAACAGTTTAACTACAAGCTGTGACAGGAATTATGATACAATGCGAACCCTGTACACTGCCTCCATCTCTGAGAGTGACGTTATCACACACTGCAGCATTTTTCCTCCCCGGGAAACACAGCATATGTACCTTTACTTCTCAGACAGATTGCGATCTAAACTGCACAGAAATAGTCTGTGAGTTGGCTGATAGTTGATGCATTTGAAATTACCTGCCATTTTTTTTTTAAAAAGTAACCCTGTTTATGTTCCAATCTAGGTAGATGTTGAAGAAATGCAGCTAACATCTGACAGGGATGACAAGGAGAGACGGTGGGGGGAACGTTGGGTGACACTAGTGTCTGATTTGTTGAGTATCTCAGTTCTTTAAAAGGAACATCAACAGCAGGACATGAACTTGTTTACCGTATTTCCCGGACTACAAAGCGCACCTGAATATTAGCCGCACAAGCTAAAATCAGGGGAAAATCCTGTTTTGTACATACATTAGCCGCACCTGACTAAAAGCCGCAGGTGTTTCAATGTTGACTTATCATATGTAAGAGAATATGCACAAAGGGAATTGTCAGGAAAGAGATGGCTGTTTGGAGACACACCCCTTTTATTAATATTTTGAAAAACAAGTTATGGGTACATATTTGCACATGTAGTACATAACAGTAACCTATAGCACACCAGAAAAATAGATTCAGACTACCTTTTAGGCTCAGGTGCAGTGACACGGCTTTAACAAGAAGAAAAGTCAGTCATTCACCATCTTTCTCTTCTTCCTGCGCTCTAAAACCACCAAAGTCCTCTTCTCCAATGTCGGAAACGAACAGGCTTAGGATGGCTTCGTCATCCACTCTCCGCTTCTCTCCTTCGTTGTCACTTTCAAAACCAAAGAAATCCTCGTTGTCAGTGTCAGAGTCGAACACCCTCAGAAGGGCCGTGGCGGTGTCCTCCTCTCCATCATGCAGCAGTCCAGCCCTTCAAAATCCGTTGGTGATCGTGGATGTTTTCGCACTTTTCCACGCTGTCAGAATCCACCGGTGGAGTTGGGCATAACTTGCTTTTCGCAAGTTTATCGCCGCTCGTCATCCACGCCTCCCGCTGAATGCGTAGCGCTACTTTGAAGTTTGTTTTTCGCGCTACTTCGTACGGCACTACGTTGCCTGGCGGACGGACATGTGACTAACATACCACTCTTGAACCCCGATCCTTCCGCCAGGCAACGTAGTGCCATACAACAGCGGAACAAACAAAACAAATCGTCTTACGATATCACAAAAATCATGGAAAATCCATAGAAAAGCCGCACCTGACTAAAAGCCGCAGGGTTCAAAGCTTGTGCAAAAAGTAGCGGCTTATAGCCCGACAATTACGGTAATTTTATGAATTAAACCTGGGATTTAATTTCTCAGAAACTGACAGTGCTGGGAACCTGTATGATGAGGTACCCTTAGTGTCTGCAGGAACCATAATTAGTAGGATGGAGGTTAAACACAGCTTTACCTGTGGTTGAAAGATGGTCTGACTCTAATGAACAACATAAATACTACAGAGAGAGTTAATTACAGAGTGTAAATACAATAAAAGGCTATTATTGAATGTACAGCATGAATTTTCCTGAGCATCACAACTTTAGCAATTATTTTCATTTATCACTTTAATTGCTCTAGCTTTTGGTTTTACTTTCAAATAAAAGTGTTTCCTCACAGCTTCACCATAACCAACAGAAATCATTTCCAACCCGGCTGAAATAACAAAGTAAGCTAAAATATTCCAGCCACAGGAGGACCAAATGTTGCTCTTGTACTCTTCACGTTGCAGACGTTGCTTATAGCCTCTTTATTCCCCGTTGGCAGGTTAATTAAAGGATCGGTGCTATCGTGTGTTTTAGGAGTTCACTGGTAAAGGAAATACAAAAATATCAAAAGAGTGACCGAAACCACGGGCACGCACGCTGACGGTAACCATCCTCTGCTCAGCTTTCTCTTCATCCGGCAAACTTTAGAGAAGTGGATATTGTCTTATTAGGAGTAAGTGCTTCGCTTTCAGTATTTTTCCAATCCAGTCTGCTATTTTTGGCTCCCAGATTCTGTGTGAGTGTTTCACATAATCATCTCTGGAGTCCCAGAAATCACTTGTTCTTTGTGCCGCGTTTCTCAGGTTTCTACTGCTTGGATTGGAAGCCCTCCACTGTTCTGCTTGCTTTTGACAGATCGCCTGTTCTCCTGCCTGAGTCTTTGTGCTTTGAGTTCTGTGTTGTCGAGTATTTCCCACCTGGAACCTTTTCTGTCTCCGCCTCCATTTTGCTGCCTGCTTTTGAATGCATTTGTTTCTGCTTGTTTTGTGCTCTGACATTTGTGAGAAAGTTTTCTGCCTTCATTTCTTCATCTTAAATTCCTCTTCCTCACTCTTAAATTGACTTTTTCTCTTTTTAAATGTGTTTCTTGTCCTCCCCCGTTGTCGTCCTGTAAAGTTTAATATCTTAACTGACAAAAATAATATTGTTTTCCGTCGATGCCAGCGAAACTGTCACAGGAAAACCTTGTTATTGATATTATGGGACATTTCAGAAAGAGTTTGACAGTTTCCAAAGTGGTTAGGACGCACGCAGCACCATGCTCTGAGACATTTGTTGCATTTTATTTTCCTCTTTCTTTTCTTGCAACCTCGTTTCCTGTCGAATCCTGTCTTCTTGAAATCAGAAAAATTGCCCTCTTGGAAAAAACTATTAGTTTGTTCAGTCACAGTAGAGAAAAATTACAGCAACTATAAAAAAACCTATAAAAAAATTCTTTGGTTATCCTGTAATTACATAATTTTGTTTTTGCTTAGACAGATTACCGGTAATAGCTGTGCCCAGCTTGTTGGCAAGAGTTTGAGTGCACACCACCCTACCCTCAACCTCTGCGTGACCACTGAATCTCAATTGCTGAGGTCACCTGGTGGGAGATGACCTGCCTCCAAACAAGTAGTGTGACTGTAATCACCTTAAGATAGACTGGTGAAAAAATGGAAACAGAAATTTATAAACACAAACAGATTACAATCTTCTAGCAATCTCCAGTTATATTTCAATATAAAAACAATGTTGCTGAGTGTCTACGTGATAAAGAAACATATAAATTGCATTTCTGCATCGACTACATTACTATTTGTGGAAGATTTTCTGTTTCTGTGAGGCTCTGGAAAGACTCTGAATCTAAGAATCTAATGTGAATTTCTGTGATGTGTAGTCAGCAACAATTGTGTGATCTTTGGTAATTTATCACACTTAATCGCTGTATTATCACACAGACATTACAAAGACCCAGACTGATGCCATGTTAAGTTGCTTTGGCTGACTGTGAGTTGTTGCAGACATGGTTCATCACAAATTTTTTTGCACACGGCCACAGTCATTTTGGTCATGCAGCAGTCTCCGACCACTGTTTTCCCCTCTGTGACTGCAGCCTAACCTGACAAATATACTTCAACCTTATAACACTGGGACATGAAACAATTACCATTATTGAACCTTCTAAGAAAATTTATCTTTATCAAAAAGGAAAGTTTGAAGCCCAGTCCTAAAAGCAGAGTGTCTATCCCCTGAATCCAAACTGGTTCCACAGAAGAGGGGCCCGACAGCTGAAGGCTCTGCCTCACAGTCTACTTTTAGAAACTCTAGGAATCACAAGTAAGCCTGCAGTCTGAGAGAGAAGTGCTCTGTTAAGATAATATGGCATTATGAGGTAAAGATGCATAAAATGACACTATGTTGAAATAATCTTTTACTGTATGTGCTTTAAGTGCCTGAAACTTCTGCAGTGGGTGTGCAGCCGTGCTTTGCAGAGAGACATTTCCTG
The DNA here is from genome assembly GCF_963969265.1 of Rhamphochromis sp. 'chilingali'. Lineage (NCBI taxonomy): Eukaryota > Metazoa > Chordata > Actinopteri > Cichliformes > Cichlidae > Rhamphochromis > Rhamphochromis sp. 'chilingali'. Next base: position 8,927,664 of record NC_137941.1, read on the forward strand.
TCATTTCTCTTGAGCTAAAAAAAAAAAATATATATATATATATAATTTTTTTTCTCCTTCCATGGTTCCAACATGAAATGTGTCAGAAACACCAAACCATTTTTGTGTTTCAGCTTCCTGCTGTGTATTTTTAGTCTTAGTATATCATTTTGTGCTTTTCGCTGATCAGTCTAAATCAGTCCAAGAACAAACACATAAATGATTCGTTGCTTGTTGGATCTGACAGGGCTACACCATGCTAAGCTTTTAAATACGCACAGTGTATTCATAAAGCACGGATAATGTCATCTGTAGGCGTCCATTTGTGGCGATCTGATGTTTCTTTTTTTGTCCACTCTTCTCTGCCTCTGTCTGTGCATTTGTAAAAAAGCCCCGAACCCCTCGGCGGGCGGACGTGGAGGCCATCATCAGTCATGGGTCGTTAGTTTGATCGTCCTTTCCATAATGGGGTCAGTGTCACCTCGGCCTTTCATAATTCTCTAATTACTCTGTGTCTAGAGGTGGACTCTCATTAGCATGAAGCACAGAGACGAGGGTTCATAGCCCGACTGTATACACTCAGATTACTGACTATTTACTTGACCTGCCACGTTAGTAAGATGCTGCTGCTGTTGTGAAACTCTTTGAGGGCCACTCCACTCCATTTTCTCAAAGTAAGCCTCAGTGTTTCCAACAGAATGATCTTTTTTGAGTACTAGCAGCATTGGGGGAACGTACATTCTCTATTGAGCAACACTGCAGTTCAATGCAGTAGAGCTGGAGTTGAAAAATCAACTTTGAGATTAGACCTGGGTTAGCAAAGACTGAACTTTCAAAGATATAGGGCATTTTTCTTTGCTGAAAATACTTTCTTAAATAAGATGGTTAATATAGCGATGAGCCATCCAACTACAGTTTATGTTTGAGAAACACTTCCTCTGTTTTTCTCAGCATCACACTGATGCTGCTTTGAATTTGTGGTTGGTGTTTTTAGCTGTGGTTCCTCTCTTTGTTTCTCTGCACTCGCGGGTTAATCTCGCTTTCTGCTTCTGGCTTGTAGGTGTCAGGATTAATTAAGTGAAGTCAAATTTCCAGACAGTTGGTATTTAAGCTGATTTATGACACTGATGCATCTTAATGTGCAAGTGGGATAATGTGTGACTCTCCTTGTTGACCCCTGTGAGAACAGAGTGGGTTATTATGGAAAAGGGACATAAATCTGTGGGTACAGTCACAGTGTGGTTACTAACCTGACTATGAGCAAGTCCCTTAAATAGAACAGATTAGAAGCAGGTTAGATTTAAGTAAAATTATTACATCTCTTCTCCTCCTCACTATTTAAAGGAACAAGGATGTTAAGGGTTTTAAGCGTCATGAAAATAGGGGACAAACAGAAATATTAAATATCTCATCAATTCCTCAAAGTTTATAGCGAGGTGTTTAAAATTAAGGACTAATATCAAAATGCAAACATGCAACTTTAACTTTTGGCACACTTTACAATATAGATGCTATTAAATGCAAATGGATTAGAGTAAAACTTTAATGTTCCTGCGGGACAGTTTACAGACAGACGTCCAGCTCCAACACATCAAACACGGATCTCCTGCATTATTTGATTATATTATATAAAATGCTGCTACTAAATTGCCAGTCACATAAAAATCATAAATGAATTAGTGGCTAACCTCCAAATATTCTCATTGTTGGCGGGTGGTGTTTTTTAATTAGAGCTGTAAAATGTAGAAAGCAATGAAAAAGAACAGGTAGTTGGTATAACATCTCAATCTTATTCTAAGGGTGCCAAGTGCATGTATGAAAGCTATGGGCATTTACCTTATGAGCCCTTTGGTGTTGGTGTCACATAGCTGCATTAAAAGGCTCCAAAAGGCTCAAACAGGGTCTGTGTTCTCTTTCATCATGTATGTACATCATAACCATTGGGTACATGTCATTTTATGAGGGTCGTCTTCTTCCTCTTTCTGTTGCTCTCATACACTATAGTGGATCATCTGCCTCCATCTCACCTTGTCCCTACCATTGCCCTCTGTCATACCAACCCCCATGTCCTCCTTCATTAGATCCATGAACCTCCCTCGAGGTCTTCCTCTTTTCCTCCTGTCTGGCAGCTCCATCTTCACCATCCTTTGTCCAATATGTCCACTATCCTCCTCTGCACATGTACAAACCACCTCAGACTTACCTCTCTAGCTTTGTCTTCAGACTGATCAATTTGAACTGTCCCTCTAATGCTCTAATTTTTCTAGTTATGTCCATTCTGGTCACTTTCAATTAAAACAGTAACATTTTCAGTTCTGCCACACCAGCTGTGATTTCCTGACTGCCAAACTTCTGACCAATCCCATCCTCCAACAGCCTAATGTGGACATATAGATCTGCTAACTCTCCAAGTCTAATAATGCTTTGATTGGAGTATTACAGCAAAGGTTTATGTGAAACCAGCAATTATCATGAGAACGTGTTATATATATATATATATATATATATATATATATATATATATATATATATATATATATATATATATATATATATATATATATATATATATATATCGATCGATAGATAGATAGATATAATCTCAAAGAAAAATGGGAGAGGTAAAAGGAGCATGAGACCTAAGCACATTTTAAATGGTATTTATAAGAAGGCTTATTATTGTAGGTTTATCTTGAGGTTAGCATAAGGAAACAAAGGGAGTGTGTGTGTGTGTGTGTGTGTGTGTGTGTGTGTGTGTGTGTGTGTGTGTGTGCGCGCGCGTGTGTGTGTGTGTGTGTGTGTGTTCAGCCTGGTGCCCCAGACTAAAAAAATTATCAGACTGTGTCAGGAGACAAACAGGATTATCTGTGTCTGTCTGTCTCTCACAGTCAGTGACTCCATATATCCATGTATGATACTCGGCGGTTGCCATGGCAACCACTCACAGCGCACTTTTCACTTCATGATTAGATTTGTGATGAGTTTCACTGAGTTTAACTGCCGGGATGTATCTGCTGTATTTTGCATTGATTGTATTGATTCCAGGTGCCCGGGTGGATGAGGCGACTAATCTGTGCAAGTTACATTAATCTGAATGAAACCTTGGCTGTCTTAAACCATTAGTTGGACCTGGAGGGTGGGGACCTTTCCATATTTCCTGACATATCTCCCGATTCAGTTGTAGATCTTCATATTAAACATGGTCAAAGGTTTAAATAATTATCCTTGTGAGCTGAAAGCTCAGAGATCATGGCTATCCCTAATATGGTCATCTCAGACACACACAGCTCTGGCTGAAGCTCCACCCTTTTCAAATCTCCTTATGAGGGGCAGCCAGTCAGAAGGGCTTCAGGGAGAAAATTGTTCTATTCTGCTTTTGGTGCTTTTGGGAAATGTTCTTATAATTATCTGATGAATAATGTCACAACAGACCACCTACTCTTTTTGCAGAGAACTCAACACTCCACCCTGTCATCTAATGGAGCTTCCTGTTTCCTGTTTGGATGTCACCTTTGATCATACCAGGCTCTGGTTGCCTAGGTAATGCTCTAACATTAGTTAGCTGTATCCTCTGTCTGTAAGTTCCTACTTTATGTGATGTCCTTTGTCTTCTTCCTAATAAGTCATCAGGATCCTCATTGGTTAGGCACTTCTATCGCTCAACGCAGGTGAGAGGTTTAACTCAGTACTCACCCACTTTGCACCAACACCCCTCGTCATTGCTTGTCATTGGGCCAATGTGGGCGTCCCTTAAGTATGATTTTCTCTTGCTCCAGAAATCCAACATGGTGGTGGCCAAAACACTGTGTACTTATTCACAATGCAGTAGTTGGTAGCTGCATTTTTGACCTGGATTCACTTGGGATCACATCTTGATGCATATTAAAATGACATGCACTGAATTAACAGTCACTAAAAAACTGAAGTTTTCATTAACACTCTGGCTTGAGGCTGATTTTTAAAGCAAGTTTAATTGTGTTACCCTTGGCTCTAGGAAGTTATTTGTTCTGAAAATTATCTGATAATTTCAGACTAAATGTTAAATCTAGGTAATCAGCAAACTAACAAAACAAAAAAGAAAATTGCATTCCTCATAATTTTGTTTTTAACCTGTTATAGTAATTCAAGGGCTTGTTGTTGACTCTTCATTAAGTGCCACTTTTCCTTCCCCTAACATTTCTCTCCTTGACTCCGCCACACTTGACCATGAAACATTTCTGCATATTAAAGTGTAAAAACACTTCCAGGGGCAAACTGCAAGATCTGCTTTTTATTTCTTCGGCTTAAATAATAAGTTGTTTCTGTATCTGTATTTAAGCAGTGAGAGTGAGTACACATGAATTTGAATTTTGATCAGTGATTTATTACCGAGCAAGAAACCTCTTCTCCTCCAAATTAGCCAACAGAGGAAGACTTGTACAGGACAAACTGCAAAGACCAGCCAGCACTCAGTCAACCAGAAAACAGCCAGTGCTAACAACAATCATTGCTTTCCATCTGCCAAAGGCGCTCTGTGCAGGAAACAAATGAGGTAGCTGCGTGTTGTGACACTACATCACCAAAACATGAGAAAAGGAAAATTCCTCTGGTGGTTTTTTGCCTCCTAGTAGACTCGCTCAGAGTAACACTCCCACCTATACACACTGCAAGCACACAACAACTGATGCTGCACACACTCATGGGTGCACTTCGAGGACATTTATCATGTTCAATTACCTTCAGCTGGGATTTAGAAACAAATCAGTGCCAGGGTTTCAAACCACACACACGCCTCCCGGCGAACCTTAACTTAGAGCTGGACATTTTCCTGGAACGGACGCATCGCACCACTCCACACGCTCTTTCTTTACTCTTTCTGTCTTTGCTGCTCCTTGTCTGGAGGTCCAGCATGTCTCGAAGTCATGAAATTACATTCCTTTCTCTCTAATGGGAAACACATTTTTCAGGTATGAGAAGAAGCTGGAAACAGGGGAAAACTTTGGAAGTGGTTTGCCTTAACAGTGTTGATCCCTGCATCATTAGATAGATCCTCCTGCTCTTCCTCCCAGATGTTCACCTCATCTAGATACACTCAATGAAAGGCTTATGGTACTTTAATAGAAGTGTGGATAGAATTATATGAGCTGTCAATTATGGCTTTCTACTGACAATGTTTGTCAGCACTTCAAGAAGGATTTTATTGGAGGCCTTTCTAACTTTTTATTGTCTTAACATCCACATGGCCGATGGTGAACCACCTAGGTTTACAGCTACAGTAGAGTTATGATTTAACCACATGGCAAATGGTTGGCCTTTCAGAAACTAGAAGATGTTATCTTTCAAATAAAATCGTAAACCTTCATTTTGGTGTCACAATTTTTCTGGTAAGCTTTTATATTTGGGTGTGGAAATGCACAAGAATTCTGTAAAACCCTAGATAGACCCTACGTGGGTTTCCAGTGGCCCGCGTGGATGCAAAGAGATTAATGATTTGTCATCAGAAAGATCTAGCATGTCAACTCTCTGTCTTTTTCTCTATCTTTCAGCTCTAAAGCAGCAGGACAACATAAATACTGACCTGAATGTCGTCTCCTCTGTACAGCCAGAGGTGCTGATCATTAAGGCCGGCCATAAAAGGATAATTTAAGGACAAACACACTCAACTGTACGGTTGTTTGGTTTCGTTATTCATCTTTGAAATCACATGGTGGCTGATTCTGATTGGGCAATTAAAGCTTTAACAATGGGCCACAATTAGAGAGCAATATGCACAAGTCCCAATCGTTTAGCTTCATTTAATCCGACAAGCTGGCAACAATAGAGAAAACTCACTCAACGTCTCTATTAGGGAATGCTCTCGAGCTGGTTTCCCTTCCCAGTGCTCTATCTGTAGAAGTCAGGTGGGAACAGAACAATAGCTCTCGTGATTGATGGACCTAAAACCAAAATGGCTGAAAAGGCCGAGGAGAAAAGTGATAATTATGTTTTAATCATGGTCATCTAGGGGGAATTCAGAAGGTGAGGGCCATGTGCTCATGTCCACCCTACCCCTAACTACAGGCCAAGGTTCTTATTATGAATCCAGTATTAGTGAGGACTCTTTGTCTTCTATGTTGGGAACAGATCGTAATTACAACTACAACAGGTATGCTAACTGCTTCTAACGAATTACATAAAAAAGGACAGACTGGAAAAAGTGCAAAGGAAAACACACAGGATGGTTGGTGGATTGTGATTAGAGTTGCATTTCTAAATGTGGCATTTGCAGCTTTTTGTGTTTTACTTTGGACCATCTGGCCATTTCCTTCTGATACAGTGTTCAACACCACATGAGTGCATGGTGTTTATACTCTAAGCACTATACAGCAGACATACTAAGCCTGTAGCAAATGAAGGTTTCGTTCCAGCCTTTACTGACTGATTTTTATCCTTTTAGAGTTATTTAGGATTGAGTCTTGAAAAAAAAACCCAAGTGAGCTCCAAGTGAACCAAAATGTGTTACTGTTAATATATTCAGTCCGCTTATTGGCCAGATGTATCTTTGGTGTCGGAGCAACAAAAGTAAATAAGGAGGAAGGCGCTGTGTAGTGGACTAATGGAGAACACTGAGAATTTAGGTTCATCTGGATATATTTCCACATCCCAGAATACAAAGCTACGTGGCTATGGAATTATTTTTAGCTCAAACCTACAACGTACACCTGGTAGTTGGTTCAGATCAGGGTAGGATCAGATTCACACCAAAAATGGACTTTACTGGAGTTCATTTGGAAGTGCACTAAGACCACCTCCTCCAGAGGGTCTTAGTACTGTTGTTTTAGTCTACACCCAACTGCAAATACTATGTTCACACCTGCACAAACGAACCACAGCAAGGGAGAAAACAAACCCCAGATCGATTTAAAAGGACTAAACACCACAGGTGTGAAAACACCCTTAAAAATAAGAATTTGGTGATGTGGCGGAGGCGTGGCCCCGGGCGCAGCTGCAGGGGAGGAGTGGAGCGGAAGGCTCAACGGGGCGGCGCCGCGAGGCTGGTAAGAACAGCTGATATTGTTTATGGACTAATGATGGTCTCCTCCGCTGTGTTTATAGTGAGACGAGGAGGAGCGGCCAAGGGAGATCAGCTGGGCTCGAGCTGTCAGCCGGTGCGACTGAGTCAGCTGTCAAAATACAAATATATCAATAAACGTGGAAGTTGGCTATACCTGCCTGTGTGTGCGTGTGTCTGTGCTGGGTGTACTCTACAAGTGGTGCCGAAACCCAGGACGAGTGCCGGTGGGGAAATGTCCGACCCACAGGCCACGCCACCCGCCCAGCCTCTGCAATTCTTGGCGCAGATGCTGGCGGAGATGGCGACGATGAGCCGGGATCAGGCGGCCGACCAGCGTGCCCACCTGGCCGCGCTGCGGGAGCAGACGGACCGACAGACGCAAGTTCTGGAACGGCTGGTCGGGGCCGCTGCCACGCCGAAGCCCTTGCCGCTGTCGGTGTCGGTGCCCCGGATGGGGGACGGGGACGACCCACAAGTTTTTTTGGAGACCTTCCGGGCCACGGCGGAGGCTTGCCAATGGCCGCGGGAGGAGTGGGCTCCGCGGCTGCTCCCCCTGCTGTCTGGGGAGGCACAAACAGCGGCCCTGAGTCTGCCTCCGGCGTCGAGGTGCAGCTTCCCGGACGTGAGCCGGGCGGTGGTGGACAGGCTGGGGCTCACCGCCGAAGACCATCGCCGGCGGTTCCGGGCCTGTCGGCTGGCCACAACAGACCGACCATTCGCCTGGGCCCGGCAGCTGCGCGACGCGGCGGTTCGCTGGCTGCAACCGGGAACATCGGAGGGCGAGACGAAGCTGGTGGACAAGGTGGTGCTGGAACAGTTCACGGAGGGATTGCCAGCGGAGACGGCGAGATGGGTCCGGTGCCACCGGCCCGCAAGCCTGGAGGTAGCGGTGACGCTAGCGGAAGACCACCTTGCCGCTGGAGCAGGGGAACCTGGGGACGCCGGACGGAGGCCGAACAAACAGGCCCCAGTGCCGGCCCCGAGACGCCGTGTGCCGGCACCAGGGCAGGCAGAGCGGCTGCCGGCGCTGAGCCCCACTAACCCTTTCGCGGCGTTGGTGCCGTCCAGGGCAGCCGAGCCAAGTGGAGCCGCCCCCGAGCCACGGAGAGCAGCACAGACGCCGGGGCCGGAGTGCTGGAAGTGCGGGCAGCCGGGGCACCTGAGGAGGGATTGTCCGCTTATGGAAGTGGGGCAGGTGTTTCGTGTTGCTGGCGCCCCAGCACCCTCCCCCGGTCCAGGAGGGACATACAGTATTCCGGTAAGGACTCGAGGGGGTATACGCCAGGCGTTGGTGGACACGGGCTGCACGCAGACCCTCGTACACCAAAGCTTGGTTCGCCCCGGGGCATTGCTGGAGGCAGAATGGGTGGAGGTGAGGTGTGTGCATGGTGACGTTCACAGGTATCCCATTGTGCCGCTGTTATTAAAGTATAAGGGCAAAACGCATAGAGTAACGGCGGCGGTTAGCCCGCGCCTGTCGCACCCCCTGATTCTGGGTACCAATTGGCCGGGGTTTCATCAGCTACTGGGGCAGTACGCGGGGGTGCGATCACGACCGGAAGCGGGGTGTAGCGTGTGCGCGGCATTCAGCGGTGACGCGGGGTCGTCCGACACCGACTCCGGGGGGGAGGAGCTGGCGGGTCCCTCACGGGACGTCCCGCCGGCCCCGGAAGTGTCCCCCATGGGCGATTTCCCACTGGAGCAGTCTCGTGACGGCACCCTACGCTCAGCCTTTGACCAAGTGATGGCTATTGATGGTCACGTGGTGCGCCCTGAGGCCGCGCAGACCTACCCGCGTTTCGTCGTATTAAACGACCGATTATATCGAGTGAGTCGTGACACTCAGACAGAGGAAACACACACCCAGTTGTTGGTGCCGCAGGGCCGCCGGGAAACGCTTTTCCAGGCGGCCCACTATAACCCCATGGCAGGGCATATGGGCTATGAGAAAACTCTGGAGCGAATAACGGCCCGATTTTATTGGCCGGGCATCCGAGCGGATGTGCGCCGCTGGTGCGCGTCCTGCCCGGACTGCCAACTTGTTAACCAGCCGGCCATACCGAAGGCGCCGCTGCGCCCTCTCCCCCTCATTGAGGTCCCGTTTGAGCGCATCGGCATGGACCTCATCGGGCCGTTTCACCGGAGTGCACGCGGCTACCGCTTTGTGTTAGTCCTGGTGGATTACGCAACGCGGTACCCGGAAGCAGTTCCGCTGCGCACCATCTCTGCAAAGAGTGTGGCGCAGGCACTGTTTCAGGTCATCTCCCGAGTCGGAATCCCGAAAGAGATACTGACTGACCAGGGCACGTCATTTATGTCTCGTACACTGCGGGAACTGTACGAATTACTGGGCATTAAATCTATTCGGACCAGCGTCTACCACCCTCAGACTGATGGGCTGGTGGAGCGGCTGAATAAGACTTTAAAGTCCATGATTCGGAAGTTCATTAACGAGGATGAACGCAATTGGGATCACTGGCTAGACCCTCTGTTATTCGCAGTGCGGGAGGTGCCCCAGGCCTCCACGGGATTTTCTCCCTTTGAACTGCTGTTCGGCAGGAGGCCACGTGGGGTGCTCGACCTGATTAAAGAAAGCTGGGAGGACGGTCCGAGCCCCGCCAAAAATGAGATTCAGTACGTGTTGGACCTGAGAGCAAAACTCCACACTTTGGGGAGGTTGTCACGGGAGAATTTGCTCCAGGCTCAGCAGCGTCAGCAACGCCTGTATGACAGAGGGGCTAGGCTCAGGCAATTTTCACCGGGAGATAAAGTGCTTGTGTTACTCCCTACCTCCAGCTCGAAGTTGCTCGCCAAGTGGCAAGGACCCTTTGTGGTCACACGGCGAGTCGGGGACGTGGACTATGAGGTCGCTCGGTCGGACAGGGGAGGAGCCACGCAGATTTATCACCTCAATCTCCTCAAACTGTGGCGAGAGGTTGAAACCGCTTCTCTGGTGAGCTTGGTGAAGGAGAGAGATGAGTTGGGGCCGGAGGTGCCAAATTCTATCGTTCCCGCCTCCCTCCCTTGTGATGACCATCTCACACAGGCCCAGAGAGCGGATGTTGTCGCGTTGCAACAGCGTTTTGCGGACGTGTTCTCCCCCCTGCCCGGCCGGACGTCCCTCATCGAGCACCATTTCGTGACGCAGCCTGGCGTGACGGTGCGTTCACGGCCCTACAGGCTCCCGGAGCACAAGCGAAAAATCGTGCAGAGGGAATTGGCGGAAATGCTGAGGATGGGAGTAATAGAAGAGTCGCACAGCGCCTGGTGTAGCCCCATCGTTCTGGTGGCGAAGAAGGATGGGTCTATACGGTTCTGTGTCGACTATCGCAGGGTGAACGAAGTGTCACGCTTTGATGCCTACCCCATGCCTCGGGTCGACGAGCTCCTGGACCGGTTAGGCACGGCCCGCTTTTTCACGACACTGGACTTAACCAAGGGCTATTGGCAGATTCCCTTGTCTGCCGAGGCCAGGGAGAAAACGGCCTTCTCCACTCCGTACGGTTTGTACCAGTTCGTGACACTTCCGTTCGGCCTGTTCGGGGCCCCGGCCACTTTCCAGCGTCTCATGGACCGGGTACTGCGTCCGCACGCAGCGTATGCTGCCGCCTACCTGGATGACGTGATCATCCACAGCGACACCTGGGCGGAGCATGTGCTGCGGGTGGCCGCGGTCCTGGAGTCCCTGAGGGGGGCGGGGCTCACGGCCAATCCGAAGAAGTGCGCGGTTGGACGGAGGGAGGTGCAGTATCTGGGGTACCACCTGGGGGGCGGGCAGGTGCGTCCACAGGTGGAGAAGACGGCGGCTATCGCATCCTGCCCGCGCCCCAGGACGAAAAAGGAGGTGAGACGGTTCTTGGGGTTGGCGGGTTACTATCGTCGCTTTGTGCCGGGGTTTGCGCAGCTAACCAGCCCCCTGACCGATCTCACTCGAAAGGGTGCCCCGGATCTGGTCCAGTGGACGGGGCCGTGCCAGGCGGCGTTTGTGCAGGCGAAAAAGGCTCTCTGTGGGGAGCCGCTGCTTCACACTCCTAACTTTTCCCTCCCTTTTGTTCTGCAGACTGACGCCTCGGACAGAGGGCTGGGAGCCGTTTTGTCCCAGCAGGTAAGGGGGGCCGACCGCCCTGTCCTATACATCAGCCGGAAGCTGGCAGAGCGCGAGCGCCGGTACAGCACCGTGGAGAAGGAGTGCCTGGCCATCCGGTGGGCGGTCGGCTCCCTGCGCTATTACCTCCTGGGACGCTCATTCACCCTCTGTTCGGACCACGCCCCGCTGCAGTGGCTCCACCGCATGAAGGATGCCAACGCCCGGATCACCCGGTGGTATCTGGCGTTGCAGCCCTTTAAGTTCAAGGTGATCCATAGGCCGGGGGCGCAGATGGCAGTGGCCGATTTCCTCTCTCGCTCGCGGGGGGGGGAGTTGGCTCGGCCGGACGGCTCCCCGGCCTCGAACGGGCGGTGGGGGTGTGTGGCGGAGGCGTGGCCCCGGGCGCAGCTGCAGGGGAGGAGTGGAGCGGAAGGCTCAACGGGGCGGCGCCGCGAGGCTGGTAAGAACAGCTGATATTGTTTATGGACTAATGATGGTCTCCTCCGCTGTGTTTATAGTGAGACGAGGAGGAGCGGCCAAGGGAGATCAGCTGGGCTCGAGCTGTCAGCCGGTGCGACTGAGTCAGCTGTCAAAATACAAATATATCAATAAACGTGGAAGTTGGCTATACCTGCCTGTGTGTGCGTGTGTCTGTGCTGGGTGTACTCTACAGGTGATGAGTTTGAAATTATTTTTAATTTTCTCTAATCCACACAGGGTCAAAATTACATGTGCAGATGTAAAAGTGCACAAACACACCCACTAATATTTAGTCAAATGTCCCCACCTCAACCAGAAACGTGTGGTAGCCATCAGCAAGCTTCTGGTGTAATTCTAGCTGGATATTGACGACTTATTTGGCAGAATTAGGAGAGTTCATTTAAATTAGTTGGTTTACTTGCACGGACCTGGCTTTTAAGCATAGGCCACAAATTTTAAATAGGGTTGAGGTCGGAGCTTTGGGAAGGCCATTTCAGGAGCGTAATTTTTCCACCTTGGAAAAAGAACAAAATCATTAAAAGCTCTGAATTCCCATGACCTTCATGCCCATCATGGCAAACTTTTAATCATATATATGCTGGAATATTATATTATGCAAACATTTGTGTGGTATGAAAAATGTGTGTAAAAAGTCTTACGTTTAATTTGATGAACACAAACATCCAACTTGTTTTCATATCTAAGTCAGCCTTGACCAACCACAATTCAAAGCTCCTCCAAAACACAGACGGAATGATGGAAATCTGTGTGGCCCACCTGTTAGATTGATCAGAAACAAATACAGAATCCTCCATATTAGTGTTAATTCATTAATCTGAGAAATGCAGCCGTAAGTAGGATCAAGGAAGGGGAGACGAGAGGAAACCAGATGTTGTGGGAGTAGGGTGGGAACACGAGATGAATGAGGTCAGACTGTGGAGCAGGAGCAAAGAAAAGAGAAAACACAAGAGAAGCAAACAAAATCCCTCGAACGCAGCTGCAACCGTGGAAAAGCTCTCACTGTTGTTCCTGCTCGCCACAACTGAATTACCACATGTGGCAAATTGATGATGATTGAATAGGTACAAGCCAGCTGTTACTGAGGGACTTCCGATCAGTTTCACCTTTGGATTGAACTCTTGGTCTGAAATCCATTCCCGGCCTGCACATCAACAATTTAACGCATTTAAACCAATGACTTGAAGTGAGTGCAGGTGAGGACATGAGCGCTCATTTGAAGATGGGAGCATATGTGTGACTCTTGGACGGATTTGCATTTGTGGCTTTAATAGAGCCAGGAGTGACCATATTTAGATAATAATTATTGGTATCTTAAATCTTTGTTAAAGATTATTATTGTAGACACATCTACTACTTTTCATTATATTTTCCTCGCCTACTTCTATTTTATTTCTCTACATTTCAAATTGACTATTAAGTATGAAGTTTGCTTTTTTAATTTTATTTAGCACTTGAGTCTTGCAGGGTCTGTATAATTGAGTTGCAAAGTGTTTTATAATTTATTTTAGGCTTTTCTCCTTAAATTCCATTTTGTATGACTTTTATTGTGTGCTATTTTTTAAAGATATTTTAATAAATGTTCTACAAGTACACTTAATTACTATGAAGGTATCAGCTAATAAATCCAATGCAGTCAGCAAGCTGTCGCCATAGACTGTATGAAACGTCCACACAGAGACAAACACCTCATGATTAATGCTCAGTAACATCCATATAAATATGTGGGAAATCTATAGCTATAGAGTCCCGTTTTTTTTTTTTTTTTTTTTTTTTTTTTTTTTTTTTTGTATTTAAATATATTTAATTCTGCTGTAAAATTTTAAAGCTGTAACATTTTAACATGGAACTCTACAGGGACTGACTCATTGATGGAGCCTCAAGTGGACATCAGAGGAACTGCATGTTTTGGCTTTTTAAAAGAAGAAGAAGAAGAAAAAGAAAGCCCATGTAAATAGTTGATCTTACTATTCTTCTAACTAAACCAACCCGTTTTCTAACTCTGACTGGACAATTTCAGTGGGAGTTAAATCAGGTGAAAGATGAAGTAGAAAAGTCCAGCAAGACCAAAACTCATATTATCATATTTTATCATATATTATCATAGATCACATTTTAACCTGCCTATGCGCATAATTTTTTTTTTTTTTGCAGTTACCTTTGCCTCAGTTACCATCAATATGACCTGACTAAAGTGATTTTCAGCTCTGGACTGTGAAATATTTTTTGTAGCAGAGAAAATTTTAAAAAAACAAAACTAATCTGGCAGAAATGTTGGTCGGGTACACATCCTACCAGATGGCTGCAGTGATAAGACTTTTTAAGGTTTCTCTTTTCAAAAGAAAAAAAAAGCCAAACATGAGACAGGCCATATTGTAACATCTGGGAACCCGTGTTGAAACAATGCCCCCCTCCCGTCCGTCCTCCCTCGCGTCCCCCTGTGGACCATTAGGAGACTGATGAGTGAATAGTTAGCTGGACCAACTCAGCATGTCTGCTTCTACTGCTCACTCTTTAATCATTCCTTATCTCTGCTGACATTACCACATCTCAGCCCCTCTCTCTCTCTTCCTGCCTCTCTCACATTCGTCTAACACCCCCTTCCCTCCTCCGCCTCCTCCTGCTTGCTGTTCATGGGTGGTGCTCTGTTTTGTTTTCAGGCACAGGACAACACAATTCTGTGCCATCGTTTGTTGTGTCTGGAAATGGAGTGAAATGCCAAGGAGTGATAAATGCTAGCTGCGGATAGGTTGGATCTGAGTTGTTAGGCCTGAGCCAAAATCATCATCTCATGAATCAGACGTTGCTCTTTAATGACACAACGGAAAATATTTGCTTTCTTAGGCTTCAGTCTCATGTTCAGGCCTTAAAAAAATCACAAAAATAACCATAAATAGTTTCTTTTACTTTATAAGTGAGAGACGTGGTACTCAAAAAATCTTGAACTGTAATCTGACTCTAACCCAGGCAAATAATTCCTTGTACAGTGGAATGCTGGAAGGTCATGCTGGAAGACTCATCCACGACCCATATTCAGTTTTCTGGCTGAGGGAAGAAGAGTTCTCGTCCAAGATTTTACACTGGATGGCCCCGTCCATTAGGCCTTCATTGCGAGAGTCCAGTCTTCATAAGACTGGACTCTCACACATATCACATCACCACATGCACCACCACACATTTCCTATAATTTATAATCTTTATAATCTCTTTCTGCTATTTGCACATTTTTTTACTGTAAATTTCGAAGTTAATTTGTAGATTTTGTAGTAACCTGTAAATTGTAAATACTGTAAAACTTTTTTCTGTCATTTAATGGTCGGGCATTGCACAGCATTTCACCCCCATGTCATACTGTGTATGGTTGTGTGTGTGTGACAAATACAATTTGAATTTGAATTTGAAGTTGTCCTGTACTGTTAACAGAAAAACAGCTTCAAAGAAAAATGTTTCCACCGCCGTGTTTCACCGTGGGGGGATAGTGAACTTTGGGTCATGCTCAGCATTTGTCTTGCAAAAACACGGCGACTTGTGTTGATGCTAAAGAGCTTGTTTTGATTTCATCTGACCATAGCACTTTCGCCCAAGGCTTCTGTGAATCATTTAGACTTTCACTACCAAACTCAAGATGGGCCTGTAAATGTGCCTTGTTGACCAGATTTCAATCCAATACTTGTCCACTACATCTTTTCCACCAACAGCTGTCATTTTCTCATCAAAGTTCTTGCTGATGGTCTTGTAGCCTATTCCAGACTTCTGGAGGTCTGTTTTTGTCCCTGATTTCCTTTAAAAGCTTGTTGGTCTTGCCCATGGTGCTGA
This sequence comes from Rhamphochromis sp. 'chilingali', assembly GCF_963969265.1. Taxonomy (NCBI): domain Eukaryota; kingdom Metazoa; phylum Chordata; class Actinopteri; order Cichliformes; family Cichlidae; genus Rhamphochromis; species Rhamphochromis sp. 'chilingali'. The sequence continues at coordinate 8,943,077 of NC_137941.1, forward strand.
AGAGTGGCAAATGTAAGACACTGATTCTGTAGACATAACAACACATAACAACTGAAGATCAGAAGTATTTGTACATGATTGTTTGAGTGATTGCAATCTGTGGGAGCCTAAATTCTGGCAGGGTCCTAGGAGATCAAATACTTATTTCACTCGATGATATGTAATTACATTTATACATTTTTAGTAATGTGGGTTTTTTGTGTCTTTTTTTTAGTTGATATTCTTGTCTCTCCCTTAAAATGAAACTACTACTACTACTAAAAAAAAAGAAAAGAAAAGAAAGAAAGGACCGATTCTGGTCCTTGGTGCAACCTTCACTTCATCCTCTGCCTGAAAGGATCTATTTTATCCCTTTCCCCTTTTAGGCCTCAGCGTCTTCTGATTGGCTTCCTGTTGTTAGAGACTTTGACAATGGGTGGGTGGAGCTTCTGAGCCTGAGATCACCATATTAGGCGATCCCCTCCTCTACATGACCTCATAAAGATCCAAGAGTAGAAAAAACAGAGCATCTGGGACAGCAAGAGCCTCATGGGGCTTATTTGTATGTACACTAACCTCATCATATGAAACTCTGCACATGTTTAATTTGAACCTACATCAGTGGAACAGGAAATACATGACAAGGAATAAGAAAAAGCAGAATAGATCCAGACAATAGATCAAGACAAATGACTGCTGCCTGGGTGAAATTTTAAGATATTTCAGGGTGGTATAATTCATCCTGAGATTAAAATGAATCAAATCAATTTATGTTTTGTGGATGATAATAACCATACAGAGCTCGTGACCACACAATATTTTCTCACAAATGTTTGCAGGAGGCGTCTTCTTCTGGCTTATTTTCTCAAAAAATATCTCACAGCTTATTGTAGAATAAATGGAATTTCATACCGGATTATCTGTTGTTCTGTACTTTTCCATTAGCGTTAAACCTTCACGTCTTTCTTGGTGAAGTTCATTAATTCATATCTCTCCATTGTCAAGCTTCATCTCCAATTACAATATGCCAGGGGAGCTTTTGATGCAGGCATCCCTTGAAGAAACTGTCAATATCAATATAACCATAATCCTCTTGAATTCCAATATTTTCATTACAGCACAGCATCCATGCCACACTGGTTTATGTAAAGTTTTTTTTTCCCGTTTATTTCCATGCTTTACTTTTGTCTCTCATTGTCTTTGAACAAGTTTCGTGGAATCAGTCCCTCCTCTTTTTCGCTTACTGTTAATGTCTCTTCCCCTCAGGAGGGATGTCATGAGTTTAATTGCCGCCAGGTGACGAGGAGCTTGGAAAAACAGAATTAACCTTGTCAGCCCAGAGCCATCCCTCTTCCTCTCCTCTATCCGATGCATCAATTAAAGTTAAGCCACCGTGGCCCCCTGGTTTCAGCAGGCTCACAGTCAGGTACACAAAGAAAGGTGGAGAGGTACAGTACAGAGGAGGAGGAGAAGAGGGATTTACAGGGGAATGGACAGGGTGGATGAGAGAAACGAGACAATGAGCCAAGGAATGATAGACAGTTAGACTTGGCAGATAGACTGGCGAAGGGATAAAGGGGGATTCGGCTCTAGCAGGATTAGAAAGGAAGGATGATGGCACAAAGGCAGAGAGTAAGAGGGTCAAAAATGTGAGAGAGATGGAAAGAGATATGCATGTCGGTGAGAATCGGGGTAGAAGGCAGGGATCTGGAGGAAGAAAGGGAGAACAGGACAAAGATGAGGATGAACAGAGATCATTCATATTGTGAGTGAAATGTACCGAGGCCACAGGAGGGTTTTCAACCACCTGTTTGAAGACCGAAATCAGAAAAGACTAGAAATTCAAAAAAATGAATTGTATTGGATTTGTGGTATTTCAGTGTACTTGGGGGGAAAAGACACAGCGCATCACATCAAATTAAACAGAATCTTGGTATTAAGTGAACCTGGAGCTTATGAGATACCTGGGCTGTGGGACGGTTGACTTTTGAATTAAGGAGCTAGCAAGCTAAATGATTGCAGTTTGCAAGATATGTAGCTAATTTGCTACCTGTTATGTTAACCCAGCAACATTTAATAAAGCTGAACAGGTGGCCTTAGATCTCACTGTACAGAATCTGGCTGCAGAGCATAGGCCTAAAAAAAGTGCAACATTTTTTGCACACTTTAGGCTTCACAAGTTTTTCTTACAGTCAAGCGGACTTTACCCATAAAATGGCAAAATTCTGCTAATGCATGCTGATTGGTCAGGATTTATAATAGGACACCCATTTCCAAGCATTAGTGAGATGTTAGAGGCGTAGTGATTTCCTGAACTGTTTCCACTGTATCACAAATATTTTGGGCCATGCTGGACCTTCTCTTGAATCAGGAAGTCCAGAGAACAGCAGTCCTCCAGTAGTTATAAGGTCTTTGATGGTAAGTTCTGTATTTTCACTGAATAAATTACAAATGGACATAGTACAAAGACAACATGTTAGATTTTTTTTTGAAGACAGCACAAGAGGAAAAATAAACTGCAAATGTTGGGTACTAATTATAACATTATAACATAGTCTTCACAGTGGCACTTACTGGTTTTCAAGGTTCTTACTTAGAGCACGAGCGAGAGACAGATCTGATTGAAAAATCAAAAGACACTGCAAGCTCAAAAAAGAAGCAATTTTTCAGTTAAAAGCCAGCTCATGTCGAAACCCTACCCTAATAATCCTCTACTTTAACCATAAAGGACTGTTATTTACGAAATGAACATCACATTTTATTAGACGAGACTTTAAATTGGTAATTGAGACCATAAAATCATCAGGAAAGTGTTCACTGAGGTCACAGATCAGAAATTAAAAAAGACAAACAGTCAAAGTTTGAACAGTTAATATGCTGTCTTTTTACTGTTTTCAATTAAGAAAAAATAGACTCTAAATTATTTGAAAATTTTTGGTGACCTTTCCACATCATCCCAACTTTATTGGAAACATGATTGTGCAATCAGCATGCTTTAATGGATCTGAACCATTTAACGGATGGCATTTTGACATCCTACAAGTATTTAATGCAATATTCATTTTTGGCAGCATCAGCTTGAGCATACTGGTTATTGTGCGTGTTGTCTCATTGTCATACAGAAGGAAACAGAGGCGCTGTTCATGGTATTAGGAACACCTGTGCTGCGACAAGTGTCTTCTGTGAAAACGATGTTATGGAGGAGCAACAAGGATGAATTTCTGTAATTCTTCACCTTCCTCATTCACAGTGCGAGTGCAGCGGTTTGTCTTGGAAGGCACAATGCTGTTTGTGTTGGCTTCACCTGTCCTCACAGTACTGTCTTTGTGTGATCCTCGAGACCTGTGACGCCAGGCCTGTGCAGCCTGACAGCGCGATAATGGAGCACACACACACACACACACACACACTGAAACACACTTTTACGCACTCGTACACAAAGGAGCTCAGAGCTTTTAGTGCCTCTCGGTTACAACCCTCTCACCATCTCCAGTGGCATTCTTATCACCTGCCCCTTTCTCTCACACTCACACACACACACACACACACACACACACACACACACACACACACACACACACACACACACACTCGGTGGGTCTTCACTCTACAGGTGTGCATTTGGGTGCAGGTCACATTTCATTTCAGATGTTCGCTGTCAGATACTTTCCCCCATAATTATACTAATGCAGGTGGCCAGCTAAACAGTCACAATATTATCGTAAAAGAAGACATATTTGTTTGAATGGAGCTTAATGAACTTCGGGAGCCTTTTACTTGGGATTTAAAACATTTTACAGCTTTTAACAGTTACAGCGTGGGTCAGTTGGTCCATGGCTTTGATGGTACCTGCATTGCTATTCCGTTTACCTCACATGTCCCTGTGTCAGCCGCTTTTATATTGTTAATCAAACTTCTGTTCAAAGGATACATTTGCTGCTTTTTACCAAAACATACATTTCCCACAATGCTGCATACACACATTTAGACACATAAGCTGCCTGCAACACAACATTAAATATGGACATATCTACAGACTTTGTTGACTAAGCTTTTTAAGATTCTCTACTATGACGTATTAGCGCCACAACTACCATAATGTCCATATTTCAACTTTTCTTGAAATAGTATTTCAACCTTTTTCTAAAAAATGATCAATAATAATTTTTTTTCTCAATGTGGCTATGAAATACGGAGGGCCAAAAGAGCCACGCGCATCAAAATAAAGAATTTATTACTTCAATAATGAATTGTACAATAAAATATACATTAGTGAATTATTAATTATTAATTTTTAGTTCTTTTATATATTTATACATCACTAAAGTAATTTATTTTACTTTTAAGTTGTATTTTAAAAAAAGATTATGAAAATCCATTTTTTAATTTTGAATTTGAAAATGTTTTCAAATGAGGTTTCACTGAGAGTTTAATTCTTCAGTCTTCAATTTAAAGTATTTATAAATTTTTAGGAATGTTGATTTATTAGAAGTGTTTTTATTTTAGTTTAAATAATAAATTACTTTAGTAATGTTTCAATAAATAATAGAATTAAAAAATGCATTCTTAAATAAATTAAATAAATACATTTACTAATGCATATTTTATTCACAGCTCATTGTTGAAGCTCAAAATTCTTTATTTTGATGTGTGTGGCTCTTCTGGTCCTCCATACTAATACTCCTTTGCAGCTTCTCTAAGAAGTGCAAAATAAGCTAGTTTAGAAATTTTCCAAAATACCATGATGAGGTCATTCAGAGGTCAGCTCCCCTTCATAATCATTTTATTAATTCCTCTCTAAGTATTTTGTATTTTTAGTACTAATAATAAACTAATAAAAGGCTGTATCTTAACGGCAGTCATGGTATGTAAAAGCCATCATGGTGTCACGCATCGGTTTGAAGTTAGCATTTTGAAGTTTTATATTTTGGAGTCAAAAGTGACAATGCTTGATGAAGGGGTGAAAAAAAAATACAAGAAAGCTTGGTCAGCAAGTTTAAACGCAGAACATTCAAATAAAATCTTAGAATTTCACTCTCCAAAACTAGAGCATAGACTTCTTGGATAGTCTTTCGGTACATTTAAAGACACAGCAGCCATATTATTGATTAGTTAATTATAATATGGTGAAGCTGCCTATGTTCCCATCCACCTGTTTGTCAGAGAAGTCTTTATGAAATAAAATATCTGGAAGAAAAAAGATGTAAGGTCATTCGTCTCAAATTAGCAAATTTTTTAAACATTTTTGGGTTTTTGTTTCTTTTGCACATTTAATCTGAATCATTTGAATACGAATATCTGAAAAACCATTAGAGATAAAAGCCTAAAATTTTCATTGCCCTTTCTTACCAGTAACATGAATGATGATTTGTAATTGGAAATAGAATGACCCTATATAGACCGAAACTTGTTTTTGTATTTGGTGTTAACGTATTTATTTCTGCTGCTTTTAACACTTCTGCACTGTCTTAGAATTCTACTTGCTGCTAATCAGCAAATGTTTGCTAATCTTTGAATATATTAGTAAACTAAGATTGTGACCATGGTAAGGAATGAGTGCAATATGTGCTATTTAGCTAAGTGTGAAAACAGAACCACACAGAGCTGCTGGTGCACTGCTTATGAGTCAAAGTAAGTCAAACTAATGAAGGATGGTTTCTGGTATTGAACCCGTGAATGTGGTGAAGTCTGGAAGGATTAGAGTCCTGCGTGACGTGACCTGCTTCTTCTGTTTTTCATTGTCTAGTAAACGTCAGCTTCTGCATGAACTCTGCTTCCTCATCTCATGGAGTTTGTAGATGTTGAAACCGGTGCAAAGAAAACTGTGAAAGGTAAACTTAGGATGTATTTCCAAAATAAATTTTGTTGATAATTCTTGTGAATTGTTTCTGCATGAGGAAAATCTGGTTCCCTAACAAAGCTGAATGAATGGTTTCGCTGTACCAAATCATGCACATCTGGTCTGCTAGCCACATTCTCTTTCGGAAGTATTACGGTTATAAATAAAAATAAATTCCCAACAGACATCTGCTGAGTTATGAAATGTCACAGTTTGTGTTTCTAATATGTATTTGACTTTTTAATTTGCATGGTTAAAATAACAGTATGAGAAAGAAAACTAAATACGGCAGGAAGAAGCAAAGGTCACCATATCATGTCAGCTCAACCGTCCAGTGTACATTAATTAGCTTAATGTGCTTACAAGTGCATACATTAGACCAATTAGCTCGTTAAAATATGCGAATGGGGACGAGTGATGAAGCGTTTAGTGACACGCAGCCATATGTGCTCGCAGCAACCGCAGCAGACGACTCTCACAGCAGGGGGGCGGCTAGGTGCGTCAGTTCAGACGAGAGCTAATTAAATAAAGAAGCTAGTGTGGCTGTTATCTTATCATCACGTCTCTCCCAATTACCCGATCTTCTCCTTCCTGTCCCTCCTCCCTGCCTGTCCCTTTTTCCGTTATGACTTAATTTGTCCAATTCTCCCTCGAGTCGCTCTCTAACTATGGGAAAATATTTGAGCAATAATGGCGCCTGCTTCCTTGATGTTTTGTGTAGTTGTCAGCTCGTGCACCGAGGGGCTCTGAGGCCATGATTTAGTCAATGCAACCTCCCCCCTGCTGCCCTCCCTGTGCTGCCCGCTCACCCTCACTCTGTAGCACTTAACTAACTTTCACAGGCTGATAAAAAATAATTGCTGCCCCAAGGGTGGGGGGCTCCAAATACATTAGCACCACAAAGAGAGGAGCTGGGATCGCATTACAGAGAGCACTGACACTATATTGTGCAGCCTGGAGAGAGGAAAGAAATATCGGGTCAGACACCAGTGCGACGGGCGTGCCCGAGTGCACGCGCTCAAATCGCGTGAACGGCGCCACAAGATAGAGTCAGTACAGAGTCAGAGAAAAAGGAATGCACTCAGTGGTGTTTTTTTTTTTTTTTTTTTTTTTCTTATTCGCCTGTTCTTGTATTTCTGTCTGTGTGTCAAAGGACCTCATCTGCCACCATGCTCCATTGCAGACCAATAAGACGGGGGTGCAGGAAGGTGAGGGGGTTTTGTGGTGGGGACGGAGTCAGGAGAGCGTGACTCGGCTGCAGGAAAGCTCTGCTTGTGAAAGAGGAGATGGAGGAGCTTGCTGAAAGGCCTTTAGCTGCTGATCCCATCCTGTTGTGTGTGTGTGTGTGTGTATATATATGTGTGTGCGTGTGGTGGTCTATCCAGCAGCTGCACCCTCTCCAGACACCTGTAGGACTTAACATGCCTGCTTGTCCTTCCTAAAGCACGTTCCACTGCTCTTAACCTCTTAACATCCACAAGGTCACCAGTGAACCATACAGTTTGCTTTTGATTAAGTCACATGGTAAAAAGGTAAATACTCATAACGTAAAGATGTTACTTGTAAGATGTGGTCTTTTCTTGCATTTTGGCTTTATAGCTGATAATCAAAGTAGAAAAATTTCAAAATAAAGTGGTAGACGTGATCCTGTGATCTTCGTTTTCTGACTACAGCATGTTGACACTCCTCCCTGTCCTCTGCCAGGACATACAGTTCTTGAACCTTTGTCTTTATCAGCTCCTTCATTGTCCTTATGTAGGTAATGTGCGGTTTACTGTATTTCTGTTATGCCCTTGGGTTGTACTGTACAGTGCATGCTGATGGATTATGTTGTCTGGGGGTTTTCGAAGCCAGTGGCCAAAAGTTCAGACTCTGTTTGACTCCTTTCAACTCTTTTCAAAAGCACCTCTTTGTTTACTTGATATGCTCTCGTGATACTCAGCATGATACGGTGACAGTTATTGGCAAGCTAGTTCTGCTGGTTCTTAATTCGTTGATACAAATTCAAACCTTCTGCACTGTACAGGAAAATTGTTATGTGTGAAAGTGTCATAACTTCAGCTGGGTGGAGATGTATTTGGATTGCCATACTGATTTTAGCTTCTAACAGTAAGTCCAGGCAAAGCTAGTGTTGTGAAAAATTCAATGCAATTTACAAGTACAGTTTTTCCCTTCAAATATACACTTTTTTCCCATGTTTTAACTGACGCCTGGTAGGACACAATGCTGTAGGTTACATTTAGGGTACATTACCAGAACGTGGCAGTAAGTTGCTTGGCAACCACTATTAGCACTAAGGTCCAAGGAATGGTGGTACGCTAACCCTACCCTAATCCTGTTTTTGAAGAAAAAGGCAGGAAATTAAACTAGCAGAGGACACCACAGAAAGAAAAACCCTATTTTATTATAATTTTTCACTATGTTGGGACCATAATGTGAAATCTAAACATACGTTTTATTCAAGCAAACCTAAAACTAGTGATTAAAGTTTGAAAATCATGGGGAAAAAATGCCTACTGAGTCAGTACATGAAGGAAGATGTGTTTTTTTTTTCTTTTTCTCGCAAACTTATATAGAGCTTTACATTTATAGCTCCAACAGTATCAATCAATCACTCAGTCATTACATCTGATCTCAAATAGCTATGTGTATAAAGCACACCAGTTCAAAAAATCAATTTAATGGATTCCAGCCTCTCCACCACCATGGGCAAAGCCAACGAGCTGTGACAGGACATCAGGACAAAATTGTAGAGGTGCACAAGGCTGAAATGGGCTACAAGACCATCAGCAACAAGCTTGTTGAGAAGATGACAAAGGTTGGTGTGATTATTCAGAAATGGAAGAAATATATGACCATCAGTCGCCCTTGGTCTGGAGTTCCCTGCAAGATTTTGCCTCATTGGGTGAGGATGATTACGAGAAAGGTAGTGGGTCAGCCTAGAACTACGCCAGAGGTGCTTCTTACAGATATGAAGGCAGTTGGGATCACAGTCTCGACAGGATGATTTCACAACCTTGAGGGGACAATGGATGGAGCCCTGTACCATAAAGTCTTGGACGAGAACCTCCTTCCCTTAGCCAGATAACTGAAGATGGGTTGTGGGTCAGTCTTCAGGCATGACAATGATGCAAAACATGCTTCCAAGACAACAAAGGAGTTGCTAAAGAAGAAGCATATTAAGGTCATGGAGTGGCCTAGCTAGTCTCCAGACGTCAGTCCCTGAAGCTTTGAGTTGCCAAGCTGCATCCAAGAACTCTAAAGGACTTGAAGACTTTCTGTAAAGACTTGGGGATCAAATATTTACTACAATCATTGACATGCAAATCAATGTAATATGTTTCTTTCTGGATTTTCTTCAATGGTTTTCTGCTTCTCTTTATTAAAATAAAACTGTCATAAAAATTAGTTCTTTGTAAATGAGCAAACTTATAAATTCAGCAGGGATTCAAATAATTATTTCCCCCACTGTTGGCTGTAGCCTTGTGTGTGAAGATCAATGTTTCATCATAGCTGAAATCTCAACAGACACTCTTTTTAATGGGAAAAGGGGAAAGCAGTAGTGTGCATCACTGTGAAGCTCCCTCCACTGTTAAGCGGTTATTACCAGCCTCGTAGAACAGCCGGAGCCTTGACTATCGCCTCTGAGAAACATCTGCTGATCGCTGCTGGCGAGGAAAAAGTGTGATGCTCAGTGGACTGAAAGGCCCTCAGAGAGATGAGAGAATCAAATAGTGTAGCCTCGGAGATTTTTTTTTAGTGACGCTAACTTTCTTTTAATCTTTTTAAACTTAATGTCTTCATATAAAAGTTGGAGTATGCTGACAGATCACGTAAAATGCTTCACTGGGAAGTCCTTGGTGTCTCTTGATCTCTTTCACAACGCTTCAAACTTTTGGTGAAATGTCGAAAGTAAATCCACCCCTCCTACTTTTACAGATTTAATTAAATCTTGAGTGTTAGTGCACTTCTGAAGTGCAGAGCTCAACAGGTACAATCACTGAACCTTAACAATAGACCTTCAACAAATTCATTTGTTTGTATCACAAGTAAAAACTCAGAATAAAAAGTCAGATATCACCTTTTTGGCCTCCAAATGAGAATTTGAGTCACTGCATAAAAAGAAAAAAGAGGGAAACCAGCAATAAAGTGAAATTAAACTTCCATTTAGTTTCACCCGCACCGCTTTTAGCCAGATGACTGTGCTTTTCTCTTAAGATGAGCTGCAATTTTATAAAGTAGAGGGCCTGGGGTTGGCTTTCTAAAAACGGACCTCAAGGTTGCAGCTGGCAGTAACAATGGCCCAGTCCTGCTCGCGTACCTTTTATCTTGGCTGTACCAGCATTGTGCTTTTCCTGGTGAAAGTGCAATTAGGTACAAGGTGAAATGGGAAAGTAGCTCTGCATGATGACCCACTGCATCCAATTCATTAATTTTTAGAGGTTTTTTACCCCCCCCAAAAAAAAAACATGTCATTTATGTCCATTTAGACATCCAGCTGGCATTTACTAAGAACAGATGAAAAAATCGTATTGTGACTCTTTCTTTGATCTCTCTGTCATGAACAATGCAACACTGCATGCAACAATGCATCCTCACGGCAGCTTTGGAAACACTCGTAGAGCTAACAGTTTGAAGGAGACGTTTGGCTTACAGACTACAGGTTGAACCACATGCATTACAATACTTTTGCTCTGGTTTCTGTTTGGATCTAAGTGAAGCTTATGGTTTTATTTAATATAAAGTCTTTACTACATCACTGAAAGTCACATTTTCTGGGTTGCCTGAGTCTCATATTTAAAGATACTTCTGGGGAGGCTGCATAAAATGCATAAAAACAATTAAGGATCCATAATTGACCTATAGACGACTAAAAATACAAGCTCTGAAGCTGGCATGAACATTTTCTTACAACATAAAGTGCTGGTACTAATGGTACCCATTAAGGGAACTGCAGTTTTGATAGTTTGTGCACAGCTCCTGCTTGCACACTGTGTGGGAATGATAACACATACAATGTCCTGCACCATTATGTTGGTCTGTTGTTTGTACTTCATGTCATTTATGTACACAGCAGCAGAACTAGCATGTATACTGTATACATAAGTAATGACGACAAAGCCGATTTGGTGTCAGATACAGATTGTGTAGCTACATAACAGGTAGTGGGCTAATTGCACCTGTGCTGGATGTTGCTGTGGAAAATACATCTTTGCTTTTTGCTATTACAGGATTTACTCTTGGATGAAATCAACTTGGGGGTTGCCCTTGGGTCCACATGTTTGACTTAGCATAGATTTTACACTGGATGCCCATCCTTACACAACCCTCCCATTTTTCAGGACTTGGGACTGACACAAGGACTACAGCAGCTTGTGAGCCCACTGAAGCTTTTGTCTCTTAATGAAATGGAATTGAGGATCATGTTACGCACCAGCACTACTGTGGGCTTCATTAAATAAAGTAGCCCTAGTCCCCCACACCCAACAAAATAAAGCCAAACATTAGTATCACTATCATACTGCTAAAGTCAGGTTTTAATGTTTGAAATCTAAGAAGCAGACCTGTACGATGCTGAGGGCTGCAGCAGAGGGCTGTTTTCACTCTGAATGAATCACTCCTGCTTTGCTAATGAAAATAACAGCTCTTCATCTCCACCTTAGGCCACTTATCTCGTTTCTGAAAACTGAGGTGAATTAAGGAGTGTGAATATGAAGAAACACTTGAATGTCTGTCCAGGCCCATTAGAAACATTCAGCACCCACTTTGCCCTGAATTTGATGTAGCTCGTTTATTAATTTTCAGAGAAATATATTCATTTTAAACCTTTTCTTTTCCCTTTTTATCATCCTGCACACTATTTTTAGCTTCTCTCCTTTGTACTAATCCTTAATGGCCTCTTAGATTTGTCCACGGAGCAGTCCTGGCTGTAATTGTTTGCTGTGTTCAGACTGTATTAACTCCGGACTGTGTTGTTTTCTTCCGTCCCGAACATCTCACCCGAATACACCGTTGAACCCAAGCAAGTGCTAATTTAGCTGATTAATCACCTCTGAGCCAATGCTGACATCACCAGCTCGCTTTCTCCTGGCCGGGTGGAGACAGGAAGGGGTGGGCGGGGGGGGAGGGAAAGGGGAGCGTATCTCTTCTCCTTCCCTGGTTTATTTATAGTGGGGGTGACTGGGGAAGTGGGATGGATCCGGGGGGAGTTGGGCAGGTTAACATCACACTAACTGAACAGGTCAGGTCTGCCCCCAACCTCCCCTCATCCAGTCATTAGTCTGTTCCCTATTGGTCCACAATCCCCACCTCTCCTTTCTTTACTCGTCACAGGTTTTCACTCACTGCAGGCGCTGAATTTAAATTGCTGTGCACAAAGTAAGAAAAATCTACAGCTTTGAAGTGGGAGAACCTTTCACCGTGAACACAATCACAGGACCCCTCTCATCGATCTCCTCTGCAAAAGATGTTAAGGTTTTATCTGTTCTCTTAAAAGCAGGTTGCTGGATGCAATGTGGCCCCCTAATGTAAAGTAATATCTCCTGAAGCCCTTTTTGGAATACAGTTTTATTATAAACAAAGGAAACTCTTTCCCACAAACAAGCCCTGCTCACAGTCTGCCTGGGTTATTGTCTCAGTTTAATTCTGCAACTAGGCTTCACAAATTCTCTCCCAATTTTAAGCTTTCATTTGGTAGCCCATCTCTCAGCTTGACTCCTGATCCAGTCTGCAGCCCTGAAGGCTCCCTATGAAGAAATCCTTAAAAACATATTGATGTAATCTCTTAAAACAGCTGCTCATTGTAGATACTAGAAAAGATAATTCAAATAAGAATGATTTGCATTTGTGGGACTATTTCAGTGGTGCATAAAGACAAATTTAATGAGTTTTTTTCTGGTTGCAGGATCGTGTAGAGGCGGTTCGTGTAAGGGCAGACTGAAAAATTGGAAATCAGGTATCAGCTACACATTAAAACTTTGTCCAACAGAAAAAAGTGATTCTCAGCAAAATCACCGTTATTGTCTGATCGGTGCATCATCAGCGGTGTGTTTTGGTGTTGGAACAGTCATCCTCACCTTCAAAGTGGCATGATGGTCCAAGAGTCACAGGACTGAGGTTCATACCCAGGACCTTTTTACTGAAAGAATGGCAACCAACAGTGCTAACCAGCATATGCACCACCATACTGCCATTTGGATATAAAAAGAACAATGTAGAAAAAAGGGTGGGATGCTGACCTAACCCTAAGTGCCACAGTGGGATATGCAGTATCATCCACTGGTGCAGCACAGTCATGTATAGGAGTCCAGTTATTGACCTTTTTGTTGCTGAGTATAACCTTGAAATTCTCTACTTAGGGCTGCGATGATTTTCACCTTTTCCCACGTTACAGAATAAAAATAAAGCGACGTAGGTCCTAAAAATCCTGTGAGGCATCACTGAAAAACATATTTCATAACTGAACACGAAACCTCAAAGAACATCTCAGCCTATTTGGACGAGTCCTGGAGAAATTATGTCTGAGTTGCGTATCTTCATTTTGGTAATTTCATCTCTACTCCATGTCTCTCTTCGCTATCTCTCTCCTCTGAAACTCCACCCAGGTATCCATCTGTCAGCTCCTCTCAGGAGGGCTCATCAGGCTAGAGTCATGAATGCTCCATCTGAACCGTCAGGAATACACTCACCTTGTCCTCCCTCGATACTTCTCGTCTCTCATCTCTTCTTTTTTTCCTCCTCTTCTCACCTTGTGTCACCTCTCATCATGTCATCTGCTTCTCCACCCTTTGCTCGCCCCCACCCCCCTAAGATGCCTCTTGCCATCTCTTCGCTTCACTGTAACCCTCTGCTGTAGAATAAACGCTATACCAAGTGTGGCCACGGGAGTCAGGTAAATAAAACCAGGACAAGGTTATCGGAAAAACATGTTGGTTCAAGATAACTACTACCCCTTTAATGCTTCTCTGTTCTCCACATCTGCTGGAGGCTTGAGCCCAGCGCCATTGAGAGTCTCCTTACGTCGCCATTGCCAGATATTATGACACATTTGGTGTTCTTTTTATGGCCTCAGCCTCTCTGCTGGTGCTGAATGTGGAGCATGAGGTGGCTGCATTTAAAAGGAACCACAATAGTAATAAAAGGTAATGAAGAGTGCACGATGAAGCATCATCTCAGGAGTCCCTGTCTATTAAACCTGCCTGTTATGATGCTAATGAGAGGTGTTTTTTGTGTAGCGATGCTGGGTTAAGGCAGGGATAGGGCAGGGATAGCTCAGTAGGTAGAGTGGTTGCCCCATGATCGGAAGGTCGGGGGTTCGATTCCCCTTAACAGCTACCCTGAGGTACCCCTGAGCAAGGTACCGTCCCTACACACTGCTCCCCGGGCGCCCAATGGCTGCCCACTGAGTGAATGGGTTAAATGCAGAGAGCAATTTCCCCACGGGGCTCAATAAAGTACAATAATGTACACACTTTCTTCTTCTTCTTCTTAAGCATATTATTGTGCCTGTGGTTGTTATGAACATTAGTTACAAATAGTCTCCCCACAGATCAAGTTTCATGCTGATTTTAGGACTGCTGCTGTGTTTAATGGAGAATAAGAAATGCAGGGAAAGAGGAGAGAGAGGGAGAGCTGGTAGATGTTAGATGACTGATAGAAAGCTTGGGCACGGTCAGATTTGCATTTTAAAATCATTGTTCCTTTAGTTTTTAAAATATATGATAGCTTTCAGACCAAGAATCAGTCAGAGGACAACGCTGGAAGCTCTTTTCAACAGCTGATAACGATGACTGCTGAAAGACAAAAAGTGCCTAAATGCAGCATTATGAGCCCCTGGTGACTCAAAGATATGCATAAGGTGTCCTTTGCTCTCGATGTCTAATATTGGAAGGAGCAAAGTCAAACAGTCCTTTGTGAAACACTAAATAAGACTGAATAGACTCTGGACAAATCGACTTCTACTCTTGCATGTATAGCCTGTACAATAGTACCTCTCAGGACTAATTAGTGGAGTAACTATGTGGACTTTTCCAGTGACTAAAAGGTTCACACATGTTCCCAAGCAGTAAAAGGATCACATGAAGCATTCTATATAGCTTATGTTGAACCTAAAACAAAAGAAAATGAGGTGAAATATAATTTTTCTGTCTTGGAAACTGGAAACCTGATTAAATGAAGGCTATTTATTTCATTCTGACTGCTGTCATTCTGTGTCAGTCTCGTGTATCAGTGATGCAGAGGTTTGTTTGCCGTGTGTTTTTTAGGTTTGCTTCGGATTCTTCTGGTTCGTCCCACAGTCTAAAAACAGGTTGTTTTTTTTGGTTAATTAGTGATTCTGAGAGGGCTGTATGTATGTGCATGGATGTGACAAAGCTTTTTTTTTGTATCGTTAAGCTGAACCGTTTTTGGTTTTTTTGGTTCTTTATCCGTCAGAATAGTTGTCTGAAGACCAACAAGGATACCCAATGGATTTTCTTTGCCAAATGGATCATCACGGCCTTGCCGTATTGGTCCATTTGATTGGCCTTTGTTGTTATTATTTATTTTATTTTATTTTCAGTTGTTACAGACGGGACAGACATGACTGAGGGATAGGAAAGGGAGAAAGAAAGAGGAAGGAAAATAAAAACAGAAGGGAAGAGGGACAGTGAGAAAGGGCACTTAAAAAGAGAAAGAAGAAAAAAAATCTCCTGGATCACCTGTTGAGAGAAAAAGAAGAGAAAACAAGCAAAAAAACAGAGCAACATACTAAACACAACACCATCACGTTAATCTAGCTAAGTGTAAACAGCAGTAAATACTAAATATTGAATGTTGTTGTGTAGCAAGCAGGACCGACAGCGCACAATGTGCCTGGAAATAGCAGCCAATAGAGGTGTAGTTTATGTCTATGAACAGTGAACACCCGTGTGCACACCTGTGTGGATCAGCGTGCTTGTATTCAAAAGGTTTCCCCATGTAATGGTCTGCTAGAGGATGTAGAGAGCCATAGCCCTGTCCCCCAGGGCATGAAGCAGGCATGGAGGAGATCCAGGCCCCAGACATCCAGAGGCCCCAGAGTGCGAGAGCCCAAGGAGGACCATCCGTGCCACCCTCCTGGGAAGAGCTGAGGAGAGCCCCAGATGAGGGGTCACCCAGTAGCCACGGAGCAGAAGCCAGAGGGGGCTGGAGTGGCGTGCCCGCCGGCTCTGCCGGCAGCCAGCTGTGCCAGAGTGAACCGAGCCGCAGGCCCAGAGGCCCGAGGGCCCCCTTTGCCCCGGAAGAAGCCTGACCGAGCAACAGGCACCAGGCCCCACCAAGTAGTCACCGGGAGTGAGCTGGTACCTGAGCGCCCGGCTCCGGACACCAAGAACCACTAACGCACCGACTCCTGAGGGCATCAGTTACAGGCAGGGAGTGTGGTGAGGGGAGATAGGCCTTTGGAGGGCCTGGGAGTTCCCAGAGAGGTGACAAAGCTTTGAGTGGATGGTAAGACTGGAAATGTGCAAAAATATAAATGCTCTTCTATTTTCAAGTGTATATGTGAATAATCCAGAAAAAAATAATAATAACTACTACTTTTGGACCTTTTGTGAACCAGTCCATTATTTTAGCAATACATTTTCATGTTTTCCCAAAACTAAGTTACTATAATGACCAACAGGAGACCAGTGGTATGTGAAGTTATTTTAACTACATTACTACATTACCCAGAAGTAAACATTGGTTAGTTTGGCAACGGTTCATCCTCTGGGGAACTTAAATTTGTGTACAAGGTTTCAAGGCAGTCAATCCAATTGATGTGCATGCTAGTATTTTTGTAATGTTAGTACAATCATGTCATAGTTTTTTTATTTTTGTGTGCATTACTTGACATGAAGAATTAAAAGATATCAACCTTAAAATAGAATTTTATTTTAAGCATGAGTAAGTTCATTAAAAGCAGGTTATTTCATTAGTTCAAAAAAACCCAGAATAATCATTTCTAGACTTGGTTTTAATGCTGTTCTCTGGCTTGTGTGATGCTTAAACTATCTGAACCACTTTCAACTGAAGAAAACTGATGAGTCTGATACAGCAGGATATTTTGAAGCTGGGGGGAGAGTAGCAGGTTTTATAAAGAGAAGAGAATTTACCTGGACCTCACATACCCTTCAGTATGTGAGGGTGGATGATTTTGTTCCTCCGTCCCTTTGCACGAAAGCAGATGAAGCGTGGAGCACAGTAATGATTATTTTTATAGAAGCAGTGTTCTGGGTCACAATGGTCTATGAGGCACATATTGATTTCTAGTTAATTTTAGATCAGCAGTGAGAAACCCTTCATCCGTATTCCCTTTGATTCTCCTGCAGTGTGCAAGCTCAGCTCCCTGCTGTTTTTGTAGTTCTGTTACAGCATAGCCCTCTGCAACCTCGATGATCGGATGCTACGAAATGATTGAAGGGGTCTGTAGACGACTTTACCTTTGCGTGTAATTTCTTGCCACATTAAACACGGTTTTTGAACCAACACACCAATATTTGTAGTGATAACATCAGCCTGTCGATGTTTGCAGTGTTAAAATGTCAAATAAGAGTTGCTTAGCATTGGCTTTGTGGTTTGCTAACCCCCTATTTTTTTCTAGTTACCTGCATTTTTACAGTATGAACTCAGAATAGCAATTCTAAAAATGATATTAGCTGATTTGGGAAACAGCTCACATAACCAAAACAAGTAAATGCAGTAAAAGCAAAGCAGTGCCTCTAAGTATATTCTAAAGTAATTTAATAAAGTGGTATCCAAGTTCATTTATTAGCAGCAAAACTGGGTTTTTTGTTTGTTTTTAAAAATGTGATTTTTTCAAACTTCATTTGTGTGCCCATCCTTAGCTGTAATATTTAATAATAGGGTTTTTATTTTTTACATGTATTGTAAAAGAATGTGAACTTAAACACACAGAAATTAACCTCTACTCCCGCTGATGTATGTAAGTGCTATTTATCATTGCTCTAAAAGGCAACTAACAATTTTAGTTTTTAATTTAAAAATGTATGAAATTTGAGAAATCTAAAGAAAATCTGCAACTCCAGGAAACTGATGACACGTCAGTGTTGCATGTGAGAAGAGAGTATGCCCACAAATTTCAAAACCCTCCAAATCTGCAGAATTTGGCTCCCATCTGAAAAAACAAGTCTTCCTGAGCCTCTGATTGATGCCTTTGAAAGTGTTTCTTCTTCTTGATACCCTGAGTGTTTCTGAATTTGAAAAAAAAATTGATTTTTTCTAATAATATAATAACTCTTGAGATGTATTTGACCACTTTTAGGTACATTTTTGTATAATAAATACCCTTAAAGTCATCTGCTACTTCGGACAATTTTCACAAAGACGATATGTTCACTCCATTTAAATTGAACTTGGGTTTGTTTCCCCCCTTGGTGCAGTTCATTTGTGGAGGTGTAAACACAGTAATCGTGCTCGTGTGCGGACCAAAACAACCGCACGAGACCCTTTGGAGGAAGTGATCTCGGTATGGTTAATTTATGGTGTGAACGTGATCCGAACCAACTACCAGGTGTATGTTACAAGTTTGTGCAAAAAAAAAATCCCCTAGCAAGGTTTTATTCTCAATACGGCAAGGTACCATGGATGTGCAAAGGTCTGTATGGGCTAGAGATGGCACGATACCACTTTTTTATGTCCGATACCGATACCGATATCATAAATTTGGATATCTGCCGATACCGATATGAATCCGATATAGTGTTTTTTAATCAACAAAACTGTTTTTTAAAATATCTTGCTGCATTTTGCAAGTCTGCAAGTTCATACTCAAGTTTAAAACAACAACTACACTAAAGCTATTCTGTTATACCTGTATACAAAAAAAAATATTTCATAGTTCAGCAATACTGATCAATCTAATAAACTTAGACCTACACCATCCTCCCTATTCTGGTATTTTAAAGAGTACTTAGCGTAAATATTAAGCAACCTAACTAATAGGGTTCCAACTCCCAGCAACAACAAAAATAAATAAATAAAAAATAGGGAACCACCCCTCACGCGCCACCTCATGATGCTTAATCGACGTAATCAACCTTAATTTGATGCAGTGTGAAAAAAAATGCACAGAAATCAATTATTTTTCAAGAAATATTAAATAGATTCAACATCTTTCTTCAACAAAATTGCAGACTGCACAGATGGTACCTTCCCAAAGGAAAAAGTACTATAGCTTACTAGGGTATATATATTAGACTTAATAGTCACTATATACAGTAATTGACTTCTATTCATTTTACATCAAATTAAAACTTTGTGTGTCAGATAATTATTTATTAAAAGCTAGACATTTTAAATGAGAATAAGAAAGAAAAGTATGTCTTTGTGCCCCCTTTTCCCTGTTAATGCCCTATCGGCCCCCCTGGCTAAACTTTGCTAGATCCGCCCCTGCACAGTTACCAGCGTCAGCTACGTAGAAAAAGATCCTGGTGTAGAAAGTAATATTAAATAAATTCTAACAACAGCTTATCAAGCTTAAACGTGCTGCTGTTGTTCAGCCGCTGGTTTCCTCTTTCTGGTGCAAAGTGGGCCAAAAACAAAGACGGACTCGCGACAGAAAAGCCGATCAGCTGATCATTTAAGCAGTTTCACGATTGAAGTAGCAGCCGGAGAGCGAGAGGCAGTCGCTCGTTAAGCTTAACGCAGGAATGCTTTACAAACATTCAGAGATGGACTTACACACTTGCTTTACTTCTCTCGGGGATAACTTTGTCGGAGATGAAATGCCAGGTTGCTAGCGAAGCTCCAAATGCTATCCAGACCACAGGTCCCGCATGCCACAGCCGCTCTATCACGTGATGCATACTGCTCCGACATGCTAACGTTCTGAGGTGAGTTACGGCGTGTTGCAAGTTTTGTGAGGTGCTTTCGTGATATTTAATGGATCGGATTACATTTTTTATTTTTCTCCAATATCCGATCCAGTCATTTAGGTCAGTATCGGACCGATACCGATACGTAATATCGGATCGGTCCATCTCTAGTATGGGCTAGCCGTGAAATGGACTTAAACCTTCAGTTTTCCCCAGATAGTCCAGAACACAGAACCTTCTTCCTGTATTTGCTTTTGTTTCTGACCAGAGTAAACGAACTATAGGTGTGAAAACCCTTAATTCCGCACTTATCCCAGTTCTTCTGATAAGTTCAAGTTTAAATTGTCTCAGCTAACTGTAGAATTTCCCTACATTGCAGACAGTTTACCATTCCTGACATCATTTAGTCTGCTCCACATAATAAAGAGCCAGATCCTTAAAAGAATATTATCAATAATCATTTATTTGTGTTTTGTCACAATGACTAATCTCCTCCTCGCCCTGAAACTGCCTGTCGTGTTGACTTAACTCTATGAGATAACCACGGCGACAATGAGTCTGAAATGTTCTGGAAACAGGCACTCGAGAGGCATTCAGGCACGTCAGCGGTGACATTGAGCTGCTTGGGGAAGTCAAAGTCGATGTGAAGCCATCGTGCCAGGGAGTGAAGAAGCAATGATATCAGGATACGTGAGAGAAACAGGTAGGAGGAAACAAAGACATGAGACGCACCAAGTGTGCGCGAGAGGTAAGACAACAGACACAAAGAATTTGAGACGAGATGAAGAAAAGGAACGAGACAGAAAGGAAGCAGACGGGGGACCAAACTGTATATGGGGGGGGGGCTTCATTTTTGAGACAATGAAAAATTCATAGCACCTTCACTGGCTGCCAGCCTGAATCAAAGAAGGATATGCATCGCTGACGGGCCTTGCAGGAATAAAATCAATTTATCTCTGATTTCACGAGGGGGGTTAAAAATATCCACATCACTTATTTATGTCTGCGTCGTCCCCTGACAACCAGAAAGGGAGGTGACAGCTACGCCGTGGGGAGCCATACTGTTTCTCCACCCCTTCAAGGATGCTAATTCACACAGACGCCAGCTAAAAGGGCCCGGGCATGACATCGATATGCCTGCGCCGCCGCTCACATGCACGTCATGACACATAAAGTCGCTTTGCGCGCTCAGAGAACAAACTACGTCTGCAGCATAGCAAACAAGTGTCACATATAGAGGCCATGTGCATGTCACATGTTTCAAACACATTTATTTATATAAGCTGCTCACTGATTTATTATTAATGTAACATTTCTACAGAACCTCTAACTGTAGGCAACCTAAGAGTTGCATCAAGAGGTAAAGACACAGGACGCAAGTTTTAACCAGGCGAGTTTGAGTCTTATTTAGAAGACCCTGGCTCCTTTTGTGAGCTTCTCCTCATCTATAGGTTGATGTGACTTCACTGCATATTTTACATCCACTCATTCACATGAACTGAACAAATTACGTAGTTCTTTGCTAGAAGAGACTCTCAGTATGGGCCAGACATGATAACTTCTTTTTCCTACCTCAGCTACATAAAATACTGCCAGAGGTAAAAGCTGCAGTGATTTATGCAGAGCAGAAATTCTTAAAACTGTAGTATAAACAGAAGATGTGTGGCCTGAAGCATTCAGTTTGACCACTAAATGGGGATCCCCATCCCAGATGAGTTGCTACCAGCTTATTTATCCCTGCTTGCTGGACTGTGTGCATATGCATGGCGGCCCATGTTGGTTGTGGTTAATTCTGTCAGCTCATTTAAATGAAAGTCTGTATTTAAATCTCCTGGTCCTTCTTTGTGGAGTTTGATTGTTCTCTGTTCACTTTGGGTGTTCTGGCTCCCTCCTGCAGGCCAAAGGCATGCAGGCTAGGTTAAATGTCTATTAGCTGTAGGCAGGGTAGATACTGCTCCTTGGTGCATAGAGTAAAGTGCTGAATTGAATGTGACTTTTAGTGTAAAACTGAGCGGAGAAGGAAAACCAACAGGAAAGACAGGAAACTGTTGCTATTTGTGTAACCAATAAGGAAAACTTGGGAAAAGTGATTGTAATAACAGCATATCATCCATCAGCTTTCAGTCACTTACCTCCATTTTCAGCCCCATCAGGTGCATCCTGAAGTCTCTCCACGCCAGCTGTGAAACAAAATCTGTCCTGGCTGGATGTGGCCGAAACACCTCACCAAGGAGGCATCTGTGAGGCATCCTGGTCAGATGCTGAACCACTGAACCCTTCAACTGGCTTCTTTTAATGTGAAGGAGCAGCAGCTGAGCTACTCTCAAATCACTGAACCTATGAAACCCTTCAGAGTAAGTTTATTTCTGCTGCTTGTATCCATCGTCTCATTCTTTCAGTCAGTAGCCAACCTCAACAAAAGAGTAAACTGACAGCGCTGGGACCTCAGTTTTTTATGGTTATCTACTAAAATGTGCTTTGTAGGGCTCTACTAAAGTTTCAGACAGTGAACGGAAAAAATAAAAATAATAATAGTAGCAATGTGTCCCTTTGGACTTAGCAACAGCCCTGTCTTATCAAACTGTATTTTTTTAACGGATGCTAGAGATACTTGAGGTTGACAGCAAAATTGTTCAGGAGAGGGCTCACGAGGTCGAGGTAAAAGAAGAGGGATAGTGATGGCCCACTGAGATGATCCTAGTTAATATAAATCAGACCTATTTAACCCTTTAAAGCTGGTCAGAGCAGGCATGCTCTGTTTTGCGTAACTATTTTTAAATCCCGGTAGCACTGCACTCACGTAAGCTAGCGCAATAATTCTTTTTGCATATGAAACCGGAGGAGTTGTACTTACATCTTATGCCATCAGCTTGTCCTAGGTCACAGTTTCCTTCCACATATGGCTTTGCAAAAACTGCATAAAAACAACTTGCAGCAACAAAAACACAATATTCCAGAAACACGCTTTGTCGATTCAATCAGCTGTTCGTAACACTTCCTACGTTATATAGACGTCAGCACGAACTATCGCATGTCCGCCATTACCTGCTCGAAACCGGAAGTGATGTCATTTTCGCGGAAATGTACATTTTTTTTTACCTTCAGGGCCTTAAAAGCCTATAATGGTGTTTTTAAAAGTTATGTTTGACTTTATGACTTTCTGTATTGTTTTTGGGATGTTTAGAACTCAAATTCCACTGCTGGAAATAGTTTATTTTGATGCATATGCTGTTTTTTTGCAAATTTGCATTATAATATTTATTTTCATTTTTCCTGCAGTATATAAAAATTGGTGTATTTAAAAAATAAAACTATGAAGACACTCACAATGCATTTCCTGTGGTGGGAAACTATTTTGTGCAACTTTTTTGTATTTACAGTTTTGAGGGATAAACCTCTTAAATTTCTCAAACTAGAAATATATGTTAAAAAAACAAAAACGATTTTCAATTTTTTTGTAGTTTATTGCACTTTTTTGCAATTTATGTAATTACTATGCACTTAATGCAGACATATTATTAAAATTTGGGCTAGAATGGTTGTGTTGGTGTACAGCAACTTGAAATGCTCCCAAAAATGGCACCACAGCATGTAAAAATATAATATAAGCTCTGGGCGGACTTGGTTCTATGGCAGGTCTCAAAGGGTTAAATAGAAAATTTTTGATTCTTCTAAGACTACTTCATTTAAATTACTGGAATCTTATTATTACCAAAATCCATATCATGTCAAACATCAGGCTCGATCCACAGTTTCACGCCAAACAAATTTATCTGTAAAGTCCAGGCCTCTACAAATTAATCCTTTTTGATATATTTGATTAACAAAAGAGTGACTAGTAAAGAATCTGCAAATTTTGAATAAATGAGAATTAAAATGCATTTATCTTTGTCACCTGTAAATTCCTTATTTTTCTTAAACTTTTCCTTCTGTGGAGCAGGTGTGTTGGGGTCATCTTGCTTCCTTTCCCATCACGCCCGGGATTTTTTCTTACTGAAAACGTGACATGGATTTATTTACTGGCTGACTTTACAGTTGTGGAGCATTCTCCTACTGCTCCTTGTTTCAGTCCCAGTGAATCAATTTAAAGTGAACCTTTACATTTAATCATACACCCTTCTGTGTGATACACACACACACACACACAAACACTCCAGCCCACAGTAATAGTCCTCGGCTACATGGTCGCTGTATACATCAGATCAGCCCACGAGGCCTCCTGTGCCATCGCTGCTAAGTAATAGAAAAGTAATGTTTCTGCCCTTTCACCACATGCTGTATGATATTCAGCACATGTTAGGTCATTAGAGAAAGTGAGTGTCCACTCAGGGCATCAGATAACGAAGACGATACTTCATCTGTGGGGGGACAGAGAAGTGAGTCATGCATGCACACACTAAAACACACACGGAGCTCGGGGCTCAGTGACTCAGACTGTTGTTCGCTGGTGTTTTCAAGGCTGTGGCGGTGAAGGATGTGAGATAATGTGCCTGTTTGAAGTGTTTATCCAATCACTGGAAAAAAACCTCAAGGCTTTTGACCCTGGATGAATGTGGGCATTTAGGGAAAGGGAAAAAGGAACAAACACAATGCTGATGTATGTTTTCCTCGTGTTGTTAATGGAAATGACATTTTAATGGTTACGAGTTTCAATTATGTGAAAAACTTTCCATTTATTTTTCTGTGAAACAGGACAAAATATCTTGCAGGCCGGTAAAAATGTGCTACTTACACACCAGATAAGACCAATATTGGATGGACGTGATCACTTAGACCAACTTTACCATATCAGACTGGGCTTTATTACACAATTTTCTCTCAGTTATTTTACATTTTCATAGCTTTTTTTTTTTTTACAATCTCGCTATTTCATCATGTATTTAACCCTGCAAAGAGACTGAAGTCCTACTTTCTTAGTCACAAATGTCAATTTTTGTCTTTGTTCTTTGGTTACTAATCATTACTTACCTACTTGATCACCATATAATTATTTTTTTAGCTGTTCTCCCAAATGCTGGCAATCAGTGGACAAAATTAATCATTCTAGCTGCTTCACAAACTATAGACATTTCTCAAAAGATAAATCCTCTTTGCTTTTCTTAAAAACACTGGGTTAGGGTTCATGGCTGGGGTTTGGGTCACAGATAATGACTTAGACCTCACAGGATTAATGTCCACTATGTCATGATGAAAGATGGGTAGAAGTGAACCTACCCCTCACCCTAAACAAGTCACTAATGGCCTGGTGGATCTTGAGAGGTTAAATTAAATGACTGTGATTCTCATAATATAGCTTATTTTAGGAAATTACAAGTTATATCACTAAAAGGAATCATATATGTAAAGCTATTTGCAACAACTTATATGCAAGTACAGCAAAATAAAATAACCAATGTCACATGACATATCCATTTTGGTATAAACATTGTAAACAAATACATTCAGACTTGATTCAGCCACCATATTTGCATGTATACTCTGATATTACCTGTTTATAGTCAATAGCACTATAAGTCCCTGTAAATCCTGCAGGTTAAACTGGACTCGCAAACCATTTTAAGGGCTGACCTACACTGAACGCAACAATGTGATACGCTCTGTAGAGGACTCTTAGTCAGGTTCTGTGTTTGTGAACATGTGAATAAGTAGTTCTATGTCTCTCTGAGAAATAAAGATCGTACGAATGTATTCAAGTTGAAGTCTCCTCAGGAACAACAGATCTATAAAGGTCACTGAGAGAAAGGCTGTAATGTACATGTACCCTGAGTGCAGGGAACAAAATGTCCTGAAAAACTGTATGCACATTTAGAGTGCAGACACTGTAGATGCACTGATAACTGGTCTCGACTGTCACAAATGTACACTACCTCAGCAACTTGGTGGATGGTTTTCTTACATTGAGAAATTGTGGGAAATTTGTTGTTTTCCATTTCAGACTTGGGAAGAAGTGTGACAGAGAAAAACTGCAGTGGACTTTTTTTTTGGTCTTGATTTTAATGAAATGTCAAACTTGAAGACAAAAACTCCGCTCAAACACAAACAAACGACTTCAGCTTTCATTGTCAAAATACCAGTCAAAGGCACCCAATGCAATCTTTTCCCGGAGTGATGAAACACCTCGTCCTTTAGCTCCACACCAGCCTACATTCATCAACCTGTTTCTACCTTCACCAAGCTGCAAATTTAATTGTGAATACTCTGTGTGTTGTAATATGAGAGAAACACTGACTTTTAAAATGTATTTATTTTGCACAGCATGCATGTGTACAAAAACATTCCTTTAGATAGTTGGAAGAGATTTTACAATATATTCAAGACTTGAAGTCAAAGAAAGGCTTGAATTCTCAATAGATGTGATATTTCATTTCGTGTTGTCAAAAAAAGACTGGAAACCTCATTCAGGGATTAACACTGTGCTGTATTATGAGGTGAGACCATAAAAAAGGATTTTTGGCAGATGTTTTGTATTTATTGTATATTCTGGAACAAAATGAAAGTAAACAACAATCTGCTCCCCATGTTAATCAGAAGATAATCCTTTAAAAAGTTCAGTCCCAAAAAAATGATGAACACAAAAAACAAGAAAACAAGAAACAACTGCAATGACTCCAGTCTGAGCCCTCTGTGTGTGGAGCTCGCATGTTCTCCCTGTGTCTGTGTAGATTATCTGCGGGTACGAGATAAGACATAATTTTTCTTATCTTGTGTGTAATATTTGGGCTTACATCCCCCCAGTACATACATCTGCTATATTTTACATGATCCAGTTATAGTGTATTAGTCTGAGGTGTGTATTCAGCATCTGAGTTATAGCACAAACTGATTTATAATTCTCTGCTAAGATTTGACATTATAGATCTTCTTTCCACTCATTCAGCTTCCAATTTGAACTCTTTAAGAAGCGGAAACCGATTATAGAACAGTCCTTTATTGTCATTATAAGAACAGCTGTTTGTGGGCATCTGTTATGCTGTTGTGCTTTTATGAAACTGCTCCACTGTAAAGATTTAAAAGAAGTATTCTCTTGATGCTGACTCTATACCTCATTTTTTAAAGGAAACGATAGCATCAGAGTTTGGAGGATTCGAGCCATAAATCTTTTTGAGCCCAAATTTTAAATACAGCTTCTGCTCTTTATAGTGCAAAAAAACTGGTTAGTCTGTCCATATTTCTTCCACTTGTCCAATTTCAGGGTCACAGAGGTGGAGGCCATCCCAGTTACCACATGATGAAAGGTGAAGTACCCCTGCTGTTGGAGGTTTTTCACAGGACTGATATGGGAAACAGACAATCATTCATGCGCACATTCACGCCAATGGATGATTTGAAATTAACTAATCACCAGTCGACCTAATGTGCATGTTTTTGGGCTGTGGGAGGAAGCTGGAGTACCCAGAGATAACCCACCACTGGAGCTGCCTACAGGTTAACCCATCAGCGGCTATACTGATTTAAATTTGGTTATTTTTTTTATTGGAGAACTTTAGTTTCCCACACCAAGGAGTAACACAAAAAGTAAAAACCAATCCAATAAAACGTCCATAAAAGTGTCATCAGCTCAGCACAAACGTGGTTTAAACTTTAAATGAACTTTGGCAAGTTTCTATGTTAGATAACTGCTGTCAACTTCTGCTCCCCTCAGCCCAGGCTCACGGAAGACGGTTTTCACACTTCGCCCTCTTGGAGTGAAATGGATGAAACCATTCTCACCTGGGCTTTTCGTGCGTTTGGTTTAAGTAAGAAGGAAAGTGTCGGTTTACTATGTAATATTCACATGATGCGGAATGTCAGTAGAATATCAGAGGTGGAGTTTTCTCACCTCATTCGTCGTGCTAATGCACATGCTGCAGGGACGTTGTTGGTCGCAGTCTCAGGAAGGGGAACCAGTGACGCTTCCTCTCAGCCTGTGACCAAGTGTGATTTTAAGGCTTAGCGTCTAGACCCGTGACTCCCATCCAAGAGAGCTTTTGGCAATTGGATATAAGAGGCTCTCAGAGTCACAGCAGATAGGCTTAACACTCCATTATTTATTGAAACAGGATTTAAATATGGCATGTTTTAGTCATTGAGAAGCAGCTCAAATGTCCTAATGTCACAGCTTCTCAGATGTGGTGGATTCTGAGAATATACTGATGGCAACACGGTGTTGTCATCTTAAACTCCAACTCTTGAATTGAAGTAACTGAGCCTTTTTGTGCTTCCTGTAATAAAAAAGTGCCTTTTTAACAGGAGCTATGCACCAAAATGCTGCACCCCTCAGAAAAAAAACCTTTAATTGATGAGTTTGGGATGGAGCAGCTCCAGAATTCAATGAAAATAATATACAAAGAGAAATGGCCAACTTTTCCCTCAGGTTTCAAAGACTTCTACTTTGAAAGATGAACCTGTTGTGCTGGGATTTTGGCAGGCCACAATGATTATTAAATTCATTTAATCTATTAAAGCTGTTCGGCATTACCTAAATGAATTTTTTTTAATGGAGAGCAGGCTGGTGCGGTAAAGACACACGAGGGAACATGTACAGCACTAAAGCAAACGGACATAAACAGAACCAGGCAAGGCTATCTGACTGGTAACTCCCCTGAAGCAGCTCGAACATTATGTGGTTTTAATATCTGAGAGCCCAGCATTATGGCTGCACAGCCTCTTATGAGACAGCCTATTCAATAAAGCCGGACCAGGTCTGCACTTAAAATGCGGCCAGAAACTGTACTGAAAGCAAAAAAATTGGGTTATAGGTATATGAATCAGCACGAGTAAAGGTAGAGACCTCTTAAACAATGATTGTAATTTATTATATGAGTAGATTCAACAGTTTCTTCTCGTCCTTGAATAGTTTCCTTTAAAACAGACATTAATCTTATAAGTGTAGACATTATGTGATGGGTTTGTGTAATATCTCTTATAAATGTATCTAATTTTGCTCTTGCTTGACTTTGGTAAAACCTGTAGCAAACTCCAAGTTAACAAACTAGGATATATATATATATTTTTTTTTACAGAATATTCAATCAGCCTGACTTTTTTCTTGATTAATCTCTTAAATTAGGAGACAGTTGTTTTATGGTCACCAGTACTTGGCTATATCCTTGTTCTCTGAGTGACCTGGTGGCCTGCAAAGCAGTGATGGATTGCTGGGTTGGCTATTGCCGCTGAATATAGGCCTGTTTTTGTGTGTGTGTGTCTTGAGGAACAGTGCAATTTAAGGTTTTCTATGTTGGAAACACAAACAGGAAGGTGCTCTGCATTTAGATTTTCTGTGATATTATCTCTGTTAAAGGTATTTAGTCCAAGTTGGGTTGTTGGGTTCATCATTAGTGATAGGCTCAGGATCTTGTATAGCCTGGGAACAGGCCAAGGATGAAATGGAAATTGTTGCTGCAGAGAAGAATGTCTGGAACATCCTGTTTAGCTTGCCACTGTCGTGACCACACTAGCAATTGGGAGAGGGAAGGAGGATTAGAACATTACATTACTGCTAAACATAAATGTTAACTTAATTCTTGTTTTTTTCTCCTGGTGTATGAAATGCTGTACTGAACCATATCAATGTTAGTAGTCTCTCTGCTAGTTTCTCTAAGATATTGTTAATTGCTTAACATGAATTTGACGTCTGCATCAGACCGGTGTGCAAAGTTATTAATCTTTCTCAACCTCTGGATTTAACAGTCGTACAGAAGTCAACAGTAGATGGCCCAGAGATTTCAGCTTAAATCAAAAAGTTTATGGTTATGATCATTTTCAAATTTTACTAAATGCTAGATTATCTTCATTTATAAACTGGAGTCCCATTTAGCTTGGAAAATATGGATAAAGCAGGATATGCTTTAGAGCAATCGTTCCCTGTGACTGATAACTAGCTACTGTGTCACCAATATGGCAGCACCCAAAGGACTTCTGTTTGTCACATACTGGTTGATGGTTATTCATTAAGCAACATGTGATATTGCAGAAGCTTCATCTGTCTTTTATAAATGGTTTATGACAACAAGACAGTTGTTTCAGAACTACTCGTCTCCATTCACTCCAGCATTAAAACCTTTTAGCAGCTAACATGATGTTTTATGGGAGAATTAAATTCAGAGAAGAATATAATAATACAAGAACTGCTATATGAGTTTTTATATTATCAGCAAACCTCAAACAATGTCATATTTTTTGCCTATTTGTCAGTTGGTGCCACAGATTGTTACCTTGAAGTCAAGGCCTTACACAGGATCCTGCTTGCATTAAAGTAATCTCAGAACAAAATCCAGACCAGTATATAAATTTGCAGAGTTGACTGGGTCAAGATGCTTTTGTGAAATCTTCCCAAGGTCCAGCCTCATTTTTGTCAAACTTCTTCTACGTGGATAAGCATAAACATCGTGACCAGTAACGCTTTATATGCTGTTACATATCATTGTAACTATGGATACATGAACTCTACAAGAACTCTGACAGATCAGACACGTTCCACGTCCTAGTTAGACTAGTGTCAGTATGATGCTCACTGCTGTTGCCATTTTGGTTATGATCTGACTGAATAATGTGGCTGTAATCATTTGGCCCAATTCTTCCACATCCCACTAGGCGTGGCGCCAGGATTTTGATGTTGGACGGGCCAGTGTAATTTCGGCTGGGCATTGTAATTACACAAGTTGATGTTTATATTACTACAGCTTCTATTTACTATAAAGGGGTACATGTGCCTGTATATATTAAGAAAACAATACTTGATCTGTCATTATTTTCTTGGGCTGTGAAGACCCAGAATAGTATAGGTTATCCATTCAGTTAAACAGCACGATCCAAAGTATAATTTAAAAAAATAAATAAGCTGATAACAGAATCTGTTGGATGACCTACGCTGACTTATATGCTTTCAGGAAGGAAATAAAGCTCTGCTGTCTACATTTTTCTGATTTCAATAGAATATTAATTTGCTGCATTAAGTGACTTCATCCTCACTCTAACCCTGTACTCAAATTCTGTGCAGCAACAATCTCACCATTACTGTATCTTTTTTTATGTAAATACTTATTTTTGAATTAGCTGACAATAAAACCTAAGGAAATACTTTGTCCCTTGCGCAGCGTGGTGGCATCCCACACAAAACTACAAAACCGTTCACTTCAATAACATCCCACATCTTATGCCACTGTTTCATGACGCTCAGCATTATTTGCATCATCTGTGTGCCATCTTGTTACAATGTGTTCCGACGTGTTTTTTTCTCAGTCCAACTAAATCAAGAGCAATTTCCACTTGGGGGAAATAAAGTTAAATTGTTGGGTTTACCATCGTTTACATTCAAGCTTTGGTATTTGAATCTTTGTGGTCGGACTATATTCAAACATATGTTCCTAAAATGCACGCTGTTTTCGCTAAGAGGGAATATTTCTACATCGGGCGACTAAAGCTTTGAGTGCAAAGACCAGAGGAGGCCACAGTGTAGCTTTATTAGCCGGCCTGTTGTATTTAAGGGGGCAGTTGGTATTGATTACCAACACAGTATTGTGATTTATCGGCTCATGAACTGAATCCACTGTGTGTGTATTTGGTTGTTTCTCCCCACTGCAATACCAACCCCTCAATTTTGAACTCTCAGCTAGTTTTTTTTTTTTTTTTTCTGCCATGGCTGCAGGAAGTTTGCATGAATAATGGGTTTGGATGAGAATGTTGGCGCAGTCTCG
The DNA here is from genome assembly GCF_963969265.1 of Rhamphochromis sp. 'chilingali'. NCBI lineage: Eukaryota > Metazoa > Chordata > Actinopteri > Cichliformes > Cichlidae > Rhamphochromis > Rhamphochromis sp. 'chilingali'. Next base: position 8,974,405 of record NC_137941.1, read on the forward strand.
AAAAAAATTAATCTGTATGATGCTGCATGCATTGCATTTAGTTTTAGTACATGGATGTAATAACAGCACTTGTGTCTTCCAGATTGATGTCAGCACTAGTTCCCTTCATTCTCCTGACTCATAAACTGTCGGACAGCTTCTTGGCTTTGTTTTCTCTTAAATGTCCCCTTCAAGCACATTTCTCCTTTCCTCTCTCTGGCACTCCTGTGACAATGTTTATTTCCAGTACTTCATACATCTTTGATGCTTTTTGAAGTCAGCAGGAAGTATTTTCATCAGCTACATCACCAGTTTTTGTTTTTTTTCTGGCAGCACATTACACAGATCCATTTCAGCAATTCAGTCACCACTGCTGGGGGCTTGTACTGTTAAACGTGACCGTGATATTCAAGCTCTTTCTTAATGTTCTAACTGATGTGGGCTGGACCAGCGGACCAGACATTGTGGTTGGGATGCAGATGCAATCAGAGACAAAGTATTCTTTGGATCCATGGCTGTCAGGTTGTATAAACATGTTTCCTAACACTTCAGAAGACCGATGAGTTTAGGCTTGGCAGCAAAAACTTTTGTCACTTCAATATTTAAAATGGCCTGTAGTGACATTGAAGAGCATGCCCTATATGGCAGCTACCTTGCCAGCATGTAGATTTATGATATTTGTTATCTCTGACCTTCCAATGAGTCAAAACTGTCGGACAATTTAAAGATGAAGAAAATAACATGAATTATCCTACAGTAGCATACAGCAGACAGATCCAAAGACCTCAGTGACTGTGATAAGCACCAAAACATTAGGTCATGATTGGGTAACTGTGCAACTTTTGATTGGTGTCAGCAGTAGTACATCCCAAAGGTGGTTGAATGATATGAATCGTGAAGCAGTAAAAGTGTTTGGTGATATAGGCTTGTTGAAGAAGTCTAATCCATCAGAGGTCCTACAGAGTTGATGCGATAGCCCAAGGGAGACAACAAACATGATGGCTGACAGTTCAGGATGTGGACTGCTGAAACTTTTTTTTTTCACAATCACAGAATTTTCTGCCACAGAAAAAATTGCCATACTGTATTTCAATTTAATTCAGTTTTATTTATATAGTGCCAAATCACAACAACAGTCACCTTAAGGCACTTTATACTGTAGGTAGACCCTACAATCATACATATGGAGAAAAACCCAACAATCAAATGACCCCCTATGAGCAAGCACTTTGGCAGTGAGAAGGAAAAACTCCCTTTTAGCAGGAAGAAACCTCCGGCAGAACCAGGCTCAGGGAGGGTAGGCCATCTGCCGTGACTGGTTGGGGTGAGAGAAGGAAGACAGGATTGAAACATCCTGTGGAAGAGAGCTAGATATTAATAACAAGTAAGATTCAATGCAGAGAGGTCTGTTAACACAGTGCTTGGGAAAGGTGACTAAAGACGAAATACTCAATGCATCATGGGAATTCCCCAGCAGCCTATATCTATTGCAGCATAACTAAGGGAGGATTAAGGGTCACCTGGTCCAGCCCTAACTCTATGCTTTAGGGAAAAGGAACGTTTGAAGCCTAATTTTAAAAGTAGAGATAGTGTCTGTCTCCCGAATCCAAACTGGAAGCTGGTTCCACAGAAGGGGGGCCTGAAAACTGAAGGCTCTCCCTCCCATTCTGCTTTTAAATACTCTAGGAACAACAAGTAAGCCTGCAGTGCGAGAGTGAAGTGCTCTAATGGGGTGATATGGTACTATAAGGTCATTAAGATAAGATGGGGCCTGATTATTCAAGACCTTGTTTGTAAGGAGCAGGATTTTGAATTCAATTCTGGATTTAACAGGGGGCCAATGAAGGGAAGCTAATATAGGAGAAATATGCTCTGTTGTTCTATTCCCTGTCAACACTTTTGCTACAGAAGGAGTTTTTGCATGAAAGCTAAGAGTATTAAGTTACCAGCTCATGCTAGCTTGGTTAGCAAACATAAAATGCGCATGTGTAATGTGCAGACACTGATAGTAATGTCAATTAGTGTAAAATATCAAGTAATAAAATGGTTGTTTCCTAGTCTACAGTTTCTAAAACCTTGAAGATTTCATGTAAATGTCTGTTAACCTCTCATTCATTATGACAAGCTGTCTCTGGTTAGATAATCTGATGGTACGTTCTCTCCTCCTTATTATTAACAACTCCTCACAACTAATCTCTGGTGTTCTGAGTGTTCAGGACTATTGTATATGATGTTTTGTATGAAGGGATTTCTTGTTCTCTGCAGGTGTTGTTGTACAGACTGTATTTACATTAAATATTTTATTCGTCAGATACTTGATTAACATCAGCTCACATCTCTTGATAAAATTCAAAAAGCAGTGTTGCACCCATAGAGCGTGAAATGACTGTCCTGTACTGCACAAACATTGTGTGTGTGCACTGTCTGAGCATAACATCTGTGAATCTGCTTCGATGTGGTCAGGTACACCTGAAAAGATAAACCATGAAAAGCAGCACTGAAGTACCCAGTAACTGGAAGTGTTTTGTCACCAATGAGATTTTCATGCTTCAGCCATGGTGTGAGAAACACATCGTGACATCATCTGAGGCCATTTGTTTGTGGTCGTTGATGCGGTAGATCATGAGCGTGACCTGTGACATGGTGGATGAAATTAATTTATTTTCAGTTTAGGTGAAATTGCCAAATGAAATTGAGTGTTTTCAAATGGATAAAGAGTGTTTTTCCAGCAGATACACATTAAAAAAAAATACAATCTATAATAATATAAAATATATTAAGCCATAAACCTGCATTCTCCTCTAGCAGGGAGCGATTCCTGTGGGTGCTAATAGAAATCTGATTGTACTGAAATCTGTTTGAAAATGATGCACTTGGTCAGTTAATCACTAGTTTTTAGTCATAGGCAGCCATCTAATTGTTGGTGTTTGTTTGTAGCGTCTAAACCTTACAATATAAGCACATTGATTTTCCAGATCAAATCTATTGAATTGTTGAATAAAACAATGTCTTTGTTTTGGTTTCATTAGTTTTTTGTGTGGTCTCAGAAAGCTAAGATGAAGACAGATCTCTTTACTAAGCTTGAAAATAAGACGTCACAGTGGGAGAACTGCAGAATATCTTTGTTATGAAGGTGAAGTGATATCGTCATATCTTGGAATACGACTGTAACCAATTACCCCTGGATTACCTCATCCTTATGAGGTGGTTGGATTAGGATGTATCACAGACATTCCCCTTTTTCTGAAATTTTAAGTGAGCTCTTTGATGAACAATGAAAAAAAGAGGATTTACACTCTTTGATTCTTTTGTCTGACAAAACTATTAGATAATTGCTCAGTGAATAGGCAAGTGTTAACTGCTGTTTTGGTATTGTTCAATAACCTGCATGTAAAGGAGTGTGCACACAGGATTGTTTATCCTACTTGGCCTGGGAAAGACTTGGGATCACCTAGAATGTTCTTCTGCTAGAAGCTAAGAACAACCAAGAGCTAGTCTTCAACAAAAAAGGCAGAAAATGGCAGATGTGCCAGTCGCAGATGTTATTTTCCATCAAGATGAACCATATTTTTGATGTCCATATATAAAACAAACATTACGCCTTACTTACTGTTCACATCTGTTCACATATGACAGCTGAAGAATGTGTGGTCTTCAAAGTTTATTCCACCGTTTTCACTTTAATGTGTCTGTAAGCTGTAAACTGTAGCTGCTGATTGCTTAAGCCAGACCTTCCCAAAGTGTGGGGCCCACCCCCTAGGGGGGTGCAGAGCCATTGCAGGGGGGGCACGGTATGAAAAGGGGGGGAAAAAAACAACGCTTGGACACTGCTAGCACGGGGCGCCCACACAAACGCAAAGCAGGAGATGAAGCATCACTGAATATGTTTCCAAACCATTTTCATTCTAAGCCAAAGACTAGAAAATCTGGTGAAGCATATCTTCCCTTTGGCTTCACCTGCACAAGTGCCAAGGTAGGTCTCCCCTGCAGAATTGGTCTTTCCTTCGTCAGGAGCACACGCTGGACTCTTCAAATCATGGACAAACAGTATCCCACATTCGTGATTTTTAGTTCACAAACACTTGTTGTAATGACTAACTACTCCTGACATTTTGGAGATGTTAGCTCTTTATACAGTAAAGTTACAGTGGGATACAAATAATATCAGGCTGATCCTGCCACAACTTTTTCCCCTGTCCCCTGCGTGTGTATATGTAAGCATGTAAAAACTGAAGATAGAGACAAAATACTGTTGTTACTCATGTTAAACATTTTTCTTGTAAAACAAAGGGGGCCCCACCAAAAAAACTTCGGGAACCACTGGCTTAAGCTGTTGTGATTCCAGTTCGTAGGATAAAATCAATGCAAATGCAGCTGTACACAGTGCAGTGCCTCTTTTCTGTCCACATGCTGCTGATGTGTGTGACAGACCTGCTGAAGTGACTCTTAAAGTTCAGCCAGTGAAGCCACTCAGCTTCCTCCGGCTTGTCCCACTGCTTGACCTTGTGGTTTGATTAAATGGCTGATTAAACACAGGGAGGGAGAAAACACCTACGAACACTGGCTCACACACAATATGGCAAGAAGCATCTGCAGCCACAGATAAACACACATATAATAATGATGTTGTTAGAATTACACACACACACACGCACACACACACACACCCTATCCACCTTCCCTTCCAGCCCACTAAAATCATCAGTGCTTTACTCAAGCTCTCTATAATGACAACAATCAGTAATTTACTGTTGCTTTGTTCTGTTCTGAGGAAAACAAAGCTGTACACTGATGAGCCAAAACATTATGACCACCTGCATGATGTGCTGTTGGTCAGTTGTTTGCCACCAAAACACCTCAGACTTTAGAGGACCTCTGCGGTATCAGACACCCGGACTTGAGCAACATATCCTTTAAGTCCTGTAATATGTTATTGGAGCTGAGTATCAGACTTTGTTCCACCACAGGCTTCTCCCTGCAACAACCTGCCTGTCTGTTACCATCTCCTTCATCGCCCCATCATCTGCTCTCAACAAAAAGTCTCTCAGATTATCACAGCTGCCAATTTCTCCTGTGTCCAGCATGTGGGATACAACAGCTGACTGTCAACTTTTGTCCAATATATCAGACGATGATATGTGGTTGAAAATGACCAAGACTACTCGATTCTTCTGATGGAGGTCACTACAAATGTAATGCCCAGTCACCAGGCTGGACTGTCAATGAATTCCAGTGACAACAACAACACATTAAACAACCATTAGCTGTGCAAAGTGAGTGAAATCAAAATCCCTTTTTTTAGGTCAATAATTCTAATCTTGATTTATTAGTCCATCCATTAATCCATTTAATTATTTAATTCAGGATTGCAGGGTGTAGGGTGTTTCTGCTAATCTTGATTATTTATCATTATCACCAATTATCTTAAGAAACATATACAGGGTCATCTTGACGAGAAGTGGGTGTTTTTGACTCTTGGTGATCCAGCAGATGCTACCATGATGGGCCAAAGAAGAGGGTCAGGCAACAGCACCTTTTAGGATCTACAAAAAAAAACCCAAAAAAACAGGAAACAAGGAGGACTTAAGGCAACAACCAACTAAAAGCAGAGCAAGTGAGATACCCTCAATGATCCACAGAGGAAGGCAGGACATGCAACGATTAATAAAAAATAACAAAAAATAATTTCCCCCAGGGATCAATAAAGTATTCTGATTCTGATTCTGATTAATGATCCTTCTATTGGGTCACTTGGAGAAATCTTGTTGCTGTTTTTATTTCCTGTCTATCGATCTGGTTGACCAAACGCTGGAAAACATGAACTCTGTAGCCAAATGAATGCAAGAGAAATAATTTTGTCTGATTACCTTTTCATAACTGATAGAAACCAAAATCATTTAGGGGAATGATGAAAACGGCTGCCACTGTTGAAGGATACAATGAAATTTGCCTCATGGCTAAAACAAAAGCCATCACTAAAACTCAATGGGTGATCGCTGTTGTATAATCTTCTCTGAACATACAAATCAAAGGTAGGGCTGTTCAGTCACTATAATGCCAAACTGTGACCACACAGTTTTTCCCTAATTTGATGATGATGATGATGATCACTGAACATGGAAGAATAAAGTGGTCCCCCAGTGATCATGCTTGTGGTCTTTCATAATGTGCGTGATGCCAACTGGAAGGAGGCTTAAACTTGTAATTTTTAAGGAAAACATTGAAAACAACAGACAACGGCAACCAAAGTGGTGTTAATCAGAATGGTGGTCTAGTCAGTTTCACTCAATTTGATAGGCAGCATCATTCCTCTTCAATTTTGTTTTACAGTCGTACACAGCTGGTCGGTAGGAAGGAAATTCACAGATGGTGGGATACTACAGTTGGTGGAATCTGTGCTCATGTTGCTTAACTTCAAAAAAGTGATACAACCATCAAGCAAAACTAAGAATATAAATAAATAAATGAACATTCCAGTTTGTCTGTTAGGATATCTGGAGGTGTTACAGTTTTGTTTACCATGTATGACACACTTTACAAAGTAAAACAACCAGCTAACATAGCTTAAGCTTCCATTGTCTGTCCTGAATTTGGAATAATGGTAGACATGTTTGGTGTAGAACTCCCTCGTACCTGCCATGAAGCCAGTAGATGGAAATGTGGTGGTTCTGTAAACTTTCAGCCAATGATTCAGCTATGAATTCTGCATCACATCACAGAGGATAACATAGACCATCTGCTCAAAAGCTAAAAATCTGAACTAAAAGTTTATCCAAATGTGCACAGTTAGCTAACTGCAATTTCTGAAAATTCACTGTAGCTTTCTTTAGCTGAACTTTAGAAGGTTATGAGGATGAAATCCAAGCACAGTTAACAATGATCCTTTTTATCCTGATGCCTTAAATAAAAAAGTGTATTTACTCCATGTTCATGTGGGCCCATGTGTAGATCTTCGAGTCTATGTATAAAAGCACTCCACAGGTGTACATGTGTGCTCGACAAAAGCGCAGCCAGACGCTGTTTGAAAGGCGGCACACACGTTCAGTGAATGAGAGAAAACCCCGGGCACTCTGACATCCACTCACAATAGGCAGGTAATATCTTGAGCACAGGAGAATTGAATTCATTCCACACTGTAGAGAGGGGAGCGGAGTTGTAATCCACAGTGATAACAGAGAGGTAATTTAAAAGACACACAAAAGTGATTGGGAATCACTGTCCTCATACATATGTAATGCCTTGCGATGGTGGGTGATACGACGTTACCTGCAAATGTACAAGAGGGGAGCTGCTTGCTTACCGCTCTGGCATTAAACAGAGTGTCGCAGTGTGAGAGAGAAAAGAGGGAGAAATTAATGTTAATCAGACAGCGATTACCCACTGTCTGATTCTTTTATTTGCATTGCAAGATCCTTGTCTGAACTTCAATCAGTTCAACTACAAAGAGGAAAATTACCATCTAATGATTCAACCTTATTACCACTGCGGCCCTTCTAAGGCTGTCACGGTAGTGAAAAGCTGGCTCCATTTTGAATCTAGCTCCTGGTTGCCTGTGTGCTCAGATTTGTGAACCTATGGAGTCAATAAATCTCCTTCCATCCAAGAAACCTGCATCTTGTATCACTCCTGCAGGTCTATAGTCTGCATGATTTGTTGCCTGATAGCTTGGACCTGCAGTCAAGACAACTGTGTGAAAAGAAAGCTCATTCTGTAGCGATACTAACCTTAGAGATTCGGAGATTTTACCCAACAATGTCTAGTAATATTTTTATGTAAATGACTCCATGAGTTTTTGAATAATCCTGCAAACAGACAGATAAACTGGCCCAATCACAAAACCTCTGTGGCGAAGGTAATGGCAAATATCAACAGGATACATTTCATTACCCCGAATACTGCCTTAATTTCCATGACAACGGACACCAGTGCTCACAATGTTGGTAATCTGACTCTGCATGTGTGGCTAAAGTTTTTAAATAAATCTGTTTTGCTTCATTAATATGCACACGCAGAAATTCAGTAAGGTCACAGTTATGTTTGGCTCATTCAGGACACGATAAAGAAGGTAAATCTACTGAGCAATGATTTTCATTTTCAGCATTTGTTAATAATAGAACCGATGAATACATGCTTACCTAAAATGGGCTTAAACTAGGGATAGCTGCAATACATGAAACTAGCCAATGATCAGGGACATTATAAGGTAAGAGTTCACTGAGGGGGGTCGAGGTCCAAATAAAGCCATCACAAGCCTCTGACACCAAACAAGAAAAGAGATCTACTTTTACGTTTATTATAATCTATTTTCTGAACAGTGTGAAAAGTTGAATATGTGAAAAGTGTCCATGATTGTGAGAGCATCTAAGTATTCAGCATTTCTTTAATGATAGCAGCACTCGAGCTGTGTGGACTGGATGAAGCCATCTCAGCAACAATGTTTCTAAATGCTTTTTGTCTTGTCAGGAGTTTTTTCTCTCTTTGCTCACCTTTCAAAAATGTTCAGTTTAGTTAAGATCAAGTGACTGTGAAGGACAGTCCATAACAGTCCACCTTTCTGCTGCCACCCAACATCTGTAAGTGTATATCAGAAGATAGGCCTTAGTCTTACTGGTATGTGTTATGGTATTGTCCACATTATCTGGCAGATGCAATAACTTTCACTGACTGTGGAGATGGCCCTGCACTCACTCTGGTAGCATAAAACTGTTTCCAGGCATGGACATTGCTGCCTTCTCCCTGAGCCTGGTACTGCCAGAGGTTTCTTCCTGTAAAAATGGAGTTTTTCTTTCCCACTCTTGCCAAGTGTTTATACGAGGTCATCTGATTGTTGGGATTTTCTCTGAATTATTGTAGGAGTTTTCCTTCAAAAATAAAACCCTATGATGTAAAGCGCCTTGAGGCGACCGCTGTTGTGATTAGGTGCTATATAAATAAAACTGAATTGAATTGAAAGTTGCAAAGCGAGCGAGGAGAGAAAGTCGCTCCTTTCTAATGGCCCGTCCGTCAGGTGTCCAATGCTGAGATGTTCATCTAATATGTTTATCGCAAACACATCTGAATGATGATGTGTTTTAATGATGTGATGATGTTTTATTGGTGAGTAGTAGTTTCTGGATTTGAATTTAATATAAAACACAATCGAACCGCAGCCTATATCCCATACTTCTAGCCAAACATCAGAACTTTCTATAGTAACACAGGTGTTACTAATAACTTTAACAATGGTTCCTTTCTGTTCCACTGAGTCATGATGGAGAAGCAGCAAATGTGAAACTGAAGCAGCCAAATGGAATTCAGCCATCATCATTTTTATTATTTACAGTTTATCACAATTTGAGCCTATGAAACTCAAAGTGTGTTTAATTTTTCTTGAAAGTTGAGACAGATGGCGCTTCACCAATAATCGCATAGCAATGTGTGCAATGGTGACTATTTCCAATAATAAATGAACCTGAGGGATCAGTAACGCAGCATCCCATTGTACTGTATCATATTCCAGATTACAGAGATTTAACCAGGTAGTCTGAGACAAATTAAGTTTTTAAAGCAGGCTCTTTAACCCCTTTGGTTCATACAATTGCACCTGGAGCCTGACAGCCCCGCTGCACTGCTCCTCCACTTCACTCTAATCCTTTGTGACACAACCTCGTATCCCATCCATTTAGACTTCGCCGGCAAACATATTGAGACCTAACTCTGACCATGTGTGCGTCGCTGTGACAGCTACAGGATTCCAGATGCTGTCCTCCTTTCTCCTCTTGTCAGCCCCCATAGGTTTTAAGGGGAATTGAGGCCCCTGGAGACATTCCCACCAGCCACCACATGCTATGCCCAGCAGATGGGACAGCATTGGTGGAAAATAAGAGGAAGAAGAGGGAGAGAGGGTGTAGCTGATGGGATAGCCATGTGTGGAATATGTGACCATCCATGAACTCCAAAGGCCTCAAAATCCTTGTGAAATGGGAAACTAACTAATAAGAGACTTCACATGTGTGACTGTGTGTGTTATCGTATTACACGTGCACATTTTGTTACCCATTCGTGATTTAAGTGCTCGTGAGTCTCCAGGTTTCTGTTATAGCATACAGTAGTCCAGACTCATTACAGACCATCAGGTTCTGCACAAATAGTTTGCTGGTCATCTGGAAAGGAGAGAATAAGACGTATATATGAGAAAATGATAAATGGGATTAGGTGGGTTAGATTCATTAGTCAAGGGAAATTTTGAATATTCTTTTAAAGCCAGTGTTTCAAACCACCCCATTGGTTTGTGACCTTTATTTCTTTGTTTTTTTTTTTGAGTAAACTGAAAAATCTATAGAAATAAAAGTATAGCTTTTTTGGTATGTTTTTCAAGTGGTCTTTTTCTGCAGGTAAACAAGCCCAAACAGTTCGACTGCAGTCTTCGTGGTAAAATAATTTGAGGATGGTTTCCCCAAAAAATGATTCTGATTTTTGGCTTGAGATCCAAAATCAGCCTTTATGTCACACAAATAAATGGTCAATAAATGTGAGTGTTTGTGTCATCCACTCATGTTGTGGATCGTAGTCAGACTCCAACATGTGCAAATAAATTTAAGCAGTTGCTATTCCCAATCAAATAATATTATTTTTCTCTGTAGGTTTACAGTTATCCCCACAAGCTTGTGGGGATAGGTTAATTGGATAATCCAAATTGCCACTAGGTGTGAATGTGCAAGTGAATGTGAGTGTGAATGGTTGTCTGTCCCTGTGTGTTGGCCCTGCGACAGACTGGCGACCTGTCCAGGGTGTACCCCGCCTTTCGCCCTATGACAGCTGGGATAGGCTACAGCGCCCCCCGCGACCCTGAAAAGGAGAAGCGGAAGCGAATGGATGGATGGATGGTTTACAGTTATCTTATCACAGATCATTTATCCCAGAAGAAAATTAGAAATAGATCTTGAGGTCTTTTCACTGCCTCTATCTACTGATGCTGTACTGAAAGCTTGATATATGTTCCAAGGTCTTATTTCTTGATGAATACTAAAGCGTTTCTAAGTCCCCTTAACCCTTTACTATTGTCTGTATCAGTTTTAGATTTTCTAATTCGTTTTTATTATAATTTTCTCTTTTTGTTTTTAATTTATTTTCATTTTAGTTCGTTTCCAGAGTGGATTTTCTTGTTTCAGTTTAGTTTTTATTGTTTAAAAATGTTTCATGTTAGCTTAGTTTTTATTTGTTTCGCTGCCAGTTTTAGTATTTTTAGTTGTTATTGTATGGAAGGCATAAGCCAGAGGCAAGATTTTGAAAAAATCAATACAGGGACTGGACATAAATAAAATATGCACATTTCTTTGAAAAGATTTGACTCACAGTCTTGAAGACACCCAGAATCTCAATAAACACATCCATCTATGCTCCATCAGGCAAGTTGTAAAAAACCTTTAACAAACTAACAAATGTTAAAATTAAGGATATTTCCTGTGTTTTTAATTTTATTTTTCAAGTTCACAGAAATGTTTCAAGTAGTTTTATTATAGTTAACTAAAAGGATTTTTTTCACATGTAGTTTTCATTTTTAGTTTAGTTTTATTTAGAGATAAGATAGAACTTTATTAATCCCTCGGGTGGGTTCCTCTGGGAAATTCGATTTCCAAAAAGCACAGCACCGACAGAAGTTACAGTTACAGAATATTATATATATATATATACACACACACACACACACACACACATACACACACATATATAATACAGAGACAAATATAAATAAAATATACGAAGGGAATAAATAGAATAAATAGGAATAAAAATAAAAATACAAGTGAATTGCACATTTCAAGTATTGTTTGAAAATGTTCCTCCGTCTACAGGTCCTGGCTGTCATCAGAGCTCGGTGAAATCTGATGTGCCCCATGTGGACATTAGAAGAACTACAGTTTTTGGTCCTTTCCCATTGGTTTCATATTTATGTCTTGGAGGGTTCTCCCTGTTTATCGGACATCTGAATCATTAACATTATGTCTGAAGGTAAGGCCTGCTTGTTTGAAGGTTTGAGCCTATAGATGGCTTTACTGAGGCCCAGACAGCTCATGAATAAAATAATAAGTTGTGTTATGAAACTTTTCATAACCCATGCAGGCTCAATGTGTGTCTGCAGTGAGCTCTGTAATGCAGTGATGGGTGGGCATGGTGGGTGGGTGGGGGTCAGGCCCTTCTGTCACTGACACCACATGACTCCTCGCTCAACTGATGAGATCTGGTCACCGTGAATCGTCACTCAATTCACCCTGGCATAAACACACGAACCAACCTAATTGAGCATCACCACCTCTGAGCCTTTCCAATTATACATCCACTTCAGAGATGGAATAAATAAATGTGTGTGTGTGTGTGTGTGTGTGTGTGTGTGTGTGTGTGTGTGTGTGTGTGTGTGTGTGTGTGTGTGTGTGTGTGTGTGTGTGTGTGTGTGTGTGAGAGAGAGAGAGAGAGGGAGAGAGAGAGAGAGAGAACAGAGTGCTGTGCCCTTGCAGAAGTTTTCTTCTTTTTTTCACGGCTTTTATATTGATGCTGTGTGTGAACTTTAGGGCAAAAGGTCAAAAAAGTAAAATTTTATTTTTTTTCCAAAGGTTTTATGACTTTAAAAATGTGCAGCAGGAAGCTGTTACTGACTTCTCTGAGTACTTCGCTGGAGCATATCTGCAGCTCTTCAAAGAGAACTGGAGACCTCACTATAAGAAAGTTGCTTCTACCACATGAATGTCCGGCATGGCCTCATGGAGCATGTGAGGAGGAGGCGTAATTAAATGTAAGTTGATCACTTTTTTAGGATTTTCAATATCACTGGACCCAACAGATCAAACCCTTACAAATTAGTTAAGATCAGCCTTTATGGGAACTTGCATAACTTCTACTGATGGGTCACTGGGTACCCATTGGGGTTAAGTGTATGGGTAGGATTTGGGTTTGGCTATAGAATTTTTGCCTGTTTGAAAAGCCAAATGGAAGAGCTTTTAATAGAAAAATTGTAACTCCAAAATATATGAAACTTAATTTAAAATGCTTAAGAAAATGCAACTATTTTTAGTAAAACAAAAAACACCCATAACCCTTACTGGATTGCTGGTGACTCACTGGCGGGTGTTAAGAGATTAAAATATCAAAAAGTCATATGTATTACTATCATAACTGTGTTATTCATATTACATGAAATAACACAAATAAATAAAGGTCATAGAAAAATTATATGAACTACTTCCTGACTTTTTGCTATTAGCTTCAGGTGGAGTTCTTAGGCTGCCTTCTCTCCCTGGGTCCGCCTCTGGGTGGAGCTTCTCCATGTTCCCTCCTTCCTACACCTGCTTCACATTTGGCAATCAAGTGCTGGGTATGTCTTTGCCAGGTTATTATCCTCATTATGGTGAACATTAGGCCACCTTCATTACCTGTTGTTTGTAATCACATATCTTCCAGTCACCTGGTCTCAGCTCTTGTAGCACTCTTGTCTCCTTGGAAATACACCCGTCAGCTCCCTGTGGAAACCTCCAGCCAAGCTCACCCAGCTCATTCCCTGTTCTCCCCCCCCCTCCATGACTCAGTTCACATATAATACAAGTAAGACTGTGTATCCTTACTATTAAGCTGCAGAACCTCCCAACCTGTAGTTCTTCCCAGTTCACTTGTTGTCAGTAAACATCTTAAACTTGCCGAAGGCTGCTCACTGGATCTGCAATTAGCCACACAGCCAAGGAAGCCAGAGACACTGATCATGTTGTCACTCTGGATAATAATAAAGCTGTAATGTCATGTAACTCTGTCCAAAAGGAAGATTGATTTCGTTATACCGCTATTCTGCATGTGCTAAGTGACCAAAATTTCAATCCATTTTTTAACAGTCTTGGATAGGAGTGTCAAAATAAACTAAATAACTATCTGAAAGCATAACCAAAATGACTCCTGTGTGGCAACATGTGCTTCTCGGATATCAACCTGTTAATACTGGGCATCCATCGTTGAAAAATATAACATGTGAAATACAACACGAAATATAAAGATTCAAATAAACCCTGTTTAGTTATTCAGACAAAATGTTTTAGCAAATTTGTAAAACTTATCGTTATGCTTTGCATTTCCAGTGCCAATGAAACTGTAAAGCCTCTGTTACCGATGTGCTCAGTAGAGGTTATGCTTAACCTCATCCCTTTAAAGAAAAAAAAAAAGGACAAGGGAGAAAACTTTTTAAAACCAAAATGTTTTCTATCAAATCTAGTTTAAAGTTTTCTTCTACAAAATGGCCTCTCAGCCCATTCATATTGCATTTTGTTCCAAAGGATGGAAAGATGCGTGAGAACAATATTCAAAGATGCGGTATTTTAAAATTGCGGTATTTTAAAAAATGCAGCAAATCAAAGCCACACTACATGATAAACAGGCAGATGTCACTGATCTTGTCCTAAACTGGTGCTCCTTTGAGGCATTTGTTGATGGTGCCAAGAAAAGGCAAGACTGTGCAACATCTAATCTGTAAATCTGATGGAAGGAGATCTGTCACAGAGGAAGCTTTTAACGACGGGTTTGGACATCTCAGAGCACGATCACAAGAAACACGATCCCCCTCAGAGTGACTGAGTTCACCGTACCTTGGGAACAGTACAGCTAGCAAAGCTGGATGCTGTGCGTGGGACTGATTTACCACATCAGAGTGGCTCCAAAGACTAAAGCATCCTGACAAGGAAGAGTGGCTGAACTCATGCAGACAAACATGCTAATGGACATGTACATGGTTAAAGAGAGACAGAAAAACAGATACGCATGCTTTGACCCTGACAAATATTCAGTATTTCTGCAGCAGAAAGTTGTTTGAGCATCTCTTGCTTCAGCTTGAAGCCTCTTTTCACTCTGTGTTTTTACACCACTCTACATTTAATCTAGTTCTTATTCATCTCTGGGTCTCTTCCACAGCATGTCTTTTGTCTTGTCTCCTCCTCTTACCTCTAACTGGTCGCAACACATGGCTGCTCCTCCCTCAGCCGAGTTCCATATGAGCATAAAACACAGTGGTTTTTGTAATCTTGTCAAAATGGATGGAATTATGAAGGACCTCAACAGATTGAAGCATACAGTAAGCATACATCCTATATATGCGGCTTTTAATTCTATATTTAGACTTTTTCTCTTATTGTCAGAGCAAAAGACATCCAAAGAGCTTTGACTGTCCTTCAAGTAGCCCAGAGATCTATTCCTGAAGACTACTTTAAGAAAGGACAAGCAAACTGGCTGAGAGAGTTCATACTGCGTCGAATAAAGGCGGTTATATCAAGCTGGTTAGAATTGGAGAAACACTTTTTTTATATACAAAAACAGTGTATTTTTTATATACTATATTTTTTATGTACTGTATTTCCATATATCTTTGTATATCTCTTAACAAATCACTTGACTTATTTTGCATTTTCCTAGGGAAGTACAAAGAAATGGGAGATGGTTCAAGACTTTTGCACAGTACTGTAAGGCACTCAGGCCCCCATATCATTTGTTTTCCAACTTTACCTCCAATTCTTAAAGAGAAAATTGCCGTGGAGTCTGAAATCAGCTCTGAAGCCACAAAACTAATGAGTTTTAGCTATATGAAATTGCAAGCTAGCTCTAGGAAGAGAAGAAAAGATAAATTTTATTCTCAAAATACAAAAACACATGACATATGTGCCTGGATATACTGTACTGTATATTTAGTGGTATGTGAAGGCAATCCCCAACACTGTGCACTGTTCACAAACCAGGAAAGTAAGGCAGGGTCATTTAGGGGTGATTAACAAATCGAAGCTGCATTATACTCTGCACGGGGTGTAAGCATGAGTCATTCCTGAGGTCAGCGTGAGAGCTTATGTGCGCTTTTTTTATTATATTGTGTGAGAAAATGGAGCCGGCATCAAAGGTAAGCCAGCCCCCGCACAGCCCACTGCATGTTGGTTTGCCAAAAAGTCTCCGTAAGCAGCGATGACCTCTAACCGGGCATCAGACGGAGGCTGAAATTTTCTAACAAAGGTTCAGTAAACATGTCGGGAGAGTCAGATATGACATCCTTTACGTCTAGTTTAGCATTTGCAATAATTGGCCTCTTGATAGTAAACACTGGTTTAAATGGGAAATGTGTGACCAAATGCTCATGCTATGCTAGACTGCATGCCACAACAAATAAATCACGTTCTGCTGGGACAATAATAGGAGAGGAGGTCGCGGGGTTGCTAGCTAAAAGGCGAACGGGGAACAAACCACTGCATGTGATGAACTGCAAAAACAAATGGAGGAAAAGCGTGAAAATGAAGAGGAGAGTGAGAATAATTGCAAGCTGAGACTGAAAGTGCTGTGTCTGTTCATTAAGGCAGATACATTCTGGTCCTCCTGCATCTGCTGGCTTTATGCTGTCATCGCTTAATGGGGAATACCTCGTCTTCTTCTCCTTTTTGTGTTTCTCTTCTCGGGCATGTCGGCTGTTGGGTTTTTGTGCTTGGATCAGCAGAAATGAAACCATGCAAGAAGGAAAAGAAAGGGAGACGAACATAATGGAAAAAAAGGATGTGTGTATATATATATATTAACTGAACAGAGTATGAAAAAAAACAAAAACGAATTGCAATTTAATTATGTCGTAAATTTGACGTTCAAACTTAACTGACATTTTATCTATATAACTGACTTTTCCTCATGCTTTAATGTTTACTCTCGATGCAATTATTCCCTTCGCATTTCACCCTTTTTAAATCTTCTAATTCTGAGTTCAAAGTGGTAATTATGATTTTATAGTTAGAGTTTGAATCTTGTATTTATACTTTCTATCTTGTATTGTATAATTTTGTCCTATTTCATGTTCTTATAATTGTCCAACATCATTTTTTGTCTTGTAATTTGAACTTATCGCGTAATTTATCAAATTCAATTTTCATTTTTATCTCATGATTATCTATAAATATCTTTATTTAAACTTTGTCTCTTGTGTTTTCAACCTCAAGCTATTAACTTTGATTTTCTTCTCGTTTTTATTTAGTTTCCTTTCATCATATCTCATAAATTCAACATCACAGTTGTTGTTTTGACTTTTTTTTAAATTGATCAATCTGACATTTTACTTGACTAACTTGCATTCTGCATTTATTTTCATCACATGTCTTGTGGTTCCTTGGTACATATACACCAGTTGATGATGAAGATGTTATTTGTTTCCATAAACGCTATCGACGTGGGGCCATTTAGGAAATGCTATCTGTGAAGGGAAGATGCAGTAATGATAATTTGTCTTCTTTCTTTTTAATTTGGTTCTCCGCTGTCATTCTTTTTTCATTTCTGCAATAAAACAAACTATTTTTAAATTCCACTTTTCCTGGTAACACATTAATTGTCATGACAAAAGCTGAAATTCACAAGGTTAAAATGTGTTTCCCTAATGAGGTGTGTGTATGCTCGGGTGTGCGGGCTGCACCCGTGAATGGTAACTTTGACGCTGTCTTTGACAACTGTTGCTCATTAAAATGACAAATGTGTGGCTCAAACAATTGATTATAGCTCCCTTATTGTCTGTGTGTGATGTTGGTGTTGCTGTACAGAATCAGTTTCACGAGAGCTCGGGTCTCTGCACCACAGCTGAAGTAATTGAAGAGGATGAAGAGTCAGTGTGCAGAGGAACATGATGCATTAATAGAAATTGTTCCCTTGCTGATGCTACTCCACACAAACCTAACAGGAACACATAGAAAACATACAATGCACTCAAAGTGAACACTGTGGGTTTCTTTTGAGCATTTTCTCTCTGACCTGGCGCAATGCTGAGATTGCTCCATTCGTCTTGTTTACTGTACATCAGCCTTATTCGCTCTGCCCACTAAACAGCTCTAAAGTGAGTCAATGTCCCCATAATTCACAGCTAGAGCTGCTTTCAAAGGCCACAGATATCATCGTCTAGTGTCTTCATTTTCCTTCATATGATATATGATGAGAGATGGAAACACATATACACACATATATATATATATATATACACACACATATATATATATACACACACACACATATATATATATACACACATACACACACACACACACACATATATATATATATATATATATATATATATATATATATATATATATATATATATATATATATACACACACATATACATATACACATACACACATATATATATATATATACACACACACACACATATATATATATATATATATATATATATATATATATATATATATATATATATATATATATATATATACACACACACACACACACACACACATATATACATATATATATATATATATATATATATATATATATATATATATATATATATATATATATATATATATATATATATATTTTTTTTTTTTTTTTTTTTTTTTTAAATTAAAGGAAGTTGAGTGAGTTAATTAAAAGTATTAAAACATTTCTCTCCTCTTATATACAAATATGCCTTATGCATAGAGAGATGCATCTGGTTTATATGTGAACTGTGAAGATGGATAAACTTTCCTGTCATGGAACTTTGAAACAGTCTTTGGCAAACATACTGCTGTTTGAGCTTTTAATCATTGTAATTGGTTATAGCTGTAATTTTCCTAGGGCATGACCCTTTAAATGGACTCAGCTCCTCTACCTGCATTACCACAGCAGGGTCTAAGTAAATATAAACCTGAGAAGTACTTTCTAAAAGTACAGGAAGTTTTGTTTGGAAGCTCACAGCTGTGGCATTAACTAGTTGAGCACTCAACTGGTTTTCCCCGGCCTTCATTTTATATATAAAAAAAAAAAAAAACACTGCAACTGCAAACAAATTTACTTTTTGATTTAACACAGCAGCATAGCGAGAACTACAGAAGTCAGATGGAAATAAATCTGAGAGAAGAATTCACAATGGTAAGGTCTGCCACAATTTTTTCCATCATTTTTGTTTTTCTATATACAATAATCAGACTGTAAAAGAGACAGGCAGACAAGAAACATGATGTCACACCCCAGATGTTTGTGTATGCTATTTTCAGTGGCTAAATCCAGTTCCAAAGAACATCTGTACTTTACTTGACTAGTTTTTTTCTGAGTACTTTTTACTTTTACTCTACGTTTTTAAACAAATATCTGTACTTTCCACTCTGTACATTTTCAAAACAGGCTCATTACTTTTAGTTTAACACATTTGAGGAACAAAAATAATTTCATTTTGTTTTAAACCATTCCATTGTTGCCCTGGCTTTATGTTTAGGATCGTTGTCCTGCTGGAAGGTGAACCTCCGCCCCAGTCTCAAGTCTTTTGCAGACTCCAAGAGGTTTTCTTCCAAGATTGCCCTGTATTTGGCTCCATCCATCTTCCCATCAACTCTGACCAGCCTCCCTGTCCCTGCTGAAGAGAAGCACCCCCAGAGCATGATGCTGCCACCACCATATCTGACAGTGGGGATGGTGTGTTCAGAGTGATGTGCAGTGTTAGTTTTCCGCCACACATAGCGTTTTGCATTTTGGCCAAAAAGTTCCATGTTGGTCTCATCTGACCAGAGCATCTTCTTCCACATGTTTGCTGTGTCCCCCACATGGCTTGTGGCAAACTGCAAACGGGACTTCTTATGGTTTTCTGTTAACAATGGCTTTCTTCTTGCCACTCTTCCATAAAGGCCAACTTTGTGCAGTGCACGACTAATAGTTATCCTATGGACAGATTCCTCCACCTGAGCTGTAGATCTCTGCAGCTCGTCTAGAGTCACCATGGGCCTCTTGGCTGCATTTCTGATCAGCGCTCTCCTTGTTCAGCCTGTGAGTTTAGGTGGACGGCCTTGTCTTGGTAGGGTTACAGTTGTGCCATACTCCTTCCATTTTTGAATGATCGCTTGAACAGTGCTCCGTGGGATGTTCAAGGCTTGGGAAATCTTTTTGTAGCCTAAGCCTGCTATAAATTTCTCAATAACTTTATCCCTGACCTGTCTGCTGTGTTCTTTGGACTTCATGGTGCTGTTGCTCCCAATATTCTCTTAGACAACCTCTGAGGCCGTCACAGAGCAGCTGTATGTACTGACATTAGATTACACACAGGTGCACTCTATTTAGTCATTAGAACTCATCACGCAATGTCTATGGGCACCTGACTGCACTCAGACCAAAGGGGGCTGAATAATTACACACACCCCACTTTTCAGTTATTTATTTGTAAAAACTGTTTGGAATCATGTATGATTTTCGTTCCACTTCTCACGTGTACACCACTTTGTGTTGGTCTTTCACATGGAATTCCAATAAAATTGATTCATTTTTGTGGCTGTAGTGTGACAAAATGTGGAAAAGTTCAAGGGGGCCGAATACTTTTGCAAGCCACCGTATACTGAAGACAAGCAAGCATACAGAGAGTGACTTTTTTAAGTGGCAAGTCATTTCAAATGCAACGCTTCTGTCAGCTTAAGCATCAGCAAACACAAACTGTTTGTGTGCAATATGTCACACAGTGTGTTGCTAGTTAAAGATCTAGAAAAGAAAGAAAGCTAACTCCACTCAGAGATGGAGAAAGATAAGGACATGAGAGGAAGAAGAAAGGTTAGATTTAAAGAGAAGGACTGCTCAGTGGGATTTGATAAAATGTAAATTAACAGCTTACATGTAAGTCCTCATGTTTTAGAATCAGATATTGGGTCTGTACATGTGACATGCTGCTTTTTCATATTTTGAAACCTGCTGCAAAACAGAGGCAGACTAATGGTGTTATTTAAATGTTGCATGAAAATCCTCGGCAGGTTAGTGCAGGATAAACCGGTTAGATTGCTGCACTGTCATGGATTTAAAGTAAAGAACACTGCATGGCTGGTCAAAGTTGGGTTACATCAAGTGTACCAGAGATTCATATAAATTTTAGCTAATTATACTTAGATCTGTTGACTGAATTAGACCTTCATCCAAATTTATACAGTCTAATATAAAAGACCATAAAGAATAAATAAAGCATAAACAGTGTACTGTTAGTGTAGAGGATGGAAATCAGCCAGGAAACATGAAACATCTGCTGACATCTGGTTGAATTAAGTTGTCTACATCCACAAAGAGCAGCAGGTGAGCTGATCACAGCCTGTACATTAAGAAAATCTACTGGATCTCTCAATATAAATTATTGTGAGTTCTGATTCTTTCCCACACACATTACAACTGATTTTTGGGTTCCCCCCACCTGCTTCTACTTTGTACTTCTACTTAAGTATAGAATGACTGTACTTTTGCCAACCCTGGCTAAATCTGATTCCCGGCAAAGGATTTTATGTCCCTTTGTGTCCAAATTTTTTAAAGCAATAAGAGAAAAAGTGGTCATTGGTATGCTGTAAAAAAGTTGAAAATGGGTCTATACATTAGTATTTTAGTATTTATTTATTTATTGTCATTGTCAAGAACAATGAAATTGCGTTTGGGGCTTCCATACAACCCCAAAAAAAGAAGAAAATAATAAATACCCCTTAAAACCCAAGTGTACATACACTTAAGTTTAGATGTCTACAAACCACTAGCTGTCTGACTAATTTTTGATTGAGAGAAAGTTGTGGTCAGACAGCAACTAAACTACAGGTAAACTTTTTAAATAAAAAAACAACTTTATTTAAAGACAAAGTTGCACTTTCAGTGTTATCTCACTATTTATCAGTGTTGCTCATTTTCTCTTAGATAAAATAGCTACTAAGTACTTTGCAGCAGTTTCTACTTAGTTTGAAACCATGTTTGCTGTTAATAAGCTAAAACATTAAAACTGAACAGGAGAATATTCCTGCTTCCAGGCTTCTTCGGGGCCCCTTTTGCCCACACTAGGCATCCACTTTCCCCTGCACCACACCGCTGGGTGGTCTAAGGGGTAAACAGTTTTTGTGCTTCATTATTTTTTATAAAAGCAAACGAGGCTGAGTTGATGGTTTCATTACAAGTTTGAACGGGGAGTGAAAGAAAGGGCCCCAACAAGCTGAGAGAGAACAAACTGTTTTTTTTTTTTCTGATGATTTGATGACAGCTGCAACCTCAAGTACAAATAAAAAATCATCAAACACTTGGATGATTTTCCACTGTGGAGATAGGCGCTCTGGAGTTTTTGGTTGTATTTCATTTATTAGTTATTTTCCAATCGAACATCAGTGTCATAACAAACAAAGCACAACAGGATGGCATTGATGTCACTTATTTGTGTGTATAAATAAACAAATAAAATAAAATTTCAAATGTAGCCATTGTTTTCTAATCCATCAACAGCCTAATTTGCTGTTTTCTTTTCCTAGAAACAATTGACTTTCCATGAGTGGAGTTTGTGTGGAAAAAAAGTATAATGACTAGGTCCAAAGTCCAATTTATTGATTGTTTAAGGATCAAGAAGCGCCATATAAACTAAGCTGTACAAAGATATTCAAGGAACACTTGATGGGAAACATCAAGCTACACTGATATGGGCTGGATGATTTGTTAAGAACGAAAGGATGTTTGTATGGTACTCAGTAGTTTGTATGGACCCCACATGCTTGTATGCTTGACAACATCTGTGCATGCTCCTCATGATAAGGCAGATGTTGTCCTGGTAATCTCCTGCCAGATCTTGACCAGGACATCATTGAAATCCTGGAGTTTGAGATTCAACCTGGCAGCATCAGATAGAATAAAACATAATATTCCAGAGGTGTTCTATTGGATTTAGGTCATACGAGCATGGCGGCGAGCCAGTGGTGGATATTGTCATCCACCAGGAGGATGCCTCCCCAGATAATCACTGACCCATTACTAAACCAGTCATGCTGAATGATGTTACAGGCAGCATAACCTTCTCCATGGGTTCTCCAGACCCTTTAATGAATCTGCTGTCCGCAATGAAAAGCACCCAATTCCAGTCATGGACTTGCCAATTCTGGTATTCTATGGCAAATGCTGCACAGTGCTGAGCAGTGAGAACAGAGTCTATTCTGTGTCTGTTTAATTCTTTGGACTTTGAGTTCCTGGAGGTCATTTTGTGGGGCTCTGGTAGTGCTCCTCCTGTCTCACCTTGCACAAAAGAGTAGATACCAGCCCTGCTGTTTTATTAACAATTAAACAGCTGAAACTCATTAACAACCCCTTCTGCTACTTTACCACAGTCTTCTTGGTAATTAATCTTTGGCCAGTACTGCCCTACCGGTGCCATTGACTACAGATTGTGGATGCACATGATTTCTTGTTATGTCAGCAATGTTATTATCCATACAGATGTATCCCTACAACCAGATGCAGATGTCCATCTCTCCCTGAGCTTGGTTTCTTCCTGGTAAAAGGGAGTTTTTCCTCTCCATTGTCACCAAGTGTTTAGGGAACTAAGGGAACAGTTATCTAACTTACTCAGCTGCATGTCTTTACCTTGCAATATAATGTGCCTTGAGAGGACTGTTGTTGTAATTTAGTGCTAAATAAATAGAACTAATTTGAAAACTTGTGTACAGCCAGAAATGTCTCAAATACTTCTATGAAACAGACCGTCATGGGTACGGAAATCCCTACTCTGATTGACAGCTGCAGTCATGGAAAAACACGTGTTGGGAAACTGTAGACAAAGCTTTCAGTCATGATGTTACAGCATAGTTTTGTAGCATTAAAAACAATTATTACTTAAAAACAAACCCTAAACAAAGGTGAATCCCATGAACTCTAATCAGAGCAATAAAACCTATTTAAATCCTATCTAAATGTGTGTTTTGAGTTCACATGTGGTCTCATAAGACGTTTTACATGCGCCTCTGTCGGGTAATGTCTACAAAACCTCTGGGATGGATTGGATGGGTAAAAATAGCAATCAACTGACATCACTTATCTACCCATGCTACAAACAAAGTGTTTGTAATTAGTATTTTTTTAATGTTTGGTGATAAACAGAGGTTAAAGCAAATGATAGCTTTTGTTCTTTGAAAAATATTTAAAATGTTTACACATGAAGAATCACAAGGACCATTGTGTACCTGCCGATGGTACAATATGGAGAACTGGACAATTAAAAAGTCTTTCTGCATGAAATGAAACATTCTCTGAGTTTCGTGAGATACTTTGCTCTAGACTTGAGTCCCAACTGACTGTCAGTGGAGCCCTACTGCTAGTTGGCCAAAGGGGAAATAAGTAAAAATGAAAAGCTAGGGACCAACTGAGCAAAACCTCAATAAAGGAGACAGAGAGAGAGAGAGAGAGAGAGAGAGGTAGCTTAAAGAAGAGAGATGTAGAAGTAGAAATTCTTTCTTGAGCTCATACTTCATTTTCTTCCCTCATCTCTCTTCCTCCTTGTCTCTTTTCTCGTTTGTCTCTGAGGCTCCCTCTCTCTCTCTCCCCTTTCTATCACTTCAAAGCGAGGCTGGAATTACAAGCTGGAACAGACGGCCTCACAGCTCATTCATAATGAATGAAGACCCGCTTTAATGACTCTGTCCACTCTGAGACACCCCTTGCCGCCCTGCTCCACCTTCTCCACCTCCTTGCCCAGACTCGGGCCTCTGAATGTGGGCTAATGATGTCACCTTTGGCTCCCAGGAGGCTACAGATAAGCCCCATTCCTCTGTTTGCTGTTATTATACATACGATAAATGCCTTCATCCTGCTGATAGATAATTAGGATGGGATGTCATTGTCTGTGTGCTCCTACAGGTCATAAACAAAGGACCCAGAGAGATCCAAAAAAAAGCAGAGAGGTGACTGGCTGTGGTAGACAGAGAGGATAACAGAAGTAGGAATCTGTCAGTTGCTGCTGTGTTCACCAGATTGACAGGTGAAGCCATAAAAAAAAGAAAAATAACACAGAAACAGGTCGAGAGAGCAAATCTATCACTTTAATGACTGGCTGCAGCCTTCTCTGTTCTTTAGAGGACGATCGGCACAGTGACCTGCCTGCTGTTGGCGTTAGCTGCCAGTGACTGATGAGCCATCGGGATGAATAGTGCTGACAGGGATCTAAGTGCTAATTTCGCCCCAGCAGACAACAGTGCAGTATGGTGCTGAATGTGGCACTCATTCTGCAGCAGTTTTAGGGACCCATGGAAAAAAGGCCTGGTGGCTGGTCAGCGGGGAAGTATATATCACTACGTGTAACACTAGTGCACTTGATGCTAACCAATACCAACACAGAGCTGAACATTGAGTCACACACCTAGAGAGAGGTATCTTGGCGTTTTGTATGATTTGTCTTGTTTTACCTCTCTCCTGTCTTGCTTGTCTTTTGCTTTTATATACTGCAATATAAAAGTATTCCTATCAGAACCCGCTGAATGGATATCAAAACAACAACAAACGATCATTCCACAGACTTCCACTGGGACACACTGTCAAGCAAGTCTGCTGTGAAACGTCTTCTAAGTTTTGGTTAAATACTTTTGACAGTTCAAATTGAGCCTTGTTTGAATTCAGGAATGTGACTGTAATTTAATGAGATGATCAGCACTTCTGTACAGTTATCTGGCCTCATCGTGCAGCTCGAGCGAAAGCTGAATATTTTTATAGCTTTGGATGATTAATCTCAATTTGCATGTCTCAGCAGTGCTGTGAACAGGCACCCATAATGACTTCATTTGGGTCCCGCCGTGGCCCAGGTGCTGTTAAATGGGATTACACAGCTGCTTATTTCAGAGGTCTTGGTGAAGAGGCTCAGTCTGTGAAAGAGGCCACATCAGAGGAGCGCTAATTGAGTGATTGGTCTCCTTAAGAGGGTCTCCATCATGAAAGACACCATGTCACTGAGAGACCCATCAGCACTGTTGGAGAAGAGCCTTGCATTTCATTTTGTTTCATAGTCTTTCTCCCTTGTCATGTGATGGTAGAAATTCCATTTGAGGCCATTATGTGAATGCTGGTTTGTTGTCCACATCCACAAACAAAGGCTTATTTCTTCTATGCTTTTGTCTTGATCTGTTTTGTTGTCCTTTAGCACTAAACATCACAGGCATTTGCTTCCCTTTCAAGGCAGAACTGAGAGTAAGGAGCTTAAAGTTTTCAGGATGGATTGCAAACTATACAACAGATGGTAAGGTGGTTTCACTTAAGTCAAATATAATTTATGTCAGTCCTTAATCAAACACTTTCTGTAAACTAAGTTTTTATCTAACCCCCTGCACGTCTGTGTTTCATGCAACTCATTTGCAAGGGATAAGCAAAATCTGTGTTATATTCTGATTAGACCTCACATTACTGAATAGAATGCAATATAATACATGCTGCCAAACATCCATCCATCCATCCATCCATTCGCTTCCGCTTATCCTTTTCAGGGTCGCGGGGGGCGCTGGAGCCTATCCCAGCTGTCATGGGGCGAAAGGCTGCCAAACATGTAATTTATTAATTCATGCATTTAGTCATGACATCTGATAGATTTGAGCTTATTTTTTCATGAATGAGTCTTTTGTGACCATAGGTGAGGGAAGAAGAGCTTTATCAAATAATGACGACAGATAATATGTCTTTCTGATTTCTCTTTCTAGGTTAAAATGTAAATAATGATGACATGTTTGGACTATGGGATAGCAGTTGCATTGTTGTGGGCTATCCAGTCCCTGTGCAAACATGGTGAGAGTTTGGTTTGCATTGCTACATGTAAATCAGACTTATTCCCCATTATACTCAAGTAATGGTGCCATTTGTCACAAATTCTGGTTACTTTTATTACTTTTATGGTTAGGATTTCCATGTGCAGCCAAGGGGTGAAGCATAGTTAGTTTGGAGGTCTCAGGATTGCTGCTTCTTGCAGAGGTTGTGGTCCTGTTGGCTTCATCGAGTGATGAAGCATGCATGCTGGGAGAAATCCAACACGAGGGGTGATCATTAAAATTAAAGCTCTGTGATATTAAAGATGACTTCAACCAGGATTAACAAATGAATTGCTTTTTAAGAACTTAATTAAAAGAATTAGATAAGAAATAACAGGATTATGTGATTAGTTTCTTTAAGCCACGTTTGAAGAACAAGGCCCAATCTCATTTTAGTTGTGACAAAGATTACGACTTCTTGGTTTCGGCTTAAATACTTAGAAATCTTTCTATTTGATCCTGATGTCATTTTGCATTTACTAATTTAGAAAACAAAAAGACACAAAGACAGCTTTGTTTGATGCTTATTCACTTTTTTTCTTTTTCTTAACCATAAAAAGTGTTTTTTT
Organism: Rhamphochromis sp. 'chilingali'; assembly: GCF_963969265.1. NCBI lineage: Eukaryota > Metazoa > Chordata > Actinopteri > Cichliformes > Cichlidae > Rhamphochromis > Rhamphochromis sp. 'chilingali'. The sequence continues at coordinate 9,001,511 of NC_137941.1, forward strand.
TATCATCCAAACTCAATAAAAAGTCAATATTTGATATGTTGGTCATGTCTGATCAAAGGAGGAAGCACCACCACTGAAAAACTATAAATAACTCTGCTCTTTTACCACCAGAACCCCCAGATGTTTGAAATACATACCACAAGTTTAAAAAGGCATATTAACTGCATAAAGCTTTGAACTAGAAATTTAAAACTGAGCATCTCCAACTACACATCCACAGAAAAGAGCCTCGCAATATCAGTCTCATGGCAAAACAAATCAACAGCCATGCAAGCAGTGACACACAGCTGCACAACAAACCCAAAAGATCAGTCTCTATTTTGGTTTGTGGGTGCAGCCGACTCCGAGATTGATTCTGAACAACATCTGAGATGGTTACGTCCGACCTTTCCTCTCCGCTTCCTGGCTGATGATAAACGCGGTCGTCAGGTAGGCCCCTCTGACCCTCCAAGAGCCCATATCCTTTTGAACACAGATCCTGATTACCCTTGAGAACACACGCATAGCCTCGCACACACATATATCCACACAGGCCTTTGGGGAAATGAGAGTGAGAGCAAGATCACTCTGTCTTGTCTTCGGGTCCAGGGAAGGTGGGCACTTTCCCCACTGTGGCTGGTCAGGGGCAAAAAATGTCTGTGTGTGCTCTTGTGTAGGTGAAGCTCTATGTCATGTCTCTCATGTGACTTTGAAATAATGCTCTTTTTATCTCCAGGGAAATAGATAGTGGTTATATACGGCTAATAACCTCTATATGATGTTTGAAATACCTCATATTATTTGTTGTATTTTTGTGTACCACTGACAAAGACAGGTTCATTGACAGAGGAAAAGAGGACAATATTTATTGTATATATATTATTTATATATATTACAATGATTAGAAATGTGATATTTTTAATATCCACAAGTTTACCAGGGGATGGTGTTGGGTTTTATTTCAGCCGCATGCTAAACAGAATAATTCTTGAACACTTGAGGTAATTCATATGAAGTTTCATTCATCTTGGCTTTGTTGTTGTTCTGTCCCTTTTGAGTGTTACAAACAGGCAAATAATTTGTCAAATATGGTGAACATAAACCAAAATCTAACCCTAAACCGTGTGATTTAAGATAATTCATTATCTTAACAATCACATCTTTAAAAAGGGAATTTACTTAAGTTGAAAGTGTAATTAATAAAAAAGGAAAGAAATTTAGGGGGAAAGGACATGATGGTTCACAGGAGCCTCCACTTACAAGTTAAGCCCAATGCGGTGGAATGACTTATGTGACGGACTCAGGATAAATCAAAAAGATGTGGTGGTTAAACTCACTTCCAAGTGTCTTGCATCAGTAGCTCTCGACGGGCTCCAATACAAAGTCTAACATAAACTCTACGTAAGGACAAACCCCCCCCAAAACAAACACAGACATTGTTTTATACACAACTGAGATAGAGATAATGTTAGCAACCAAATTAAAGTTGGCTGAAGTTTGCTTGGTTTGCTAGTTGCTTTGTGTATCAAGTTATTAGTCCACATTAGCAGGTAAGCTAACATTACCCAAAAGAAAACCAGTTTCATTTAAGACATCTGGAAAACAACAGTCAACATTAGCAGGACATTTGATCCACAAAGGGGTTGTTTGGTTTGAAAAAACACATCTAAACCTTCCTTAAACTATGATTATTTAAGAAAGCTCATCGCAAAAAAGGAAAATTTAGAATGGAAATGCTGCCTGGTCAGTGGCTAGTTTGACACAACACTAGCTAAAATACTACAAAATACTAAGTTGGCTATAGAGTCAGAATGTATGTTCATCAGTAAATCATGTTATGCAGCGGTGGTACAGCGGGTTGTCTACCGCTGTAGACGGTAGACAACCCGCTGTGGTTCAATCCCTGACTCCTCCAGTCTGCATTTTGAACTACCTCCGGCATGATACTGAATACTGGGCTGCATCCATCAGTGTGTACATTTTAGAAAAAGCACTGAAGAACTATTGTGAGTACTCAGCTTTTATAAGCGCCAGTCTATTTAGCATTCCCATTGTAAATGTGCATTTGCTTTCTACAGTGACACCAAACATGAGGATGGTAAACCTGCTAGCTGTACCTTAGCAAAACAGTGCCAAGAGCTCTTCTAAACAAATGGTCAAGGTCATGGTGATGTTTAGCTCTCTGAAGTCCGCATAGGTAGTAACCCTAATCTTATATTTTGGAGAAAACCCAAACATAGTTTATTGTGGAAAAAAATGTAGGTTTTAATGTATGTCAGTTATTATGATTCGTTTCTTTGTACACAGGTTGCCAAGATGTATCAAACGGGTATTCTGATTGCATCGAGTTAGAGTTAGGGCCTCGCTAATGATGGCTTAGTATGAATGAGTTGAAAGAAGCCTTCAGAAAAAAATGGAATCAGATCTTCTGGAGCATTTTGGAGGAATAACTGGAGTGACACATTTCCTGTGAAAGTTCAAGCACAATGCCAGTCACAAAGAAGCAACCTATTCTCAATGATGCATTGTTAAATATGCATGCATGCATGCATATACATAAAAGCAGTCCATGTACATAATCATATAGGTCCTCTGATAATATCCTATTGATGGGTGACCGTGTGCATCTTGTGGAGGAGTAAAGGCAAGCAGGTATTTAACCCCGAGGTGGTAAATGTTGGCATTATGTCAAGCGGAAGTGAAGAGAAGAAAAAGGTGCCTGTTGAATAATTGAAAGCATGGAGGGACATTTCAAGAACAAAAGAATCACTTTAGATAAATGCCACCTCGACCTGCTTCCCTCAGAGGATAGCATACCCACAATGGCCCTGAGTGCACAAAAGCACAACAGATACACACAAACTATTGAGCACAGAAATATACTGCTGCTAACCATAGATGAAAGCTGCTTCAGTAATGGATGGAAATGGTAGCTGCCTTGTGTACTCCTCCTGGTGTTTAAGGAAAAAGACCGAGTTAATTCATCCAAGAATGTTTCAGGACATGAACCACAGCTCATGTTCTGTAACGCTGCAAAGCATTAGAGACCTACAAAATAAGCCTTGTGAGCTTTAGCTTGAATTACCATTTTTATTAAAGGCAGTGTTGTCACATTAACATCCAAATTGGTTTATGGTGGCGAAGTGTGAGTCACTTAATTATGGCACAAAAGAGGGGCTACCACTCCTAATTTGTTTTTTGTTTTTGTCAACCCAAACCTCAGATAAAATCTTTTCCTGAACCTAACCAAGTAATTATTTTAGGTATTATTTTTTATAGTAAAATCAGCAAAATAAGAAATCAGAAGGTCTAAAATGTCCAAGTGGGATGAAAGCTGTTTTTTGGCATCTGGTATTTTGATTTGAGGCACTGATTGTTTTTCCTTTTGCCTTGTGAGTGGAGTAGCATCCATAACCCTTAGTTTTCCACTCTGTGCTCACATATTTTCCTCTGAAACTTTGCTCATTTAACAGGTACCTTTGAATCATCTGGATGTATAATGTACTTCCCTTTCCCCCGATGGCAAGTTGGCTCATAATAACCACAAATCAGAAAGTAATTCACTTAAAATGGTCTTCGACCCAAATACTGCACAAATCTGGTAATATTTCAAATTGTTTAACAAAACTAATCTCTTTCTGGCAGACCCTAAAATATTTCACTGACCCAAGCTAACTGATGAGGCTGTTTTTTTTTCTTTTAAATTAATTAATTTATTATATAAAGACTGGGTGAAATGGAAGCAGTGGGACAATGGAAGATGGCTCCAGGCATGAGGGTGTGCAGAATTCAAACATGATCAGTAATACCAAGCATCTCATCAAAATGAGCTGAAATGTTTCCAGACACTTACATGTTCCTGCATAATCAATCCTTTTATGTCTTAGAGGATCACTCTTGTTTATTTCAGCCTGGCATATTTCCCATTATAGTCTCTATTGTGTCTGTATGCATCATGATTACTTTGTCTCGATTGTCTGGATTCATGGAGACACAAAGCTTTTGCTGGAATAACGACATATTGTTTTGGACAAATTTGCTGCCACGAAGAAGCAAATAAAACAACATGTGAGACAGAATGTGAAAAAAAATAAATAATTCACAGTTATTTTAGTCACTGCATGGCTTCATGTATGATAGCTGGAGTCCAGGGTTTGGTAGCTGTGGTCAGACTGCATCATCCATTCAGGACCAACAGGACAGAGCAGTTGAATTGAATAATCTGTCAGCACGTTGTCTTACCTGAGGTGGGGTTGTATTTTTATTTTTCAGAAACTAGCCCCTGACTGAACAGCTCGAGTCCAACTTGTAAAAACTCAGAAGGTTTTCTTTTTTGCTGACAGTGTGACATGCTGCTCTGATTGATTACCACAAAATGTATTTTCTCTGCAGCCTGATGTATTTCATTTAAAAAATTACCTCAGATGTTAGTGGAGGCAATATTATTTTTACGCCTTCACAAAAAAACTCAGCAGGAAGTCGTCGCCGGCTTTCGACAGCTACGCCTCATCACAATTCAGACTCAGACTTGTCCTGAGAAAATAAAATGGGAGGCTGTTTGCATGGTAATTTTAATTTCTCTTGCTTTTGATAAAAAAACAAAATTGTTGGAGATGAAAACTCGAGACAGAGTATGACAAACATTTTATTCTGTCCGGATATGTGATAGCTTGGGTGGCTGAAACACTCATGTGCCGTGCACAGCAGGAGGGCAGGATGGAGGGTAAACACAGACTTGCTTCTCATTTTCTCCTCTTCTTTTATCTTTCTTTATCCAACCCCCCTTTACCCACCTTGGCTAATCTTCACAGGCCGTGGTGGTGGAGAGGAGATGGTGCAGAGGGGTTTAGCGAAGGGCCCTGTGGCCAAAGAGCACCCCCTCCGTAGTCTGCAGTGCATCGCCTTCCTTGAAGGATGGATCCGCCACTCGCTTCCTGGCTGCTCCCAAACTACGTCCCCTCACAAGCTTCCTGTGTATAATTGTCCCCAGCTGTAACACAGGGGATAAATAGGGCCGTGGGGACAACAGATTTGTAATTTTGGGGTGAGAGTGAAAAGGAGGAAAATTGGTAGCAGGCCACAGAAATTAGCATTCTTTTGGCCTTAGAGGGCATTAAACATTAAATAGCTGCAAAGTCCCCTAAGTATTGGGTTCTTGGGAGTGAGGGTGCTGGAGTGGAGAGATGAGAGAGGATGGTGGTGGCGGCAGTAGTGGAGGGGGAGCCGGAGATCAGAGCTTCAGAAGGGTTTTTGTTTGGGCCGCAGATGGCTGGTTTCACCACACTTTGTACCTCCTGGGGTGTATAGCCCAGGAGATAGTGTAACTATCTATTATTGATGCTTGTTTAGAAGGCTGTGCTGCGCTTTGTTGCCTTTGCTTATCAGTTTCCATGTGTCTTCCAGTGAAAGGCTTCCTCACAATGTTAAAAAGAGAAGAAATATAACAATATCAGCAGACAAGGATCTCCCACGGTCTGCTGTCCACATTCACGGCTCTTCCTATTTTGAGCTTTTCAATTCATGGCTTCTGAGAATTGTTACGCAGATGTTCTGTAACAGCTTTATTCAAACATAACAGTCGCATGTTGTTCGTTTAGTATTTGCATGTTGCTCTGTGAAAATGGCCATCTGCTGAGCTGAGACAGCGTTCATCTCACTGGCTGCATCACTGATGCACTTCATTTATTTTTATTTTCTCATTGAAGCCTTAACCCTAACATCCTCCAGGTCATGGGCAACCCATCTAAAGTTCAGCTTTTGCTTTGAAACTTGCAAGACTTGCAATGTTCCTTTTGGTTTTACTGTTTTTCTATTTCTCTCTCCCAAACAGGTAGAAATTCAGTAAAAATTATATTATTTGAATCTAAATCCTTCTCCTAACCTTAGACCTGCTGACCCATCTAGGGTTAGGACTGTCCACTTGTTTTTGTTAATATAATTTATGGCTTTTTCGAAAACCCAAGCTCTTAACATCAGTCAGGTCACTGATGGATCACCTGTGGCTGGGGATAATATCATTTTATCCACATGCTCAACAAATCTGAGAAGCTGAAGTTATCTTTGAAATCAGCCCCCTTATTTTGGCCTTGCAGTTCTTCTTTTCACATAAAAAAAAAAAAAAATCACATAAAAATGATCCTTTCATTAATCAAGTAAAATGCAGCTGAATTTATTTTTTCAAAGAATTCATTATAAAGGATAAATGTGCTTGGTATAAACTGAATGCACACTGATCAAGTAAGTTTCATTTGACCATAAATGTAACATTTTATACTGGATGTGTGTAACAAAGAATTTGCATGTAAACAAATTACTTACAGTCGGCGCGTGGACATAAATATTTTTTGAGTGCAAGATTTCATTTCGGACATGCAAAATTGGTAACATTTAAATGTGATCTCATTTGAAATTTAATATCTTTTATTTTTAATGAGTGGCACAATAAGCACGAAGCTAAAACTAAACCTGCCCCTAATCCCAGAAGACACCAGGCTGACATCTGGCAGATGTTGAGAGTCAGTAAAGGTGAGAAAGTTGGATCCTCACAGACTTCTCATTTCAGTCTTGAAGAATAATGGGACGGGATTCTTAAATGCATTCCTCAGTACCTTATCACACTCTCTATAATGCATTCATTAAATCATCATTAAATTAAACACTTGACCCCAGTTCATCAAACTGTTTGTCTTTAACAAAGTCATCAAGGTGCTGCAGAGACGTCTGCTGATGATGAGATTAATGGGTTAGTGAGGTATGTTGAGCCTTAAAGCAGAGTTGTCAGTATTATGAAGCTGGTTCTCTCTGAACTTGGTAAGGAAAGTCAAACTCTGGTCCAGACCAGGCAATGCTCAGAGCTTTGAAAAACCAGCTGTTAATCCTGCTTTATTACTGATTCTTTCATTGAGTGTCCTGATTCCCAAGTGCCCCATGCTCTTTCTCTATTTGCTTCGCTCAGGTGGAATTGGGCAGGGCCCTGATCTTTTTTTTTTTTTTTTTTAGTTTTCTCATCTGAGAAGTACAAGAAAGACTAAGGTGGCCATCCAACGTCTCACTTGCCTGTGAATTTCCTGGCAGTCCACGTCCAACATCACCACTACCTTGAAACTTTGTATTTTTCATGTCAATTTTCAGGCAGGAGGTAGACAAATTATACAAATGTCTCTGTGCTGCAATATTTACATAATGAAATGGGTGATTTCATTCTCATCTGAGTAAATAAAACTCTTCCATTGGTTTTTGATTTTGCATCCATTCATTCTTGCAGATATGGCAGAGAGAAGCTGTACATTGAAGTTTGAGCAGTATAAAGTGTATGTATCTCATTGCCACTTACATTTGCATGGATTCAGTTGGTAAGGCAGAAAATCTATGAGTGTTTTAATGGTTGGTCCTAATCTGCTGCAGAGTCTGTTTTACTGGGCTGGAATTGCAGCTAACAGAGCCCAGATTAGAAAACTGTTCATTCTGTCTTTAGGACATTTATAGCAGAGAATATTAAAAAAAACAAAAACAAAATGCCACTTTGATCTGAACACCAATTCAAGTGATTTCCATGACTCCTGTACTAGCCAATGGGGTGGACTCAAAACTCAATGCGCTGAGGAGCCTTTGATGTTAGTTGCTATTTTAGCTTCACATGATTATGAAAATGACATTAGGATAAAATAATTATTGTTCTACATTTATTTTCTTTATATTATAAATCAGATGTGTCTCTTTACCTTATAGCAGTGAATAGCAGTGCTGTCTCAGTCAGCAAACTTTGTCTAGAGTTGGTGAAACTCTGAAGGTTTCTGCAGGTGAACCTGTAGAAGGATTATTGGCTGCCTTTGTCTTCAGATCACTCTCACAGTCAGCTTTTTGCTGGCATTCAGCAGTTGGCTGTCAGCTTCAGCATACTGTTGCTCTCCCCATGGCTGCCATGCTAAGTCTCCAGAGACATGTGAGTCCATGGCCGCTTGGGGCTGTCTTTGACCCCTCCTGCACCCACAGACTTCCCAAGGTGGAGGCAGGCTGACAGGGGCAGGCGGCTGCCTCCTGTCAAAAACACCCCTTAGTGAATATCTGACTGACTAGTGACCTGTGTCCTCCACGTAAAAACTCAACTCAACTAAAACCCCAGTGTTTTAAACAGCCTGATTTTTAAGCTAATGCATCATTGTGTTAAATTATTATGAATATGATTTCTGACTGGACAAGTTTAATTAGACTGAGTTTAAATGTTTAAACTAGGGGGTAAAATAAATATATTAAGTCCAATATCCACAAGATTAACAGCATTCATTTTGCCATGTCTATTTGATTTACAGCCTATAGAACATAAGAAGTTGTAGAAGGTGTATTTTATTGTGTTATCTAATTAATTGGGAAAGAAAAACCCACAATAATTTAGTGGTGCATTGTTTGTTAGTGTGTGTTAAAATGTATTCAGAATTTGCATTTAGATGATGCTTCATCTGATAAATCATGACACACTGCTCTCCCCTACATTTATATTGCATTTATAGTTAAAAGTATCAGTACTGGTATCAGCAATCCTGGCTTTTTATTTACTTGGTATGGATAGGACTACTGAACTCCCGCTTATAACCTTATAATCAGTAATAAATGTGAGGGCTGTGATCAATAGACATTGTATATTTATTGTCAGACTATAATCAAATCTGCAGTCTCAATCTTTCTCTGACTCTGTGGACATTTACTGCACAGAGTCCAGGAGTCATAGTTTAAATAAAATTCCCCTGTTTGAAATTATTCTCACACTAAAATCGGAAAAATCAGAAGAACCAGAATCTGACTGCAATAATCTAACTATTCACAAAAATAGAGATTCTAATATAAAACTTTGACATAACGAGTATTAAAATATAAAAAATAAAATAGATATGTACATATATGTTTGTGCCATTGCAACCGCCCTGCAACCCTGAAATTCACTGACAAGGATTTATTAGAGTCTAAAAATGTAAAGTTTGAACCTGTTTGACCAAAATTAAAGATCCAGAATTAAAAATCTGTCTTATCTGTTCGATGCATATTTTTATCTTTAATTGCTGTTGGGTTACAGCTGATTAATTTAAAAGTCAAATGTATAATTTGGTTGGATTCCAGATTTCTATATGAAGGAAAATTTAATTTGATTAAATGGTGACTGAGTGGATGACGCTGATTAAAATGACCCTTTTCCCCTTTCCTGTTTTTTATTTTTTTATTTTAAGATAGATAAACGTGAAAGGCATTCATATATATTTTTAGCAATTTATTGTTTTACGGGATAGGAACAGTCAGCAGGAAAGTGGGGGAGAAGAATGAGAAGGCGGACTGGAACACTGGGAAAGATGCTGCTTCGGTCTAGACTCGAGAAGAAGAGCTATGGTGCCTCCTGAAACACATTCATGATTATATTACTAGCAAATTCAAATAGAGGCTCTTTATTTATGCATTGCCATGGCGAATGGCTCTCACAAGCTTTTCTTAAACCAAAATCTCAGAGCTTAACATCTCAGGGTGTGACTTTGTAGCAGATATCTGCCGGCTAGTCAACATTACATGTTCTCATTGTTTGGATATGCCTCCAATGCAGGGCTGTCAAATGTATTTTTACATTTTAGACTTTTAACTGTATTTTCAAAAGTTTTCCTACTGATAAAGACCTCCCTCCATTGTCATTCATTCATTCATACTACACCAAATTAATAAAGTAACATATAACCAATTAAATCACACAAAAGTTTGTTTTTTAAGTTGCTCTAAAGTGAAAAAAATTGGATATTTTCTGCGAATGAACAAAAACTTTCTGTTTCAAATGTTGCAGAATAGTCAGTGAAATGAGAAACCTGAACTTTTTCAATAATTTCTTAGAAGTTGAGCCTATTTGACCAAAATGACATGTATGGTTATAATCGCACTTCTTTAACTCAGTACAAACTGGAGCAGATATACGATAAGGATTGTTTCCGCTTCAGATGTGTGTTGTTGTGAAGTGGGGCTGTAGTCATACAGTTGAAATGAATGACATACCTCCATGTCAGTGCCTTAAACCCAATAATATACGCATGTTTCAGAATCAAGTACACTGTCCTACATACATAACACACTGCCTGGAACTGGTTTTGGTTTTGATACGTGAGAAGAAAGCATAAGCATTCCTTCACTCCTCAGAATCTGGGCTTACTTTGTACCCATACCCCCCACAAAATGTTTTCAGTTGGAGTTAAAAGTATTTTTATTGTATATATGCTCCAGTGTGTGTTACATTAACGCTTGCCGCAGCTTTTCTTCTTCATTTAGTCTTGCATTTGACACCACCATTAGCTGCTCTCGAGCTTTAGCAGACACTTTCGAGGAGATTACATTTTTATTTGGGCAGAAAGTTGAAGAATTCCAGAAATGTCAAAACTGCAATAAACACACCGTCTCGTGACTGATGTACAGAATATAAGCGTGCACATGTGCGATTGAGTAAAAATGAGCAGGCTGTGCTGTAAAATGTATACACAGTGTTGTGAGTTGGACATAAGAAACACTGAAACCTGCCAAGTCATTAAGAAAGAGCAGAATCTGGCTGTGGCTGTCATGTAATGTAACAAATGGATTCCTGTTTTCTGCAGGCTGAAATTTGCCTGTGACAGTTTCTAATAAATTACAAATCCCTCTCTGAAAAGGCTAAATAACATTTACACTGGGTGCAGTTTGTTCTCTGCAGGTCTCTTGTGGCGAAATTGGAAAATAAAGCCTGCTTCTGCTTTGCGTGACCTCACCTTGCATCCCCATCGCGTGATCCTGCAAATGAAAATGAGACACGACAGACTGCCTGTCATTTCCGCCTTTTCATTAATTACACTCGGAAAAGAAAAGTCACAGAAAAGAACCCAGAGAAACAAACTTTTCGTCGGTTGCTTGCTGGCACCCGTCGTTGTTTCTCTTCTTTGAAGTGGCAGCTGATTTGAAAGCGAGTGACCCCAGGTTTTCCTCCCACTCTCATTCTTTCCCTCCAATTTCTCCCATCTGAGCGCTGACTTACTCATCAAGGAGGCTGAAATCAAATTAGCAGCCTCTTAGTCAATCACATGTGGATCTTTGGCTCATTACGGTTCTCCCAGAGCTCACCTTCAGCAGAGATATTATTGCTTCTTGCTTTCATTTCATGCTGTCAGCAAACGAGCGCTGAGTGCATCCTAACTTGATTTGCCTGTTCGTATTTACACTTTCCATCACAAAGTGCTCTGACCTAGAAGTCCCCCTGATTTCTCTCGAGTCTTTCTAATGCGCGGTTCTTCGGTTACAACAAAGGTAATAAAAACTCAGTGGGAGGACTTGTTTTCATGAACATATCTCCAAGAGTGTCTCCTCTTGTATTGCTAAACAAACTGATAGAAAGTGCAGCGAGATGAACTTCAGCAGAAGTTGTTCAAGAAATTCAAATCAGCTGTTTTTTTTCTTGGTAAGAAAATCTTTCCTGTATAATATTAGTGTTCTACATCAAAACCAACCAGTTCTTATTTCCACAACTTCTTACTCTTGTTGAGTCAGATCTACCACCAGAGGTGTGTGTCACTAGCTGGTGTATCTAAGATATCCATCTTGGTATTTTTCCTGTGTCATCATAATAATGTTAGTCTAGGATCAACATTGCAACTGGCTAGCTATGTTGCTGTGATGGCACTGCTTTGCAATGTGGGGAAAAATGAAAAAAAAATATTCATTGTTTATATAAAACTCTCTTCTTGAAGGAATGGTATGTGATTAAGTGATTGCTTTTTTTAATGTATAAAATTTTATAAATATATTATCAAGTTAGCCGTTAGCTAAGTTTAGGTTATTCACATTGGTTTGCTAATGATAGCTTTTTAAAGCATTAGCTAATTTCTTGGCAAATGCTAAATGAATGCTCAGACAACGTCACTAACCAGTTACAATGTTGATCTTGGACCAACATTATTATGATGATGTGGGAACAACACAGAGATATCAGATCGCGCGTCACTACCCAGTTTCGGCCGATTAGTTCTAGTATGTTTGTTCTTCCCCAAGTCATTCCTTTGTCTTCTGCCAACAAAGGAATGACTTTGTTGGCAGTTTTAGGTTCAAACTACGGTTAGTTAGGGTTTACTCCAACATCTGTGTTGAAGAGAAATGCAGACTTTGATTAAAGACAAGCACTGTGGAAGCAGAAATACAAAGTATCAAATTGATTCCTTCTGTTGCCAAACTCTTCATCATCTATGTGTGTGTGTGTGTGTGTGTGTGTGTGTGTGTGTGTGTGTGTGCGTGCGCGTGCGCGCAAAGGTTTAGATGAATAGGAGTGCTTAGACATCCATTCTAATAAAAATAGGATTAATGTAACTTTTACAAAACATAAAGAATTATTATACATCATTTTTCATAAGGAAAAAATCCCAGTAAAAAAAAAAGAAAAGAGGGTTCCACCTGTTTCAGTTCTGAGGATCAGATATAATTCAAAAAATTACCTGGTGCTAAACGTTTTTAAATACAAGTTTAGATGAATGACACGTATCGTATATCACTAGCTTGGTTCAAGTTTTCAATGGTTCATCATTTCGCAGCATGCCAGCAGTGTTCAAAAGTCAGATACGGGTCATATCTCATTGCATTAGCTCATCTGTAAACAGGGAAATAGGTTTTTATTGTAAAAGTTGTAGTCTCTGAAAGCCGTCCTTGATCGGCACTGAACAGTCGGACTGCTAAAGCTCCATCTTTGAGTTGAGTGTTCAAAGCTCATTTTTTCAAAACACCAGCTTGTTGGCTGTATGTTCAGAACTCTGCACTAATGTGACCTGCATCTGGATCTGTGCAAGACAAAGTCTTTGCTGTCCCAAAACAGTCTGTCTCTCTGATTGTAGATGCAGACTTTCTTTTCCCATCAAATAGTCTCTTCTAGGGGTTAATTTGTGGGGTCGACCAGTCCTTCAAAAATTGCAGACTATTTTCTGTACACTGGAATGATATATCCTTCAAAATCCCACTCCAGACTCATCAGCATCCACTGACTGTCTCTTTGTGATGGCCTTAGAGGGCAGCTTTTTAAATCTTGGCATCTCAACAGGATGCATTTTGGGCAGCGACAAGAAACAATGTAATTTGGTTGAGAGGGACTGTTGGCAATTTTACAGTGACACAATGATTTGCTAGAATTAATCTGAATTAATACAGACACTGTGATACATCCGTCCTTCCTTCTTAAACCTTTTTTCCCTGAAGGTCTTTGGTGTGGTCTCATTTATTTTCCAACTAGCAGCTACTAAAATAGCTAACCTCATCGCAAATCACACAGAGAACTGAGGCTTTCATGCTTTATTCTGTATCAAAACCATTTTTATGGTGTTGAATCGCACCAACTACAGTCAAAATCAGAAAACAACGTGAACGTGTACCGTATATTTAAAGATTTTATCAGACTGTGCACTATGTGACTGTAATCGGTGGATGATAAAAGTTTTCTGGTGCTGCTGACTAACAGTTTTCTTGGTTTTCACCTTTTCTGTTGAGGCTGTCTTAGATCACACCATAACATCCATCCAGACATCAGCCTTTGTTTCCTGCCAAACAGATTAAACAAAAGTCCAAAGTTTCCTCTCAGGGTGAAGCCGCAGCTTAAATTCAGGGAGTGTGAGCTGAAGCCTTTCCACATATACATACAGCCTGCCAGTTATGCCACTAGCAGACAATTTGGCAGCATTACAGAGGCTCACAGAGGAATACTGTGTGTTGTGGCTGCTAATGAGGTGTTAGTCCAGACTCTACCTTGTTGAAAATCTTGTTGGTGAGTGCCTCTTTTGTCATGGCCTCCTTCTAGTCCTGAAATGCATTTCATAAGAGTTTTCACTGCAAGGATGTCGTCCTTTGAGGGGGGATTTCCAGACGCCTAGCTCAGCGCTGACAAGCAGCATGTTTGATCAGAGTTATGGCCACATTCAGCTGCAGTACTCGCATGTAGCCTCTTCAATCAGGAATTGAACTCTCACCTTTATGTGCACTTTCATCCAAGCAGCCAAGCTTGCTGTCAGTAGTGGGTGTTTTTTGGGTGTTTTCATGACACTAGCTGCTGTTTTTAGTAATACTGAGGAGACACTGTAATGCTCAGCTCACACAACACAGTATAGACTTCATTAATGTCTTGTGTCTTGAAACATTGCATCACAAGAGCCTCTCAGACACCTCACAGCGAGCGGTTAGTAGGCTGTGTGATTAATTATCTAACTGTCTTCCCATTTCTGTCCTCTTCGGACTTATTTGCTTTTGGTCCAAAAATACAAACTAATGAGAAAACAAGTACGGTCTCTGATAAATTGCCTGTTAGTGGAAGGTCAGACGAGCCATCTGGAAGACCTGACAGAGCCTGTTCCAGCGGTGGTGGTGGTGGTGGTGTGTGTAGTGTATGACTGCTAATGATAATAATGCTGCCTAACAGCCTCATGGGCACCTTGGGAAATTTTAAAGTGGAGAAAAGGACAGTCTTATGGACAGTCAATATATTTATTTATTCATTTTAATGTCAACTTAGATCTCCATACATATAATTAGATTTCCATTTCCATAAAATGCCACAATTGCTTTTAGTTTTTAGGACAAGCTTTACAAACAGAAGCAAATAGTGCATCTGTTCAGGACTATTTTTAGTTGTAAACTGAAGCAACATTCAGTGCTGTTGGTTCTTCAAAATAAATTTTATTTGTATACTTTGTTTGTACATGAGGCCAATTCACAGTGCTTTGCATAATACATGAACAACAAAAAGCCCGAGAGCTATAAGAAAAATACATTTAAAACCTTTGTTTTTTTACACGGCCAAATAACATAAATCGGATTAATGAAATCAGAACTTAAAACTTAGGACACTAAAAACTGCAGTAAAGAAAGTTGAACATCAAACCAGTATGAAGTGACCATTGATGTGAACCTGTGCTACATACATAAGACCTAAAATGAATGTATATGAACAGGGAACCCATCATGGCCCATAGCAACTGCTAATCACGCTCCACTAACTTGAGCCAGCTGACATTCCCCACCAACTTTCAGGCACACGCCCCTCATCAGGCGTTGAAGCAATGCATTAAAGCATTACAGCTTACAGCATTAAAATCCTGTAAGCTTCTTCAGTTCTAAGGTCAAATGGCAGAGAGTCCCAGATTTAAACCCAGTGGGAGTATCCCCCCAAAGAGGGACAAAAGGACCCCCTGATGATCCTCTAATTGGGTCCCAATCAGCCAGGGACCCACACCCATTTTCACACCACGCCATTTGACCTTAGAACTGAAGAAGCTTCTCGGATGAGAAGTGAAACGTCTTCAAGCAACTTAAAGAAGTCCAGACGCTTTTCTTTGCAAGCTCCTTTGACTACGATGACCTGGATGACTGAGAACCTTCACAGATCTACAAGTAATAAATCTAAACTGTGGCCACAGTGCATTGTTTCTACATAAAAGGAAGTCATTGATATTCAGGTAGAAGAAGCCTCCCCCAGTTCTCCAGCCAACACTCGAGTGGTTATTAATTCAGAGTCTGAGGAACAATAATCATAATTGCATCTGATTGTTTGCCTGAGTTGCTTATTTGTATGACTTTGACCAAATGTCATTATCTGCTGCTGCACAAATTCACCAACGGCACCTTCAGCAGGAGCAAAATCTGCAGAAACAATAATCTTCTTTCCTCAGGAGATAAGGTCATAATATCTGTCAAGACGCAACAATTTAATCGTACTGGTTTATCAGCACGGCCATGCCTCAGTGTCCTCTACCGCCATTATCATAAATGAGGCTGTAATGGGAGGTATTAGACAGGAAAATCCTTGACAAAACATCTCCATTAGTACATCTCGCTGTTTGGTTGGTGAAGTGTTCACTGCGATATTTACACTGGAGGTTAAACATATTTCAGGGCAGCTAAAACCTTGCAGGATTTAGTGCAAATGCCTCAAAATAAGTAGATTATTTCCTGACTGACAACCATAAAGAAAGTCATAAAAAAGGGAAACCATAGCAAAGTCACAGGCAGCAATTTCTCCATCACTTCCAATCTCCAGTCACCACTTTTCGATGTGTATTTTCATGTAGAGTCATTTCTAACATTTCTTATTACATTTACCTTTAACGTTTTTGTGCACCATTTCATTTTTGTGGCAACATTTCAAAAAATTTTATGACTAGCTGGAATGAGCCACTACTCTACTCAGTCCTGCCAAACTGCAGTTTAACTTGTGCATCTTACACTGAGTCATGGTTTTGGCTGTCAGTCATATCAATAGATCTGAATTTCTGTTTGGAGACATTATACTCCAAATAAGCAGCTCTCTGGAAGCTACAGTGAAGCCTTGGATGGAAGCTAACACATGGCAGGTTTATTAAACTTGACCGAGATTTTGTGGGAAAGTGCCCTGTGAAGACCCACGAGCCAAGTCAAACTTGAAGTTTACAAATTAGCAACTGTTAATAGTTTTGCTCTAACAGGTACTTATATATACACAGAAGAGGTCAAAATATTTTAAGATTTTGTCTGTAGAATGGGTCGGACACTAAAAGGATTGAACCCTGCTCTAATAGACCCATCCCGTTAATGGTAAATCCCAAAAGTTACATGACCCCTTGTTAGCATGACTTGAAAAAAAGTGGGAAGGAAAAACAACTTTTTAACAGAAAGAAACCTCCAACAGAACCAAGTTCAGAGAGGCAGCCAAAGGCTTTGGTTGAAAGATGACTCATTAGCATAGTGATGCACGAACAAAACCAAAGTCACGATGCTGGTGGGGTTGTAAAGTAGAGCTCGAGGATAGACGTGGATTTTGGATGAGACTTCCTGAACACTGAGGAGGATGAAGTGTTTATGGGGAGGACGACTGCATGTTAATATGACCGGTTGTCAGGGATATTTCAAGAAAAGAGACCAGTAATTGTCTCAAAGGATATGAGAAGAAAGTTCACTGGATAATGTTTGATACTCTGTCAAATAAAAAGTGAGTCACATTTAATGCTTTAAGAATTCAGGTACTTTCCAACCACACACTTGCTCACTGAGGTCAATGTCCTAAACACCAGTCAAATGCAGCGGTTTCTCTTGTTATTTTAAATACCTTTTTCATTGTTCTTTTTTAAACCACAAGTAAATTCTTCTGGACAATTTAATTGTTTTTACCCAATCACACAGTCTTCGTGAAGCTCGATGTTAAGATAAAGACAAAATAGAAACTCAAGTGTCACTTAGGAATCAAAAACCACATGGCTTACAAACCAACACTAATTCTTGCAAGAGCATCTACGTTGATTTTCTCTTGAAGGTTGCAGAAATAAGAGTGTCACAGCTGGACTCATACACACTTCTTCTACATTCTGCACCAACCCCAAAGGAAAAGCCGTCTCAGAGTAAGGCCTGTGGAAGTTGCTCTCTCTTGTTAACCCAGCAGGAGAGTAATAGAAAAGGCTTCTACACAGTGCAATGCTTTTCCCCAAAATAAACTATTCTGTGGTTGTGTGTGTACATTTGTAGCTATAATAAGACTTGTATTCCACACTGTTGTTTGGATCTTATTGTTGTCTGGTACTTCCCAGGCTTCGTGTATGGAACGTGACATATTTTGCACTCTGACCTATTAAAGGTTGTGGTTTGAGGGGGCCTGGTGGGGTTTTCCTTGCATTGAAACCAAAGTAATGTTAAAATGTGACAGCACAGCGGCTCCCTCAAAGGGCAGCCTATAGGCCGAGCAGCACATGATGTGTGTTTCTCCGTGTTTACATGCTGGCTAAACATGGCAAAAGCAAACAACAAATTTAATATTCTTAACATTATGCATGTTAGTATATGTTGTGACTGCAGCTACAAGTAGCTACAAATATGCTCTGCAGTTAATTGTGTTTGCAGACTCTATTTTAAGATAACAAAGCCTGATTAGGCATTTTAATGAGAGCAATGCCTTTTGGATTGCAGTGGACTCTGTGACAAATCCTATTAACATTCATGATTTAAGAATTAAGTAATGTAAATAACATTTTGAGGTCAGCGTGAGTTCTCGTGAATTGCTTTGAAACAATTGCTGCAAAAAAGAAATTATCCTCAAGGAGAAGGAAAAGCCATTTTTTTTTTTCAGTTTTTCATTCTAAATAAATGTCTCAGGGTAATTTAAATGAGTATAGCATCAGCAGTGGCAGGTAACAGACCCAAGCCCAGATCAGCTGATGGTAAATCTCACATGGGTTTCTGTTTGAATTGCTACCCACCTCCAGCTCCCCCCTTACATGCTGTTCACGGGAGTCATTGTGATGCTGTATTCTACAAGGGGTTCTTCCTGACCCAGAAGAGAGCCATATCAGGTGTCCTATCCATCGCTTTTTGGGTCCGCAACCTAAACCCATATAAGCGGAATGGACAGGAAGCAAAACATTCTAAATGGCTCTTTTTAGTTTGAGGTACCAGTTGCTAAAACTGGTTCCGAGCCAACCCGCTAAATGACTGCAAGTGCTAATATCAATCAATCAGATCCACCATTTCAGCCCTGACAGAATGATGCAAAGTATTCTAACACAAGAACATTCAGACATTGGGATCCTGACATATTCTTGAAAAAAAAAATACTTAATGTTGTATTTTTTAACCTGTCTTGAATAGCAGTGAATGCTAATTTGTGTGGGTTCTAAAGCGAATGATTTTTTCACTTTATTTTTAACCACAGCCATACTTGGTTCAAAGAAATGTGGCACTGTTTTTAATGCACTCACCTGGACCTTCCATTCCGTCCATCCATTCTCTTATGGGGCTATGGGGCTGGAACTTATCCCAGCTGTCATAGGGCGAGAGGTGGTGTACGCCCTGGACAGGTCACCTCTCTATTGCAGGGGTAACACATAGAGACAGACAACCATTCACAGCTGGGCAATTTAGAATCATCAGCTAACCAAACCCCACCTGGACATTTGTCCAATAAATTTTGAGCAACGTTCTTTTGTCTTTTCTTACTCACCTGCAATTTCAATCAAGAGGTCCTAATCTCCTCTCTTCCATCTTTTTCTCTATTAACCAGAGGTTAGGGAGTTTTGTCTGTGAAGGTTCTCAGTCATCCAGGTCATCATAGTCAAAGGATCTTGCAAAGAAAAGCGTCTGGACTTCTTTAAGTTGCTTGAAGACGTTTCACCTCTCATCCGAGAAGCTTCTTCAGTTCTAAGGTCAAATGGTGGAGAGTCCCAGATATAAACCTAGTGGGAGTAACCCCCCACAGAGGGACAAAAGGAGTTTTCCTTTTCTTAACTAGATGTAAGTAACCTTGCCTATGTGATTTAGGGTTTTTAGCCATCTTTTCAAAGATCTTTTTGAAATTTCTTCTTGGCAATAAAAGCACAAATAAACATTCTGATTGGCACACATTGAAAATTGTTAAAAATTTCTCCAGATGTCATTTTTCTTGTTATTTTTCTTCAAAAAAATACGGTTGGGGATTAGAGTTCAGGTTAAGATTCCGACTCACATCACTGGGATAATTTCAGTATTCATATATTGCTTAAGCGTATAGTTGAGTGATAAATTGAAGGAAAACTTGTTGACCCCTCCAGGGATGGGGATGTGGAGACCTTGTTTTGCATTGTTGGGACCTTTAACAGGTATGATTTGAGTCCAGTATGTCAGGACCAACATCACATCACAAACCCAGTATAATAGCAGATAATCATCTGTGATATGTTGTTTTCTGCAAGCAAGTACAGTAAAATCCAATGCAACACCAATACTGTTCCATATTTTGAAAGCTTCATAGGTGGATGGACTAGTACTGCGTATTAAAGCAAATTCAAAGGAAAAAAGCACTGAGATGGATGTAAAATTGCCGGTGATTGTGGATTCGAGTTGTTCATCTAAAAGGCTGAAAGCCATAGTAATACGTTATTACCAAGACATCCTTCAGCTGCACTGCAGAAGACAAATGTTTAACACTATTCAGCATGTTTGGTCACTACGAGACCTCGACAAACTGCAATTTAAGAAAGGACAAAAAACCTGCAATCAAACCGCAAATAAATCACCGGACAGAAAATGTGTGAATAGTTTGGCAAAAATGCATCAAACACAGCCCAAAAAGTCGAACAGTATTATTGGAAGTTGGAAGTCTCGTTCACACCTGTTTTTTATCTTTAACTCTCCTCACAAAAAGCAGCCGACTGCATACATGTGTATTTAATTATGCACGGCAGCAAGCCAGAAAGTTTACGAGTGCAGGTGTTTTATATCTAATAAATGCTCCACATAAACACATTTATTTCCTTTAGCAGAAATATATGTGTATTTACTCCATTCTGCTTGCTCTACCATATCTCAAATTTCACACATAATAACAGCTCAATTGCTTCTTTTCGGTGAGATGTGACAGAGGAGGCTCATTTGGCATGATGTGCTGTTACAAGGCTCATCTTTATCATGTGAAGGTGGTTGGGATTACTGTGCAGATGCCTCATAACAGAGCTCACGCCTGCTCCAGCATCCATCTATGCCAGGCCCAACAGGGGCTCACACACTCATTCACAATAAACATCCATTTACGCATTAAATATGAGGATTATTTCTCTAAACGTGCATTTATTTTTTTTTCACCTTTGTGTCTGTAATTGTCTTGAAGATAAAGAAGCGCGGTGAATGATTGTTCTGTTTACCTGAGGCAGTTTGGTCCCACTAAAGTGAGTTCTGAATGACGGATTGCTCTCTTAATCTAAATCTAATGTACATGTGCTCTCCCATTTCAGCTGAAACCATTATTGGAGTCAGTGCAGGTCACAGCCATATATTTGCAGATTATGTTCAGTCTTATACTATTAACTGAATTAAACCTGCAGCGCATCCATATTTCATGAGATGAGTTTAAAAGGACATGAGGCTTCCCATTTTTGATCATTCTCCTCATATAACGATGCACAGGTAGCCAGCAGCATCCACTATTTCCCTTTTATAATATGCATAGGTAAAACTGACCTGTCCTCCCACTCATTGTAGTAACTATAATCAAATAATAAGGGAATGGATAGGTGGTTGGAAATCTTATGATTTTTGTATAGTACTGTAGCTTCCATATTTGGGTTTCTCACACACAGAATGAGCTCTCCTCTCAGCTGTTGAACAGTGGATATGATATTAACATGAACAAATACAAAAATCCTAAAAAAATAAAAGGAAAATGGATCTGCAATAGTTGGGCTTTAACACTTTTGGAGCTTCACCTTGTATCACGATGTAAACACGTTGGACATTTCAACATGGGAGCCGGTGGGGAATGACTAATGCTGGAGCCTTGAGAAGATATTAGAGGAACTGCAGGTTTTGACATTTTATTTTTCAGCCTTGTAAGTTGCTACTTGGTTTCAAGCAACATTTCTTTTAAGCATGACCGGGCTGTAAACTCAAACAGATATTTATTCTTTTAAGTGTGACATCAAAGGTTTTTTAGATCCTATCTTTCCCTCTGTTTGGTTACCTAAACCTGACCAGAAATTGAAAAAAATTAAATAAATAAAAGTCTTTTAGAGCTCTAGGAGGACGTCTTCTCAAACTCAACCCTGAAAATATTTTAGTGTCACAAAAATGAGGCATAAACACTTTCTGGTTTCTCTGAAATGTTTACTGAACGTCTTCTGGAGATGTCCTTATTCAAAATACTTTAAAGAAGATGAGAGTTCAGAACTTTCTCTGCTGTTTGTTTGCTCTCTGTGTGGTTTGCTAGTGCCTTTTTTGCATCCTTCTTGTTGTTGACTTCCCTTTTAATTGCCCCCTGAGCAACTGCCCTGCAAACGCATTTTCGAAGAAGTAACGTGGACGAGGTTTAGTGATTGAAAGATGCTGAGCTTCCCTCGAGCAGAAACATTCGGTAAATCACTGTATCTGCTGTAATTAAGGAATGGAAATGAAGAGGCCTGTATTATTTGTGGTTTTGGCGATACACTTTATGATATGAGTGCATACACTTTTTATACACTTTATGATATGAGTGCAGGATTTGTGTGTGGCCTTAATTTGTAGGTTTTTCAGAAATTCCTCACAGACTGGATTTGATTTCTGGTGCTTGATATGAAATACGAGTTGAATTAAAGCTTTTCATATCTCTCTGCCAATCGCATAGATAGCTTTTAGTGGCCTGAAATAAATGGATGCAACATATAGCACCGCAAAAATTTAGAGAATACACATCCCGCCTTCGGTCCCCAGAGGACAGCAGATGGATTCAAAAAGGATATATTTGTTTTTGTCTCCGAGCAATCAGTGCTTCCTCCACTCCAACAAGACAAACCTCCGGATGAAACGGGGAAAAGCTCAAAGCACATATCTCATTACAGGCTTTTGTTTATGGCTTTGGCTGTCCTGTGAACGGAGCCTCTCAGTGTGTATTGCCTTTGAATCATCCTCTTTGTGTCTGACAAATTCCATGAATTATTTGGATTTCATGGGAGTTACTTAAATAGCTACTTAAATGGGAAATCCAAATCCGTGGAACTGCAGTCCACCTGAGGTGACAGCTCATAGAAATGAACACATTTTGTTAATGCTTACTGAAAAACGTTTGAGGCCTAGGGTGCAAGGGAAACACATGAGTTCCGTATTATATTGCTTTTGTGCATTTATTGTAAGACTAAATATTTCCATCTGCAAAAACTGCTGTAATGAGCTGATTTATTTGACTGTTAATGGTGTTTTGACTGTCAATAAACTTTGCAAACAATATCTGTTTCTAATATGTTCATAAAGCTTTTCAACTGTTAGAGGCAATATAAGCAAACTGTGATTTGGTTTCGTGGGCTGATGGACGAAACAGATTAGTGTGTTCTAGTTGGTATGGTATTCTTTCATAATTAGAACCCTTTACTTTTTAAAATTATAATTCTGTGAATTAATTTACCACCTTTAGCACGGTGAGTATCTGGCAGTAGTGTGGTGGTTTGCACTGTCGCCTCACAGGAGACTTTAGGTTCCAACTAAACTCCAGATAGGCATGCTAGGTTAACTGGATATTCTAAAGTGGCTGTAGGTGAATGTGAGCATCGTCTGCAACAGGCTGATGATCTCTCATCCCAAGAAAGCTGGGAGAGGCTTCAGCTCCACTGAGACACCACGGATGGATGGATATTTATTAACTTTTACATAACCAAGAGGTGAAACTCAAGATTAAGACTGTTTTTTCAAAGAGTGTCTTAAGCAATGGCAGGCAGCATTAACCTGAAATATTTTTTGATGGCAGGAGAAACCAGAGCTCCAAGATAACATGCAATCTCCACACGGAAGGGTCCTGCACAGGCTCAAAGCCAGAAGCTGCTTCCAGTGCAGGCGTGTTGTGTTTAGACGATGAACACCAATCATGAAAGTCCATATATAAAATAATTAATCATTAGAAGAAGCGATGCATTATATCAGATGTAGTTACTGGATAATGTCCACTGGGCAGGTTGGCTAATAAACACACCAACGCATTCATAGTTGTCTACAAATTAGATTATTTAATAGACTGGGATTAGGTTGCATTTTATTCACATGCTAAACAAGCTAAGTTTCAGAACCGAGAAGATGTTACCTTTTAAAACACATTTTCTTACGTGCAGTTTGAGTTGTTCTGTCAAAAGAAGCAGATTGAGGTAAAGCAAACAGGTGAAAGTTTTATATAAAGAGGTGGATGTGTACCTCCGAAACCAACCCATGGAGTCAGTCCATAGAACAGCAGCCTGCTGGAATCAGGACATCAGCTGATGTTAGGTACTGTAATTCTCTCTGTGAAAAAGTACTACTCAGAGTTGCAGCATGGCTATGTTGGTTTGTCACTGTCTTTTCACTGTTGGACTTTACTACCGTAACTTTGTTTCAGGCTTAAGCAAAATTTTTATTTTTGAACAGTGAATGATGCAAAGTGTTTTAGCTCCTCCCACTTTAAACTTTCTGTTTGCGAAGTGTAACCAGTCACAAGTAAGTCATCTTAAAATGTGTGAAATGTTGCCGAAAGGACCACATTTGGGATATTCACCCTCTACAATGTTATCCAGATACAACAGAAGAAAAAAAGCTGTGATATATTGTAATTATGTTTTACATTTTTTGCCCCGTTTTAATATGAGCAGCCACCACCACCGGAACCACAGATATATTAGGAGATAAGGAAGATGAGTACTTCATCAGAAAATATTTATTAGTGTAGTTTGGCCACTGGTCAGTTTATCATCAAAAAAGCTGATAATGACCATATATCCATATGGACTGCAGAATAACATAAGGGGCCTTGAAACAGATTGTTTGTGAATGTGAGCATGTGTATCTGTGCCAAACACACCGCAGCAACATTTGTTGTGCTGACATTGCTGCACACATCTCTCCAGAGCTTTCCATCCTCTGTAATTGTACATTCACTTTTTTGGAGGGAATCACTGAATTGTTTAAAGAGACAAAAGAATCCATATAATCAATCTTTAACAATGTGGGAACAGCTCTGGTTTTGTCTCTGAGACAGCAAATGTAAACTCGTTCCTTAAAGAAAAAGGGGGCGCCTTGATGTTGGATATGGATGGAGGCACGCCGCCAAACTCGGCAGCTCGAACAATCACATCGTCCGTGACAGGAATCAGAAAGCTTCTGTCTTCATGGGAATGATCACAGCCGACCTTTCCTTGATGACTTGCACTGTTCAAAAGTGTATTATTTTACCATTCCTGACCAAAACCGCAGACCAAACCTTAAGGAATGAAAAGGAAAACAAATGTCAATTTAAGAGATTACTATTTTTATTGTTCTTCATATCATAATGCACATGTGTTTCTCATTAGAAGAGGGACCCAGATTCAGTGGGGGGTAAAAAAAACTTCATTCAAGCAAAAGAGAAAAAGAAGAAGAAGAAGAAATACGGGCTAATGAGATTCCCCTGTTTTCCAGGCTGAAAATGACATTTAAATCAAGTAGCAAAAAGGTAATTGCTCCCCTCCCCCCCCCGAGACTCACATCTACTCCCATGTATGCATATGAGAGTGCATGAAACCGCACACATCCACACAGCAGCCTACCCCCTTCACATACAGCCCAGCAGAACACGCTCGCCGGGAGGCCCAACATAATTGTATTAATTGTTAACATAATGATGCATTTATGTTTAATGCTTACCTTCTGGTAATTACCGAGGAGGTACCTTTAGGCCTGGAACCTGTGCCTCCTCCTCTCCCTCTCTCTCTCCTCTCCACTTTTTCATTCTCTTTGTTATAACGGCGCCTGATCTCCTCACAGATTCAAAGACTTTCATAATTTCATCAGTGGTAGCGGTTTCTCTCAGGTGCGCCACGGAAACGTATCATTAAGTTATCACAGATTAATTTGGCTGGTAGAGTTCGATGGCATCCTGTGAAGTTCCTTGTGATGAGGAAGAGCAAATGTGTGCCTTTCATTAGAGTTTGAGGAGACAAAGAGAAAAAGGTGCAGGGATCTGGATGTTTTTAATAAAAGCTCATTAAGGGGACATGTTAATGCTTATGAAATGAAAGCAAGTGAAAGCCGAAAGCACATCTCGTTACTCTAACTTGTTTCAAAGAGTCAGCACAGTGAGTTTGGAGATGGAGTCAGGATGTGTTCAATCTCACTCCTAAATCATGTGGGTGCTACATAGATCTTTGCAGACAGCGGACTACAGTTTGTAGCTGTGTGCTGTCACGAGGGGGGGGGCAGAGTCACGAGTGTGTTGATTGAAGCGTTTGGTGCGCCTGGTCTTAGATAGGATTCACACTCATTGCAGGCTTCTTGTGATGTCAAACCAAATTATAGAATTAATCATATCTGCTGCTTCACTTTGCTCAAAGAGTTTAATTTTTAAGTGCAAGCACAGATGTCATCAAATCATGCTCCCCACTAATTGAATTACGTCACATCAAGAAAAAAATGTCTCGAGAGCGAGAATGTGGGAGAAGCTGATGAATAGTCAGTATTTTAAATAGGGACCAAGTTAGCAAGTGGCAGGAATTTCGGCTAAAGCTAACTACTCATCAAAAGTTGGCTAGCTTGATTAGTGGTGATTAGTTATTACTGCTTCGATGATCCCACTAGTACAAAGATATTTTCACAAAGCATGTCCCCTATCGAACATTGAAGAAACAGCCACATGTGAATCCAGGCTGACTCCTAAAACACCTGGCATGGCTGTTTATTGGTAGATGTTAAGCAGAGCTTTGCAAACTGCAAATGTGGAACAAACGACAGGATAAACCTAAATTTGGCTTTGTGCTTGTGCTGTTGGTCCTTAGATTAATCAGTCATACCTTTGTCAGCAATTTTCGATAGAAAGCGTAACGTTGTGACTGATCATATTTATCTTAATGTAGGAAGACACCAACCTTCATCTTTTCTGCACAACATTCAATTCAGATTTATTT
The DNA here is from genome assembly GCF_963969265.1 of Rhamphochromis sp. 'chilingali'. Classification (NCBI taxonomy): domain Eukaryota; kingdom Metazoa; phylum Chordata; class Actinopteri; order Cichliformes; family Cichlidae; genus Rhamphochromis; species Rhamphochromis sp. 'chilingali'. The sequence goes on from NC_137941.1 coordinate 9,027,862, forward strand.
ATATAGCGCAAAATCACAACAACAGTCGTCTCAAGACACTTTTGTTGTAAGGCGAAGACCGTACAATAATACAGAGAAAATGTAACAATCAGACCTGGCACTTGGCTAAAGTGGGAAGGAAAAGCTCCCTTTTAGCAGGAAGAAACCTCTTGCAAAACCTGGCTCAGGGAGTTGTGGCTATCTGCTGTGACTGTTGGGGGGTCATTCGTTCATATTTCCATTTAATACATACTGTGTGGAGCATACCAGCTAAAATATTTTTGGTGAATTCATTTTATTGTCTACCTACTTATTACCAAATAGGTCAGCATAACTGGCTCTATTACTGTCATGTCTTTACAATATAAAACTCCTTGAGACGACTGTTGTTGTGATTGGATGCTTTAGAAATAATCCATCCATCCATTCGCTACTGCTTATCCTTTTCAGGGTCACGGGGGGTGCTGGAGCCAATCCCAGCTGTCATAGGATGAGAGGCGGGGTACACCCTGGACAGGTCGCCAGTCTGTCACAGGGCTAACACACAAGGACAGACAACCATTCACACTCACATTCACTCGCACATTCACACCTAGTGGCAATTTGGATTATCCAATTAACCTGTCCCCACAAACTGCATGTCTTTGGACGGTGGGAGGAAGCCGGAGTACCCGGAGGGAACCCACGCAGACACGGGGAGAACATGCAAACTCCACACAGAAAGACCCTGGCCTGATGGTGGAATTGAACTCAGGACCTTCTTGCTGTGCAGCAACAGTGCTAACCACCGCGCCACCGTGCTGCTTTAGAAATAATATTGAACTGAACTGAATAACTTTGATTAATTAGTCTAATATCATCATCAAAGCATTCCCATGCTGAGTTATGACTTTTTGTTCCCTCGACGTCCCACCACATATTGACTCCATTCTTGTTTTGCCTTGAAGCCATCATGGAGGCAACAGTAAAGGCTAGCCATGACATGCTATACAAGATTACCGTTATTGATGACTCATCGATCAAACAGCTAGGCCGCAGTAATCAAGCACAACGTCTCCAGGGGCCCCGAGGATCAAGGCCTAAATCATGACTCCCCTGGCAGAGAGGCTGCTCCAAGAGATAAGTGTGTGTGTGTGTGTGTGTGAGTGAGAGAGAGAGAGACTCTGTCTTGGAATGAGTTTATAATTACATGAGAACATTTGCTGCTCAGTATTTGTGTGTGATTATTGTGTCTGTGTTGTCAGTATAATGATGTTGCAAAATTCATCACAGCTTTTAGCTCGTAACACGCTGCACGTTTCATCGGTTCACATCCGTTTGCCTAAGCAGGGAAAATCGATTCTTTCAAGGGCAGACGCAGAAACATTCATGTCAGCGTCGGTCTGCTGCTTCTGCATATCAGACCGGACAGCGGCATATTGCATGTTATAGATTTTCAAATGTTATTGATCTGTGATGGAGACTTCCTTACGGGTGAATGTAATGTTGATAAATTGCTGACAGCCAACTGTGGAACCATGCTTGAACATGGAGGAGGAGGGTCAGGTTCAGGACCTACCCTCATATTGAATGCGTAAATTGTGTTTGGGTGAATAGATGTGTGTTTACCTGTGTGTGTGTGTGTGTGTGTGTGTGTGTGTGTGTGTGTGTGTGTGTGTGTGTGTGTGTGTGTGTGAGAGTAGAGGTAATCTTTCTAAACAATGGCAAGGTAATTACATTTCTCATTGTGCCATCTAAAGCCTGAGAGTTACACACAGACACATACACACACCACACAAAAGCACACACGTAGTGTTTGTCTGTAATGTTTAGCTCCAGCTTCTCTTTATTCATGTCTATTAACAACAGTAATTTCTGTCCTCAGTCTTTAGAACTACAGAGCTATAGAATCCAAAGTCTTTTGCATCTTTTGCATGTTAGGCACATGATGATAGAGCAGATTATGAGTTTCAGATGATTGAAAGAGAGAGACATGCATGATTATGAAGCTATACAACAGAAAATAAACAAGTTGTCAGAACTGAAAATGGGTTGATATAACCTTGTGCTCTTTGTTGACCACGTTCTTGAATTAAAAAAGGGCAGGACGTACAGCAGGTCATCTACAGGTTTAGAATGGTGCTGTGGTGGTTAGCATTGTTTTTTTAAAGCAATAAGTCCTGGGTTTGAATCTGCCATCTGAATCGGTTCTTTGTATGTCGGGTTCTCCACGTGTGTGTCCTTTTTATTTTCATTGTGTATCCTGCCTCTCCTCCTGAGGCAGCTAGAATATGCTCCATTCCCCACACTGCTCTGAACTGGATAAACTGAAGAAAATGGATGGATGAGTTGTCTGCAGTAATTATATTTGGTGGTATGGCACTGTCTTGAGACCTTCTCATTTTTCCAAACGCATTCATGAAAAGCTCAAACAATCATCCATAACATACTAGCGGAAATATGGTGAGTAGAAACCATGAAATGTCAGGAAAAGTTTCTAGCAGTTGTAGCTGAATTTCAGTCATTCTGCATGCACTGGGAAAGAAGGAATGGATGTCTTTGACTGACATATGGGGATCAATAAATACATAGAAGATTCCCTATGCAACCGAAACCTGGAATATCCAGCAATGGAATCAAGTTACATGTAGACATGAGTTGAGGTGGGAAGAGCAGGAGCAAGAGTCCCAAAAGAAAACAGAGCCGTGACAGTAGATAGGACATCAAGTTAGATCGTTATGGTATGAATTACTGACATATATACTGTCATACAATTTGACTTTATTTCACTATTTGTTCCACAAACCACTCTCAAATGAGACTTTTTCTTGAACTTGCTATGAATTTGCTGAAATCAGAGCCATAGCTCCTTCCTCTTTGGTACTGTATGACCTTCAAGGCTCCAGAAAAAGTGGACTAATTTACACGATTCTTGGTTCTGAAGGTAGGTTGTATGATTTACATTTTGATCACTCTTTCAGTTTAATCATCTGTCAAAATAATAAAAATCTGAAGCCATCCTTACTTCCACTGGGAAGCCTAACCTGAGAAAATGTGGCCCTTGTGGATCTAGAAGTGCATTATGGTTGAAGTGGCACCACTCCGGCACCAGAAAAAGAGTTATTAAAATAATTTCTTCAGTATCTGCTTGGCACACTTGGGTAATTGCCTTTTATTAACCACAGAAGTGCCTGAAACCAAGAGAGCCTTCAGCAGCTTTCAGCTCACAAAAACCCCTCGCATCTCACGAGTATTCTGTTTGTGATGATGATAATTCACCTTGCATCTAGCCTTTACTTCAACATACATTTCACACTTTTTTTCGCCTTGTAATCCTCTGCTTTTCTTCCTGCACTTTCTTTCCTCTCAGAGCTGCTTCCACACTGATTTTCCTCCACTTTCAGTGCTTGTTTCAGTACTTCAACACTAAACCTAAACTTCAGCTTCGAGTAATTTTTGTCTTTCTTTAAAATATTCCATTTCTCAAACAATTACTAGTCCTGCAATTTATCTACCATCATCCGCTGCTGGAATCCCTTTTCCAACATGCAATTTGGTTCCCAGGGTTTGAGTTCTGCTCCCACGAATTCCTCCTCTGCACTTCAGCGGCCATCTATCACCCTCTTCAGGAAAAAGTATTTTTTTAGTTTTAAATCTTTTCTTGACATTTGATAACAGTGTGAAAATCAAAGATAAATGGCACAGTCATCCTTTAACTGTACACCACCATCTGCAGCACCATCACTCTCGTTAACGTCCCAGATTCTTCCTGCTTTGGATCCGACAGGCACGACAGCTTACACCGCACCCGCTGCATTAACCTTCCCGCCTGCCAATCGATGCAGCGTCACTGTTAATCTTCATTGCGCATACGTGACCTTTGAGAAACTTCACTGCCCTTGCTCCCGTCTGATTAATAGTAGTCGTGGTAATTGGATGTTAATTGGACAGACTATTGACCAAAGTACAGAGAAACCAGTGAGGGAGCAATTTGATGATGCCGCTAATATTGATAAGCAGGAAGGAGCGAGACAATCACTAGGTGATCGTAACAATTCATCATTGTTATTATTGGTTGTTTGCAGAGCAAACATCGTCTTCCTTCAGAAAAGTCCTTTAACATGCGCCTTGAGAATTAAATCCATTTGTTTCTTTTTCTTCAAATGGGAAGCTGTGGTTGGCATTTGGGTTTATGTTTATTTAAAAGGAAGCTGGTCTTCAACAGCAGGATGTTGTTTTTTACTGTTTCTTTCATTTTTAATTTGCATTACTGGTTTGTTTTGTGCATTGTCTGTTTTCTTGTTTTTAAGCAGGATTACTCAAAAAGTTATGGTTAGATTTGCATGAAAATATTACCAGATATGGAGTTTGTCACAACCTCAATGTTATTAATGTTTGCCAGCCTGATCTGGATCCAGGGATTCAGTTAGCGTGGTGTGAAGGTATTAGCTGCTGAAGAGATCTGGTGCCACTGCCATGAGTGATTTGAGTCAGAGTTGGAGCAAATTAAAAATGCTTTGTTTTTGCAGTTCCCATCGGAGTTTCTGCCACAGTTTCCTGAGTTAACATGCAGATTGTGAAATAAGCTTTCTCACCTTTGGTTTTTGATTTACTTTTTCTGTCGGCTCCAAAGTGAAATGAAAAATTTTAAAGAAACAGACTCAAATGCTGGTCTTCACCATCCACCACACCACCTGCCTCCTAAAGCCATTTTTTTTCCTTCCTCTGTTCCCTCTGTCCATCAAATATGAGGCTGGGTATCCTCAGCATTAGGAAATCACTCTCAGGCCAGCTAAGGTTTCAGTGAGGACGCTGAACTTAGGATCAGGACAGGAATAATCCAAACCACCCAGCAACATGTCGTTAACTGAACTTATGTTGTGGCTGGATCGTCTCAGTTATTCTCTTAGCTGAAGATCATTCGGTTTTCTTGCCATATGATGGTGTTTGTTTCTGCCCATCAGGGACCCTCAATGTAAACTTCCACTGAAAACAGTTTAACCCTCACCCTCCATCTTTTCTGTGCTAATGTGTTTATTTTAGCCTAACCATATCTCATACATTACACATCATATACAACTAGGTCACATTCAGTAACCAGCCAAACATCCCAGTTATTTATTTCCCATCTTTATGTAGAGCATTGCTATAACTGGATGCAGACAGAGGCTTTCCCAGGCTTGGGTCTCCCTGCAAGTGCTGGTGGTGAGTGAATAGAGAAAGAGAGGTCATGTTGTATGTGCTGCCCCCATGACCCAGAGTGGGTTAAGCAGCAAGAGATGGATGGATAGATGGATGCCTGAACATTAAACTTTATTGTAACAACTGGGAGAACAAATACTTCTCAGTGCTATTTGAAAGCTGAAGTTTTATTTGGATCAGTCTGAACAAGCAAATGGCCTTCTGTTGTCTCCATCAGTAATGTGTACCCTTCCACAGGAAAGTTTCCTTTTGAGAAGGACTGTGTTTACAAAAAAGTCCAGCCGCTCTGAAAGAAATCCAACAAGTGCAGGCAGAACTGAGAAATTAAGACCATATGCTGAGGTTAGAGACCAGGTCAGGGCCTAGACATGATATCCACAGACAGACACATGTATCAAAGTTGTCCTCTTAAGCCAGTAAAATCCTGTGTCTGAGCCCCACCATAATCAGTCAGATAATTGATGAGATTTCTGATTTTCGTGTGTCCTCAGCCTTTTCGGCTTTTGCTTCCAGCAGTGCCACACAGTATAAATGACCAGTTATTTTATTGTTATTACCTTTAACAACCTCTCTCTATTATCTTGACAGTTGGAAAGTCGGCAGCTCATTTGCTGCTCACACATTTCAGTTTATTATCTGAAATTGTTAAAGATAATTGATTTCCAACTTTGTTCACCTCTAATAAAGCGGTGGTGCTCTAATGAAACGCTCACTGATACATTAATGGATAAAGAGAATAACAATGAGGCCTCGGCAGAAAATTTTGAGTAATCTTCTTTAATCCCTTACGTGGGTAGTAAATCCTGCCTTTCTCGGCTCCGCTGTTCACAAAGAGCTTTAATAATATGAGACGTGAAAATGCCTCCATCGTAGAGGCATGCAGTTCCTGCATCTCTGTTCAACAGCTCTAACCATCCCAGGGACCTTGTAATGTCCAGCCATGCCCTGAGACGGACAATTTTCATAGATGGCCTGCGTGTTTTCTAGATTAGCAGCAATACAGTTGAGCACATTTCTGTACTGTAAACACCGAGTCAGTGAATTCTCACTCGTGCATGAAGCAAGCTCACGGCAGGAGTCAGCGCACAGAGCCAAAGCCATGAGGTCACCGCTCACCTGCCTCACAAATCACTCTTTGTCTCCCACTGGCCTTTTTTTGGGGTATAATTGTGAAACAATATAGCTGCAGACGCAATAAAAAAGCCCTACTGGTGTTTTTGATGGAGACCGGCCATCTTGTGACCGGAGAGGCAGGAAATTCAGGGTGACACGGCTCAAGTAGCACACCTGCGTGCCAGCAACCACCTGCCCCTCCACTGCAGGCTAGAAACATACTCACTCACACACACACACACACACACACACACACACACACACACACACACACACACACACACAGCAAGAATGTAAACTGATGCTCGGGAATTAAATGCCTGTTGGATGAAGTCTAACGCTAATTGCAGTTAGTTGAAAAAAAAAAATACTTGCAGTTACTTATATGAGAGTTAACATTTGGAGGTCACAGATGCACAGCACAAGAGGCGAGATGGTAAAATGAGATCAGCACAAGGTTGTGCAAAGCAAGCGGACATTCAAATGAGAAGGGGCAGGCATAGAGAGAGTCCTGAATTCAGGTAAAGGGCCAAAGAAATACGATCAGAAAATAAGAAAAAACACTGAAGAGCAAACAGACATAGAAATACGATGGTGTTTATTGAGTGGAAGTAAAGGTAGGTTTAAATACTGACAGGGTTAAGAGGTGAGAAGAAGGGTGGAAAAGATCAACAGCACTTCCATTTTAAGCCTTCAGGGTTAACTCTGTACTTTGTGCCGTGTTACAAACATGGCTTTTTCATTACTGCGGTACATCGCCATGGTAACTTATGCTGGAGGCCTAACATGCTCACAAGGAGGAACTGTTTGTGAGATGAGAGATCAACATGCATAAAGCAAGCACCTCCTGACCAATCAGCTCTCCAAAGAAGAAGCATGACCGTTCCTGGAAGATGTCTAAGACTCGTAAAATGTAAATTCGGACAACTTTATCATTCTATAAGCTTCAATATAGTGATGACCCTAAGATAGAAGACTTGCACTATTTTAGCTTGCAAATAAAAGTTGCAAGTATGGTTTAAGACAGGATTTTGTGTCAGTTATTTAGTTCTTCTGAAAAGTCAAATTTCACACAGTTTTTCCTCCTGGCTTCAAATAGACACACACACACACACACACACACACACACACATTGCTCTTTAATACTATACATATACTGCACAGCTCTTTGGTTTGATGTTTTCAGTCTGTATTCTGTGTTTAAGCTCCTTGTATTTTTCATTATAGAGTTCTCTTCCTCTGTACAATGACACTGTGCTGCCAGGCAGCCTGCCCATGTTTCTGATAGGTCACTCGCTGCAAAATCTCTTTAATGTGAACACATGCATACATGCATACATGCTAGATTGGGATATCCTGTGTTGACTTATTGAGATGATAACCCTCTTCATGGGAATGTGAGTGTGATCGATGATGTTAGCAGAGCCATCTTTCGGCTCTTCTCTTTAGGAATCACCACAGCAGATCTTACATTTCAGCCTGTCCCTAACTCTGTCACACCAACCCTCTGCATGTCCTTCATGTCCATTTTCTCTGTGGTCTTTAGTACATATTCCATTTTCTGATGTTGTCCTTCCTGGTCACTCGTGGAAACTCCGAGGCGCTTCAGCTCAGCTTTCTATCTTTTTGTCAGTGACACAGTCTCCAAAAAATACATCATAGCAAGTCTCACTACCAGCTTGTAAACATTTCTTTTCACTCTTGCTGCTATACTTCTGTTACATATCACTCTCAACACACTCTGACACTCGCTCTCACCTACTCCACCCTGCCTGGGCTATTTAAACTTATCTACATTTACCATGTCTTCTTCTTGCAGCTTCACTGTTACACTCATCTCCTGCTAACTCCTTTCATTAATCCGGGTAAAAGTGTAATTGAGATTAAAAGATAGGTGAAACCAGATGATGAAAAGAAATCAGTTAAGTTATTTTATCATCTTATATTTCATTTTGTTTCCTTCCCACCCTCATTAGTACCTGACAGAGTTCACCTGTGCCTTGTTATCCTCCTCCTGGTATGTTTTCTCTCAGTCTTTGTTTTCCCTGCTCACTCCCCCAATGTATTTTTCCTTGTTTTTTTATCTTCATTATCTTGTTGTATTTCCTTCGTTCAGCTCCTTTTGTTACCTGTAAGTTGAAAATTAATGTTGAGTATATTTTTATCACTGAAAGTCCAACTCTTGTCAGCTGCTTCTGAACTTCCTCATAAAATGTGCCAGAAAACCAAACCTCGCACTTATTAAAATGTACTTTATTTAGAGCAGTTTAATCAAATGTGCCTTTAAATAACTCCAAAGCTGCTTCAACAACATGTCTCATCTTGTGAAAACCGAAGCATAACACTGTTGTTAATTTGTTTCTTTAATTAGTATTATTTTTGTAAGACAGCACCAGAATCGTTTCAGTTCATCTCTCAGTGAATTTCTCATTGACTTCTTAGACTGCACGGCTCAGCCTCAGGTCTGCTGCTTCTAAAGATAGAAATTTATAAAATAGGAAACAAATGTCAGAATCTTAAAAGGCTCAGTCAGATCCTCAAACATAAGGAAATTGTGCAGTTTCTTGGAAATGGTATAGCACATCATCAAAAACTCCTTTCTGTGTGATCTGTTGCTCTGCCATGTAATAATAGCTGTAATATTTCTATACAGAACGATGACTTTATTAGCTCCGCTTGTGTAAAACTTGTGCTCTTCCTCTCATCCTCTGAGTAAAGCCATGCATCTTAATCATTTTCCTTTATTACCGAGGTCATTGTGGGTGGTGCTGATGTATTGGATTGCATTTATATTTAACTATTCCTAATATTCTGCCTCTCTCATGTGAGTTTATAGGTCTGCTAATGAGATGTGACCTCATTTAACATAAAGAAAAATAGAGAAAATTAGACATCAGGACAGAGCAGCTGTTTCCAGTCGTGACTGAGTTCACATGCCCGCCTTATAAAGTGGCCAATTAGTGTATACCCAAGTTAAAAAGACACTTGGATGGACACACCCATTTATTTTAGATGCTAATATTGGTGTATTTGTCACCATTGTTAGTTTTTGAAGCCAGAGGTGGCCATATTTGGACTGCAGGGGGGCAGAGCCATGTCATCAGAGAATGCTAGCTAGTGCTGGTCATCAGTCAGCATCCACAGACAGACACGGATACCTGCTAATTAGTGCTCAGCATCAAACACATTCTAGAGTTTCACTCATCCACACTTGAGCTCAGGCTTCTTGGATGGTCTGTTGGTAAAATTAACTACACGTCAGATAATTGCATTAAAAATGTTGGTTTCACTTTTCAGCCCTGGAGGCTGCTGTGCGGCGTAAACCTAAAATGATCCAGTATTAAATGAGGCAAATTTGTCTTTTTAACGTTTTAATAGATTTAATAATGGAGAAACAGATGTATTTAATTCTCCTTTTCCACTTCTGCTTTTTCATTGTCTCCGTTAAACACTCTTGTTTAGTCTTAATCACTGAGGTCTTCATATTTACTTTCCATAACATAATACTTGAAGTATTCCATTAAAGATCACTGATGAATGAAACGAGCTTGATGCATGAATTGAGATTCATCTGGATATGTAACTAAGCGACAGGAAACAGTTAGCTCACAGAATGGAATTGGTTGTGTATATTTCACCGAAATCAACTCATAGCTGCTATCTTTTTGAAATTACTGCTTGATGACATAACACCTGAAATACTAATGCACAGCTATTGCCAGCCTTCAGTGTGATTTGGTTGTGATTGAAGGCTGTATTTAAAAGGAGTTGACTCTTTTCTGTGACTCTTTATCTGGAAAATCACCAGCAAACGTTCCACATATATGTTGTAGGTGAAAGCCTGGACGGCAGGCAGGCCAAAAGTCAGTGATGAATTCAGACTCATGTTGGTGTTGTTTTGTGGTCAGTTTCCCTAAAAGAACTTGAGCAGCAGGTCCTGTGAGGTGATGGTTAAGTGCACAAAACGGCAAAGTCCTGGTTAAATTCAGCAGCCAAGACTCAGTTGAATTAATGGACTATAAACTGTAGAGGACACAGGGCAGGGAGACCATTGAGAACGGGTACAAGCAGGACTTGTGAGGGTTCATTCTCTGCTGTAAATAACGGACATGGTAAATGACATAAAGGGCTTTTCTCAAACAGCCTTTATTCTTTTTTGTTTGTAGGCCATCGCTGGGCTTGAGACATCTGATCTTACTCCGAGATCTTGTCATCGAATCATGACTTTGTAGGCAACAGGAAGGAAATCCCAAGAAAAGAGTGATGGCAAGACTTATTCTGGTGAAGCGTTTACATTAGCTGCTATGAAAACTAAAAGGTTGAAAGAAGTGTGACAAACACAGGTATTTAATCTGCTTGTGGTGGTAGGTGCCATTTTACTTTGTGATAAGATGTTTGAGTTGCGACATGGAGACAATTATTACAGCTGTGACCCCTGAGTACGAAGAAGTCTGAGAAGCACGGTGCTTCCGGTAATTCTTGATTCACTTTTTTTTAAGTTGCTGTTAAAACCTCAGGTTGTCATCTTTAAACATTTTAAAAATGAGCGTATATTGTAGTGGCAGCACCGTTGGGGTTACAGGCTCACATTGTAGTTTATCACGGTTCTTTCAGTAACTACAGCTGCAGTATTTTCTCTCTTCAGCAGCTCCGACAGTTTCTATCACACAAGATTTTACTCAAACCCAACAAGTCAGACTGAGTCACTCACACAGGTGCAGCTAAACTCAGGTATTCTTTCTTCGTGTAATCACTATTTTGTTGTCTTCTCTGCTTTCTGAGCATTTGAGTTTATGCTAGCTGGTCTTCGCAGCACCTGGCCTGATTGAGTCACTGCAGTGTGATGCTTTAAATTGTGGAGTGACTGCAGATATCAGTGACATTTATTTATACTGGTTTAGCCAGCTTTTTGGCCAATCTGCCTTACTGCAGACAGTATTGTGACTTATTTTGGCTCTTGTGTAATCTGAATCTTCTTGAACTGAAAAGGCTGCATGTGGATTTTGGTGAAGCAGTTATGAGGGCGTGTTTCTGATGCATGTGAACAACAATGAGGTTTTTTGTTCCACCAGCTGCTACATGTTAGGTGCCAAACTAATTTGATGTATTCCACAGCTTCAGACATAACCTGCTCAGTGGAGGGCAGGATGGTCGGGGTGAGCCTCATTTGACTTTCCAAAGTGGTACAAAGCAAGACGAGAAGATTTGATATTTTTGGTTTCTGTTTGAGGGAGCTAATGAAAGATGGAATGAAAATGAGCAGCATGAGGCAACCTGCTCGATGATGTGAGGTTAAAGAGTCCATCAGAATGAGTAGAGGTTGGATGGATGAGACGCAGAAGGAAATTTGTGCCATTAAAATATAGAAGTTTGCAAAAAGAGTAAGAGAAGTAGTTTCAAGTCTATAAATGTGCACGTAAATGCATCAGAAACGCAGAGTGTGTCAGGCAGAACTAATTTAAAAAGCATTAATGGGACGTACAGTAAAAAGCAACATTGTAATGAATGTTATATCTTTTGAGTCCAAACACATTTTCTGTATTTTAGGATTAATGAAAATGTGTGCTTATTACATAATAATCAGCTTATGCTTCTGACTGTTAAGTGAAACTAATTTGGCCTGCTGAATTGATATGACTGAATTTTGCAAATGCATCCTCCTCCCAGCACAAGTATCAGCATTAGGGAAAGGCTTGCTGAACGCCTGCACAACTCCCGTCTTACAAATCCAAAATGCAGCGAGCGCTTGTTAATTAGGACAAAATTCTGGTTTGTAATTAGTTTAAACAAGAAGTAACAACTGAAACATGAGGCTGAGGCCAACATGCAATAACCTAAAAATGCAAAAAGACATTGTGCTTCACTCTAAAAATCCTGAGTCACGTGTTTTGCTTCAGAATGAGTTAGTGCAACAAGTTAGATAGAGGTAGACAGATGAATACTTTACCGATCCCACAAGGGAAAATTGTTGTCTTTCAGCAGCACCATAAAGGATAAAAACAGCACTGTCTACAAAAAAACAACAAATATACAAAACAGTTTAAATCAAAAGTGGTGCCTGGTGAGGGCCTCATACTATGAGAAGTTAATGGAAAAAGCGGCACTTGGGCTTCTGATAAAGTCACATTGTTTTGATTTTGTTGGTGATCTTGCACACAAAAGGAAGACAATGAATCCAGGCATTAAACTGTACTTGTCTTCATTTTTAAGACATTTAAACTACTGTTTCTATTGATACAGTTTTGAGGTTGTACTACTGTTGAGGTTGGTGGTTAACATGAAAGGGACCAGATGATGGGAAAAACAACCATAATAGACTTCAGTTATTTTCCAGAGCTCTGAATAAATGTCTGTTACAGATACAAAGGTTCAACACTCTCAGCAGCAGCACATCTTAATTAACATGAACAACCTCACCCAAAAAAAAAACAAAAAAAAACCCCCTCCTTAAATAGCCACCGATCATACCACCAATAAAAATAAAGAGATTCACCCCTACACACTCCAGCTACAAATAAACATAAACAGTGAAATACTCCACTCAGTTTAACACACCCAACATGCATCTGACTACAAAACAAACCCCAGTTAAATAATATAAAAACTAACTAAATCAAATGAAACTGAAGCTTCAGCCCGCTCCCACCCTCAGCTCTCATCTAATGGTTTACCCCACTAACAGTGGCTAATTAGGGAATTCCTTTCAGGTGAACGTCATTAGCCTTTAATCACGTGTGCGCTCCATGAATCAGGCCTTCAGGAAGTTGACCTCAAAAAAGAAAGTAGTTATTGGACTTCAAAATAAAAGCATAACAAAACCAAAACTTCCTATCAGACATTGCGAGTGCTTCACCTTAGTGAGGGAGATGCTTCCCTGCACCCTCACAACTACATGAAGCGTTTTCCTCACTAAAGCTGTCGGTATTTGCAGTTATTGTTTAATTTGCACTCGTGACTACAATTGACAACTTCTTTTCAGAACACAGATAAATTCAATTTAACCTGTCAGATTAAAGGATCTGTGATCTCTGTGACGATTCAGTGTGGGACATTAGTGTTAAGTTGGATCGAAAATCACTCCATAGCAATAACCAACCAGCTGACGTGGCAGAATATGAACATCCCCCATGTTTTATGACCTAAAATAATAGGTTTTTTGTTAGTGGAGTTTTGTGACGTGTAACTTGACTGTCTTGTTTAGAATGTTCTAAAGATTCTGATTATTTTTGTGGTAAACTCCATCTTTCTGCTGACCATCTCCACAGTGCTAAATCCTGTCTGCTTGGTGGCATGGCCTGCTGCCATCGACTGCAGGTAACACTGACTGTGGATTAGAGCTAACATATCTGTGGCGCCAGATACCACATGAAACCTCTCAGAGATCTCGCAGAGTCTCAGTGGGTCTGGCTATTTTGGCAGCATGTGTTGGACCGACATGTTGTTTTGTTTTGACTGCATGTGTAAAACTTCATACCATGCTTCAGAAGCATCAAATGGTTTTCAAAATGAAAATAATCTGCACAGCCATAGTTTTAATTTTAGTTAATAAATTAACTATAATTGCTACTTTTAATAGCACAGATCTTCATTAGCCCTCCTGTTCACAACATACAAAGAACGATGGGAATGTTTACATTGTGCCGAATGTTTCTCCACATTCTGCGCATTCAGACATTCATACAGATGCTCGCTGTATGTTGAAACCGTGTGAACAAACGAGCGGAGACTGTCAAAACGTATAGTAGGACTGATGGTGGCAGTCCCATCAAAGGACGGGGAAGCCTTTGAAGGCCTATGTAAATAACAGCTTCTACCTGAGCAAAGCAGATGGTGTATTTGCAGGAAAAGGTGGATAACACTTTGGTACAGTATGACAGTGGCTGATTTTTTTTTTACTTTTTCCCAAACTGAATTCTTCTTTGTTTCCACACCAATGACATTCAGACGAGAAGAAACGACTCTTTTGACCTCTTTCATTCGGCCTTTTATTCAGTCGAGCTTAACTTGTCAATTGATGGCACCGTTTTGATGAAGAAACAACAAAGAAAAATATCCCGGCAGGAGGTCTGAGGGGGGAATATAATTGCTGCTGTAGTGTGCTGAAAAGGCCATTCAGATGCCATTCTGTGTGCATTGATTGGCTTTCCTCTCCCCCTCCCATTCGCCCTCTCTCAATGCTTTCCCTGTCATTCAAAACATGAGGAGGCCTTTTCACAAGCTTGGAATAGTTTGCATGTCAGAATAACAAGCTAATTAGAGCTCCTCCAGTGATGGATGGCTCTGAGAGGGTACGAGATGTGGGCACGAGGGCAGCACGGCACCCCGATAGCGTCACAACCATCTGCCCCAATTTGACAGCTTAATTGGAAGAGCGATGGGGGGGATATTTGGGATCCAGCCTAATGGCTGTCCTGACCCTGTGCGGCTGGTAATGCCTTATTGCCCCTATTTGTAGCCCATAAATTTGGCACTCAGTCCCCCCTTTATATCATTTCTCAGGTTGTGATTGGCTTGAGGTCAACAGGGGTCAAAAAGTTGCCTAGAGCAACCGTCTTTGTGTCAAATTCAGAATGAAGGATTAGGAGGCTTGAAAATAGTAGCATCTGAATTTAACACTTGAAGCAAAAGGGACTTTTGTATGTATGAGCACATTTTGTGAAATGAGCTGAAAGCATTTCAGAAGACCTTTGCATTCAACCCACCCCATCTCCTAAAAGTCATGTTTATTTGCCACTAGTTGTTTCCTTTGAATTCCTACTAGAGGTGAATGGTGTAATTTACTTGTCCACCGGTAAAGACTGGAACTTTTGGTTTATCAGAGCACCTTTGGTTCAAGCTCATCTGCCTCTGACGTGCACAGAATCAAAAAGGTCTGAAGGTAAAACTCCAGTGACAGTCTGAATATAAGGACATTAAAAAAATAAATGAGCATAATGAGTATGAAGCAAAACTTGGCTAAATGCATTAAATGAATACAATACAAGCGATATGTACTGACAGATGTCAAATAACTAAGCAAAATTAATTATGAGATTTTCTTGGTGTCTAAAATAGGATCAGAGCAATTGGATGAATGTTGAAAGTTTCCTGGGTAAAAGCCAAATGGCATCACCTCCTGATGTGCACTTTGTTGCTCCGATCTGTGGAGAGAGAAACTTGATATACGACGTCAGAGCAGGTCTACAGGAAAGACTGGAGTGGAGTATCATGTTTCAACTTCAAAGGATTTATTGTGAAACTGATGTGAGACTGGATTGGATCGGTAATCGTTAATCATAGCCACGAGGATGGGTGGACAGAAGGGGCATCTCCATTGTTTTCAGTGACGTCGTCGTAATGATGAGATGTCTCTGCTCCGCAGTATACAAATTCAAATTCAAATTCAAATTCAAATTTTATTTGTCACACACACACAACCATACACAGTATGACATGGGGGTGAAATGCTTGTAGCTGTACAATGCCCGACCATTAAATGACAGAAGAAAAGTTTTACAATATTTACAATTTACTACAAAAATTTACAAATTAACTTAAGAATTTACAGTAAAGAATGTGCAAATAGCAGAAGAGATTATAAAGATAAGGATTATAAATTATAGGAATTATAGGATTATAGGAAATGTGTGGTGGTGCGTGTGGTGACGTGCATTTAACCCTGATGATACAAAGGAGTTTGATAACTAACAACTCTAACTTGTATATGCCCTGCTCTTTTAAACTTTTATTCAATAGATAGGTCTTTTATGGTTTGTCATTGTGAAAAATCTTTTATAATCATGTCCTTGATGCTCCTGATCCATTTGTGCAGGGTGGGGAAAAAAAGAGAATAAAGTGACCAGCAGTGATTCATGAGGCAGTTTCATCCTTTACATTACTTTGAACTAATGCAAAAGTTCTGCACTTTTCTCCTCTAAGTTTTGCTTTTTCCCCCCCAAGGATGGATCTAATTTTGCTAAGCCATACGTCTTCCCTGCCATCATTCCTCACCAAGACCTCTTAAAGGCTATTTATCTGCCCCCCTCTTCCTTTGCCCATTTAGAGTACACAGCCTTGCCCTGAGAGGTGAGTTGCTGATGAGGCAAATATATTATTAAAAACGCATTAGTGCAAGAGAGATAATTTGTCCTGCGGCAAGCCCTGCGTCAGATATTGGATTACAACTGTTGGATCTATCTCTGCGTTGTAGAGGAACCAATAAAGCTTTGTTGCACTAAGTTTGTACACTGTTCTAAAAACCACAGAGAATGCATGCAAGATGGACGCACCCCAGGTGATTTCAGTTATTTGTTAGTGAAATCCTTATATAAAAGCTTAATTTAAACTAAATTTCTGCACTTTCTCTTTCCTTATATTTAATATTTAGGATGGAGACCTAATTTATCATCCATAGTAGGCAGAGTGGGTTGTTTGAAACACAGACTAGGAGAGGCAGGGATCAAAGTGTTTTTGGGAAAGAGGCTGAACCCCAAACTGGCCTCAAATCATCTGTCAGTGAGAGTATGTTAGAAACCACTTTAAAGGTAAAGCGCTGTCTGAATGGGTGACTGTGGCTTGCAATAAAAAGTGCTTTGGTTGATTGGATTGGTTTGGTTGAGATAGTATAAGAGAAGAAATCAATATGAATCCTTACTCTGGATATTTTGGATTATTTTCAAAAGCTGCCAGGTAACATAAGATTCTGTTAATTCCTGACCTCACTTCCTGCTCCTTGAACGCACAATAAAGGGTAACCACACACGCACACGTGGCACTAAATGAGTGCAGTCACCCCCTAAACCCACCCACCTGCAAACATTTCTCCTGTTGGCCATCTGAAAGATGCCAGCAAGCACAGGCTCTTTCACTCAGGTAGTGAGAGCTTGATTCACAATGTCACATTTATTGAAGAGAGGGAGACCAGCCGGGCCTGGTCCTCATTAGTGCATATTTGGCTTCAGGTTAGAGTCGGACCCTGGCCTATTGTCACAGCGGATCAGATGGCCAGTGTAAACACCTTTAATCAAAGGAGGGTGTCTGCTCAGCGCTGCCCCCAAACACAAAGTGGCAGGCCCGTTCGGCCTTAAAGTAACCGCAGACTTGCTGTAAGATTCGAGCAGCATTTCAAAGGATCTGCATATTTCCCTCCAGTCCCCCCCACCCCCCACCACCATGTAATCCACAAGCTTGTTAGTTTTCCTCATTAAGCTTGAGGTCAGTTTAAACAGGGCAGACCACCCATGGAGATCAAATTGGCACCGCCATCTTCGCTCCGACCGTCCTCCACCTACGGTCTTCTGAATTCATCATCGGCAGACGCTTGCCACACACCTCAAAAATAACTATGATGCCACGTCTAGGAGATGAAACGAGGGAGTGAAACATTTGGTCGTTTGTCTCAACACTGTTATCATGGGAGGTTCTGTGCAAATACGTGGAAAGGAAAAAAAAAAGATAGGGAATGGCTTGATGCAGAGGATGAAAGACATAGTGGGGGATTGGAACAGATTAGTGTAGGGGAAGTAGTTATTTGGAGAGCGGCGTTGTAGTTTTGGAGTGATACGTGAGCAGAGGCCTGCGGGGGCGTGGTGTGCCTGCAAGTGGATTGATGAGTTGGCGAATTGGGCCTGCTGCAGCGGCGAGGGAAGACAGAACCCTGCCATTATCTGGAAATGAGTTACATGTCCTCCCTGCCGTGACACGGGCCCCCGTTTCATACACACACCTCTGACTGAATGATAACAGCTGTGAGGACACACCGCTAGGGGACATCAGCATACACAAGTGAACAAAAATATGGGTTTGGGTTTCAGCAATGAGGGTGATTTATTGAGTTTTCATTGTCAATTGGATTTAAAAATATCTTCCATCTTATTGAAATGTTTCATGTTTTTTCCTGTAACACAATGTTGTTAGTATGTAAAGCCTTTGGGGTAAAACTACCAGAACTAAAGTGATAAGAATATGGATTATAATGGATTTTTATTAGTTGGAAAGAAGGTGAAGCTTCTGAGTGTTCAGCTGGTTAATTTCATCATATCAAGGTCAAACAGTTTGGACACAGAACAAAACAAAACAGAAGATAAAGTAATTTATCTAAGGCTGTGTAGATACTGATTCGGTCTGGTTTTAGTCAAAAAAGCGTGGGTCCTGACTACTTCAGAGTCTGAACAAAATTCCCCCAAATCTCTCATCAGTTGTTGTGGTGCCATTGAACGTGCATATTGAAGAATTTGGCCGAAATCGTCTTCCTAATACTCCACAAAACATGGAGCTGCTGAATATTTGGCTGGTTTTATGCAAATAGTTAAAGTCAAAAAATTTAGACACCTTTCTTCATTTCTTGTTTCTAGAAAAAAAAACTGAAGATGATTCAAAACTTAATTTTCTGCAGATGCTGGGTCAGTTGTTGTTTTCATGAGCATGCTGGTGGCAGTCAAGTGCCTAAACCAATCAACCTTCTGGCCCTCTGGAGGACTGGATGCCAGCTTAGAGATTGTTCCCTTGATTCTGTTTTCTTTGCAGCCGTTGTCCACAATGATGAATCGAAACATTTACGACCAGGTGTGTATTCTAAAGCAGGATTTGGGACTTAAGCAATGTAACTCCAGGTTTAGTCCTGTGCTTCAGGGTTACAAACGGAGTTTACTTCCTACCAGGACATATTGCCATGGTAACTCATGCTGCGCTGCAGCAGGTTATATTAGATTAGAGATCATCAGGTACAAACTCATCACCTGCTCTCTCATTAGCTCTCTGGAAAATAGCATCAGTGTTCCTGGAAAAACCCACAGACCTCTGTGCATAAACAGTAATGCACCTTATGTTGCACCGACCTGCTGCGCTCTGTCTGTGAAACATAATTTTATTAGTCGCTCAGGGTTTTTATATGTATTGTATATGCTCCGAGTCCCCCTCATTGTGCATTTCTATTGGTTGTGTGTCACACACAGCGTTATGCACGGGTGCTCCATGGTCGGCATGTTTGACTGTACTTTGTTCAACACAGCAGGAAACCATTACTGAAAGGTGCTAGCCATAGAAAACAATGGATTTCACAGTGCAGTGGTGCTGTTGTTGTATTCTATGTGAAGGGCTCTTAAAGTTTTTAAAGACTGTTTCTAGTCTGTCTATACTTTCCTTATCCTTTTTATGCTATCTTGGGACCTTGTATTTTCACTTCCAGTTATTGGTGAGTTTAGGCCCTACTTAGTGCTAGGAAGGAAGATCATGGTTTGGGTTAAAAACCGACCCTTCACAATGGTGATCCTGCTCACTGATAAAAGTTGGGAGTGACCAGTCATCCTTTTTCATAACTCGGTGCATCAGGACACAAACACACCAAAAAATGGCACCGACACCCTGGGGATGAGAATGGGCTGTAATGGTACAAACTACAGATGCATTTATTATGGAACATGAGGGAGTTCTAACCTCATACAGAGTTTCATAAACCTCCTCCTATCTGTACTGCAGATTAGGAAACAGAGTGTTCCTGCACAGCGTGCAGTTCAGCACCACTGAGACTGACCTTTATTCAAACCATCCACAAAAAGTTACTTCCAGTATACTGTAGAGTGCTGCTTTGGTGTGCATCACAAGAGCATAGCTGGACTGGCCATCAGGCATACCGGGCATTGGCCTGGTGTGCCGATGTGATTTTTCGTTTTTATGGGCCGATCTTTTTTTGTTTTTTGTTTTTCCGTAACGGTATAAACACTGAAAGGTGGTGGATTGGCCAGATGCTGGGAGATGTGTAAAAATAACTCAGTTGTTTGGTGGTGGCTATCGCGGAGCTTCCACAGATTCAGTAACATTAGCAAGTGGTGGAGGCCAGCAGGGGAGGCAGGAGAAGGAGAGACCCGAGGCGGCCGCCGGTCCGAGTGTCAGGTGAACTGAACTTCAGGTAAGAAGTTATGACCTGCAGTCTATCTGGGTCAGATATAAACCAAGTTTAGGTGGAGTTTATTTTCAATGTGCTGACTTTTTACCGTCAGTTACAATAACTGGTATTGCGTGCTAGCTAGCATGACGGAGTTTCTATACAGCTGGGTGGGTGCTATGATGTTACCGATAGTGAAATTTATTTAATTCATAAGGTTAGTTAGTGGAGTTGCCAACCGTCCCGGAATCGTCTTGTATTCAGAGAAAATATTAAAATTTTCGTATTGAGGTGAAAAGGAACACAGTTTGTCCGGTACTTCAGCTACAATGAAAAAGACACAAAGCTGGAGTTATTCTGTGTCTTTAAGGTGCACAGCTGTTTCTTCTTCTCTCATTCTCTCCCCCCGGTTGTTATTTCAATCATGAAACTGATCAATAATCAGCTGATCGCTTTTCTTATTGCTCACTTTCTCCCAGAAAGAGGAAACCGCCAGATGTCGCGCTAAACAACAGCAGCACATTTAAGCTTGATCAGCTGTTGTTAGAATTTATTTGATATTAATTTCTAGTATCAACTGATGTTTGCTGGAGCCTCAGCTGTAAAAGCTGCTGGTCATGATGTCAGTTTGGATATGTGGTGAGAGGGAAACATGAAGATGAAACCAGGAGATGTCCTTACTGAGTCATCAGAGCATGAGTTGAAGCAAAGTTATAAACTGTTTCTGAGAAACAAATAACACCAGGATCCTTTTCTAAGCAGCTGACAGCTGGTAACTGTGCAGGGGCGGATCTAGCAAAGTTTTGCCAGGGGGCCAGGTAGGGCATTAACAGGGAAAGGGGGGCACTAAGAAATATTTTTCTTTGTTATGTCATTTAAAAACTTTGAATACACAATTATCTGAATCTTACAACAAAAGTGGTCATCTGACTAAATGTATAGAAATCCATTATTGTTCATAGTAATTTTTTTCAGGGTCCCATCATAATTTCTTCAGAAATAAGTACTGTATATGATGCCAGTATTTTCCCACATTTTCTAGATTCTGTACCAGTACTGTGTGTAAAATGCCATCAAAAAGTCAATTAAGTTATATTCTTTCTCAGCTGTCTCCTTTCACTTTTTAAAGGTTACCATGTTAGAAAAAATATTTTGCCCTGCCATGCTGTTTATTGATGTGGTAAATAAATAGTTTATGAAAATATCACTAAATCTGTCATTTATTATTTTTAATATTCACTAATGGTCATGTCTCACCTGTAGTCTTCTCTGTCTTAATTTCAGGTTTCCACCATGTGTTGTAGATAGTTAACTCGACCAAGCAGTCTTTGGGTTTCTGTACTGTTTAGAATGCCAGCATAGGGAGGATGGTGTATATGTATCAATCTAATAAACTTTTAAGTTTATTAAATTGATACATATATGCCAACAAGACAGTGTACATCACTGTGACAACAGCGTTTGTTTTCATTCAAAGGCTTTATGGTTTTTCCTAAAATACCCGGTGGGTCGGTCTCTAGTCAAAATGCCCGGGCTGATGTTTTGTCCCAGTCCAGCCCTGCACAAGAGTGAAGCACATCAAACGCTACAAAAACATCTGCAGAAGTAAATTCACATTTGTACAACAGCTTTACTGTATTAACTTCACCCTAAACCAAAAAAACTTATCAGCACTGATTTTCTCATAGACTCTCTGCTGATATTGCCGACAATCAGAAATTGAGGAGGAGATTACTGATGCAATTTGAGGCATCTGAAGCAGAAAAGTGAGTGAAATTTCAGGACTCCATGGTAAGGGTAAGTTCTAAAAATATGTTAGAACCCTGCTCGTCCTCACTATTCCTAGTGAACCACTTGTTCACTAGGAATAGCACGATGGTATTCATGTGAGAAACACCTTGTTTCAGGGATACTTAATGGAAGTGAGTTCATTTTAATTAAATCTGCCTTGCATTGGCTGTTCTTGCTACTGCAAATATCTACAATGAAATACATCCACCGGCCTCGCTATCAGTTAATATCTCACCTTTTAGAAATTGCATCATCCTTCCTAGTTCTTCTCTAAGTTATGTTAATCTTTTATAAACTAATCTGTGTTTGCAGCCCCACAACCCTCTGGCTAATTAACAGTAACAGGCCATTTTATATATATATATTTTCTTAAATTATTGAAGGAAAAGGGTACATTTAGTGCATGCGTGCACGTTTCCTCCTGTTAGACACTGTTTGCATCATTCTTTCTGCACTGAAGAAGGTTCAGCATAGCGATAACAGCAAACTTTATATCACTTTAATGAAGTCCAAAGGCCGCTTGGTTAATGCTATGATCCCAGGCATTTGTGGTTTATTATTAGAGATTTTGTGATTATTTTATTATAGTTTCCTGTTTAATTTTGGTACTCATTTGTCTCCTGTGTCGTGCTTTTTGTTTTGCTCCCCCTGTGTTATTCTTACTCGTTTCAGCTGTGTAAAGGTCATTTTTGTGAGTGTTTTTAAAAGTTCAGTTCATAAGAGAGTAACATGCTGCTCTAAAACTAACTAAAGGGTACCATAAGGTTGAATTAACTCATTACTGTTTGACTGGAATACTTGCATTGTTTTTCTTTATATGTTTTAGGGTCTGCAGGGTGTTAATCTGAGACATTTCTGAGCCAACCTTGTAATGTGGCCCCTCTCTGAGACTCTGCATTCAGACGTTAGCCTGCCATTCTTCATTTCCAGTGCCACAACAAACACTGCTGTTTGTTTTAACAAAGTATATATAGAAGCAGGAAGTTTTTTCTTTAGGTCTGCTTATTATCAGAAAGTAGGAGGGCTGGAACAAAGAGAGCCACCAGCTTCAAAACTTCCCACTCAAAGCTGGGCAGCGATTTATCCCCAGCCCACAGGGGAGTCTGTTTTAGACTGTTAGCTTGTTTTTTCATAGGTTCTACTATGAAATGCAGTTTAGCAGCTATTAAAATATGTAAGTTATGTTCTCAGCAGTTTCATAACTACCTCAAGCGCCAACTATTTTACTCGGAAATGTGCTCATTCTTCACATCAGGTTTAACCTCTGCCCTGTTGTTCTGATGCCGGTCGACTCGGTATTTGGCCGGCTAAACAAAACTGCCTACATGTTTGAGCAGATATGGAAGCAGCCTCTGTTTGGCTAATAGGTTAGTGACTGTATTCAAGAGGAGAGCAGCTACCGCTGATAAGGGCCTGGCTGAGCTGAAAGTGATGTTTTCTTTCTTGACAAAACAATAGTGTTAAAGAGAACCGGTTATTTAGATTCACATTAATCCATCCATTTACACCCTAATCTCGGTGATCGTTACACCACCGAGGTAAATATGGCTGACTCAGACGCATTTAACCTCTCAAGGTTTGTGACTCATCAGTCCATCCATCCTATCCTCCATCTGCACTGACACACACACAAACAATGTCATTTTGTCTTATCAGCAAGTGTCTCTCCTAATTGCCTCTCAGACCCTGTGGAGCAAATTAAAAAGTTGGTCACACTTTGCTTACTTGCTTTTCTCTTTGTTTCACATTGCTGCTCACCATTACTGTAAATAGAAGAGCATTACAGTGAAAAATAAGGTGTACACTGTGCCCCTCTAGACTTCTAGGTAGAAACAGTGGAGTCGAAGAGTCCAGGTGTTTGTGTGCGAGTTTCTGTGATTGCACTCTCTCACCTCTCATTTGCTGTGGATGGGGTGGTGCCATGTTTTGCAGAACTGAAATCTGGATGTGTTGCTTTGCTTAAAGTAAAGTTTTAAGAAAAGATCAACTCTTAAACATTACATCAGTCAGCCAGCATAGTTTAGCAGCTAGCCATCAAATCACTTTATGTCATTTTATGAAACTGTAGAAGTGAAAATGGTTGAGCAGGTGGATCATTAAGTAATCACCATGTGGTCGATCTATGGCTGTATCCCAATTCAGGGTCTGCAGCCTTAAAGTATGCATTTCAAGGCCGATTACGTCACAGCGGCGCGCCGAAGGCTGTCCCAATTCAAAGGCTGCTCGAAATGCGGCCCTGAAATGCGTCCTTCATTTCCCTGAATTTTAAGGCTGTGGCAGTGTAGACTTCGTGGCCCAACATATCCCAGAATGCATAACAACTCCATATTTTTAATACTCATCTCTACTAGAGCAGCTTTGTATTATTCACTGCTCCAAATAATCCTTCTTTATCTTGCACTTTGCCTTGGTGCATCTCTTAGTTCATCTTGTCTCAAACAAGCTGGTTTAGCTCCTGCCCATAAAAAACAATTCCCTTCTGATTGGCTGCCCCTCACTTTCAAACAGCAGGTGGTTGGGTGGGATTACTATACATAATGACATCCGTGTTAGAAACACCGGCCATGAACATTCATCACTGGAATAAAAATTGTGGATATTATGATTTTATTGAGTAACCACAATACTTTTAGGGTTATTTAAACCTAAATAAACCATGAAATGTCCTTATCTGTTCTCTAGTTGGATTTAAAATTTAAAATGCACTATATTCTTGTCTTCTTCTGATTCAAGCTGACTCTGTTCCAGTTACTTCAATTTATTAATTCATTTTTTTCCATACTATAAGGTATATTTTTATTTCATTGTGATGAAAAGAATCGGAACAACAGCCTTAGAGAATCTGTAACAGTAGGAAGTAATGTGTGTAGAAATTAGATTTAAAAATGATTTGCTCCAATAAAGGCTTCAACAAATGTCATGGAAATAAAATCTTCCCAAGTCAGTGAGCTAAATGATTTTTGCAATAGATTAAAGTAATTCTTTTTCTCTGTGTTTATTTGTCATAGTCCAACGAAAAAAGAAAAATTCTAAACTTGAAGACATTAGAATAGATCAAACTGAACCGTTTTATTTTAGCTCTAATATGTCATTCATGGATTCTTTTTAAAAGTTGAATTAAATCACACGATCCATAAAAAAAAAAAAAAATATATATATATATATATATATATATAATATATTTCTGAGGGTTTTTTTCCCCTGCAGGACAGAAATAATATTTTTTAACTTGAGAAATTCCCGTTAAACTGTTAAACCCCAAACAACAACCATCACAGTCTGAAACATTGTCACAAATTAGTTTAAATTCTGCATTTATGAAGCTGCAACAAACCATGCAAATGACCCACTAACCCTTATGTTTCAGATAATCACAGCATTTTAAAGGTCAAAAGGTCCATATCATAAGTATTGGTCTATTAACATTGGGTTATTGTTACTAATGTATTTCTATCCAAGATAATACAGCATTGCTGAGCTTTAGCTATATGGGAAGGCTGTCAGCGCACTGTTTACCTCAGCTGTCAATATGTTGGGTGTCCACGTCTATTCCTCTGGTGGAGGCTGTTAATGAGTTAATGTTAATGAGTTCACTTCTGTCCAATGACAGCAATACTAAGGTTGAGGATTTCCTGAAATTTTCTGTTTGTAAGATTCTGTTGGCTGCTTTTAGCTGGCATTAGAGCCCTGACCCAGATCAGAAAAAAAGGCTTGAGGTGAGGAGGAGAAGGATGACATTTTATTATGATTCTGGTTGCATTGTCTCTTTCCTCCATGTTTTTGCTTCT
Organism: Rhamphochromis sp. 'chilingali'; assembly: GCF_963969265.1. Classification (NCBI taxonomy): domain Eukaryota; kingdom Metazoa; phylum Chordata; class Actinopteri; order Cichliformes; family Cichlidae; genus Rhamphochromis; species Rhamphochromis sp. 'chilingali'. Next base: position 9,053,575 of record NC_137941.1, read on the forward strand.
TCAGTGAAGGGGATCCCTGCTCAGGTGATAAAACACAAGTATAATCCTTCATATTTTGAGTCTGAAGGTGGAGGCATGAAACCAAATGTCCTCTGAGGTGTTGATCCCAGCTATTTTAACAAGGGAGTCTATGGAAATGGACTCACTTTTAGAACCAGCCACAAGTGGTCATTGGAGGAACTGCAGGTTTTGATGCCAACTTGCATTGGCTTAATTGTTCAGCCCCAGAGGTTCAATCAAAGATTAATCAGCCATGAAAACAGGAAATAACTGTTGTCTTTTAAGACAGCATATTTAAACATCTGGAATTGTATGCATGTAATTATGCAGCTGTTTTGTTTGTGTTTTTTTATGACTTCCGTGTTGGTTTAATTTTTCAACCCTGGGGGTTATTGCTTGGCATTTACTGAATAGAGATAGCTTGGGGCTTTGAGAGGCTTCAAAAGTGACATTCAGTGTCCATTATTTCAGCTGTTGGTAATAAAACCTGTCTGCTTATTTTCAGAAAACAAGCAAGTGCTTTTTAAACAAAGCCGTTTATGCTCTTAGTTGCAAGGTTAACCTACACTTTGATGCTGAACCCTCCGTTAAGGTAGGCGTTGTATAGAAACTCTTAAATAGAGCAATGTGAAATACTTACACATCATGAAGGGGAAATATTTGCAGTGTAAACCCACTCAAGTGTTTCCTTCACCCAGGAGGATTTCAAATGTTGTCACCGCTCAAACAAACTTGAGTTTGTTTGAGCGATCGTGGCTCAAGAGTTGGGAGTTCGCCTTGTAATCGGAAGGTTGCCGGTTCGAGCCCCAGCTTGGACAGTCTCGGTCGTTGTGTCCTTGGGCAAGACACTTCACCCGTTGCCTACTGGTGGTGGTCAGAGGGCCCGGTGGCGCCAGTGTCCGGCAGCCTCGCCTCTGTCAGTGCGCCCCAGGGTGGCTGTGGCTACAATGTAGCTTGCCATCACCAGTGTGTGAATGTGTGTGTGAATGGGTGGATGACTGGATATGTAAAGCGCTTTGGGGTCCTTAGGGACTAGTAAGGCGCTATATAAATACAGGCCATTTACCATTTACCATTTCCTCTAAAATCCAGAAGCAGAATTCATCACTGTTCTGTTATACTTTCATTTGATTTCTCTGTTCCACAGTTTCCCTCATTTATTTTTTCTTTTATAAAGGATGCTGGTGTGATTTCTAAGGTTCTAAGTCCCATTTCTTTTAACTTTTCAAGACATTATTGAGCCAGTAATTTCTTCCGCTTAGAGATTTCTGGGTCAAAGCCCTCACTGAGGAGGCTTCCTAATCAAAAAATAATTTTCCACCGCACACCTTACCTTTTTCACTCGGCAGTGAAATGTCTGTCTGCTGTTACTTTGCCTGAGGGGAATAGAAGAATCATCAGCAGGTTTACTTCACAGAAATACCTGAACTATGGCTGTAATTGTGCACCAATATGAGGAGCTGATTTAATTTCTGTGGGAGGGGAGGGAGGCAGGGGTGTTTGGGCAGGGGAGAGGGGAAGGAACCAGCTGTGAATGACAGGAAGCCGCAATGCATTGGAAGGAGACATGGGGCAGGACAAACCCTGGGAAAAGCTCCGTACACCCTGTGCAGATACACATCCAGACAATACAGCCAGGCGCTGCACAATGACGGAGCCCCTCCCAGAGAGAGAGAGGGGGAGAGAGAGGGGCCGGCCGAGCTCTGCGAGGTACATACCGGCTGCACAGGGAGGAGGGAGGAGGGGGGCGGGCTGCTAAACTCCCTTCTCTCTCCCTTTCTGTGTGTCTTTTTGTGCGAGTGGGTTTGTCATTTCTCTGTCTGAGAAAACTCCTCTCACTCACTTTTTCTCTGTGTGACTCAAGAGTGCCCCCCATGGGAGGAACATGAATATTCCAGCACGCTGAAGACATGAACACAGCATCAGCACACAGAAAAACACTGTGTTCTGATTAACAGTTAATTAATAGAACTAAGACATCAAAAAATGTTTAAAAAGGTACATTCTTCCCTGCTGTGCCTCATGTGGTGCTATTTTTTGAAAGTTCTGTATTGAAGACAAATACTACCCCCGAAAAAGTAAGTACATTACATACAAAATGGATTCACATGATTGCTTTCAAAATCATAGGAACATGAAGGAATTACAGCTGTCAGAATATATATACATAGATATATAAAACAAGGCAAAAGTGTTATCAAGGTCTTCTATAAGTTTGTTCTGGTAATTATCTTGTTCTGTTCTGTAATCCTAAATAATTATATTATAGTCTTTGCATGACTAATATATTATTCAGTATTAAGTATCACTGTATAAAAAGTGACACATCATATTTATTTACCCTTTGTCTTAATTCCTCATTCATTTCCCATTTTTATAGATATAGTTTGTATTATAGAAATGAATATGACCCCACTTTGAGGAACAACTGTTAATTTTCATAATGAAGAGGAATACATAAGAAAATCTAAAAAAGAAAATATAGAATTGACAAAGTTTGGCAAAATGAATGCAAAGGGGGAATTTAGTATTCAACCGGAAAACAAAGTGGAAAAGCTGTTGAGTAGTGCATAGTTGCTAATTTGTAACTAGTAAATGGTACTAACAGTATAACCAAAACATAGAAGAAGTTGCCTTTGTCAGTTTGGTTGCTTTTAATTTAGTATTAATATTTTTATCGCAGTGGAAAAAGATACAAACAGACTATTTAGTGAAATTAGGTAATGTGGTCAACTGTTGGCTAAGCACTGGATATCAACAAGCCGTTATGAAGTGTCAATGCGACAGCTGACCACGGCTCCATAAACACACTCGTGGATATTACACCTCCAGATCAAACAGATTCCTGCACCATGTGTCTTCATTATTCACCTAAAACAGCAGGATTTTAACATGTAGACTGAATCACACGTTCAAATCCTGCCTTATATTTAAGTGAGGTAAATGGACAAAAAATAAAGGTTCTGCACACGGGGTAACATTCGTGCTCTGTTAGGTCTTCATTAGGCAAATGGCCAAAATGACAAAGAAGAAGAAATGTATCACATGATTCATTCATGACAGAAGTAAACACGCAATCAAATTCAAAATGCTGCCAGAGCTCCAGGAAATTCATGAAGTCATAGTTCAGGCTAACATACACATCTATAATTAGTACATAAATAAATAATTGCAAAATATAAACAGAAACAAATGATGCACAACAAGGCTGGACCATACATTTTTATGACTTTTTAATAAGGTTTGCTGGACAGAGTAGAACATTCTTAAAAGAGGGTATAGGAAACGCTATTACATCTGATACTGATTATATCATTGATATCTCGTTATTCCTTTTATTAAATCCAACTAACTGACAGCAGCTGTTAGACTGTAATTAGCATCAATCGTCAGGTGGCTTGAATCTTATTGTACCTGTACGTAACTGATGTGGGTCCATCTTTACGCCAGTGATTTCCAAGCAAACCCCTAATCCTAACTTCTATGCCAGATAAAAGCAAACTGTAGATAAAATATAGATTTGTTTCTCATTTTTTTTCTTAAATAGATTCTCCACTCAATATATTTAATCACCTATAACACCTGAACAAAAGTACTGGATAAAAAGCCTATAAGGGCTAGCTAAATGTAGCCTTTAAGCTGTGAAATGTAACCAATGCTCACTGTAAATATGGTAGTGAGTAAATATTGTAACAGATGAAAGACCGGGTGGAATAACAACCTAAAGGCAATGAATACATTTTTGCAAGAATTTACTACAGCTACTTACATGGAAGGACATGGATAACTATTGATAGGTAAATTGCTAGAAAAGTAATGTATAAATGTGAATGATACGATATTTTAGCCTTTGTCTCATGACAATGTATCAAGTCGATCATTTACCAGAAATGAGCTTTATTGGTCACATACACAATCATACAGAGTACAACATGCAATGAAATGTGTCTTGTCCGAGCTGCGGACAGGCTGCAGACGTAGCTGCGCCATTCCAGGGCTTGGTGTTTTTGGCATAGGGGGCCTAGCCAGGACCCTTACTGGATACTGGGAGGGAATCGAACTTGCGACTTCTGCTCCAAAGGTACATTTAGTGTACATTGACCCAAATTTTTCTTTATGATGTCACACCTGCAACTTGTCGATCCTGTAGCTCATGTCTACATTCTGGATATAGAGAGCTGAAATTAGTGACTGAGGCCATAAAGTTATCAGAAAGGTGTTTAGTGATGTCTCATGGCCTTCGTTTTGTATCCAGAGGACACATCATAAAGGTACAGGGTTAAGGCACTTTTCATTCATTTTTTCTTCTTGGACTGGAAAGCTACGTCCATCTTTTATGAATAGCCTTAAACTGAATGCTTCATAACACATTTTGCTGCTGTTTCAGGCTGGAAGCTCTACAGTTCATTGCCATAAATGAAGCAATCGATCACACTGTGACTTCGAACCTGAAACCAACATGAGTAAACATTTAAATTTGAAAATGTCAGAGTTACTAAACACCAAAGAGCTATTTCAGATGCATTCAGTTTGAAATGGCTCTTCAAAGTCAATTTGAGTTCACTTAAGCGCCGTCACAATATCCTGATTTTGTATATCATTTGTCAAATATTGGAGTGAACATGTAGCAGAGAGATATTTTATATTCACACACCATAATTATTCCCTGCACTCTAACACCAATTTATTAAGATTACATGTTATTACATGAATGTAATTTGTTTGGGGAAGAGTGAGGTAACGCTGTGCTGCACATTCGCATACATTCACGTGTGGTGTGTTCCTGTGTAAACCCATTACACACATGCAGATTCATGAAATTATTCCAGCTCTATATGAGCCCATTCACATTCACAGCCGCCGACGGTTAAACACATGCACATACACATGGAGAATCTCCCACTTTATGTAGAAACATAAATATACCCACCTACTCTGTTCATGCTCGTGCACACTCTCAGAAAATGTACACGATAAATACTCAGACTCCTACACTTCCTCGTACACACTCCCACCTACCCAAACAGACTCTCACACTTCCCACATGCACAGTCTCACTCACCACGATCGCACACTCTCACACTACCCACACCGAGAACATGCACACGCTCCCCGAAAACAAGCAGGGGGGACACGAGCCTTCTATAACCCGTTCAGTTAGCATTAGCATCAACCCTGTGCAGGCTTACTCAGCAGATGGAAAGGCTGCACCCCCACCCCACATCCCTGCCCTGTACTGTACTGTAAGGAAGGCTTTGTTGGCTGCTGTTTCTCTTTCCCTGGACAGTCTCAAGTGGAGCCCTTTGCCCCCCCCTACTCGAAAAATCACTTCCTCCTCTCAACCGTTGCTGCAATGACGTCCAGACACGGAGCAGGAGCTGTCGGCCTGAGTGCCTGCCCATCATTCCCCACAGCGTGTAAATCAGCCGAGGCCGAGCTGGGCTTCTACCGTGTGCCAAGGTGACGACAGATTTACAAGAGGGCAACCTCATCATGAACCTGGCCTGTGCCGTATGTCCAAGACCTGCTTTAAATCCACAAACAGAGACTGACACGTTTAGCTTTCCATAAATGGATGAAAAGGAAAACTTGACTGGATTTTTGAGCAAAAATGAAATTAATGAAATAATTAATCTACTAGCAAATTAAACTAGCTGTTTAAACTTTTTTTTGGCTTTTCTCACATTCAGAAGAGTCTGTTTCATAACAGCCTTTTGATTATACATAATGATTTGGCAGTCACTTCTTTTATTTTGGCTGATTTTCACTTTAATATGTGATTTTAAGTGGCAACGCTGTGGTGAGGACCCATTCTTGGTAATCACAGGTGGTCCTGCTGTTTTTTTTTTTTAAATATCCTGGCAGATTCTCACTAAATTGCTTGAATTTTGAATTTAAAAAATTGAATGTTTGGGGGTGTTAATGCTGCTTTAATTTTTGTTTTTGTTTTATGACCTTTCTCTAACTTGGTGTATGTAACTCCGAACAGTCAAGCAGACATGGACGAACCTCTTCATTCTTTTAAAGTCATGTTTATTGCAACTAACAGCTGGATGCCAGTTTTGTTTTTGTGTCACATTTTGCTGCCCCTAAGTGGCTAAAAAATAAATAAATAAATAATATACAACAGGCTTTTTATGTGTGACGAATAACCCTTTTCCATTAGTACATAATCAGATCAGCTCAGCTAGAATAAGCGCTACGTTTTTAGGGTTTCCCATAGGTGATAGTACATGGTACCAAGTACCCGAGTCTGACAAAAAGCCAAACACCAAGCAATGGGTATACCATCGCCTCAGTGTGCTTCTTTGTTTTTACTTTATTGTGGCAGCATGCAAAAATAAATATTTTGTGTTCTTCCTTTACCAACCAATGAGTGTGCGTGTTCATGCCTCAGGTCATCCGCCAGTTGGAATGAGTAAGATTTAGAAAATAAACTTTTTTTTTTTTTCAAAACAATCTAAAACAAATAATTGAGCTCTAACCTCAGCTGGAAAGTGTTTAAGTCAGAAACTGGATTTCCTGTTCACATCTATAGGACTGGAAATACCAGACGTCTTTTTGAAACCACAGCTATCGCCATCTGGTGGCCTTCAGATATAATGCAGCTATAAAACCCCTACTCATTGGCTCAATTTTTCCAACCCAGACGTGACGTCCATGTTTCATACAGTCTGTGGATAAATCCTAGACAAACCTGAGCTGTTCTATACAATATATCCAAAGACTGACTCGGCCTGATCTCTATGACCTTATACAGTTTTCATCTATTGCTTGCATCAAAACACACCGCGTTTCCTTCAGCTGACTTCCATCGATCTGAATTCCTATGCAGTTTTCAGAGAGGAAAACACACACAAGACCTGCACTTACACTGTGTTATGTTTTTAGATCACTTGCTTCCACATAAGGTCACCTTGTTTGTGACCAGCTAACTGACACTGATAGATACTAAAATGAACTTACTGCATACATATTCATAAATTTGCACACTAAAATAACTTTCTGCTCTTTTGCACTCTTTTATGATAGCAGCCTTGCTCTAATCTGTTTTGCTGAGTGTCTCTTGCGCACAGTCCAAAACCTCAGAACTCTTCCTATCAACCCAAAGTCAGTCCAGGGTTTGGTCTTCTTTCACTTTGGGTTTCTCTCATTCAAGTGTTTTTTCTCCCCGTTAGTCCACTACTATTTTCCTGTTTTGGCCATACAGTTAAGCCTTTCTTTTGGCAAACTTATGCCAAACAGAGGGAACCAATCAGTGTCATCATTCTACAGCCCAATAAACTGTTTTGAAACTAAAACAAGAGTTACTACCCAGTAATTTCCATGTTAAATCCACATATTACACACCAAACTTTAGAGCAGAAATATGTTTTAAGCCTGATATAAAATCTGTTTTGGTCCTTCTAGCTAACTTTAAGTGAAGTTTCAACATTTTATAATAAGATATAAGATATAACTTACCACTCATGTGGAACATCTTCTTACTGTTGTGTAACAAATACCTGCATTCACAAATAATATTGTTTGCCCCTTGAAATTTCCTTTTCTAAGTAATGCTAACTCTTAATGCCTAAGCCACTTCTTTTTAAAATTGCTTTTAAATAAATGGTGCTACAGATGTTAATGTTTTAATTGTGTCTAAAACAAATACAAAATTATAATTCTGGGCTTTTAGTTCTTTTCCTTTTAAGAGCCAGTTTAAACCAGGATTCAGATTAGACCTTTGATAATAAAGTGGAAGGTTTCAGTGAAATGGCGGTGTGCGTATCACTGTGCCATACTTACAACAGATTAACTATGGACTGATTTTATCATTGTGTCATGTGATGCCAGGATGTGTGCGTTGGGACTTTTCTCCATAAAGCATCAATTGTTTCAGCTAATGGATTCAGTTTGCTCTTCACTCACTACTATAATTTCCAATCCAAACAGGCAACAATAGTCTATTGTCTGCCCCCCCTTCCATATCTCTTAATTAAACACTCTGTGCCTATGAATAGTCCTGTCTGTGTGTGTTTGTGTTGGTGTGTGTTTGTATTAATACACTTTCAGATGCTGATTTCATTCTCTGACCAAGGTAAAACGATGGGGAATACCCAGTGAGCTCTTTCCAAATGAGGTAATCTGGAGATAATGGGGATTATAGGGAGTGCTAGCAGCACAATAATAAAACAATAACAAACTTTCCAAAGGCTGCAAAGAAAATCATTAGCCTAATCCCCGTTGTTTCTGACGGAGCATCACTTGAGACTTGACAGCTATAACTGCAAAGTACTGCCTAAGTCTGCTGAAGTGGTGAGTTCATGTTCCTGTTGCTTCATCCAGAAGAAGCCAAGCATCACTGAGTGTACTTACATGAAAAGAAGCACACACAAATACTTGAAGATGAGAGGACTCCTGGCTCCGTATATGTGTTTGGCTATATTAGTATGCAAAAACACACACTGTTGTCATCTTCAGCTCCTGTCACTTAGGCTCCACATGGTCGCCACAAGACTCATGAGCCTCACACAGAGCACAAATCTGCACTCTGACAGCGTCTCTTTCCGGGAATGAAATCCTGATCAGTGTGCTGGACGGTCAGATGAAGAATGAACACTGCCATGTGAGCTTGTGGTTACCTGTCTTGACCCTGAATGCCTGCACTGCTTGATAAGATAACCCTTGTAACATCGTCGCCCCTGTGTGTGTTTTTCATACAGTTAGAGAAAGTGACTTGTTAACCAGGAATGTGCTCTGAAAAAAATGCAGATCCATCACGATGGGGGAACTACTTACCGTAGTGATTTTTAAAAAGGCTGTAAAAACAAATTATCCACAATGTTGTTTTTGCATCGGCAGGGTGGACATTCTCACCAAAGCGTTTCTCTCTTTATTTCTCTGTTTTCCTCTTCCTGTTTTTACCTCATATTAAATCTTGGCCTGCTATCTGCGACTGTCTGCCTGCTGTTTCATTCAGGTCTCCTCACACACCCTGCTGTTTCTATCCAGCCTGATGACTGTCTTGACCAAACCGCAGGTGAAAGGTCACACTGCCCTCCCACGGACCAATACAAACACAGACTTAAATATTTAAAAAATACTTTTACAGTTCAACCCAGTGGCTCTTAGCTCTGTTTGCCATTCTCCCCCCTACAGAAAAGAGCAGTTTCAAATAGAGTGTTAACTTATTATACATGCTGCTTCGCCTGATTCCAGTCTCATTAAAGAAGTCATCAACCTACAGGGTACTACCCAGTAGGCTCACTGCCTCTGAGGCAGTAAGTCAACAACCTTCCTGTGCAATTATGTTGTCCAGAGGAGCATACCTGCAGAACTAATGTTCTTCTGCAATGAAGGATGTCACTGAAAAGTTGTGTTCCAACATGTAATAAACCACTGTCTGCAGAGACCCTCGCTCCAAGCCAGGTGATGTAATTAAAGCATGCAGATCTTAAATGAAATAAAATGGAAAATAAGGGAGTGACACAAACATTTATGCATTAGATCTTTTTTTACAGAGGGTTTTTTTTTTTGCTGTCTTTTTTTAAAGAATAAAATTCATCAGATTTTTATTTCTTCTTTCTTTTTTCAACAATAGTCTAGTATTTACCTTTTTGGTGCTGCAGGGTTGGTTCTTTTAAGCCAGACATAACCATTTTGGTTAAAAATATTTGGTAGAGTGCAATGCTTTCAACAATGATTATACTACAGTAAAAGCAGAACAGCAACATGCCTGTGACTAGGAATAATCGGTGCTTGGACTGTAGTTGTGTTGAATTGTTTTGCTGTTGGGACCAGTAGCAAGTAGGGCAACTGGTTACTCCAAGATTGAATGTGCAACCTCCTTAGCATCTGAGGGGCCAATTTCAGATCGATTGCCTGCTGGTGCCAACCTGTCTACAAATAATTGTGAGCCGACTCAAATTGATCGCAGTCACTCTCACAGAGATTGCTAAAGATTTGCAAATAATTGCTACCTAAAATTTATCTGTATTTGTACTTTTCTGTGTCTCTTTGTAACAGGGAACTCGACCAGACTACAACCGACTGGCAACCAGTTCAGCCATGTTCCTGTATGGTCAAAGCATGTAAAAGCATGGTCCTTCAATTTTGCAGTTAATTCACCATCTGACAGAAACTGGTCATAATTTGTACAGGTATTTCTGTTTTAGATCTATGAGTTTCTGTCTGGGCTGAATGTGAAGTCAGACTGCAGAAGATTCACCATTTTGGCTGATTTATCACAGTTAATTGCCGTATTATCTCAGTCAGATTGCTTGTAATTGCCAATCTGACCTCATTCAACTGCAGATTGATGGCAGAATGTGATTTTGTGATTCGTGAGAACTTTTAGGAAGATAAGGTACTTTTTTTTGTCTAACCTGCATGCACAATTTTTACTGACTGACGAATCCGAGGTCAAAATACTCAAGATCTTTACAAGGGTTTTCAGGGTAACAAAGGAGATTTAGACAGAACAAGTGGTTGGAGCTTAAATGCGGCATTACTCCTTTTCTTCTGCTGCCTTGTTATGAATGGAGCATTTAAAGTAAACATAGCTCTCCACAACAAGAGCCCAGACTGGAGAGGTCATAAATGTAAATACGAAACACAATGGCATTCAAGAGCCTTTAGAGTCGGTGCTGACAGATGTTCCTCTGTGTCCTCGTTAGTGCCACACTTGGAGCTAATGAAAACGCTGACAGCAATATTTGTACAAGGCCTTTAGCATGTGTACTTTAAGTATGGCTGGCTGTACTGCTATATGTTCAACACGGCACAAATATCTCCACCTGTCTTCGTGTTTTTGGACCAAATGTCACAACAAGGCATTGACTGTGTTTCTTCAATGGTTTATTTGGGGGTTAATGGAAATACTTGGAGTATGTTAGAAGTTCTCCAGCTTCTCCTTACACTGTCAGTTAACTCCGTAGCGTGACATTAAGCCAACCGGCCACCACCTGTCAGTCAAGATACTTCTATGAGAACGCTGCTTTTAAAGTTTAATTCCAGCAGGTCAGCTCCTGGCATAGAGTGATTTTCATCCACAGTATGCCTGAGCACCTTTTGGCCTTTAATTTTAATTGAACAGGGAATCACTTTACATTCTGGGATCATCCTCACAGCCTTTTTGAAGGGTTTATGACAGGCAGCTTATCCTCAGCAAAGCCCCACAGCAATAAAAGGTGCTTCTTCCCTTGATCTCAACTGTAATCTAATGGAGCTCTAAATGTGAGGTAAATTCCACTTTCTAGGACTGACCTTTGGTTGTTGTTGCTCCTCTCCATTTTTATTAATCAGAGAACAAACCCAATAGGATAATAAGTACAAGCTATGCCATCTACACCTCATGTAGAGCACGTTCACATGTTGAATTAAGAGAGTGGAACAAAAACGACATTACACACAACATCACAGCCTGATACCTGCAAGTCTGACAGCAGCAGGTGTATCACTCCTTTTTCTACCTGGAGACAGCAGTTGCCTCATTGTTCTGACACACAACACAAAACTATCCGCAACACTACATGTTAACTACACAAGACAACACATTAACTCCACACCCCAAACACGCTAAACGTCACAAATCTCTCACATCTCAAAACTCGCTCTCTCTCTTTTTCTGCTGTCTTTCTCTCTCGCGCTCTCTCTCTCTCACTCCTAAAACTTCCCCTGTTTTTTTTTTTGGGGGGGGGGGGGGGGGGGGGGGAGGGTCATAAGCAAAGCGTGCTTGCTAGCGCTGTCCTTAGACAGCAAACGTGACGAAACTATTCAGGAAAAAACGCCTCGTATATATATTGTTTATCATGACTCTGGTTTTACGTGGCCTATCAACACAATTTAAAAACTGGTATATATCACCTTGTTGCTTTCTCTATAAGTGGTCATGTGATTGGCTTACCACGACTACTTTATTCTTCCTCAGTCAAACAGCAGCACTCATGCGATTGTTTTGCCCCCTTAGCTCCAGGTCTTATGCTAGACAGTGATCGTGATTATCGTCCGCGGGAGCGCGCGCAGCTGCTTAAAGCTTTAGCGTCCAGATTACTTACGTAATCAGCTACTTCCGTGCAACTGATATAAGATGCGGTAAGCTGAACACAGCTTCAACCGTCTGTTTGTTGAAAAATAGTAACACCCCGCATTTTCTTGTTAGTAACTGAATAGTAATTAGTTAGATTACTCGTTACTGAAAAAAGTAACGCCGTTAGCAACGCCGTTACTTGTAACGCCGTTATTCTCATCACTGTAAACAAGTATTGTGTCCAAAGCCTGATATGGATCTCATTCCTCTGTGCTAAGGAGTTCTATTGCTGTCAGATCTATTAACAACAATTTAGTTGTGTTACCTGGCGTGTCCTTTTATTACAATGGCCATTGCATGAAGTTACTAGAACACAAACTGTGTATTAGTCCACTCTGAATTTATGAGATTCAAACTGATAAGTCTTTTGAAGAACTATAACATAAATAAAGTCTGAATAGAAAACATTTCTTTTCACATTCTGGAAGCTTTATCAACATAATTCACTGCAAATAGTTGAAATAATGACATTGATAACAAGGACAACTGTTTAAGAAACAGAATAAAAATCAGAGTTTTTACACTGTACTTCCAAAAGTTCAGATCAAGCTAAATGCATTAAAAAAAGATTTGAAAGGGGAAATCTGAGCAGACGATTTTAACTCAGGTAGTGAATGCATGTCTCAGACTAACATAACTGCATCATGTTAATCTATGGAGCTCTTAGCAGGTTCACTGGTTAGAAGTAGAGTACAGCAGACACAGTATGTGGTAGATGAACAGAAAGGTTCAGAGAAATGATTTCAAAAGACATTCCAAAAGATGCTATTCCTTCACTCTTTCAGTCTTTAGTTCAACCTCCAGCTGCTTGAGGCAGATGGCTGCTCCTCCTTAAGCATGATTCTATTGAAGTTCTCCCTTACATCACCAAGTGCTGCTCATTAGGGTCATCTGATATCTGATTGTTTTAATGAACCCACAAATGTTTACCTCATAACATGAGAATTAGAGTTTTTATTTTTTCCATATGTATGTGTACCTGGGTGGGTTATAAAAAAAAACACTGTTGCCTTCACCCTACACATCTTCTCAAGCTCTTCTCTGAGCCCTTGGCACTTCTCCAACTTCTCGTCTTCCTTCCTCCTGATGTTGCTATCACTTAGTAACTATCTATCTATCACTACAGCTGTCATCCTCTGCTTGTCCACCACTACTATGTCTGATTGGTTAGTTATCACCCTTTTGTCCGTCTGTATTTGGAAGTCCAACAGGACTTCTTAGCTCGGTCATTATTAACCACACTAGGGGGTGTGTCCCTTTTGACCATGGGACTTCTAGGCCATACTTGGCACAGATGTTCCTGTACACTAGTGCCGACCACTTGGTTATGGAATTCCATGTATGTGCTGCCTGCTAACATCTTTCAACCTCCTGTTATGTGGTGGAGAAGGTATTCAATTGTATCCCTCGGGATATGGGGCATCTGGCCCATTGCTACTGGCCATTGGATCCTTATACAACCGTTACAAGAGCTTGGTCTGCATAGCCAGCAATAAGTCGGACTCGTATCCGGTGGGTGATGGACTCCACCAGGGCTGCCCTTTGTCAATGATTCTGTTCATAATTCTTATGGAAGAGAGAGCTGAGTGTAAAACCACAGCTCTCGATTTACTGGTCGATCTATGTCCCTACCCTTACCTATGGTCACGAGCTGTGGGTAGTGACCAAAAGAACAAGATCGCTGGCTTCACCCTAGGGTGAGAGTGGGCTTCTCTGCTTAGGCCCTGTGACCCGCCCCTGGATAAGCTGAAGAAGATGGATGGATGGTTGCAGTAGGGATTGTCTACATTCACATCTTCTAGTAGACCTTCAGAGGGTACTTAACATAGTCTTGGTAATCTGCTATGGAGGTTCCAGGTTTCCAGTTTTCCCATGATTCTATCTCTCAGGTCAGTGGCTTTTACACTCAACACACCTTCAATCATACTTGGGGCTTGGTCTCCAATCTCAGGTGGGGGTGATGATCCAGTTGTTGCTTCTTCTGAATGTTGGGACACTAAGCTACTAGTTGTTTCGCCGTCAGTCTGGATGGTGTTTACCTGCTCTACATTACATTTTGGACAGAGAACATCAATCAAACAACTTTAGGCCTGGAGCAGTTTTTCTAAATCCTTGAAGGATCTGTATCACTGACGGCCTCAGGAGGAGTGAGCGCTCTCTTGAGCCTGTGACAGTTTTCTTTTATCATAAGATGACAAATTCATTTTCCTTACTTTACAAAGCTTTAGTGGAGAACATACCCAGAGGATGCACTGATTAATACATTGGCTTCATGCACAGAGAACTGATATTTAGCTGATTATTTCACACCAGGCTTTTGGTCACATAGTTGTTGTTATTTTTACATACTAATGTCTTCACAATTAACCCAAACATTGAGAATGAGGCATTTGACCTTTTTGCTTGCGCTCCAGGGGAACTGTGTGTGCAATAGAAGCTAGCAGCCACATTCTGTGTGTGTGTGTGTGTTTACTGAACCCACCAAGCTCGTCTTGAGACCTGTTCTGTTCAGATGTGTTAGAACTGATCACACCCCTCACAGTCAGAGCAAAGACAAAGCCAGAGCCCTCATACTGTGATCTGTGCCAGTTCGTATTCTTGATGTTATTTGAGGAATACAGTAGCACAAGTTGGAGGATGAATAATGCATTGTGTTTTGATTGTGTCTCCTCGCTCGGCTTCGCTGGACCGTGCCCCCTCCATCTGAACGCATCCACTCAAATCTTCACACCTGACATTCTCTTTCAAGTTGCGTTCAAGGTGCTTTTTATCCCCTCTGTCTTCAGACAGCTTTAAGAGATATTACTGTACGAAGTCATGAGTTTATTTAGTGTGAGTGCATGTTTTTTTTACTGTTTTTATAATGAAACAAAGACAAGAAATCAGATTTGAACACACTAAAGATGCATGTGTGCCTGTGGATATGTGATATGTAGTCTAAATGTTTTTTTCCTGGACTCCCTAGCTGATTGGAAAAATGTGACAGTTCATGGGGATTTTCAGAGAAGAGGACAACAAGAATACTGGAGGATGAGACGATGAAGCCATGTTCCAATTCTGAGAGCACGTGTTTACTTTTTATCTTCTCTTCACAGGCTGGTGTTGGCTCAGACCATGGCCTGAAACAACGAGAGAAGGACCAAAGCACAGAAATCAAAGAGGAACCTTCCAATGAACTGGGTACACTTTGCAGGTATTTCCCTTTGCTTTCCATATATCATCACCATGGGTCATTAAGGAGCCTCAGTGTTTCTGCACTGGAAAAAAAAGAAAGCATTTTTGTTTTTGGCCATCTTGTTTGTTTGTTTCTTTTTTGGGGGCACAAGTAGCCTTGATCTGACCAAGACACTAAAAAATACATTCTGTGGTACCGCCTTTTCAGTGAGAAGTTAGCTATAACCTAAACCATAACATGCTTTAATGTTTTCATTTTTTTTTATATTGTTCCTGTTCATTACAACATGTGTTTCACTTCACTGATAGTAAGGTAAATATTCTGAGATGCCCCCCTTAGAGCAAGACTTGGCGACTTGGGAGGAAGAAATTCTTTTTCACAGAAAGAGACCTCCAACAGAAACAGGTAGAGGGAAGGGCGACTATCTGATTGGTTTTGTTGGTTGTGGGAAAGAGACTATGAACAAAAAGATGACCATGAGTTTGTGACCCTGTCAAAATAGGGCCTTCTTATAAATCTTTTCAATAACTGTATTCTTAATGTTCGCTCTTGACTCTAACGTCTCTCTATTTGAAATTGATTCTATCAATCCATCCATTGATGCTGAGGTGTTCCTAGGCCAGATGAGAGAGATACTCTTTTGAGGGTGTTCTGTGTTTAAACCCTTCCAGTTGGGAGTGACTGGAAAACCTTCAAGAGGAGATGTCCAGAAGGTGTTGTGATCAGTTTCTAAGTAGAAACAAGATGTCCTGGACAACTCATTCTGATGGTGTGCATCTGCACCTAGCTGTTCTGACCAACTCCCACAGCTTCTGACCACAGATTATAGTAACTCCTAACTTGAAAGCTTCAACCTCCAACTCAGCATTATGGTGAGTTTGGATGCCACATCAATCCACTGATCCAACTTAAACTGCTTTACCTTTTTATAAGTGCTGTGCATAAACTTTTATAGCACTTTTATTCCTACAAGAAAGTATTTGTTGAGTCATAGATCATTTTCTTACTGACTGACTACTGACTGACTGAAATTGGGCCCTTCTTGCTATTAGTAAGAATGCAGGCACTCAAACACAACCTTCAGTTTACTGAATCTATCTTTATTCTTTTTGCTTCCGTCCACATGCCTGACTACAGTCACTGAAGGCAACATGAAGACCTTTTCAGAAGTTTTTCTAAAGAAATTAGAGTTGCATTCACCTCGCCTTAAAAGCATCTAAGAAGTATCAACAGACACTGGTTCAATGCAGTTTATGTAAAACCATAAAAAACAGAGCAGACCAAACAATTGTCTAAATAAATTTTAATAAATTAATTTTTTTTTACCTGCACATATATATAATCAGTGTTGGGGAGTAACGGAATACATGTACCGCCATTACGTATTTAAAATACAAAATATGCGTAACTGTATTCCGTTACAGTTACCATTTAAAAAGGTGGTATTTAGAATACAGTTACTTTGTTGAAATAAATGGATTACACAGCGGTATTTTCCTGTTTCATATTGTCGCGGGTCAGGACTGTTTGAGTTTTGTTTGACAGCTATGTTCCAGGCGGCAGCGTTATGGTTGCCATGGTTACAGGGTGACGCGCTCTCTCTGCGACTGTGTGTTTCCTGGGTGAGAGAGCGCCTTTTTGTTGTTGTTGTTGTGCTAAGCTAATAGGCAGAATGCTACAGGCATAGCTCTAAAGAATGTAGCCTCGTGGGCAGTGTAGTCCGTGCTGCATCAGAATAGACTGCGACACGTTATGTGTCTGTGAGTGCGAGGAGGAAGAAAAAGGAGAGTGGAAAAGTACGAGCTGTCATCGAGCAGAAACGGGAGGTGGAAGCATGTAAATATAATAATAACCACTGCAGCCAAAAAGAGTGCCTGAAGAGCCCAATTGTAAGTACGCTATTAAGACTCGACTGTACACTGTGCTCGTGTTTTCCTCTGAAACAATAAGCTCCGTAGGAGCAGCCTTTCAACGCCTCTCTCTGTCTCTCGCTAGCAAAGCTGACCCAGACAACAAAGTAAAGCTAGTTTTCAGCTACGAGCTTGACACGAACCCGACGTATTAGCCAGAGGTCCTTTAATATGGTTCGGAGCCGCGGACCTCCAGTAATAGTAATAAATCACACAGCAATAGTACATTCATGTAGTTGTAAAAAGCATGATAATATATTAAGTAATCCAAAGTATTCAGAATACGTTACTCTCATTGAGTAACGTAATGGAATACGTTACAAAATACATTTTGGGGCATGTATTCTGTAATCTGTAGTGGAATACATTTTAAAAGTAACCTTCCCAACACTGTATATAATGGAGAGTTTGTCATATGTGTCCTGTGTATGTGTGTGTAAAATGGCTGCAGTGGGCAGTAAATTGGCCCTCCAGAAGTTAATACCAACATAATACCTTTCTTTAACACTTTTTGATCCAGTACAGATTAGACTGTGTCGTGTTCGTTGCCTTCTTACTCATCTGCAAATGATGTTTCCCCTTTCACCTAAGAATATACATAAAGCTTACACATCTTTCTACTCGCTGCCAAACATAACCCTAAGGTATCTCGCTTTCATCTGGAGAGCACTTTATCGTAAATAATAGCACATCTTGTGTTTGTGAGCAGTGCACAGTAGAGAGATTTCTCTGATTTTTATTGATGTTTAATAATGCCATGAATCACTTGCTGATGCAGCCGCTTGACATTGAAAACGCAGCCGAGGTTAACAGCGGTCTCAGTGCCAAAATAAAAGTCTGATATTTCATTAAGGCACTAGAGAGGGAGAGGAAGGGATACTGTGATGGTACTTAGGGGACTCATCACACTAATTACATTTTGCATGCTGACTGGAGGTTGGAGAGCTGTGTTCCCAGCTGATCCCTAATTTTTGCAGCTTTCAATTTATGCTTATTTGGAGTCTGTTTGGAGTGTCTCTATGTATCTGTAGGTATAGCAATGTAGATATGAGATGGATGAGTACTTGGCCAAATTATTCTAGTGTTGCCTCCTGGGTCTGTAGAAGGTAGGTAGTCAATTAGACCGGTAGCTGTGCATGATTTCATTTTTAGATTACATTTATCTTCACACATGGAGAAATGTGTCTATTAGTATGTATGTAATTAGTTTAGTCATCACATTTTATTGAAAATTTGGTATTGAATATGCTATTTTTGTAAAATGGAATTCAAAGTTTGGAAGATTTGCATAATTATTCAACTTTTTAGAGAGGCCAGTCCTCACTTCTAGATTATCACTGATGTTTGGTCAGAGCCCTGTGAAGTCATATTCATAGACTCACCGTTATTATCATTCTTCCAACAAGCAGGGGTGTCTTTTTGATGAAATGTGATGTTTGCCTTTAACATTAGAACCATCAGAAGTGCTCAATTTGACCCCATCCTACAACAACAGCAGTAACTGCAAAGATGTTTCTTCAGAAAGTGGAGTTTCTTATTTTCATACCATTTTCTGAATTTAAGTAAGGTTTGACAAAAGTAGGACAAAGAAATGTTATTATTTAAATTGTTTATATATTTTCATTATAGATTCTAAAGTTAAAAAACAGGGTAAGCTACTAAGCAAAGGGTACAACAAGCAACACAATAGCTAACACAAAATACATTTTCATTAATGGGTGGGATTCGTTTCAAGATGGTATAAAAACAGAGCGCTCACTTTAAAACAAAGTGAACAGCTCATTGCTGACATTTTAAAACTGACCACATAGCTGACTACAAAAAGACAAGAAACATTGTAATAAATATGTTAATTATTTTCAAAGTAGAACAGTCAAAGTTTATCATCTCGTCCGCATCTGCTTTTAATCACCAGATCTAGAGCCTCTCATTGAGCGTCTACATTGCTCCAGTCTGCAGCTTCAAACCGAAGCTCAAACTGCGACTTTCACCCTTTCATTTCACTCTAGATTAGTTCTTTACACTTTGGACTCTGTTCAGTTAGGGTTTCCCCGCTCAGCCAAAGGGTGATATCTGAAGTTTTTTTATGTTTTTATGTCTAGTATCTTTGCTTATGTTTGTAAATATGCTGTAGTCAGCAGGTTTTAGGAAGCAGTTACATATAAAATAAAGAAATGACCTGTTTTGCAAATATTATCATGACTATGTTATTGTACCTACATTGTGTTATATACATTGTCATCAATCAGTCTTTTTACAGAACTGTTATGTTATATTTGTTTGCATTTCTGATGATCTTTTGGCTAGATATCTCATGAGGAAAGACATTTTGAAAGCCAGAGTTTTTACCTTGATAAATAAAGAATATATGAATATCACAACTGATTGCAGTTTCTGTCTTGTAATGAGAACAACTCCTTTACAACAGTTTAAATACACTAAATCCCTTGATGGCATAATAATAACTTTTTTCTTTTTATCCTGCACACCCCAAAATTTAACTCGAACTGTGATATTTTCCTAAAACAAACTAAATATAACTGCAGTGTGACTAAAAGCATAGGTCATAGTACAAATACTCCAAGTCAGTCAATACATTCACCCCCAACAAATGATGTCCCACTTGGGTCGGGCCCACTCAGATGTTAATAATCTAGCAAGTTTCATTAACCTGACTGAAGCATAATACTTAGCTATAAGCCATAATCTTCAAAAATAAGCAAAAACGGGACTTGGTATTTCACATGTATAAAGAATATATATAGGTTTACCTTTTTAAGATGCACTAGTGCATCCTCATTGCTTGACAGTTCTTTTTTTACCTCACCCAGTTTTCCTTGAATCATGTCATCGTCTTCCAGCGGAAATACAAAAATAAAACCCAATTCGCATTAAACCACAATCATCTTCCAACAAACGCTTTTGGCTCGGCATGGAGAACTTTTGAGGGATGCTTCCTAACGTTGAGATAATGACATTCGCTTTCCTCGCAGCACCGTCTCTGCAGCCGTTTTTAGCGTCGGAAGCTCTCTGGGAATCGACCCTCAGAGGCTGGCAGCATTCACCAGGGATTTATAGAGTTACACGTTAAAATGATGTTTCAGCAGCCGGAGTTGTCATCGCATAAAACAGTAGGTTTGATTTGGCCCAGATATGCTGTTCCTAGCCTGACAGATAGGAACAGCATGTATGTTAGCCCTTGAGGGCATGTGTTGTGAGCACAATGCGACACATTCAGCTCAGACCAACAGAAACGGCTAGTTTGTGTGATGTAACCTTTTCACGGGCAGAGATGTGCTTCTGAACAAATATATACATGCAACTCTATTGGTCTAATGATATAGAACTGACTGCTGAGGCCATTATCTGTAATTATTACAATTAAAATGAGCACATTACTTTCCTCACACGTGTTTCACAGGCTTAATCGAGGCACCAAAGTCATGACACTTATTGCTGCATTTGAGCTGGTGCCTTGTGCTCTCCATTGACCTGAATATCATTATAAAAATGATAATGACAATAGGAAAATCACAGTTAATGACTATGTTTCATTGCTCATTATGCTCAGAAAGTATGGCACTATTGTTATTTTCTGCACCTACACACATTTTCTGCAGATTTCTTTCCCCATCTGGAGAAAAGAGAAGTTATCAGGAGGATTTCCAGTCGCTATAAAGTGTAATTAGTCAATAATTACAGAGTGATAATTACATCTGAGAGGAAACCCGGGCTTGATTCGCAGCAGGGAGTGCTTCTGAAGACACCTCCTGCTGTCGCTCTCCTTTTTGCTCAAACATGAGCAGACATGCCAACGGAAGTGGAAACAAATAATACGCATACACCTACGGCACATGGTGAACACCATTAATGATTTATTCATACAAATGTGCCACTATTACAAACATAATCACAAGCACAAACATATCTCATGGATGCACACATGCTCTCTGGGGTCTGTGTTCATTTATTTTCCACTTTGATATGATGGCGTTAAATTTCCTTGAAGAAACCATCACACAGTGGTGGCTCAGGCTAATGGCCGGGTGTGCAAGAAATTACAATAAGTTACAAGTTACAATCATTTCCTTGAAGACCAAAATGAGCTTCTCAGTTTTTGGTTTGTTTGTTTGTAAATGAGGACCTATTATGCTCATTTCCAGCTTCATGCTTTTAGTCTTGGTCTCTCCTAAAGCTGCATGACTCAGTTTAAGCCTTGTATTAGCTAATCTTGGTTTAACTAATACAAAGCTGCACTGCAGAACTGAGGGCCTTCAGTTCATCCTGTCTGTTTTTAGCTCCTCCCCCTTCATCTAAAACAATTTTAGTACACTTTGAAAGTTGATAATTGTTTCGTTTTCCTTTATTATGATATTAATATTTATTTAGTAATAAAATGTATATCTGTCTACACTTATTCATTCTGTAGTAAGGCAATGAAGCACAGGAAACTTGGTATGGAGACAGGCATAGTGGACTTTTGCCTAAGCTGTAAATACTGTTATGCTCCATTGGTTCATGAAAAACACTTAAATTAATCAGATTCTTATATACAAAGCTCCTGACAGAAATTTTCTTCCTCATTGCATTCCAATCACATTTAAACATACATATGCACAAGCACACCCACGCCTCACCTCACTGAGGTCCAAACCACATCAGAGACCCGCACACAGCTCCCCTCCCTCTCCGCTTTCCTGTTTATCCGCAGGTATCGTTCAGTCTATCACCACCTTCCACCCTGCAATCCCTCCATCCCCCTCACCCCTCGGCTGGACCCTTCTCACGCACTGTGTTAAACACACACGTGTTATCCTCATCAGGAGATGTGTTATAAACCAGAGTAATCTCACATCTCTGGCTGCTCTTGCACCTTTTCAATTTCCTGGTAACTTAATCCTCTCTTTTTCTCAATACCTCATCATAGCCCGGGAGAAAGAGCGAACAGAGGGGAATGCAAGAAGAGAAAGGATAATAAATTGTGTCTTTTGATATAAGTTGGATTAGGGAAATGGCATACGCATGTGTGTGCTGATGGGGTCAGGCTGTACGTGAGGTTGTAATCCATCATGAATGCTAGAAGTGATGGGTGCTAAAACCAACAATACACAGTGCAGTTTACTAAGTACACTGCTGTCTGACTGTTTATTTTCATTTGGTCAACATTAAAATGTAACATAACTTAATGACATGATATGTAATCACCTTTTTCTCTTAAGAAACTATAAATTTAAGACCTTTTTAATACTGCTGGTCACATGCCTCTCAATAACTTCCTCCATAGAGTTTCCTGGGTCTACACACCCTGCTCCACCTGAACAGCTTGAGCTGGCTCCTTGTGCGGTGCTTATGCAGTGAGTCTGAGCTCCACCTGAGTGGCCAACCTCCTAAATTCTAAGGGTGCAGTCACACCAAACACAATGCAAAGCTTTACCTCATGTTACTTATGTGACGCACACAAATATTTGCCCCAAAAGCCAAACAGGGCAAGGAGGCGCACAACCGATTGTTGGACACAATTACTGTAGCATAATAATACTGTACTGTCTTTCCCTCTTCACACTGCACAGAAGAGGAACCGGCAGCAAGGTTCAACACTTTTCTTCCATCAAGACTCTGAAGACCATTACTCTTTGTCCACAGGTTTAATGATGTAGAAAGTGTGAAACTGAAACAAACATAACACAATTATAATTACAGTATATTCTTTAAATCTTACATATACACTGTACCTACAAGTCTACAATAATCTAAATCAACATAGCGTAGCACTTTAGCTGCAAGAATAAGCATTAGCCGTGCTCTAAACATGTGGTTTCAACAACGTATCAAAGTTACACATTAAACTTCCCTCATGTCACAAAATACAACCACAGAACTACAGATAAGCATCAAATAAACAATATACATACAGACGATGCTCCAAAAGACGAAGGATTGAAGGCAGATGCATGTGGATTCATGGCAGTCTCCTTGGCCATGTGCAAACTTCACTAAACCTTACTACTTCCTGCTTCCTGTGATGTCACCAGGTATCAGAACTCTTAAAGGGACAGCTGCCCTAACACTATCGGCACAAATACCTTATCCTTTTTCACTGTTGTTAAAAGTTAAGTTGAACAATTTAGCTCCAGCTGCCGTCTAATGGCATTTCTAAGTCTCCATTTCTGATACTCAGTGATGCTGGGAGAATTCCAGCTCACTGGTTTTCGTGGGAGTGAATATTTTAATTTGTGAAAGCACTGGCTCATGTCTAGCTGCATGGGTTGACCTCAGTGGATAGACTTCATGTGTAACCAGACCAGGCAAAAAGTAAATTCTCTTTGTATTTTCGTAAACACACCATAAGACTGAGTCCGAACACCATTCAGATGAAATTCTGCCATTTGAATCCACAATCTTATCTTTCTATTATCACTACTGAAAACTTGTGGTCGAAGGTGAGGATAGAAACACAGTTGAACAGATCATTTGATAGCTTCACTTTGATGGTCAACTATCTCAACACCACAGCACTAAAAAAAAAACACTACTCTTTTAGAAATTCAGAGATAAAGGCAGTAAAATCAAATACGGATTAAGGTGTGGCAGAACTCGATTCCACTAAACATTTTAATTCAGTTTCATTTATGCAGCACTGTACACAACTTTATGAGGTCACTTTTTACGGTAAATTGATGAGTCCATAATATAAAAGATAAAAACATAATGATCAATTGATTCATTAGGAGCATAAGTTGGGGTCAGTGTGAAGAAAGAACAGGAAGAAGCCTCAAACAGAACCAGGCTCAGGATGTCCATCAGGGCTGAGTTTTGGCTATTTTCTTTCAATTTTTGCAGACTACTTGACTTAAATCCTGTTTAATCTGCTTGTAAATTCTTAATTCAGGCTCAGGAACAGCCATTTGCTGTGACTGGTTGGGGGTGAGGGTAAGAAGAAGCATCAAACATCACTGAGACCATCAAATCAATAGAATTCTTACTGATTCTATTGATTTTATTGTTTATTGGAAACACAGATGAGAATAAACAAAAACAGCATCTGTATATATTTATTGCATGTTATATCTTTAAGCAGTGTCAGTTGATGTTGGAGATCTTTGTACATTTGTCCCAATTCTATTAAGCATGACATTGCAGAAGAGCTGACTCGACAGCCTTTAAATTCTGAAATGTTGCAGACATCAATCAATAAAACTGAACTTAAAACAAACTTGTAAAGTTTATTTTCACAAGGTTTCCATTGAAATTGAAGCTGGCAATGTTTATGACATTCCTTTATGGTGCGTGTCTCTTTTTGATCACCTTCAGCAGCGAGAATCTCACAATCCTGGTTTGCAGTTAGTCGTAGCGCTCTTTTACAGTATACTATAGCACATATTACGATGGAAAGCAAGATGTTTCCAGTCAGAAAGCCCTAAGCCGTGGCTGGCAGTCTGATTCAGATTCGATTAGAGTGCAACAGAGGATATATTGTAAATGATTTTAAGGATGCCCCGTCTGCCCTAAAGAAGGCTTTTGGAAAGGCGATCCCTGTCCCTCTCACTTATAGCATTCCCTGAATAACCACTTCATCACTCCACTGCTCGTAAACCAGCTAGCATGGATCTGGGCTCTATTGAAAACACATTGGCTCATAATCTATGCCCTCTCATAATATGAAGGGATCCCACATCAGTCTCAAGGTCAAATACCAATAAAATCAAAGACGGCAATTTGTCAGAAGTCTGGAGTCACTCCGTGCTTGGACCCTGACGTCATGTGCAGTCTTACGGGGCGTGTGCGCAAGCCTAGCAATATGTGCTGAGTGCACCAGATGTAAATCATATATTTTTCCACGTCAGCTTCTGATGCAGCAGCAGCTACACATCTGGATGATTTTTCTGTCATCTCTGGAACATGAACGTCTACCTGATCATGGGAACCTGCTATCGGCCATGGGGAAGGCCCCTCAAATCAACAATTCATTTAAAGGGGGTTAGTGGGTGAGGCAGGTGGGCATCTGCAGTCAGCAAGCATTCACAACCACCCAGTCCTTATTAAAGTCCCGCATGAAAGTGGGCTGATTTCACATCACGCTGAAGTTATTGTACTGAAGAGGGCTTCTTTTGGCTGTGCCGTCCCTCCAAGTGGCTTCCTCTGACTTCCTGGGCCCTGAGCTGAATTCCCGGGCCTGCTGCCTGGAAGCCTTTGTACGCTCTATCAGGTGCAAAGCGGGAGCTCTCCTTTCTTCATGACGGCTTCGACGATGCCCAGCAACTGTCATCTGTCGGCAGCATCTGTGGGAAGCAGCTTGTTTGCAACGACTGTGGATTTTCTGGCCCTACCTGTCAATCCAACTCGTAGGGGCTCATAGCAGATGCTGTCGCACTTTTAAACTCATTAACTGCATCCCACGCCACATTGTGGTTGTCTTTCATTTGGAGTGACGCCTGGTTTAAAGTGGATCCAAGTGTGTGTGAGTTCAGAAAGAAAGAAATTTTGATTGCTGGTTTATCCAAACCTGCCAAATCAACAGTTTCGTTTGGACTGCTACTTCAAAACACCATTTGACATATAAATGATTTAAATATCAATTCGAATAGATTACATGACCCATATTTGTGGTGCTACCGCTGCCTCAAGTTATTCTACACAATGTCAAGAGCAGTGCCAAGCAGAGTAGAAATCCATCTCCAAAACTCATCCAAGGAAATCTTCACTGATTGCAAAAAAACCTTTCAAGGAGCTGGAATAGTTTCATGTTTAGTTTATGAATAAGTAGAGGCAGCTCTTTCCAAATCCAGCGGAAAAGGATGATATATTGTATATATACATCATAAGTATGCACGATTCCCATAGCAATAGTTTGGAGTTGTGGAAAGGCCCCTGCAGACGTGTGTAATCCCTTTGACGAATTGCCACGGTGCAAATCTGAACTGCAGGCATCTCCACATTGAGCGGCCCCGTTCCAGGTCCAATCGGCAGGGCCCATTAGGGGCGTTCACATGCATTTAGATGATCCCTCTGTTTGCATTACCAGGCACAGATAATCTGTGTATACAGTGGGAAATTAGGGCAGAGTAGCCCCAAGCGCTTCAGTAAGAGACCTCCACATGTTGGCTTCAAAGGGACCGCAGCTGAGTGGAAGCAGGTGTGTGTCTCGTCCTGAGTTAGGTGCAGGGTGGGCCCGAGTGGACGGAGGAAGGAAGGCGGGATCCCCGCAGGCTGGTCTGTGTGTGGCGTGAGAGGGGGGCAGTCCACGTGTGTCTGTACACAACAACAAAAAAAGGTTCATGTAGTCATGTACAAAATGTTTTAACTCTAATGAATGAAATGAAAAAGTCCAGTTTATGACTTTAGTTGTTGCACGGTTTATATTTACTGACTGTGTGTGTCCCCTTTATGTGGCTGAAATGGTTCACACTATAGTTTGTGAGGGGGAAAAAAGGAGTGTAATACTATGTCCTCAAGTTCTACAAGCAAGTTGTATTTGACAACCTTCTCACCTTCTCTGTCTTTTCTCATTTTAAACGTTGTTAGAGGCGATCTCTCTGCACCGCTGCTGTCAACTTGTGTTTTTGTTCATTTTCAAATAATGATTTCATCTGCAGCTCGGCGCCTCGATAACGACTTGTGGTCAGCGTGGTATTTATGAACCACGCTCAGATTTCATACTAGTTTTGTTGTCTGACAACAGAAACAGAAGAAAATGTAAATGACAACAACAGCACAATAAAGGCACCCCAGTAACGGGGGACATGAGGGGCTGTCTGCTCTCCATTTCTCCTTTGCTAAATTAAAAATAAATTGTGGTTCAGGTGCCAATAAATACTGTTTTTTACAGCATATATTCGAAATCAGCAACAACAATATTAAAACCTCTTAACTGATCTTGTGCAGGTGCACCTTTTAGTGCCTCTAAAACAACTGTGACCCATCGAAGAGTGGACCCCAGGTGCTCTGGCCACATCTGCCACATGTGTCTGTGGTATTTCTGAGGTGTTGCTGTCACTTCCAACCAAGCATCAACCCTCCAGGACTGACAAAATTAATCAAACAGGTTAGTGCCAAAAACTGCAGTTCCTTTAATGTCCACTTGAGGCTTGCTCCAAAAGTAAGTCAGTCCCATGTTAAAATGTCCAGCTTTGCAGCAGTACCAAGCAGGTTTACAGCCTGCTACAAAAGCTTTCAATTTATCATGTCTCAAACCTCGTCTATGGTCATAAAGTATCAGCGATCACTTTAAATCTAAAGGTGTGGCTGAAACGAATCTCCTCCTCCTGTGCTAAGACATCCATAGGGATCTTCAAGTAGATTTTAGAGAGGTTTTCCAGGCACACAGACTGGCAGGAGACTCTGGAGTAGGCCAGAGCCCGCTGGAGAGATTATATGCCTCATATATCCTGGGAGCGCCTTGGGATCCCCCAGGAGGAACTAGGAATTATGGCTGGGAAGAAGGATGTCTTAGCCTGCTGCCACCAAGAGCTGACTTCAGACAAGCAACAGACAGTGGATGGATGGACGATTTCTCTGGATAATTACAAACTTCGAAACAGCTGAAACAGCTGTATGGGGATTAAATTACTTCTTTGTAACTAATCGTCCCAACTAGAGTTAGGGATGATCCTTTTTGGCATGTGTTCCAACACATGTGACTGTAGCTACTAGCTGTCTGCTAACTGCTAATTCAGATTTTTAATGCAGTTATCTGACAAACACAATGGCTTGTTGTGTACTTAATTTTGACAAATGGACCATCAAAGAAGTCTGTGCTTCAGGATTGAGGACTTAAATTCCAAAATATTATGTGGATTTAACTAATTACCATATGCGTGTGCCGGCGTCAACAGGAAGCAGATGGTTGGTGGCTTTGTGGGAGAAAATCGGGAAGGACATGTAGTTACTGATAAGAGCCAATCATTAAACGAATATGAGTGAGGGATTTTTTTACATTTCGAAAAGTGTTTTCTTGGTCAGCAGTGTTTCTATGAGTCTGTTTCAGCCACTCCGGATGCAGCAGGGCAGGGTGGAAAGTTGGCAAAATTATTTTAAAAACAAAAACATATGATTATGGACACAAAATTAAAAATCTCCTTTACATTATTTCAGGGAAACTAAGTTTGTTTAGTCTACACAAATAAAAGTAATCTACAGAGGTGTTTTTGTGTCCTGATTTCCTCCCAGCACCTGTGTCAGAGCACGTTTTCTATGATAGCACAGCCTTGCATTTGTTTGTGCATTTTCCTCGAGGTTAAACACTTTGTGTTGCTCTAATGGCTCCCCCGTTTGGTCCAGCGGAAGAAGAAAGCGGCGGAGGAGGAGGGGTGATTTGTCAGCGCCTGTCAGAGCTGTGAGGTCCTCGCTGATGCCGTAAATACTTGATAATAGTTCATCTGGAGAAAAGCTGTTCCTTACACTGCTCTTTCCTGGTCTAACCTCATGTGGGGGTTGTTTTGGTCTCCTGCCAGTCCATGTGATGAGTTAATGTGTGTTTGTGCTACAGGTGCTGTTCGACTGCATGTTGATGGATGAAATTTCAAGCACTGCTTATGGGTGTTTTGGACAACAGCCTTTCACTATAATTCATAAACATATTTTTATCTCCTCCACTTGAACAAACTTCATTGTAGAAGTCGTCTGTGACTGTTTTTAAATAGATGGATGAGTTATTATAGAAATATATTTACAACGCTGAAATGGGGCCAGCGCTGATCATCCTCCTGAGTGCATAACGAGTAGAGGGAGTTGGGTTTCTTTCAGACTGTGCACTCCATCTACATGCATTTCAGTAAATTACAAGTTTTTGTTTTGTTTTTTCTTCAGTTAATGGATGTTTCTCAAATCAGAGTGCAAGTCTGTTGGATGCCAAGAAATACAAGAAATGACCTGAGATATTATGTTTGCAACAAAAGCAAGGATGCCTAGGACACAAAAGTAGAGAAAGCAAACTAAGGTTAGCTATCTAACTGTCATGTTGGCTATCAAGTCAATATTAGTCCATGATCGCCGGTAAGCTAAAACATGAAACCCATGTTTGCAAGCTGGACTTTTCTCATCAGATAAAAATCGCCATCAATATCAGCAGATCATTTGATTCATACAGAAATCGTAAAGCTACGGAGACAAAATCAAGCAAGCTTGTATTATAACAAGCTAAAATTGCAAAATACCTCAAGTCTTGTGAGGATAGATCTGGCTAATTTATGCAGATTTAGCAGAATGATCAGAGCCTGGTCTGTAAGGCAAGTTCTGCGGTCTGTAGAGGGATTAGATTTCACCATTCTATTATATATTATATTATATAAAGCAACAATATAACATAGAAACAAAAGAAACACATAATACCTCTACTGAAGCACATCAGTGGATTTTTTTTCTTCTTTGAAGTTATCATTTTTTATTTTTTTTAATTATAATTGTTAGAAAAATATAAACAAGCAACATTAGCAACTCTGCTTAAGAGAATGATTGCTTAGTATTTGATATAATGTGTCTCATCTATGATAAAAGATTCCCTGGGTTTTGCTTTTGGTTTTTCTTTCATGAAATTGAGTTTTCCAAAAGGCAAGTCACACAAGCCGGGATGAGGAGCAAAAATAACCAGACTTTCACAATCAGCATACATATTGAATTTCGTCCTTCCCTTCTTACAGAACTAGGTAAGTGGGCTGAAGTCTGAACTCTGGCCGGGCTCCTTCTTGGTTTGAAGCAATTCTGTAGTAGATTTATTCAAGTGTTTAGGGTCACTAACCTCCTGCTTCTGAGCTTTAGCTCAAAATTCCAACATCAGCAGGAGAAAAGACACACCACAGATGGTCCCAAAATAACCCTAAAGTTTTACAATGCCACTACTGACACTGACCATAACTCAAGAGAAACATGGCAAAGAATCAGGAATGGAAATTGGAGAATTTTGCAATTAACAAATATGGTGATCGTCCTGCTCCTGGCTACAGAAGAGCAAATCAGCAACAAAAACCAAGCACATATGAGCTAGTTGTTTTGATGTACTTATACAGTGGTTATTCCCAACAGTTTCAGTAATGTGGTGGCAGACATATCTTCAACAATGTTGAGTCGTGAAACATGCTTCTGGAATAACTTTGGTAGGACAGATCAAATCAAATATGTGCCTCGTTGATTGATGAATGTCATGTAAAGGTTCTCCTGTCTCCATTGTGTCTGTACATAGATGGATGAGAGAGTGCATATGTATATGCAGGAAGTAAATATTAGCATGACCGTCTGAGCTGTAAGCATTCAGTTTAGCAGATGAAAGCTAATTTCATTAGTTAGAGAAGTCTCGTTTTCAGCCACGAGTTGTTAGCCAATGAATGTACCTTTCCTAACCTAATCTAATTGTAATCCTAACCTAATCCGTAAATTATACAACTGTAATTTACAACATTTTATTCTATATAACCTGAAATGAGTGGCTGAACCTATAAACGTATACAAAAGTGTTTACTGACTGATCAGACTTCTGTGAACACTTTGTGCTGTTGCTTTTTGCAACCACGGGGCTCGCCCCCTGGTGGCCATTAGAAAGTATGAAGACTTAAGGCGCTTCTCACAGATGACGATAAAGGCAGACACACAGGGTTGGTGGTTACTCCAAAGGGTGAACCTCTGTTCCCCACTGTCTCCACCTGTTTTGCTCTTCATTTAAAAGCCCACTCCATAAAAACATACTTTAAAGTTTTGTAGCTTTAAGTTATAATGTTAAGTATCCGAGACTTTGACTAAACACTAACAAAAGAAAAAAAGGATTCTGACTTTTCATCACTAAAGATGACTTAGATCTGACAGAGTAAGGAACTTCACTTGTCACCTTCGTCTGTATGAGTTCATGTTTCACATTGTTCTAATAACACGGTGAAACATGAACATTAGAGTCTGCTGCACAGTCTCAGGCAGGGCCTTACTGCCTTATTGTTCTGTGTGGAACATTTCCATCGCTCACAACATAAACCAGTAGAAACAACCCTCTCCTGTTTTTCCTTATGGTTGTATGTCATGAGCAACATCTTGAATGATGTTGTTTTCCACAAACCTCTGCACTCCAGCTATGGCAATAAAAACCCTCTGCTGCCAAAACTTTGTCTTGTTGAATTACATGTACATTAAGCATAGCGCTTACTTTGGAGTCGTCGTCTGCTGCTAAACTCTGCTGACATGTGCCATTATCGCATCTGTGTGGAGACACCGTAGCTTTGGAGCAGAAACCACCCCAGTGTTCCCACCGCCCCTCTGGCTTGTCTAATAATCACAGCTAAAGCATCAAGAAACATGTTTTTTATGGTCTGACAGAAGCCATAATGTATATCCCTCATGTACTGAGTGCTTGCAAGGTTTTAACCCAGGGGCACTGAAGTACGAGGAAATATTTATATTCTCCTCAGCAGAGGGGCTGTAACTTACAGCAGGGGAGCTAATTTCACATGCTGGAAGTCCATTCTCAGCCGAGCCTGATCTCCCTGCCAGAGTTCCTCATTCCTTCTGCTCTAGTAAGAGCAGTGCTCATATCGAGGGCGAAGGTTATATATATGCAGGCTTTAATAAATTCTTTTAACTAACTCTGATGTACATATGCTTTTCCCCATCACATGATTTTAATCCAAACAGCAAACTCCAGGGCTGATAAATGAAGTCAGCACAAAGTTCCTCTAATGTCCACGGCTGGTTCCAGCAGTGAGTCAGCCTGCATAGACTCCCGTGGGAAATCCAACTTGACAGCAGATTGTGGACTGAGTTGATGCCTTTTGGAGCATTTTAATGCAATTACTTAACAATTAATATGGCTGCTGTGTGACTAATTTAATTACACAACTGTCCAAGAATTCTGTGATCCAGTTTTGGTGAGTGAAATTCTGTGGTTTTGCAACTATGTTTTCCTGAGGGCTTGTATCTAAAATTATTCATAGTACAAAGGTAAAAAAAAAAGTCTTCAAATAAATTGAATCGAGGGGGTCACTCATGAATTTCTTATTGAATGACCCAGTACTAAAAATGGATGAATTCACAGGATATTTGAGGCCTCTGAAGCTCGAGGCTTTCATTGTTGGGGCTGTTGATGTCATCCAAAGCAAAAGTGTTCTTTAACACACTGAGGTCAAATCAGCTTCAAATGTTTTGAGTTGTGTTATACAAAGTTGGAGGTCAGATCAGTGAGAAGTAATCAAAATGTCTGAACAGAACATCAGTCAGACGAGATTGAGTGAAAACGTTCATACTTATTTCTATAAACTGATGTAAAACTAAGGGATAAAGGTAGGTCAGAGTGCCGTCAAGATGCCCTGCAGGAACCCACACATATTGTGTGATATGATGAGCCGAGGGATCTGACAGCACCAGGTGGGAGGGCTGCACCACCTCTATAAACCTCATTTTATTCAGTCAGTGTAACAGCGATTGCAGGAATAAATGTCCTGATATTTGCACAGTGCACCCACTTGTCACTTTGAGGATGTGAAAAAGTAGCGCAGCGCTCAGCATTTGACCTCAAGACTGAAAGATTTTTCTGATGGAAGGAGGCTGATCTTTATAAACTCCCCTGCTACACTGTGGCATTTACTCAGCATCGACACTTGATCTTCATAATGTGTCCGTGATGAGGTCACTGCAACCTCCGCTGCCGACTGGAAGCTGTCTCACTGCTTGTCACAGCACACTTGAGCCTCCCACTAAACAGGCGGGGTGTAGCTCTGCATTAACTCTGAGCAGCACCGACACAGCCCTGTTCTCTGTGCAGAAATGCATTTGTGTGGACATCCACAGTGGTTTGAACTGAAGCGACCTGCATGAGCTTGATATTCTCTGCAGGATTTTCACATACTGTACAACTGTAGGCTGTTATCTAACCTCCATTTTATCAGACAGTTCCATGGAGGGAATCAGAGTCCCTCATCCAAGGAACAGAACAAAACAGGGTTCGCAGTTCTTAGTGTGATGACAGATAGAAATGACTACAGAATCTTAGAGGCTTTCACTGCTTTGCTGTACTTGTAGCCGATCATTTCTGACATATCACAGTTTCCTGGTGCCTTATTTTTATACCTGTAGGACTCCACCTTCAGCATGCATCAGCACAATCAAGTAACTGATGAAGCTACAAAAACACACAGCTTGATAGAGTCTGTCGTCTCTTAAAAGATTCCCAAAAGTAATCCGTCTGTTTAGTCTGATGACCATTACAGATCTAAACAACCCCATAGCTCCTAAACTCAAATAAATTGGCAACACTTGGATATACATATAACTGTCCAAATTATTAAAGTTAGAATAATCTGATCAGTGTGGCAGTGGTTTTACAATAACACTTA
The DNA here is from genome assembly GCF_963969265.1 of Rhamphochromis sp. 'chilingali'. NCBI lineage: Eukaryota > Metazoa > Chordata > Actinopteri > Cichliformes > Cichlidae > Rhamphochromis > Rhamphochromis sp. 'chilingali'. Next base: position 9,087,034 of record NC_137941.1, read on the forward strand.
ACATACAACATCATTAAAACATATTCTTTCAGAATCAGAATCAGAATCAGAATACTTTATTGATCCCTGGGGGAAATTATTTTTTGTTACAGTGCTCCATTTTAAACCAACATTAAGACAAGACAGACAATACGCTAACTAAGAATAGTACAATATATACATATATATACATACATACATACATAAGTCACTTATAAATAAATATTTGGAAAAGAAACATGTGTAGTTGTAGCAGCAAACAGTGTGTTAAGTGGATGCGTTGTACAGGGAGATGGCCACAGGCAGGAATGATTTCCTGTGTCGTTCAGTGGTGCTTTTCGGTAATCTCAGTCTCTCACTGAACGAGCTCCTGTGACTGACCAACATGTCATGGAGTGGGTGGGAGGTGTTATCCAACATTGTCTTTATCTTGGACTTTATAGTTTTAATTAGTAGTTAGCAACAAGTTAGATAAGTAAAGAAGATTAGGGTTGTTCTGACTGATGGATTTCTAAAAAAACTAAAACATACAGCTATAACTTTGGATGGAAATGACAGAAAACTAAATAGCAGTGACATTTTGAGGGTTAGGGATATGAGGCTAGAAGATATACAATGGTGTGTGTGTGTGTGTGTGTGTGTGTGTGTGTGTGTGTGTGTGTGTGTGTGTAGTATCTGGGTGCAACTAAATGTAGGTTTAAGCTAATTTAAAAATAAATAGATGAAACATCACCATTCATTTGTTGACAGCATGAGGCTTTCACTGTTAAGCAGATGATACCCAACTTTATCTTCATCTATCCTTGAACTTGGATGACACACACCAATCAGTTAAACTACAGGAATTTCTTACTGACATAAAGAAATGGATGCCCTCCAATTCCTTCTTTTAAAGTCAGATAAAACTGAGGTTGATTTCCATTCCAATCCGATACCAAGTAAAATGAGGGTTGACATTGACTATACTGAACCGATTCAGGTACTTTGTATAAAAACGTAATGTGTTTGGAAAATAATAATAAAAGATAGTCTATTTCAAATTATATCTGTACAATGAATACAAGACATCAGACCATTTGTTTTTACTGTTTAATTAGGAAGAATTAACATCCATCCATTCGCTTCCGCTTATCCCTTTCAGGGTCGCGGGGGGCCTATCCCAGCTGTCATAGGGCGAAAGGCGGGGTACACCCTGGACAGGTCGCCAGTCTGTCGCAGGGCTAACACATAGGGACAGACAACCATTCGCACTCACATTCACTCCTAGTGGCAATTTGGATTATCCAATTAACCTATCCCCACAAGCTGCATGTCTTTGGATGGTGGGAGGAAGCCGGAGTACCCGGAATGAACCCACGCAAACACGGGGAGAACATGCAAACTCCACACAGAAAGACCCCGGCCTGATGGTGTAATTGAACTCAGGACCTTCTTGCTGTGCAGCAACAGTGCTAACCACCGTGCCACCGTGCTGCCGTGTTAAGAATTAACATACAATAAATTTAAAAAAAACCCATAAACGTCAATATCTAAATTATATCTAAAATATCTAAAATATTCAGTTAACAGTGACTCAAAACAATGAGACTGCAAACAATAATAATAATAATAATAATAATAATAATTATTATTATTATTATTATTATTATTATTATTATTATTATTATTATTATAATAAATTGTATACACACATGTTATTATCCATCTATGTTATGCATGAAATACTTTTGAATTGTTTTTATTTTTTTAAGCCTACAGTGACTGTTTGACTTTAGGTATGCTGTATATTTTAATGATAACTTGTCTATATAATCCACTTGCTCTACAACCTTAACTGACTAGATCTAGGCCAACTGAACTGATGTAAGGAGATTTCAGGGACACACATATTATCCAAGCTAAAATCATACATAATATCGATTGTAGCATGTATTTATTCCATGACTTATTTCATAACCATATTTATTAATGTAAATTTAAACAAATGGGAGTCCATGGTTTTAAAGATACGATAAATTCTAGTCATTTAAACAACACAAAAACGTAAATAATTTCCAAAATTCAGCAAGAGTGCTACACACCAACAGCTCCACATTTTCTTCATCTGTACTTGGATAGTGCCTGAACACCACAGGACTCTGTGAGCAACTTTTGTCTCACCTTACCAGCACTTGTCCCTGTCCTTGTCTTCAGTTTGCCTCATCGTAAACTCATCATCATCTTTTTTTTGTTTGTGTTTGACGAGGTTTGTGGTCTTGCCACATGTGTCAAAAACCGCATCTTGGCTGTTAACAGGACTCTGCTTACTATCAGCTGTTTTATCAACTGAGTGAGGGAGCAATTATACGGCCATATTTTGCACATCACTATGACAGGTGGAAGAAGAAGTACTTTCTAACAATCATTTAGGTCAGGGGTGTCCAACTCCAGGCCTCAAGGGCCGGTGTCCTGCAGGTTTTAGATATCACCCAGGTAGAGTTGGATGTCTCGAGACCAAGACTGGTCTTGGTTTTACGTGGTCTTGGACTTGTCTTGATCTCGACGGACTTTAGTCTTGGTCTTGTCTTGGTCTCGGATCCCTCAGTCTTGTCTTGGTCTCGCTGTCTCAGTCTTGCTTTCTTAGATCGACATAGTGGTCGGGAGATTTGGAGTCAGTCAACAATATCCATGACACACAACGTAAAATTCGATAATGTGTCATTGGCAAAAGCATCATCTCTAAGAGCCGTGCTTAGAGAGTGCTTTGTAGTGAATCAGAGTCGACTCCCATTGAGCGAGAGCCGGCTCCTCACTTAATTTCCTTTCGCTGCTCAGCTCTCACACAGTGGCTTAGCTATGCTCCAATCCCTTCATATTGTGGCCAATCACGTGCGAGGATATAGGATAATATCATTATGTGAAAAACAGAGAGGGTGAGAGACGCGACAGTCAAGTGGAGCGTGCGTCTGTCCTCTCAGTAAGTCAGTGAGACAGTAGACAGCGGTGAAGAGGGCTGTGCGAGTGAATTGCAAAAACACATAAATATGCCCGACACCCATAAACGAAGCAGCATCTGGCTACAGTTTAAAGACTTTTTCGTCTCGACCTGGTCTTGGTCTTGTCTAAGTCTCGATACCCCCTGGTCTTGGTCTTGTCTTGGTCTTGCTTTAGGCGGTCTTGACTGCAAGTCTACACCCAGGGTCAACACACCTGAATCAAATGATTAGTTCATTACCAGGCCTCTGGAGAACTTCAGGACATGTTGAGGAAGTAATTTAGCCATTTAAATCAGCTGTGTTGGATCAAGGACACATCTAAATGCTGCAGGGCGCTGGCCCTTGAGGCCTGGAGTTGGACATCCCTGATTTAGGTGATCCCAGTAATATAGTTTTTTTCCGTTGTGTTGCTGTTAATGACAAAATCCAATTTTCCCCAAATTACTAAAATAGCGATATTTTAATATCAGAATCGATTCTAGAACATAAATATCTGGTATTGAAGGAACTGATATTTCAGAATTGATCTGCACACAACTAGTTACTGCACTCTGAAAATCTTAGAAACATGGTGTGAAACATACATATTTTGGATGCCATTACCCTGGCCTCCGATAACTGTGAGGAATCTTGGACTCATTTTTTACCAGTTTGCATCCTTCCAGGTGGATGTTTGCAATATTTCTAAAATTAGCAACACCCGTGTTAATTCTGTAAAATTAGTTCATCCATTTATTACTTCTAGAACAGACTATTGTAATTTAGCATTATCAGGTTGTCATAAAAAAAGTGAGATCTTCTTCACTGACCTCTTTTCACTGTATGTGTTGTTATACCACTTTGCATTTAATCATTGGTTATTAATAATCTTCTACAGCATGTCTTTTGTCCTATTTTCAGTTTGTTTTGTATTTTCTGTCCCATCTGTTTCCTTTCTGTTGTTGCTTTTACCATGCAATATAAAGTGCTTTGAAGAAATTGTTGTTGTGATTTGGTGCTATATAAATAAAACTGAATTGAATCTTGTGGCTGAGAATTGATAGTTGACTGAAGACTTGGTGTAAACCACAGATCACCCTATATGGTATAACTTATCTAGGCAACATACAGCATATCTGCAGTTGGAAGAGCTCTATTTTGTCACTAAAGAACAGATTTCATTTTAAGATGGTCTTAGTAAATCAGAAGCTAAATACTCGTATCACTGTAGGTTTTTATGGTCTGAAAATAAATATGAACAAAAATAATATATAGCAAATAATCAACATTTCAAGCTGATTGTGTAACTAGACTGGCAATTTACATGAAAACTTTGAAAGCTAACAGACGGTTATAGTAATAGCAGCAGGTCTAATAATACCCTTGTAATAATTCACAGAGAAACTGATGTATGGATGCAGAATTGAAGCCATAAAGCTCTCACAACACTTCATTAAATCAGGAGAAATAATTGCAGCAGACGTTGCCAACTCCATTAATGCCGTCTCAGGATAACATCAATAACAGCGGACTCATAGAAATGATTATTCAAACACCAAAAATCAAGTCTTCAAACCCCTTCAATACTGCCCGACCTACATGTGCTGTAGTTTCCAGCCATGGGATGAGATGAAGGTTAATGACTTGGTGCTAATTAAACTACAACATGATAGGTGCAAGGAACAGAGTGCAGGAATATTTTGACCATGCACCTGTGCACAAGTAATTAGTTACAGCTAAACACCAACACACAGTGCTCACAAAGTGCTCCAAAGGAGTCACCAAACTGTTGTCAAGCAGGTCTCATTCTGGAAGTGAAAAATAATGTCAAAGCTGCACTGCAGATGGTGATATACCTCACTCCTACCTACCTGGTGTGACAAAGTAGTTTGTGGTTCTGCAAGGTGCCTTAAACCTGTATTCTTTTAAATGAGCCACTGGTGGGCAATACCTGTGGTTTTAAAGACATTGCAGTGTTATAGAATTCAAAAATGGCTTTCAGACCTCTGTAAACACCTTTAATGCTCAGTTTATGGGGTCACTCAGTAAGTACTCAGAAAGTAGGATTACCTGAGGTATGTTAACTGGCTCCAAGCTGTGTTGATTTTCTAAACCTGAGCAAGAACTTGTAGTAGTGCCTAATGACTTGTAAAGCTGAGCTGGGAAACCTGGTGGGTGTTGTCTTCTTTTTTTTTTAAATACATTGATGGCCATTTAATTCGTTGTTAGAGTAAGGATAAACTTCCAGTTTCATGTGGTAAAATTCCCTTATGTGTGAACTTTACTGATCTAATGTGAGCTCCAACTGTGTTTAGTGGAATCTATGGAGTTTTAATTAGCCTGCCCTGTTTGCCTGTCCGCTGACTGAACATGTAGCGAATCAACATAATCTATCAAGTTGCTCTCTAGACTCTGTTCTCCTTTCTGTGCTCTAAATGACCTATCTCTTCTTCTCTGTTTGTCTGTAACTATCTGTTTATATCTGAGGTCAGCAAAACACAGAGACTGATAATGTCTCAGTCTGTGATTTAAATTACATTTCAGTGGCTGAAAATGTATAAGTTGGATTTTTAAACGGGGCCTGTGGAGTTTTCTCGTAAATAACCCAAATAAATAAAGTCCTGTTTATATTCAGGATTACTCACCAAACTGCAGTGTATACATCCCTAATCCCTTTTCCACAAAATGTATATATCCTTATGGATAAGATGGAGGCAGTCATGCTGACCTTTCTTTCTCTTGACTCTGTATTTTAAAGCTTAAACATGAGCATTTTGACTGCAGCCATGTTGGTTTTGGGAGCCAGATGTGCCCATATTTAGACAAAAGAATGGAGTACTAAATTATCATCTAAGACTCGCACTACACTGCTGGCTTTGAAGGATGCCACTTTTTACAAGCTAGCTGTTATTTTCTTCTCTGCTTTTGTTGGCACACTGCCTTATATTTTGCTGTGCAGATCAGGGGGAAACTAAAAAAATTAAAGCATGAGACCTTTATGCAAATGAACAAATGAGTCCCAATCAAATTCAGGCGAGGCTTCATCATGCAGTGTGAACTTTGTGGAACTAAAAACTGCATCCAACCTGTACACACCTAGACTCTTTCAGCTCGCTATTTAGGCTTAAAGATGGATTCATCTGCTAGACTGAAATATATTTTTATTATATGAGATGTAAAACAACTGAAAAGGCCTGATAATCTGGCTGCACTGTTCTGCATATTTGAAAGAAACCAGAACTCGGTCCATTGGTCATTCTTTGATCGCTCCATTTCAGGCAATAATTCAATGTCGAGGAAATCAGCAACGCCCGTGTGTGTGTAGATGCAGCTGGTTGTGGTGACTGAAGGAGACGCTGTCAGGAGGCTGCTGCAAAGACTTTATTTCTGCCTTCTTTATTTTTTATACCTTAAATCACGGTGTTGTGACATGCCTACTGGTTACAGAAAGGCATTTTCTACATTGGCCATATGCATTCTGGACTATTCAAGGATTCCACCTTTTTCTCTTTATATCTCTTTTTTTTTTCCTCGATCCTGCAGCCAACTCTTTTAGTCTGAGCATCACCCCTTCACCTGTCTTATTATCTCACTGTCTTCAGGACAGATCATCTCCAGACAGGGCGGAGCAGAGAATAACAGGTTTGTACTAAAAAAATATCAGCATTGATGTTCAATGTTTTGTATATCAAAGTGATTTCACTCTATGCTCCAAAGCAGTAAGTCTTGTCCAAACCTTCCTCCAAATGTGTGGCCCGTCCATTCTCAGCCCTTTTCAGCATGAGACTACACAGCAGATGTACAGGTGTTGAGCAGCATTTAAATGCTAATGGTAAATGCCATAAGTGTCAAAGTTCTGATTGATAGAATGGGCCTGATTGTGAACAGTATGAGTCTGATTGCACAGTAAACAGTCATGAGATCCCCCACCAGCAATTTCAGCTAGTCTAGCCCCACAGCATCACTCATTTTTTTTTAAAACCTACAATTACCATGTGAATAGTCTGTAATGGTGATCTATTCCATTTCATGAGTAATACTAAACTCAATTGCTCTTTATTTCCAGTGGTTTCGACTGATGTTGAAGGTCATGGATGACAATATCAGAGTTCTAAAAAGCAGACGGCAGCAATTGAACTATTTAATCATACCCACATGTCATAAGATGAGTGTCTCAGTGAGGGTTGCGTCGTAATTTGGAGAATAAAAGCCATTCTTTGCTGTTCTTTTTAGAAAATACTTCATCAAAAAATCATCGATAACATCAGAAAAAGCTGAGATGATGAGATCTGAGGAGTATGACATAAACTAAATCCTATTTTGTTCTGTGCATTTGTAAGATGATGCAGGGTAACAATTTCTACTGGGAATTGAGGGGTGTGTGCTTTTTTCTGCTCTTTATTTTTACCACAGGGTCGATTTTCCTTAGATGATAGATGAGAAGAGTTGATAACAATAGCGGACTGAGTTGCCTTCGGTTATTGCTGCACACTGAAAGCAATAATGTTGGCAAACAGCAGCCAGAGGAGCAAAAACATTATATAGACTTTGCTTCCCTGGGTTTAGCCTCACAGGCTCCATACAGCCTGCTCTTGGTGTGTGTGTGTTTTTTTAATGGTGAATATGGTGCATAGACTGTGCATTAACATGGATGTAATCATGTATGAGAACTAGCAATGATTTCTTTTGTTTCCTGCCTGGGCAGCCAATCATACAGCTGCATTTAAAATTACCTCCAACTTGATTTTTTTTTTTTTTTTTTGAAAATGTGCTTCTCTTCTGTAGTGCTGGCTAGATCCTGAGTATCATGACAGCAACTTTATTTACATCTGCAGAATAAATGCATCACAGTGATGAGAAGGGAAAAAGAACAGTTGAAGGTGTAGGCAGGTTAAGGAATTATTTTTCTTTATTTTTTGTCATTATTTTCTTAATACTAAGCAGGTAGAACCAACACGAGGCTACGGTACACAAATAAATGAACAAATTTTGACAGTAACATGCATATCAGATTTAACTGCTCATTAACTGAAGGTGCTGGAATGCTGTTCTAGATTTTTCTAGCCCACTTTAACCACTGGATGCACAGACTGCATAGATTTACCATCTACCCTAAAGACGACAATTAAAAATAAGACATTATGGACACGAAGCTCAGTTTCCTGGCTCAAAATCTTGTATTTGAACCGAGCTTTCCTACATCCAGAGTCTGCGAATGTTGGCCTCTCTGGATTTACAGTCCACCTGTTTTCTGGCTTAAACACTTTTTAAAAACTCATGCTATTTTAGAAGTGATCTCAATTGTGTCATTTGAATAAAATGGTGTAGTCAGCAACACTGTGGGTATCAAGAATGTGACTTCGAAGAAACAGATTTATAATGTAAATACATCTACTAACAATGGGAATCTGATAAAAAAAAAAAAACTTAAACAAAACAAAGTCAAGTTTAAGAATAAAAAAATGTCAAAAACTTTGATACAAAATTGAAATGAACACTGACTACTTTAACTGCACTCTGAGTTTTTTAAACAGATGTTCTAAAAGTGCGACGCAGTCGAAGTTCAGGAGCAGGGAGAGCAACCGCCAATCATAGCTGTCAATCAACATCCACACAGCAGACAAAAAGCCTTCTTAAACCTTCAAATCTTATTCACGCAGCAATCATTTCTGATGTGACACACTTTCTGCAGGTCCCAAATTTAGAAACTAAGGCCATGGTGACTATGTAAGAAAAAAAACTTAAGAAGGCTTGTTTAGTCAATGATTCTGGAGCCAGCATGTATTAGTTGTTAATGGGACTTCACCTTAAGGTGAAATGATATCTTTCTGTGGTATGTCCTTGTTAGCATCTATGAAACAATGATATAAGAGCACGTGAGGGAAAATATCTAAGATGAGCTTTTTGTCTTTCCTCAGTTACTTCAGCCTTGCAGAAACAGCCATGTTTTCACTGTCGCTGTCACGTTGTTGTAGAGCTTTGTGTAAGTGCTTTTGCATACTCTAACCTTTCCTTTCCTAAACGCTTAAAAAGATAACATGAGCAGGAGTAAATAACACAATAGGGTTTTCTTTTTGTTAGCATAATTGGTGCCCATTTCAGTATGTCTTGCATATCAGAGCATGTTAATAAAGCATAGTAACCACAACCCAACAGCTTCTATGTTTGGTCACACTGGTGGCATTAGTTTGCAAAAACAATACGTTTAACTTTTGCATTATATTTTGCATTTATTGGGTTTTGACAGCATCAGCACTTATTGTATAACAGTTTATATATAATATATATTTGTTAAAGATTATGAGTGTTGTTATTGTCAGACATCCCGAAATGTCAAAGCTGGCATCTCAGAATGCAGAACGAGTTCTCCTGTGTCATACTGAGTTTCAGTCTTAACTTCCTGTCAGTCTAAATTGTGATCTTTTTCCAAGTATTTTGGTGACTAAACCAAGCCAAACAGTTGATGAAATAAGAAACAAACTAAAATCTACGAGTGTGAGCCACTGCCATCACATTCTTCTTGTTAAGATAAGATAAGATAAAACTTTATTAATCCCTCGGGTGGGTTCCTCTGGGAAATTCGGTTTCCAAAAGCACAGCACCGACAGAAGTTAGAGTTACAGAATATTATACACACACACACACACACACACACACACACACACACACACACACACACACACACACACACACACACACACACACACACACACAAATACAGAGACATATATAAATAAAATATACTAAGGGGATAAATAGAATAAATAGGAATAAAAATAAAAATACAAGTGAATTGCACATTTGAAGTGTTTGTCTTCTCTTTCCTGTCCTCCAGCAGAGAGATGTCTACCCCTTCCTTAGCCTGGTTCTGCTGGACGGTCTATTCCTGTTAAAGGGGGTTCTTCTTTCCCACTTTCACCATTTACTTCTCATAGGGGTTCTTTGATTTTTTGGGTTCTTACTCTAATATTGCATGGTCTATACCAAACTAAAACACCTTCAGATGACTGTTGTTATCAACTGGTACTATATAATTAAAATTTAAGTGAACAAAGGACTTGGTATCAGCCATCTAAATATTATTTAAAGATATCAGTTGGTACAGAATCCAGCCCCCCTCTGATCCTCAGTTAAATTAGATGACAAAGTCGATATATGGAGGCATTGGACCACACAAAAAGATCAGTATGTCTGAAAGCTGAGCTGGGTGGTCCATTTCAGGGCAAAGGTGTTTATTTCAAACAGACACACTCAAATGCTGTGAAATGGTGGATAATGGTGCCTTATTTTCACACTTTCACACACCTGCGCAGTCACCTCATGAAGCAGGTGTGCTTTAAAGTTTGTAACTTTCTAAAAGTTAGAAGAATTTTTGGACATCCATCCAATTCCAATGTCGAAAAGGTGTTTCAGATGCTGTCAGACAGTCTAACAGTCACTTTGTTTGAAGCACACTGAGGTCTTCAATCTTCACTCGGGGGTAGTTTCCATTACCCGTCAGCTGGCCTATTGATTTGTTTCCTTCAGGTCACCAGTTCTATTAATCCACCCTACCCCCTCTTCTATCCTGATTCTGAGAAACAAGATCCTAAACAGCTCGAGCTGCTCTGTCCTCACATCGCCATGAGTTAACAAGCCACAACAAGGCAGATCCTCATTTGATGGCTGGCACAACACCTTTGAGCAAACCTCACACCGGTAATAAGGTGCTCTTAACTGTCTGCAGCTCGACAGTGAATAGTACTAGCACAATATCCCGAGGGCCAGGACAGTTCTCTGGATGTGTTTGATAAAAGAGACAGGTAGGTGTGTGAGAGGATTTGTTTTTGGCTCCTGTCTAGCACCTCTGCTAATCCCAAGACTCTAATGTTAGCAGAAGCTGCAGGGAAAGAGCGGCTAGAAGCCAAATGCTATTGCTCAGCAAGGCTTTATAAAACACAAAAATAAAGATATGGCACTTGGGTGTTGTCTGTCTTAGAGTCTGCCGTCAGTCGCGTGGCTGATCTTTAGTGAAATATGCTCATACGGTAACATACAAGATTATCATTCTTTTTTTTCTTTTTTTTCTTTTTTTGTGTCCCGTTTGGATCTTTAGCCATCAGAATTGTTGTCTTAAGGCCAAGAAAGATGCCAAGCGGATTTATTTTACCAAATGGATCATCATGGTCCATTTGATTGACCTTTATTATAATTATGAATTTATTTTATTTTCAGTTCCTACAAACGGGACAGACATGACTGGGGGATAGGACAGGGAGAAAGAATGAAAGAAAGAGAGGGAGAGAAAGAAAACCAAAGGGGAGAAGAGACGGTGAGAAGGGGGGGAAGAAAAAAAAAAAAAACAAACAACAAAAAAAACAAAAACACCTGGGTCACCTGTATGGAGAAAAAAAACAGAAGAGAAAGCAAACAACAAAGAGCAACATAATAAAAAAAAAACGGCACCATCACAATAAACTAGCTAGCAGTAGATATCAGTAGATACTAAGTAAAAAACGATATTGTGCAGCACGCAAGATAGACAGCGCACAATGTGCTTTGAGGCAGCAGCCAAGAAAGCTGTAGTCCGCGTCTGTGAATACCCGTGTGTACACCTGTGTGCATACCTGTGTGGATCAGCATGCTTGCATTCCAAAGGTTTCTCCATGTAACGATCTGCTAGGGAGTGTGGGGAGCCACAGCCCCGTCCTCCAGGGTATGAAGCAGGTATGGAGGAGATCAAAACTCCAGACATCCAGAGGCCCCCAGAACACAAGAGACCAAGGAAGACCAACAGAGGGGCAGCCGCGCCACTGTCCCAGAAAGAGCTGAGGAGAGTCCCAGATGAGGGCTCACTCAGCAGCCGCGGAGCAGAAGCCAGGGGGAGTTGCAGTGACGCGCCCGTGAGCTCCGCCGGCAGCCAGCTGTGCCTGAGTGACCGAGCCCCAGGCCGAGAGGCCGGGGGCACCCCACCTCCGAAGTGGCCCGAGCGAGCCCCAGGCTCCAGGCCGTGATAAGCGGCCGCCAAGGAGTGAGCCGGTGTGTACCCGGACACCCACCCCCAGACACAAAGAACCACCAACGCACCGACACCTGAGGGAGTCCGCCACTGGCAGGGGAAGTGGTGGTGGGTGGAGATAGGCCTCCAAACCTTGGAGGGCCTGAGATGTCCCCAGAGAGGTGGCGTCTGATACCCAACCTGACATATAGACACAGACATACAGGCACACACAGACACAAACATCCATTCCCACCCTCATGCTCTCATATGCACTTACTCCACACTCAACCAACGTGGAGACAGACATAAAGAGACGCTGTACACACGATCACACTCCCCAAGCGTACTCTACGAACCGGATCTAGGTACCCTTGCCCCTGGAGGGGGGAACTGCACCCAGACCCAGGTGGTGTTACCCTTTTCCCTGCGGTGGGGAGAGGCAGACCGCCCCGACTCCGCAGCAGCAGGGAGGCCCCACACTCCAGACCGCAGTCGGACGGCCAACTCCTCCTCCTAGCCCCCCCGCTCCAGCAGGCCGCAGAGAACGGGGGTGAGAGAAGACTCCAAACCTCCCTCCACCCGCTCATTGTAGTGTTGATGCATGTGTGTTCTAAAGTGCAATTAAAACCCAGGAGGGCATGGAGCTACCTGCCAGAGAGCAGCAGGTAAGCGCATGGTCCCTCCTGCTAGCCCTCAATGTCTACGTGTATTCAAAATTGAGAGGTGGGCAACGACGCCAGGGGTGAGGTGTACACCCTGATGGTAATTTGGACTCCGTGTATCGTGCCCACCCCCAAGATCCTATATGTATGTGTAATGAGAGTGTGAGTAATGTGAATATCTAAGTTGTGGGATAAAATTGAGGCAGAGGCAGCCAGAAGGGGACAGAGGGAGGGGTAGTCTCCTCTGCACCCTGGTGACATACCCCTACTCCAAGGCCCTGCATGTGTGGGTGGTTGTGGTGGAGCGGGAGGAGGGAGGCAGCTGGAGATGGGGAGGGAAGGAAGGGAGGGGCAGATGACCCCTCCCTGGGGCCAGCTCCCCCGCTGACACCAGTAGGCACTCCCATACTCCGCGACCCGCTAGGGAAAGGGGGCCCAGGCCCATCCAGACCGGGGCCCAGCGCAGCAGCGCCCCCCGGCCCCACAGAGCCCGGGACAGTCCACCCAACCCCACCACAGAGAAAACTGCACCCACCCCACCATCAAGATTATCATTCTTACAGTAAATAAAGCTACAGTTAGAGCCTCTGCTCCTCAAAGCTATAACTGAAAAAGAAGAGAATTAAATTCATCATTCATCATACAAATGAGTTTATCCTCTGTCAGACCAATCAACACATCTCTTCCAGTTCCATTTTTAAACCCTCTTTCGTTTTTTAACTCTTTCCTTTTTTCCTCCTCATTCTGTTTGGTTACTAATCACAAAGAGCGCTGGGATGCTTAGTCTTTTTCTGGTTGCCAAGGGAACCTCATTGTCATCCCGAGTTGTTTGGTTTCCTCTCCAAAGGTCAATGACTTGTCTGATTGAATCACACTTTTCATGCAAATAGTCTTCTCTCGCCAGAGTTTCAGAAAAATTGTGAGGCAGATTTGGAATAAAACACACCCTGTCACATGAAAGTGACATGTATTCAGAGACTAAACTGTTGATGGCCACTGCGAAACACTGACATGATGTTTGATTCAGGGCATTCATCTATTAAGCAGCACAAGAAAAGTTGTTATTCCTTTATTTTTCTGACTATGGTTTGAACCATACTCTACAAAACACTGGTTCATTCTGCCATATACAACAGTAGGAAAAGTTCCTACTTCTACTGCTTACTCACTGTTTTATGTAGTAACATAGTGCCATCTCACTGCTTCAGTTATCTGTTCATTTTTCAGGATACCTCCAACTAACATGCCCTCCTTGATAACATGGAGGAATGAAAGCCATATGGGCCAAAGTGACCATATTTAGATGAAAATGTGGATTTCTGTTGCTCTAAAGACATTTTAACTTAGGAATCTATGGGACTGACTCACTGCCAAAGCCTCAAGTAGACATTAGATGACTTCCAAGTTGGGTTCATTTTCAGCCCTGATGTTGGGCCTTGGGAGCACCTTGAACTCTGTAAAGCTAGCCAATGATGCATAAACTAACATTATGCATAAACGTTATGACACTTCTGAGAAGCATAAATGTTGATTGAGTTCCCCCAGTTGGAGTGGATCGATCTCAAGTAGAAGAGCAGGGGACTGGATTAAAGCCAGTGGCCTCTAGTAATCTGTAGTAACCAGCTAAAAACATAAAAGTTTTCCACTACGACTTATTAGTGGTAAAAACAATCAGTGCACATAGATAGTGATGCTTTTTCGTGTACTCCATAATAGTTGCATGCCAGCTGTGCCATTCATGTGTGTTGCATGCCTTTGCAAGCAAAGGATTTGAAACATCTGTGTGAGGATGGAGCTTCTGGAGGGACATTCACGCACATTCCCCCACCACAAACACTGTCCCCTTTGATCTATGACGCCAGCACAGTTTCACCAAAGCCAGGACAAAACAGTGCAAAGTTAGCTCATGCTGCAGAGCAGCAACAGAGCTGCCAGTGGAATAATCTTCCTCCACCCATCCTAAAGTGATTCACTGATTCCTCCTGGAAACATCAGTGTGTGTGTGTGTTAAGGGCTTTATTCCAAAATGAGAAACGATCATTAAAAAGAATGGCAGAGAAGGTCTATATTTCACATTATTAATGGGAAGTGGGTAGTTTCTGTGCCAAAGTGGCAAATGACTATAATGGGAGCTTGATTGGGTTTTTTTGATCAATACCGATGATGATTTGATTTCTTGCCCAGGTGCTGAAAACAAAGGACACTATTCTTCTGCAGAAACAAATCTCATTAGTTGCATGAAGTCGTCTGTGACCATTAGAAACAGCAGTCCTGATTCAGCTGAATTATTCATTTGTCAGATGTTTTTGCAAGCAGAAGGTCCAAACTCAACACACAAAAACTGGACTCTCAATTTTCACCACGGATGGGATGGTGATTCTATTTTTTCTCTCTTTTTTTAAGTAGAACTGTTGTCTTCATTTCTGACTCTACAAAGGTAGCTTTGAATGAGTCACAGTTCAACATAATCCTCCTTATGCTAATCTTATCCTTGGCCTCAGTGCCCATCACCTCATCCTTAGTCTAAAACAAGCTGTTTCAGATGCTCCTACTTTTAATCTGATTCTGGTTGGTTTCTTCTTAAAAACAGAAGGTTTGAAGAGCAGGTGGGTGGGGCTTATGTGAGTTTCTCTGCCCATATTGAGGGTCTCCACCTCTTTATTACATAATACAGACCAGTAGTAGCAAAACATTTTTAAAAAAATAATTAAAATAAATTAAAAAAAAAGACTATTTAG
Source organism: Rhamphochromis sp. 'chilingali' (assembly GCF_963969265.1). NCBI lineage: Eukaryota > Metazoa > Chordata > Actinopteri > Cichliformes > Cichlidae > Rhamphochromis > Rhamphochromis sp. 'chilingali'. The sequence goes on from NC_137941.1 coordinate 9,102,347, forward strand.
AGCGATTTGCAGTCTACGCTTTTACCATGATTGTTTTACCTCATTAAATAAACTTTGCTGGCAGCCACCATTTAAAAAACACATCAAAAATAAGTGAGGTGAATGAGTCTAGCTTTGTTTGTTTTTTGAGCTTTTTACATTTATTTTTCAAGAAGCCATAGACATTAGGTTCCTTAATATAAAAAAGGTTTATTTGGTCATACAAGCTTATTTTCATCTGCTTGTTCATAGCATATAGACATTATTAATAAAATGTGAAGAAATACACAAACAAAGACAATGTGATACCCACAACTTCCGATTACAGCTAATTTATGACATGCAGAGCTTCTGTTGTAAGCCCAACAGTTACAATATGGAGCTCAAAATGAGCAAAAAGATCCACTTTCAACTTCTTGAACTCATGCAGACATTTCATTCATATCTTTTGCTCTTTGTACAGTTTTAACACTCCATTTCCAGAGACGATAAATGCTTTTCTTCTTTCCTTTTCATTACATTTAAATAACTTCAGTGTTCACTGTCTGAATGCCACCGGCGAGCCTCTCTGCTCGCATTTATCTGGCGTGCACTTTTGTCATGTTAAATTACACAGTCCAGAGATGCAGAGTTGGAAGACTGACACCGTCATAAATTTAGCGGCTGTGATTCACTGTGGCTGAGCTGCAGAGAACAGAAAACAGTGACAGGATGACAACGAAGACAAGAGACAGCTGATGGTACGCTTCTTCTGTGGATGGCAATCTGCAAAAAGAGGGCAACTGCAGGGTAGAGATCAAAAGCAGAGGAAAATAATTTATTTTTAAATACATGTATGTTAATGTTACACTGATGTGCTGCAGCAGTTTAATGATGTGACAGAATGATATTGTCCATCAGATATGATGCAGTTCAATATGAAGTCATTTCCTGGCCTGAGTATGTGTATCCTTCAGGGAACTCGGACCTCCAACCTTTGACCCTGTGATGTAAATTTAACCAATATAAAGCTGCCTTTATATATATAAAAAAAACATGTAATTTTATGTGTTTTTTGTACCATTGTGTTGTAACTTCCATATAGAACCATTTTAGAGATTTCAGTACCCCAAATTTAAGATAAAAAAGTTTAGATTCATGCATGCATCTTCTCATTTTCATTTCTGCAATATGATATATGCAAGTCAAAGTGGAAGCCACCAAAGCTCAGATCCACACGTGGTCAAAATCAGTGAGAGGCAGTGTGAACTGTTGATTTAATTCTAATGCAATGAGTCTCATCACCTTCCTATGCAATGGTGCATGTCAGACAACTGACAAGATAAAATGCTCATTTAAATTTCATTCAGCACTGACTTTTTATACTCATAATATTTTAATCATAATTTGTAACCAAATGTGTAGTCAATTATTTAGTGTTTGGGCCTTTTCTTACTTTATCTATGACAAAAATGTTGCCCACCCCTGCTCTACTGGTACCAAATGGCTCGTACTACATCTACACATTAAGTAAAATCTAATTGGACCTCCACCGCAGTGGTTGTGTGATTCTTTTTGTTTAAAGTTACACATGGATTTGCACATCATGAACAGATACTAACATATTGGAGCCAGTGATTAGGGCGAGTGTTATGTCTGCATTGATCGATTGATTGATTGAATCTTTATTTTGAACATGTTGAAAAAAATACAACAACATAGAATTAAAAGAGACAAATGAACAAAGCAAAACAAAAGGAAAACGAGCAACCACAACTCCAAATAACTTTCATGTTCAAAAAGGAGCAGGAAGAAGCATAAGCTTATTTAATCCCACCCCTTTTCCACTATCTAGTAATCAATAGACTACAGAAATACCTCCTTGCAATTACATTATATGTCACGTGTATATTTTTTTTAATTATTCTTTTTTATATATATATATATATATATATATATATATATATATATATATATATATATACATATATGTTTCTATCTATCCATACATACGTATATACACATACGCACATATACACATTTTCAATAACCCCATTAACACCTCAAAGGATACACAATCTACAAATATATATATACCCATACCAACATACCCGTGCACCCGCACACACATGAAAATATTAGACAAGAACACCCTATCAAATCTCTACCTTTTCCCTGTACCCTGTAAAAACCATATCCTTAAACCGCTTTTTAAACTGCGCCATGCTTGGACATTGCTTCATATCTTTACTTCACAGCTTCACTCCACACACAGAGATGCAAAAACTTTTTAATGTTGTACGGATACGAGGATGTTTTAAATTGAATTCCCCCCTCAAATTGTATCCCCGTTCCCTTTTAGAAAACATTTTTAGAATATTGTCAGGAAGCAGGTTATTTATTGCTTTATATATAATTTGTGCAGTGAGAAAATGAACCAGATCTGTGAATTTTAGAATTTTTGATTTTAAGAATAGTGGATTTGTATGATCTCTGTAACCAGTTTTATGGATTATCCTTATGGCACTTTTTTGTAATATAAAGATTGATGATAGCGAACATTAGTAAGTATTGCCCCAAACCTCTGCACAGTAATTCAAATACGGTGCAATCAGGGAACAATAGAGAATGTGGAGTGATTTGTGGTCCAGAATGTGTTTTACTTTACTCAAGATTGAGACACTTCTTGAAATTTTGTTATGTATATGATTTATATGAGACTTCCAGTTTAATTTATCATCTATAATCACACCAAGAAACTTATGTTCAAGTACTCTTTCAATTTCCACACCATCTATATGAATCTGCACTTGTGCATTTCTAAGGGAATTCCCAAATAAGATTATTTTAGTTTTACTTAGATTTAGTGATAGTTTGTTCCTGTTAAACCATTTTTTAATTTTGCACATTTCTGAAGTAATTGTATCCAGCAGCTCCTTTAGATTCCCCCCAGAACAAAAAATATTTGTGTCATCTGCAAATAATACTAATTTTAATATATCAGATGCCTTAAAAATATCATTTATATAAATAATAAATAATTTTGGACCCAGTACAGACAGAGCCCTGTGGAACCCCACAAGCAATGTCCAAGCATGATGAGGAATGGACACCCAGCTTCACAAATTGTTTCCTGTCACTTAAATCATTTTTCACCCATTGCAGTACAACCCCCCTGATCCCGTACCGTTCCAGTTTATTAATTAATATGTCATGATCACTTCACTTCACATATCGATTCATCGATCAATCCACCCACCCATCCATCCATCCAGGGCCGGGTCACGGGGGGCAGCAGCCTAAGCAGAGAAGCCCAGACCTCCTTCTCCCCAGTCACCTCCTCCAGCCTGTCCAGGGGAACACCAAGGTGTTCCCAGGCTAGCCCAGAGATATAATCTCTCCAACGTGTCCTGGGTCTGCCCCGGGGCCTCCTCCCTGTGGGACACATATTTATTATATCTAAATAGGTGGGTGAATAGATGGTCCAGTGGTTAGAATTGTGTCGACTGGAGATCTCATAACAGAAGAAGCAGAAACACCTGTAAAAGATTTGTATGGGAATACAACAGGCTTGTGGCTAAAATCGGTCCTTATGACAAACTCTACAACTCACTGGTTCATTAGTAGGGGTGGAGGTTGGTATTCAGTTTATAAAACTGGAATTACATTTTTTTTTAACCTTTGACATCCACTACGATCCCCGTGAACCACTTAGAGTAACATTTCAGCCACAAGATAAAGGAGCATAATTTCACAAACTAGATGATGTTAGCTTTCAGTTTCAGTTCAGGCTTTTTGAATCTTTTTTCACCTGATAGTTAAATAGGTGAGAAGTCCAAGTGTGTAGATATGAATGCATGTTGCTGGTGACCTGGTGGATGTTAAGAGGTTAATGCAGTGGCTGATCGGTGTACACGGCTGTTTCTTTATGATACGGTGAGTAACTCTGTAATGATTGTTCACAGGGGTCCATTGATGTGTAGAATAGTGAATGCACAGATGAGAAAGGATACTGATCTCCATTCTCAGTTAAACCCTTCTCTGTATAGCCGCTGCTATTGTGCTGGAGCTGCTGTTATTATTACTATTATTCTCATTCAATTCAGGAAAACTAACCACAGAAGTCTGCTTCAGTCCCTTTTTCTCAGAGCTGCAGCTCCTGAGCTGAGAACAATGCAGCCGAGCACCGAGGAGGGGAAGCGTGGCTGTATTTACCTTCACCCACCATGCCAGCTTCCTGCTTTTATGCCCACAGGCTGCGTTTGTCGAGTATTGTTTAGATACAATGTCGCTGTTCACCGGAGGCTCAGCCGTCAGCGCTGAAGTTTCTGTTAGTTTTCTCAGAGTCAGACACATAAGCTCAGGTTAGCTAAACAAATTCATCCTGCTGCACACAGCAAGTTTCAGCCATTCAGCGCTGAGACAGACTGTTTCAGGTCAGATCTCTTCAAAGGAAATCAGGATTAGATGCATCTCTCTCTCTCTGTGAATTGTAAAAGTCAAGAGCAAGAGTCGCTCTCATAAACTTTTCAGACGGGGTCAGATAGCACTGAGCGAGGTGTCAGTGAGTCAGGGAGAATATTACTGCACTCCCTTTGACACTAATGCATCTCCAGAGGTAGGAGTAAGCATCACCGTGCTCCACTTCAAAGACAGTAAATAGAAAATCTGTAAGGAGCCTCTGAGATTTCGTGACATGAAGACAATACTTCAAAGTCAGGATGCTTCCAAATTTGTTGTGCATCTTGAGTCACAAGATGAAGATCACTCTCAGGTATAAAAGCTTTTCATGAATAAATGGGTTGTAACAAAACTGTCAGATGTGCAGTTATTTTGCCCCTGTGAAATCTAAAATGTCCAGGCTAAAACATACCTGAGTGAGCTCAGGGCCCAGCTCATGTCAACTTAATTTAATGTCTAAAATTGCTGGAGCCAAGAGGTGCATGGGCAGCAGAGGCTTCTAGTGAGAGAGTAAGATCTTATTTTTCTTGATACTTGCTACTCATTCACACTGCTGTTTCTCTAAATTATTTCCATCCTGTCCAATAATACTTAACCCTCTGATGTCATGATCAGTGATGACCTGAAACCTGACCAGAATATGTCATTATTTTTTTTAACTATTAGGGGACAAAAAATCATTCTGGCATTTATAAAAACAATCATAGGGTTATGGTTAGTGCAGCAGCTCAGGGCTAAGTTTGAGGTAATCCCCAAAGATATCTAAAACCTCAGGGGGATGAGTTTACTCCTGTGTCAATTATTTCTTTAAACTCTGATAGGAAAATGGGACGTGACATGTGCTGGTGTTTTCAGTTTGCTGATCCAGCTACGTTTCAACCTATAGTCGTACGATCTGGGTAATAATCGAGTAAAGAGTGAGATCATTAGTATAAACAGATGAAATGCGTTTTCTTATTAGGCTGTCTCGGCTTAGCATTGGAGAGAGGATGAAGAGCACAGACAACCAGAACGCTACTCCTCCATGTCAAAGGTGAGGTGGTTCAGGCATCTGTTTAGGATGCCTCCCTGTGGAGGTTTTCCAGGCACACACAGCTGGGAGAAGACACTGAGGTAGACCCAGAATCCGCTTGAGAGATTATATATCTAGTCTGGCCTGGGAATGTGACAGGATCCTGCAGGAGAAACTGGAAAATGTTGCAAGGTTGAAAGCTGTTTGGAGAATACTGCATGACCTGCTGTCACACAACCTGACTTTAGATAAGTGGAAATGATGGAAGGATGAGATGGATGTTGAATTTGGAATTTCTTTGAGCCTGAATATTTATGTGTATTAACGCAGATTAAAATAAACCTGATTTTTCAGGTATCCTTATTATCAGCTCTTAACTGTGTGACAATCCACTGCAGTGACCCATAGGTCCCATTATATTAAAGGCACTAACAGATTAAATACATTGAGGTGTGGGGGAAGGAAGGAAAAGTAATTGAGGTGTGATTAAAGTCCCTCTACAGGCTGCGGTTTATTAATGTGTCACTTCCAATAAAACTCTCCCTATTCAGATTTTGGTCGTCATGGAGATCTCAGTCACTCCTGAGATGGTGACAAAGGTTAGAGTGGCGGTGTGTGATTCCTGCCGCTCGGAGACAGACTGTAACTGCATTTCTGCCACTCAGCCTCAAGATCTTTTTTTTATTATTATCATTATTCGATCCGTCACTTTTCAGAGGCGAATCTGACGCTGTCTGAGAGGAACATCCATCCTCTCAGGCATTTATTTTCCTGTAAGAGAACAGCTTTTTGCTCTAAGTCCATTTCCTCATTTCTCTACACTTGTCGAAATACAACAAAGAAACTGTGCGACAACCTCGGAGCGATTTCTTTATGCTCCCGGCTTTGAAACTGCACAGAAAAGTTAAGAGATGTGATCATAAAGGTGTAATATGGTGCATTGAAGGGTCAAGACTTATTTTTATTCAGCAAAACCTTGAATGAGAAATCGAAGCAGCTCCTGGTGAATTTTTACAGCTTTCAAAAGATGGTTTTATATGAGTCTCAGCTTGTTTCACTCTCCTTTCTGACTGACTGACACTGGCTGTGATAGAATCATAGAATAACTCAGGGTTTATTAATGGGCTTTTTTCATGTGGATCACAAGCGGTTTATCTAACGCTGACAACAGAAAACTCCTACTGGGGTGAACTGGCATCTCATTCCCAATTTTATCATTGTTATTGTATCAAAAACTACTAAATAAATCATTGAAGAGGCTTGAACAGGTGATTCACATACCTTTAAGCAACAGTGTTTAAGAAGGCTTGGTGGGAATTTTCAGCTATTCTTCCAGGAACAAATTGTGTTGTATTCCTAATATTTCTTCTTCCTCTTCTTCTTCTCCTTCTTCTTCTTTTCTTTTTTTTTGCATTGTTATAGATATTCAGGACACAGCACCACAGTATTTTCTGTTCTATATATGACAGAGAGACTCATATCTGATTTTACAAGCCTTTATTTCCTCTCAGTTAAAGTGGACCTATTCTGCTCATTTTCAGCTGCTGATTTTTACTCTTCTGCTAGAGCAGCTTTGCATGGTTCCCGAATATTAATTTTTCATCTTACACTGGACCCTGATGCATCCCTTAACTTCATTATCTGTTTGAAACAACCTATTATAACTCCTCTATCCTTAACACAACCACTTATTGGCAGCTTATACATCCACCTGCTATGTATGTATAAAATATATCTTTAATTAACTCTAAAAAAGCTGTGACAACGGGGTTTTTTTTTTATTCTCAACCTGTCCAAGGTGCACCACACCTCTAGCCTTATAACAGCTGAGATAGTTTCCAGCCCCCTTGCAACCTTGAACAGAAGACAATAGATGGATAGAGGTTGTAAACATGTTTATTTCTGCTATAAAGTTGGACATTTTAACATAGGAGTCTAAGGGGACTGACTCACAGCTGGAGCCTCTGGTGGACTTTGGAGGAACTGCATCGTTTGGCTTTATATTTGTATTAGAGGCTGCTGCTTCTAATTACCACTAAAAGTACCAGATGACTTTTTTTGCTCTGATGATGAAATGGAAAACTAAATCACAGCAGGGTTTATGATTCATGGATCAGTGCCAAATCTCATCTATTAAGAGACACAAACAACTGATGAAAAAGGGAAAAAAAATCTAATTTATGTCTGCACTTAAGAAAAAAAATAGGAAACTCAAAAGTCATTATCCTGTAAGCCTCTGGGGACCACGAATGTCTATAAAAAAATAATGAAAATCCATCAAACTGCAGTTCATTATTTGCCTAGAAAATGTGTAAAGGCCCACATAAATAAAAGTCAAATAAAAATAGTGTCAATGCATGTATACTATTGATCTTTTCACATTATTAGCAAGTATTTAAAAGATCTAACAACACTTGTAGGCTGAAAAGGGGACACAGAAAGTCAAATAAGTAGTGAGTAGATGAAAGCACTCATGAGCCGCTCCACATCACTGTGGGAAAGGAGTACCTTAGAGGTTTTCTGTTAAAACTAGACTCCACAGGAATTCTCTGCAGCAGCTTTTCAAAGTTAATACTGGAGCTTGGTATGACCTCAGTGTTTTGAGGAGAAGATTGCTGATTAATAGCAGGGATTAATTGTTGTTCGGGGCTGTTTGGTAAATGGTTTTCTTCAGGGTTTTTTTGGTGTCATTGTTTAATCAAAATTCCCTCTTTATCCTGAAAATCATCTGATTAAAGTTCCCCTCCCTGAAATGACAGCAAGTTCTATTTGTGTGCATGAGCGGGGAATATCCAGGCCAACACACTGGCATGCATGTAACTGGAAGTATGTTATCAGACCCTCTTTGGGGGTGAAGTCACTTCCTGCTTCTCCTTCCAGCCCAGAACGTCAGATAACAGCACCCACTCTCAGCCTCATAAGAGTTTGTCCATACCAGGAAATGGCACAATGGACAAACCCATTAGCTTTCAGATGGGGTGGAGCAGGGGCACGCCAGCCTGTCACACGGTCCAAAATAAGTGTCCATTACATTTCCCATTCTTTATGATATAGCGTTTTTGTTTTTCTTTTACTCCTGTACTCAGCAGTACTGGTTGATGTGGAGCTCACTGGAAAAGCCATCAGTGGCTTTTCGTTCCCTGGCCACCCGTAGGTGTGTGTGCATGTGTGTGTATGAGTGGGTGAAACGTTTGCGTTGTGAGGGCTGATAGATTATTCAGTGTGTGTAGGAAGGAAGTGTGATTGCTCTGTGTAAATCATTTGCTGCTGTGATGACAGACAGGAATGCTTTTAGGCCAAAGTTGGTGACGTGTGTGCGGTCTGCGCATGACTCACCTCTGGACAGCTGTTGTGTGAAAATGATGACCAGTGTCACCAGCATAAATTGTTTCCATATATGTTCTGCAAATAGAATTGATAAATGGAATCAAAATTACATTTCATTTCAGCATCTTTAGGGGCATTTATATCACTGTTTAGCCAATTGTGATGCTTTTAAATGAAAATAAAGAGGGTATCTGAGTGCAAGTGTGTTGTGTTCGGAAATGATTATATTTCTTAGCTCCCAAGTGTTTTGCCAACTACTGCACACTAATATTGTTTATCAATTTGATTCTAATCACAGATCTTTAATCATTAACAAATGGCTATTTAGCTTTTAGCACAACACAGACTCCAATAAAAACTGCACGTTAGGACAAATAGCAAAGACTTCTGTCTTTATATATTCTGTTAGCCATAGCGGTTATTACTTAAGTCAGCTAACTGATTACTTGACATGTTGGGTATCAGGTCATTAGGTCATTCTAGCAGGTAAGCTAATGCTAGCCAGGAGAAACCCAGTTACATCTACTGAAGCTCTGCTGGTCAAAAAGGATCTGAACTAATGCCAGAAGAAAAGTACAGTCATCAGCAAGATGTTTGATTCATGGAGGGATCACTTGGTTTTAAGGATAAATTACAGTCATCAGCTGTTTCTTTGCTATATGTTAGCTAAGACTAGCTTGAAAGCAACACAAATACAGTCATCTTATGTTGCAAAAGTACTGTGTTGAGTCTATAAGTTCGGCTAATTCATCAAAACTCAAGGGCCTAATCGTGTTTGTAAATTAGCTTGCAGTTTTCAACCTACTTAGTTAAAAGATTTATAAAGTGTAGGCAAGTTTTATCATCATCATCACCTTCAGGTCACTGGTGTAGAGAATTTAGAGCAAAAATGACACAGCTATTTCCATTGGGTGAGTATCCAACCTTCTAAAGTTAAAGTCACCATTGACAATATCAATCCTTCAGTTGCATGGAGGACTGTGATGTCACCGCTAACCTACAGTACATTTGTCAAGCTACATCACTGCTGGGATAGAATGTTCAGGGGTTACTGCTAGTAGGTAGTAGCTGCTAGCTAAACATCATACACCCTTCACAGTTGCTGAGGGTGTTTGCTTGCTAATATTCCAGTTCAATGAGACCCACCTAATGGCAACAGAATAACAGGAAATTGAAAACTGAAAAGTCAAAATTGCCCGCTGATATGAATGGTTGTCCAGACCTGTTCAGAGTGTACTCTGTCTCTCAGTACTAAGGCAGCTAGGATAGGCTCCAGCCTAAAAGGTTAAAAAGAAATGGTTCAAATTATTTAGGTTTAGTAGACTTTTCCATTTCATTTTTTAGTTTTTGGTTTACTTTTATAATAGACCTTTACACATCATTACCACATGTTAGAAAGGCTTTCCTGCCAGAGAGATCACACCATACTTTGATCACTTCCACATTTACCCACTGGGACACAAAAGGCCAGGAAAGAAAATGTGTGCAGATAGAAAAAGGCCTTACATTAGTTCAGCCTTTCAGCTGAGTGAGGCTTGGATGCCAGTGTTTGTGATGCACTAATCCCCCATGTTTAGCTCTGTAAATGAATCCATAGGATAACGCACAGCGCAGCCATTTATAGCTTTGTACAGTGACTGCAGGGGGAAGCTTTCAAAAGTCTGTGCCTCCAGGTTCATTGACGATCAAGCCTACATTTAAGATCCAGTGACAGGCACATCACTCATCCTCCACGCAGCATCTCATGAATATGGATGCTCAGCTCAGCTTGTTAGCACTCTCGGTTGTACAGGTGAAGTGCACATGTGGAGGCTTTTACAACCAAGCGGCTTACCCCAGTGGAATAATCAAACATGGCTGAGGACGAGTCTCAGGGTTAGGTGGAAAGGAGCTCGACACTGCTGGTCAACACGCCTTCAGCTGCTGAGAAGTGCGCAGATCCTCAAGGGTTACTTCGGTAATTCCCCTGTCTGCTCAATGCAAATCAGCTCTCAGCAGGCAACAAGCTGTTTATGACTGTCTTGTTTTCTAAGAGATTTATTCTGCATCAGTTTATACCGAAGCATTTATCACAGCATCTGTCACGGGCAGCTTGAAATTGGAGGCTTGTTATGATGTCAATACTTTAACAGTCTTATTAAATCTCATATAAGGCGGAGTTAAATTTAGATCCATCAGCGCGAAGGGTTTTTTATTTTTTGTGACAAACTTGCAGCTTTGAATATCTCAGCTGTGAGGTGACACGCAGGAATAAAATTGCTTCTTTTATCTTCCATGCAAACTGAATAAATGTTTTTTTTTAGCATGTTTGAGATATGAAGCTGTGACTGATCCAGTTTGTACTGAGTTTGTCTTAATTGCCTCTAACTATGAGCTAAGCTGTGCTAAATGCGGAATAGTCTGACACAAGTGATAAATCGTCAGTCTTGTAAACTTCATTGATGTTAAATATATATTAAAGGATAAAGAGACAGCTCACACTGAAATCAAACAGACATATTTTTCCTTTTACCTGATGTCCTGCTTTTCCTGTTTTAGTGTGAGTCGACCAGTTTTGGAGCTATCGATATCACAGAGATCAATCTGCACTTGCCTTGTGGTGCTTGCATAAAATGATCTGGTTACGCCAAAAGTCTACAAACGTTGATGTGAGTTCGGTGTAAGAACTAACTACCATTAGCACAAAAGGGGAGTGGGGATGGGCCATTATTTCTTTTACATTCTGTCATGCTGTCAAGACTAGTTGGAGGGGGGTTCTGTCTGCACGTTGATATGGATGCAGAAGATAGACTCCCACAAAAACAAATTGTGAGGAAGCAGCATCATGTAGGGACTGAGTCAAAATTTCAGGAGGAAGCATTTTTATCACCACAAAGGATACAGCAATCTGTTTGTTGGGCAAAGAAAGTAGTCTAAATGAGAATGGAAATTATCCCTTCATCCATTCGTTTTCTGATATTTATTTGTGTTTGTGTTTGTGTTGAGAGCAGTTTAAGTATAACTGCCGAGATCATGTTCTCCTGAGCTACCTCCTCCCAATCTTCTGGTGGTACATCGAGGCATTCCCAAGCCAGCCAAGAAATATCCATGAAACACCTCACCTATGAGGGATCCTATCTAGATGTTCAAACCTAGTATGAAACCTCAGCTAGCTGCTTTCAGTGTTGAGGAGCAGCAGTTTACTTTAAGTTCCTGCTGCATGACTGAGCTCCTCACCCTATCTCATAAGGGTCCAAACAATCTTCAGTGAAACCCATTTTTATTCCTGCATCTGCGCTGCGATTCTTTTGGCCAATACCCACAGCTCGTGGACTTCACTAAGGGCAGGAATGATTTACAGGGACGAGCATGTTGGGGTCACTGTTTTGCCAAGACCAGCAGAGTCACTAAATTACAAATATTTTAATAGACTGCCTAACACAGCGATGTCATTCACCGTGGCTAAAATCTTTTCTGTGAGCCTCAGTGGTCCTCGCTGCGTACCTTGTTCAACTACTTCTCCTTTTGCTGATGTGTTAAAAAAGGAAATATTTTCAAGAACACTCACTAACAATAAATCTACCTTAGACTTCACCTCTATTAACCCTAATTCTTGCTGCTATTGCTGCTGCTGCAAACATTAAAAGCAGAGTTTTGCCCTGACCCTGCATAAAAATCCTGTATAATATAGTTTTTGAATAAAGTTTTTTATGTCTGATTTGAATGAAGTGTCCTGGCATTTTATCACACTATCTGTATTTAATGGTTGTGTCTGCCAACAGCTTGATTACTGCCTGCTCTTTTTGGATTGTGAGGTGTAAAATGTACTTTTTGTGAGATGTGCTTTATGATGGTCCAAAGGAGTGAAGGAGAGTTGTTCACACTCATCCTCATGCATGCGTGACCTCTGTTCCACACAGTGAGCCGTGGCGCTTTGCAGGTGGATCATCATCAATCATGGATGAAAAATTGTCTCTTTTTTCCCCTGTCCCTCCCAGGCACTTGACCTTTCCCCAGACTTTTTTCTCTGGGATTTCTTCCTACTGTGATATCTTAATAAAAGATAAAGAGATCTTCTCAGTGCTGAGGAAGAAATGCCCTCCAGAGAGCACACATATTATATATACCAACAATCTGAGTCAAGGGATATAACAGCACTCAGAGGGATGTCTGCATGTCGAAATGACTTTCCCAGGAGAATCACATGACAGATCTCACCAGCACCACCATGTGTTCTCTATTACTAAGAACAACTTGGACAACCAGATGCAATTTACCAAGAATAATATCACCAGGGACTTGTTTATATAGTTTTCCAGTTGCAAATGCTCTCCATACGTTACTATGCATCTGACATTATATTGTATGAAATATTTGATATTATGCCAACAACACAAATATGTTCCAGAGGTCCAGTTCAGCTAATTAGCTGAGGTAAAGCCTAGCAGCTAAAGCCACTTGTTATGCCATAGAAGTGGCAGATGTGGCTACAATTTAGCTTTCCATCACCAGTGTGTGAATGTGTGTGTGAATGGGTGGATGACTAAATGCAGTGTAAAGCGCTTTTGGGTCCATAGGGACTAAGTAAAGCGCTATACAAATACAGGCCATTTACCATTTATCATAGATGTGTCAGTCAAAGAGGCCACACCCATGATAATGCAAATTATAAACCTTAATAAAATTCAAACGGGTGAGTTTATTGTTAAGGGGGAAATCAGCTGTAGACACCAAAGTATATTTTGTTTGTTCTTTAACATTAGTCTTGGGGATCTGACTGACTGCTGGAGGCAGCCTCAAGTGGACTTTATTGGAACTGCAATTTCTAACAGCTGCTTGATCAAAATGTAAACTGTCTGGATTGAAATGAAACATTTTCAGGACACTGACAGTGATTTCTGTGAAGGCTTGAGTATTTCCCCTGAGATGACCCGCAAATAACCTGAAGTAGCCACTTTGCCCTCCTCGTTCTGCAGTAGCCTCTTCCCCATGGAGACACTGCTCCCCGTTTGCCCCGTACCGCTGTGAGCTGGCCTGCTGTGGCCTTCTTCCTGTGGAGGAGTAGCGCCTGAGAAGCTGGCAGGGCTTCCCATCTCCTGCACACCGGGGCCAGACAGAAGCAGCTTCTCCCCCAAGACAGCACTCAGCATGCAGGCAGGGCCTGATGGGCTGTACCTCTCCTCCCTCTTTTCTCCTGCTTCTTTCCACTTTTGGGAGTAATCCTGGCTTGGCAAGCAAGCTAAAGGCCAGACGGGGCGTAAAACATGTTACAACAAAATGTATTGGAAGATGTGGGGGGGATTAATTCGTACCTGTCGTACCTGTCTGCTTTAGTAGCGGGGGGGGGGGAGGTATGAGAGACATGGATGTGAGATACGATGGGGAAAAGAGGAGTTGGTGATGGACAGCAAGCTTAAATTGAAACAGAATAAAGCCCAGAAATCTGCAATAAGACTGGCATCTGCTGTAAAGAGCATATTTCACTTATACTTCAGCTGAAGGTCAATACTCTCAGCAAGCTGCTGCAGCAAAGGAAGCTAAATCTCTCAGAGTGTAATCTAAAAAGGCCAGTATATTACCAAAGATTCACACTGAGAGCTCAAACGGCCACAATAGATGTTAAAGGACAGCAGCTGAGAACACAAAGGCCTTCAAACCTTTATGTAACCGAGGCTGGCATGTGGTCAGCGTTAAATTTCAGGAGCAAAGCAACATGAGCAATGAAGCTTCTTTTTTTCTCCCTCTTTCTGCATGAGACAGTGCTATTACATTTTGCTTTATTTTCATTCAAAACTGAGCTATGATTCCCATTTACTGCACAAACATTCAGAGACAAAACCAAAGTCACATGACACAGAAGGAGAGAGGCACAGGGTCAGCATGACTGCCCATGCATAAATCCATGACATGAAATAGGCCAGTACAGGAGCTCCTCTGACTGGTCAGCAAACCAAAATAAAGGAAGGGGGGGATCCTAATCCCTTCCTATCCTGGCATTCACTGCCCATGACTATTAGATCTGTTACTAAATCCTATCCAATGTATTGCCATCCCTGCGGTTCAGCAGTCGAGAACAGAACCTGCCACCTGCAGTCAGTCATCATTAAAACGCTGGGTGGAAAGGCTCTGTTTGTGTTAGTATTAAGGTTGGTAGTATAATGCTCGACCAGGATTAGGGCTGACTCGGGATTGTGGGAAACATCAAGAGGAACACAGAACTTGATGAAATCAATTGTGAGGATGCCAGCCTTCTCTTGAATATAATGCATGTACATGTACATTTGAAAGGATTCAACAGCAACATCTCTTTTTAGAAATCATGACCTGGTAACTCCAAACAATCCACGGATGTTGTTATGAGCAGTTCCAAGCAAGAAGTGTTTTTTCGAATTAATTTCACTCGTCAACAAAAAAAAAAAATTGAGCATCCAGCACAACTCTCGCATGTCAGTCTAGTTGAAACTGATTTAATTTTTAGGGTTGGAAATAACAGGGAAGCTGAAACCTACCAGGCTGTTAAGTGTAGAACATACTGTGTCAAAAGCTGCAGTTCAACTAATGTCCACTAGAGGCTGCTTCCAACAGTGAGACAGTCCCACTAGATTGGCATGTTAAAATGTCCGACTTTACAGCAGATATAAGTATGTTCACAAACTGAAACAAAGAAAACTGGGTAGAATTTTTTTTAACACTAACATGTTTAAATGGCATTAAGGCTTATTAAAGCATTATTAGGGGCGTGGCCTGAATGGCAACATAGGCAGCTGTAGCTGCTAGCTGTCTGCTAGGCTTCACCTCAGCAAAGTTCAGGAGTCCCTGAACTTAAATGAGGCATGGTTGGTAGATTCCCCTCTGCTTGTTTTGTTTAGAGGAACACTAAATTATCTGAGAAAAACATTAATTTATAGAACTGCTTAAATTTGGTTTCCATGAAAAGCTCCTCAATCAAAACAGAAAAACTTTTGATCTTTTCACTTTCTGGCCTTTTGTTCTAACATTGAAGACCACCCCGTTGGAGTGTGTTTGTTGTATCTTGGTACAGATTGCTCTTCATTAGAACAAAATCACATCTTTGATTTGGTTCAGCTTCTCTGATGGCTTTTGCCTCTTCATCTTCTGTTCCTGAGAAACAATAAATCAGCCAGTAATATGTTATTATAGTTGGAGTGACCACTTCAACTTCAACTTAAAATTAAATCCTTATGAAATCAACATCCATCCCATTTGTGACAGACTTTTCAGTTTAGGTGCCCCAGGAGAAAGACCCGAGAACCCGACTTTGTGATTGGCTGTTGTTCTTTTTGATTGCCTGTAATAATCCTGCCACATTTATTTCAGCATTTATTACTTTCTGTGCTGTTTTAAGGACCTCGTAATTGTTCTGAAGTGTCCCAACCTCCAGGCTCATGTAATGCTGTCCTCTGCACAGCCGCCTGAAGCTGCTCCCTGTTAATCATTGCTGCACCTGTGCCAAGTTATTACAGCGGGAAGACACACAAATACAATTATGATAATGGTGCGCAGATAGCAGAGAGGATAATTACACACTTTTTGGATGAACATGACTTGACATCGGCAACAGAGTTCTAGTTCACATCTGCTGCTCATCACTCTTCGCCCGTCTGGTTGTTTTCAGCCGATAAAAATCTCACCATCAGCTCTATGTGAGTTTGTCTTTATCTGTCTCAGTACTGCCAAGTCAACAATCGTGGATGAAATATTCCTCAATAACAACAAATCAACCTGCGAATAGAGCGGGAGTCGGTGCGGGATGAGATGGAGAGAAGTTGGCCACGGTGTCGCAGGCAGAGGGCCAGCTTGAGCTCAATTCCACCCTCAGTTTGTTTGCTTTGATTCAGCATTCAAGGAAAAAGCCATTAGTCAATCTGAGGGAGGCAGGACGCCATCGAAGTGAGTTATGCCCCGCATCATTTTCCACAGAAGCAGGACAGATTAGCTTTCTACACCGCTCACTCTCTGTGTAGTAGCATGAAAATATGGAGCCGCTCTCCTTGTTTGACTCAGCAGAGTGAGGTGGGATGTCTGCGCAGGGTAAGAACGAATTAAATGTCATTCACTAATCATGTTACAATTGGGTTTATGAGGCTTTGAATGGATTGGCAGAGGAGTGTGGTTTAATTGAGGCCAATATAAAAAATAACAAGATGTTTGTGGATTTGAAAGAAGCAAACAGGCCATCAGATGCAATGTCTGAAATCTGGTTAGAGTTGTTTTCCTGTTAAGAGGAGATGGGTGATGGGAAGTGAGATTACTTACCTTGCTTATCCCAGTCTTCATTAACTCCCCAACCAGTTGAAGCAGATGGCTGTCCCTTTTCTTGTTAAAAGGGAGTTCTTCCTCCCCAAAGTCACCAAGTGCTCCTCACAGGAGATCATCTGATCAACGGGTTCCCTCGACAGAGAACAGAGAGAGCTTCATTTTTCAGAGTGATGCTTAATTCAGACACAAGCGATGCCGTAGCAGCATAAAACAGAAAATGCACCAAGCACTGTAGCCAGCCCACTTCCATAGTTCATAAACTTCCTGCAGATTAGCCTTGTTTCTTTATTTTCCGAGGGGCTAAAGTCATTTAAGTTAGTCTTTGGTATCCTGCATGCAAGAGTCCCTCCAAAAGTTCCTAGTATCTAGGGAAAATTCCTCTTATAGAAACGTGGCTATAAGTGAAATATGAAAAACTATAGGTAATATAATGTTATAATCACGCACTATGACCCCATATTGCTCATAATATACCAGCACTGAACTAAGTTATATATTTGACATTTCAATAATCCACTCTCATATGTCTCTAATTTTTATTTATTAAAAAAAATAGATGGAGAAATCTTTTCAGGGAGGTTGGATATGCAGCTGAAGAGTAATTATGGAAGAATAAACAAACTAAGGCAGATTTCTGCAGGACTATAAACACCATGGCAACAGCACAAACTAGGTGATTGTTTTCGTCTTGGAAACTCGGCTCAGATCACTTCTCCAATGTATTCACGACTCCAACCAGTCTGAAAAACACTTTGGCATGCTGAAAAATAAGAGAAAAAAAAGAAAAAAGTCAACCTGAAAGCTTCAAGCGGGGCAATATTATTTTCTTTATTTTATTGTTGTTTGTTCAGAGAATCTCAGAGCTTCCTGCTGATTTTATTGCCCCTGTGTCACTCTTCTGACAGGGGTTGGGGGCCGTCTTTTTGTACTGAGAGCTGCTGCAGCTTTGTGGTGCAGGTGAGGAATATGGGCGCCAGACTTTCTCAGACAATCCTGGTCTTTGTCTGAATAAAGTCCAGGCGTCAACTATGCGGGGGCCTTTTATGTAAAGCTGAAATATTGGAATGCTCTTTGCAAAGATGTGAAAAGAGAAGAGCTTAGGAAAGACTTAAAAAGAAACAGGGGCATGGACGTGATGGCAACGTTGAATCGCTGCCCGTTGCGTTTATCTCTGACGAATGCTTTTGGCTCAGCACCACCAAGGGAACAACACCTGCATGTGTGATGGTAAATTAACACAAAACCCAGAGCAGCATCTTCTGAATGACCCACTAGTGCTATTACAGTATGATAAATCAATTATTTTAGATATTAAAGACTGAGATCAGACTGGCAATGTACCACATGCCCACTAACCAAGCAACAGAAAGGTGCATCGTAAATAGTTAAGCTTTTTTATTGTTTTTCCTCTTTTAATTCAAAAGGGTACATTTTAGCAGATTCAGTGTGGTGCAGCATGAAGGCAGCTTGTGTCTCTACTGTTAGGCCTGCAAAAGACTAGTGACCCATTCAAGGTGTACCCTGCCTCTCACTCTATGGCAATTGGGATAGGCTCCAGCCCTTCCATAACCCCAAATTAGACAAATGGAAGATGATGGAAGTTTGGGTGGGTGGATGGATGGATGGATGGATGGATGGATGGATGGATGGATGGATGGATGGATGGATGGATGGATGGATGGATGGATGGAGAGAGAACTTTTGATCACTGAGCCAGTCCAGCTCTTTTTCTCAATAGCTCAAGTGAGGCACTTCTGGCGTTATTTCTGGTTTAGGAACACATCCATTCTAGCTCCTTTTCTAAAAATGTCAGGGTTTCAGAGGTTCAATTGCCTCCAAACACAAAGTCCACTCCTTGTGAAGCTCTCCCAAGTTGAGAAACCAATTTTTCTTGGCTACTCTGTCATGGTTCCAGTTAGCCATGTTGCTTATGCATCTTTTCCTACCAAGCATTTCCCTTGCTGTCAACTTTCATTAAAATGCTTCAGTAAGACAACACCGACCTTGTGTGTCTCACCCAACTTGTGCAATTGACAATCATCACGTGGACAACTGTCAGGTCGTGTACTGAGCTAAACCAGGAGATACATGGTATTTATATAGTTTGAATAGCAATTTACACAAACTTAAAATCAAATAATGTCTCATTTTTTTGACTTATAAGTCATAATCATCAATAATTAAAACAGGTATTTAACTTTATGTGTAATGAATAAAGGATATTAGAAAGTTTACCTTTGTGCATTTAATTTTTAAAAATCTGTATATTCAAATTTGTCAGATACAATAAGACTTTCGACATCCTGAGAAGAAACAGCCAAGGCAGCTGCTTTTAGTCCAGGTTGTGGTGTAGGCAGGAAGTATGGAGGTATAAAAGACAGCAGAGACAGAAGGGGAAGGGTAATTTCTAATCTTTATTGCTCTTAGTGGCCAAGACAAGCTAACATTTATTAAAGCCGGCCCAGAGGCACTTCACTTTGGCTATAATGTCTTGTCAATGACAGCTAATGCCACCCCAGATGATCCTGTTAAAAAGCTTTTTAATCAGCAGAGCAATTAGGAAAAAATGGCTCATCCATTCATTTCTCTGGCCTGAACAAGATTTAGATCCTGACTTATCAAATGTAGATTCCCCCGCTGGCTTTCTGACCATCACTGGCCCATATTAAATTCTTGCACCTGACTCCCAGTTGCAGGTGAATACTGAAATCTGGAAGGAATAATCCTTCGTTTTTGCACAATGCATTGTGTCTCACAGTCCTCCAGTGTTGCTGTCACTGCCTTTGTCATCCTCCCCCACCCAAGTAGGCACTTGTCACGGCCCCGACTTCCCCGTCCCTCCTCAGACAAACACGCAGAACTGCTTTGTCACAGTGTCATTCAACAGGCCAGAGAGAGCGAGAGGGAGGTGAGAGAAATCACTCCTGTGCACTGTGCACTCTTTCTGTTTGACTAGTCTTTGGTGTGAAACCGCTCAATATTATGGCTTTGGAGCGCCTGCTTTCCCAGATCAGTGGACACTGAATACATTAAGTTGAGGTCTGTGTTCAGGCATGGTTGAAATGCAAATATTTCCTGCCCCTGAAGTCAAATCATTTCTGTACCTGCTGAACCCAAAAAAAGAATATATTTTTTTCACTTTTTCACTCACAGTACACATGTACCTGCCTGCAGCAGTGAGAAGGACCACTGCACAGAGTTTCTCTTTGTGCAGGCTCAACTAGCATGACCATGAAAACTATTTTCAAATTAATAATTTACTACATGATGCCCTGAATCCTGCAAGGCCACGTGCATGTAAAGACCAAACAAGGTTTAAATTGCTCATCATAACTTGTTGTAATGAAGAGTGTGACGAGCTGCATTGTGATGAACTGTGATAGCAATTGAACAAAGGCTTGCTGGGAACTGCATGTTGTGGTTTTGTTCTATGAGGCTCATTTTTCATAGAAAACTTGTTCAAAAGCAGCATTGGTACCTTGTATGTTTGACCAGCTTCTGATAGTCAATTAGATGAAAACTTCATAAAAGCACATTTTAGCTAAATTATAAGGCTCATATACGCATGTTAGATAGTTGGCTACTATAGAAATATAATTTTAGCCATTAGATGTCTAGGCCAGTCAATGTAGAAAGTGTTGTTTAGGAGGATTACAAGTGGCTAACTTCAAGGCGGGGACGCTCATATGGATCCTGTAACGATGGGATCCTATCATTTATCACCTATCAGCTGCATTATCAGTTTACATTAGAAATTAGAGGTGCAGAAAGTATTACGAGAACTTTTATGCCAAAGTATTTGCATTCTGGAAGATGTAGAATGCAGTTTTTCATGAACCACCATAGACCCTCCCACCAGGAATGAGTAACTCCTTCTAAGCTGATGGTTCAACATGGTGGTGTCAAGCTCACAGCTCAGAGCTCCTCTCCTCACATCCTGCTCAAATCAGTCAATCAAAACTGCTAAAACAAAAAACTAAATTTAATTTAAGTGTATCCTTCCCCTGGGAAAAGTCAGTTGGTATATACTCAACACAAAAAGCAGCAAGGAACAGTTAAACATGCATCGACATTGTCCCAAATCCCACCGAGTCAGAAGAATATATATTTTTTTAAATCTACTTTTACCATAACTGGGCATGATTCAGCACAAACTGAATTTATCTTAGCTTATAAAATGGCTACTTACAAAATGTGTGACTACGGGGGAACATTATCCTGTAAACTACAATAATGCTTTACACTTTTAGCAGCATCAACAATAATTTGTTTATGGTGAAGCTGAACAGAATAAGTGCAGCTATAATCACCACAAGCAGGGAAAAGTGAAAAACTGAAGCAGAACATCAGCACTCACCTCCTGTGTTATTTAATTTTTAAATGGATTCTGCTTTTCAGTTGTTGACGTTCACATTAATTGTGTACAAATTTTCAAATAGTGATGCAAGAGTATCTACAGGCTTTAAAAACACCTGGCTTCTTTTTTTTAAGAATCTTGGATCTGCGAGGTGTTTTAATGACAGGTTATGGTCATCTGAGGTAAAGACATCCCACCTACCTGGTGTTCAGCGATAAAGAAGGATTATTTTGAACTGTGACTCATACTAAGCTACCCTAGGAGAGTCCAAGAATGAAGATATGCAGCTGGAATAAGTAGTTTCTGTCATACACACTGCTTTTTGTTCTAACCAGTTCTTTCACCCTTGTCAGTTTCTTCCAGTATAAACTGGTTTGCATCCCCCTGCCGTTTGCTGGGTTAAAGTGGGAAAGTTAAACAACCTCTCGGGGAGTCTGATACGATGATATCTTGGCAAGGCTGTGAAGTGAGCCAGAAACACACAAACACCGGTAATCAGCCACCACTGATGACTTGCCTGCCTCTCCTCTCCCCGTCCCCCCAGGTTCCTGACATCGTGAAAATTAATGTCCTGGCATCCATTTCTCTGGCACTGAGCAGGGCTCAGAGGTGGAATCGGGGGGTGTCTGCGTTCTGATTCAAATTTTACTTCAATATTTTCTATTTATTTCCTTGTGGCTCTTCCTCTGTGTCCATGTGTGATGCGGCGGACACAGAGGGCGGGTGGGGAACGAAGGTCTGCGTGAGTGTGTGTGTGGAAGAGGGAAATAGTAATCTCTCAAGATGTCAGTGAGGTAATTTCATTTTTCTCTGAGCCATCAAAAGTTTGTCATTTGGCAATCACACCGTGTCAGGCTTTCTTCACCTCCAGAGGATTGCTCCATTTTACCATGAACCAATATTCACAGGAAAGGCAAGAGCTCAGGAATAGTAATGGAGTGCCACAAGATGGTAAGATTGTGCGATTGTGTGTCAGTGTGTGTTCACGGGTTGGATGTCTCTGTAGTCTCAAACTAAACGTAGTCGTCATTGTGCCAAGTATAATGTGAAAAGCAGAACTTTGTAAGTTTGTAGGTACAAATGTAAATCTTTCCTTAAAGAGAAAGGTCTCCATGCCACTTAGAGCAGGGTCAGACTGTTAAACACAGGCGTATGGGCTGTTATTTGAGGGGCTATAGGATCTCATAACACTGATGTTGCCAAGTTTGTTTTTTGGAACTAGAAATAGAAAAGGATAACAAAGAGAACATGGCATCATCCAAAATGCAACGATAGAAGCTTCACTTTGGGCTTCACAAATCAATGGTGGTAGAACAGTGGCTACATCCCCCTTTTCTATGAAAAAAACCCTGAAATCTCAACTCATTGATAGAATTTGGTGGTTTTGTTATTTTATTGAGAGTTTGTTATTTAATGTTATTTAGTTTCATTCCATGGAAAGGTCAATTTCAGTGACTCAAATTAGAAGCCATCTTATAGAGCTATCAGCTTGCTTCAGCTGCCTGTGTCATGATGGCCACAAATCAAAGTGGTTACCTCTCCATCTCCAGATGCATGAGTTATATAAAAATTCAACCCCCATACAGTCGTTATGGACATATTGACCAAGACTGTTTTTTATCGCCTGCTATAAACATGTTTATTTCAGCTGTAAAGTTGGATTTTTAACCATGGAAGGTATAACGACAGACTCATTGCTGAAGCCTGTAACTGTTACAATTGTGTGGTGTCTCTTTAAGACAACCCAAATTAATGGTTAGTGATGTCACAAGTATGCGTCGCTACCCTCTGTAGATTGTGGGAGAAACGTGCTTGCACGTGGACGTATGGACTGAGACGGACCTTATATATTTTACCTCCCTAACTCAAAGCAACATTACGGGTTGTAGGAACACTATGCTTCATGTATGATAAGACAGCAGCTGTTCAATCGGGCCTTGTAAGGTTGGTTGAGAGAGTGTGTTTATTAAATGACAAGCACTGTGGAATTCCCAGTGCCAGTGTAGTCGTGAGTTTTTGACTGTCCTTTGAGTGTTTCTGCCACCTCCTCTCAACCACTGAATACAGCCAATGTTGCAAGCCCCTATTGGTCACTGGAGGAACATCAATTTCTGTGTTGGCTTCTTTTTTTTCTTGTTTTTTTTTTTTTTTTTTTTTTTTAGCAGTGGTGGTCCTTCCAGGCCAAAACAATGATCACTTCACTTAAACAGTGACATGCCACCTAAATACAGTATGTTGATTAGGATAAAGATAAATACAGTGTAAGAGGTTCTAATTGCTTCCCAAGATTGCCAGTACAATAGCTAGCATTCTTCTGGTGTGGACATATGCTGTCAAGTTGTTTTTGTAGCTCTGACAATCTGATTATAAGATCAGTCTATTGCTCTATGAGATCATCTCAGTTTCACTTTTATTGGCAGAGCACTGCAGACACACCACTGCACAAGAATAAATATAAGCAAAGTTGAAGGCTTATTTTGCATTCTATACTTGCTTTCAGATTTTCCTACTCACTGATTTGTTTTGGAATTCACTGTTTCACTTTAGGCTGCCTCTCAAAAGTCATCCAAAACTGGTGATTTTGGGGCAGCTCTGCAGCCACAGGACACCTCATGAGGTGACCTGAGTGACACCAGTGGCTTTCACAGAACACACCTTTAACTTACAGGCGTGAGATTCTTGTCTCAGCTCTTTCTCAGCTGTAAAAAATGTTCACGTAATTGCAAAAAATGTTTGGTGCATCCTTTCAATAATTAAAGAGTTCAAGACTTTCCTGTGTGCTGCACATCTTCAGCTCCTTTCAGGCTGTCCAAGTCTTCCTGTGCTAGCTCCTGACCAGATATGCTCAGAGGCAGTTTCAGAAAATGTTAACAACACTCTCATCCTGCGCTGTTTCCCCACTGCTGCTCGCAGGAGTACTGCGTGAGGAGGAGATGGTGCTGGGGCTTGGAGGGTGGGGAGGGTGTCTTGAGAGGGTGCAGAACTGGTTATAATGGAGAAGCACTTGGCACCTTTTCCCAGTGAGGAGTGACAAGAACTGCAGCCCAATCACAGTCTGCTGAGGAACCAGGGGTCTGTTGGCTCAGACAACAAAATCACAATGCCCTCCCCCTCCCCAGTGCCTGCCTGCACACACTCCCCACTGTACCTGTGAAAAGCTGCTGCCAAGCCAAACATTCGCTGATGAAAAACAAATACAACGCCGTCAGCTCGCCACCTCACAGGCTGCAGATGACTCAGGGATTCAGACTTGTAATTCATTTTCCTCCCAAGCGGCATCTCGGACAATTGTAGATGTCACAGCAGCAGGTTGAACATATCATAAGCACATAAATCATCAGAAGAATGTAAACACCCTCCAGGAGGGCTCCTGTTTAACTGCTCAACACGTTTCACTGATCTGTTTGGCTTACAATTAGCGTGGCATGAGCATGTCAGTCACTCAGGTGCTGGGCGACCGTGGCTGGTCTGTAAAAAAATAATACAACAGTTTCCTATCGGAGTAGCTTTGCACTTGTGCTGTGTTGTCTTTCATGGCAGCTCATGCTGAGCCCATGTGCTGCCTTCACAGAAAAAGCGATCAATGTGAGAGCCACTGGAGGGTGCATTAGAGGATCCACACCAACTGGGTCCCTCTCTCTGTTCATACTGTATCAAAGGCATCCAATTAAGCATAAGGGTAAAGGGAGAACAATAGAGGATGGGCTGAAGGAGTCACTTCTGGATGAGAGTCAAAGAAAAACGAGAGTACTGCATCTCAGCGAACGTCTTCCAGTTCATATCCCATCAGTGGCATCATTTCATCTGGGGCTGCTGAATAACAGATGAGGGTCTTGCTGATTGGAAACAAAATTTTATTTTAAAACATGAATAATACCTTCTGAATATTTTGTTTGGAGCTTTCAAACAACTTTTACTTTGCTCAGGAGGCAAGTGTAACAAAAAAAAGATCTGTCTTTCTGACTGGGTTAGGTTAGTACTGTGCCCTAAACAAACTCTGAACATCCACCAAAGCAACCTATGAAAGGTTAAAAAGTGAGAATTATCACCACTGATTGCCATTCAGTCAATCTCGGCTAGAAAGAGTAACAAACTGGAGCACCTGATTAAAGGTACAAATGAGATGAAAGAGATCCACTCCAGATTACATAGGTTAAATCCCAGATGGGTGCTTCAACTAAATACAATAGGTTAGGTACAGAAAACGAGCTTTTAGGCTTAGGTTAAAGCTTTCAGTTAAACTTCAGGTTAAGTTTAAACACAGAGACTGAGTACTAAGGTTGTGACCACAGGTTTAGACATCTATATTAGTTATTTATCAAGATAAAAAGTATCATTGAGCTTAAAAATTTCTTTTTTAAGAGAGACCTGGTAAAGAGAGAAGCAGTAATTACAACAAATGCGACTGACGTTCAGTACAGGCAAATGTACACAAACATCCGAATCATGTGCAATAACAGATCAACTTCAAACACAGTCACATTGATCAAGAGAACTATTTTCTTGGTCCTTTAAAACAGACCTTAACTCCTCCATCGTAACAAGTTCTGACAGTTTCAGGTCCTTGTGTAGATTATTCCAGGAAAAAGTAGGGATGTATTTAAAAGCTGTCTTTTCTAATTCTGTCCTGACTCTGGAGACAAAGATTTGTAAAATGCTGTGGGAACGTAGGCTCTGCAGCTTGTGGATTTTTCACCTATATGCATGCACAGAAGTAAATTTGATCATTTCCTCAATTTTCTTGGGTTCATTAAGAGGTTTTAGTGGTTTCTGAGAGGTAGAACTCTGATTTGGCCTTTGTAATTAATTAAGAAGGCTTAACGATATCAGCACTGTTTAAAAATCTGCCAGTCTGCTTCAGATTTCTTTTTTCTGGCCTGAGCCCAGCCGGCGTCCCTTTCTTTGAGGAGAAAACCAGGGATTCTTTCAGCCTTTTAGTCTAAATTTATGGAAGGGGTCATGTTTATCTATAATTTTGCTAAATGTGTTACAAAAGTATTTCCACATTAGTTCTACATCAGTAATGAGGTGGATTCTATTACAGTCACAGTCCCGTTAATCATGAAAGTAAGCCTGCTTTCAGAAATGCTTAAAATCTCATTCAGAAACTCTTTGTTTTCATGATTTTGGGAGCGTTGGTTGTTTGACTGCAGCCACCACACAGTGGTCACTGATGTCTTTTGCAGAAAAACCACTATAGGAATATATATGGAGAAATTAAAATAAACCAACAAGTGATGATTAAGTGATAAAGATAAAACTCTGGACCTAGTTAAATTTTCCAACCAGAAAAATTTCATTGTAATCTAACGTAAATAGTTTGTCACTCACTGATATTAAAACCTGACTGCATGCTGAGGTGGGTCTGTAAAGATGTATGCTACTGATAAAATGGCCCTTGAAAAGGTCCTGGTGGCTGGATAGCTGCATGAAATTACTTTTTAATCTAAACTAGAGCACTTGCACTTTTTCTGGGACAGTAACAAGGAAAACCATGTAAAGGGAAATTGCACTGCCTTTGTTAGTAATCGGTTTTGTAAGTTAAGTTTCAGATAAAACAAGAATGTCAATATCTGAAGCTTTCACCCAAATTTTCACCAAATCCTGTAAAGACTGCTGACATTTAGATGAATAACAGGCCAGATGTATTTTTAAAAAATATCAAGGAGCACTCAGACATTTATAATCCAGACATTCAGAACATAGAATACGCAAGAGCGAGAGCAGTGAAGCATTTTCTTTTCAGTAATGCAGTAAACCAGTCTGGTTTCTCCTCACTCTGATCCCTCTGGGAGACGAGAGTAGATGGGACTAGAGGGGAGATTTGGAATAAACGAATAGGTCAATAAAATCAGATAAAATTAGATCTTCGCTGATATGTGTTATTGAGTTTGAAGAGCTTCTACGAGATTTAAAATCCCAGTTTGTCCTCTTTGAAAGAAATGTGGTTCATCTGCCTCTCCTGACTGTTCCTGCATCTCACAGAGACCAGGAGTATTTAAGAAGAGGGAAATATTCTGAGAGGCATTTAGCAGGAAGCACATTGATAAAATCCCCAAAAATGATAATGCTGAGTGACATCACACATTAACCTGGAGATCAGGCCAGATGGAGAAATGCTGTGAATAAAATAAACAGAATCCGAAAAGCCAGAGTCCAATAGAGAGCATTCAGTAATCACTAACAGAGTGAAGAAAAAGCACTTCAGCCTAATCAATCAAACTCAAGCAGAGAGTCAGCAGGCTCCATGGTCTCAGCCAACAGGACAAACAAGTCTTCCAGAGGCGATGATGACGTACGCTTCACATGTAATCCAGTCAATAAGTGAAATTAATCATTTCCTTTAATTTAACCCTCACTGTTTAATAACAGGTGTTTGCTTAGCATGCTTCCTGCATGCAGAGCTAGCCACAACTAGTCTGATTTAGAGATAATCAGAAATACTATGATTTAGTAAATTAAAACAGTCCACTGTTGTACGTGTTAGAATGATCGAACACCTGACCACATGAACAACAGTGAAAACAGCCATAAAGAAACACCGACAGGTAAAGCTGTGTAGAGTGATGGAACAAGAGGCCATTTTTCACTGATCCTGAATGCAAAAGCTTTAACACCAAAGTCTCTGAAGCTTTATATGAGGTTTCTACCTTCTGAGTATTTAGCATGTGGCTGAGGCAAAACCCAACCCAAACTCTAGCTGGTTTGCCAGTGACCTGGTGGATGTTAAAATGTTGAAGTTTAATCCGTCGTAGCGTTCAGCAGCACTCAGTGGAACATACCAAACACCACCAGCCACGCGTGAATGGAAAGATTCACATGTTCTCATCACTGAAGCAGGCTGGGGAGGTTCATACGTGAACTTCAAGATCAGAATATATTGCCACAAATGTCACAAAGGATGTTTGCAAAAAGGCATGATAAATGAACTGGCATCAGGAATCCATCAGGCTTGTTGAAAGTTTGCAATAAGCTGGCAGCTTAGCTGAGAGAGCGCAGCAGGTCGAGCTCTAATTAATGATGGTAAGACGGGCTTAACTTCAGACCAACAATAAGAACACAATGCCTGTAAATGTCAACAGATCATAATGGGAGAAGATTGCAAAAATCATCCTGGAGAGGAACAAACAGGAGAGTGAAAGAAAGGAAATAACAAGCTGAAATCACACAGTGAAATCGAACCAAATTCAAATAAAGCAGATAATAAACGAACAAAACTAAACCAGCTGTTGTTTACATCAGTGAGACTAAATCACATCTGGTCTTTGGTTACACATGAGCTGCATATTCACACAGCCAATAATGACGCCGACGGCGATCAGGTTTGAACACAAAGTTGAAGTTTAGAAATCGCAGGTTTTAATAGAGAGAAATTACGCTTTAAGATTCCTTTATGGAAAGCTTTATGGAAGAATTCCACAATTCCTTAGATGATGGTTATATTCCCATCCAAGGATTAGGTACAAGACTTCATAATATAAGAAACTTGAGTCTGGAAAAATGCATGTTTTTAAAAACACTTAAAAATGTGCTACAGATAAATAATTAGGCCGTCAATTAGTGGTGGGCAGATTGATCCAAATATCAAGAGTATCGTTATCAACGCTGGCATTAGTGTTGGATGGACACTAGTGTGAAAGGACTGATACTCTGTTCCTATCATCTAAGTTTAGTATTTAGCCTATTAAATTGGGGTGAAAATGCCAAAAATAAACCTCAAACATGAACCTTTTTTGCTGTCTATCACATCTATTTTATTTATAACCTACAGCACATTAAACAACAGAAGTTGGCCCAGACTACTTTACAGACAAGCACATTTACATTCAGGCCCTTAAATAAATCAAGTTTCAAAATACACGAAAAGCTGAAAGGTTTGTTTTGTTTTATTAACTAATTATTGTGGAAAGTAAAAATCACAGTGATTTAATGGTCATTAAAATGTGTTCAGAATTTGCAAATTAAAGATGATTTAGCTCATAAATCATGACACACTGCTCTCCCCTACATAAGCTCCCTTTCTAAGTTAAAAGTACCAGAATTTGCACAAAACCAACAAGAATGACTACTGAAAAGTTTTTGTGGGTTCAAGCCTGAAAATGAACAAAAAAAGACAAAAAACTACACCGTGCATAATCTTTTTACCACACGGATTTAAACTCCTCATGAATATGCAGCCAGGTTCGCTCTGTATTTGAAACTATGTGACCTACAGCTTTTGGTTGTTGTTGCATTCAAAGTGTCACTGAAGGTAAAAGCTGTGCAGTGAAGCAAATGGTGCCGAGTGAGCTCAGGATACATTTGGAGCTAAATTGCCCCCTTTTAGTCAGCGAAGATGCTGAATATTTAAAGACCGAGAAAGCTGAAAACAGAATCAATGAGTAATATTTTACAGCTGCATGAAAGAAATACATTTAAACAAATGTACCATTTAAACAGACGTGTCATTTAAATAACACTGATGGCGTGTTGTCGTTTAAGAATGGAGAGGCACGCAAATAGGTGAAAAGAATGATGGGCTGGTTTGTTTTCCTTTTTCTTCTTCAGCCGTCACTACACACTTGCTCCACATTCTTTAACAGCTCTGGCAGGATCACAAAAAACTCTTGTCCTGTGCGCTTTGATATATGCCCCGATGCAAGACATACGCAGTCAGTGAAGCAAAGAGACTAACAGATTCATGTCGAAGGCAAACAGCAACCTGTTGAAAAATAAAAAAAGGTCTCCCATCTGGTGGATGGGCTTTCCAGCTCCTTTTTTTTGGGAGGAAGCCAGTTTGACGGGGAAAATTGATGATCCAAAGTCTGCCGGTCACACCGATTTGTGCCGTGGAAGTACCGCCTGTGTTTGGCGAAGGAGGCCGATGTCACAAGAGCCGCTAAGCAACAGTTACCTAAATAAGCCCCGTCAGGTCTCACTATCGAAGACGAAGGCCATATAGGGAGATTTACACCCACGCTATTGTTGTTGTTTGAATGGCTCAGAGAGAGCGGCCCCTCGATATGTGAGCACATTTACAACGCGGTGGAGGTCATCGCAGAGACTGAACAAAGCCAGCAGACAGCAGGCCTGTCAGTGCCATGTTTGACCAGAGCTTGAAATAGGACTGTCTTTCACTGCAGAGCAAATGTTTTAATCTGAGAGAAAACAGGACCTCTGAGAGTCACCCGGTGATCTATAGACTCTGTGTGGACTCAACATTAAGTGATCATCGAGAGCTGCTTGAGCCGATCACTTCACAAGACAGACAAGAAGCGAGAAGATATATGACCTATAGTTTAATGTGTTAACAACCACCAATCTATAGTTGGGGTTTGATCGGTAGAGGGTAAGACAAAACCAGGCTACTCAGATTTCCCACTTTTGTTCCAAAGACGTGAACATGTAAAGCCATAGATGAAAGTATTGAGAAAGTTCCGCATGAAACTCCTGCATGAAAATGAGCTCCAGCACAAAGTCCCAAAGGTAAAGCTCAGTCATTTAAGAGCAGTTTGGAAATGATCTTCAGTGGCCATCCCCGCCCTATATACAGGCATTTTTAACAAATACTGGACAGGAAGGATTTATTCTTCCTCTCAAAAGCCCAAAGGAGACAGCACTTTTTGCAGCCAAGTTCACGAAAATAATGGAACTAATAATTGGCTTGTGCACAGTGAGTTATGAAGCCAGTGAACAACACGGCATTTGTGAGGCAATTTGCATGAGGAGTGTAAGCAGTTTCCTGCTGCTGAGCTCAGAGAAACATCTGGCAGATGATCAAATCAGCTCGTTTTGAGCTAATAACAAAGAGCAGGAAATAATTAAAATTGGGAGGAAGACACGAATGTGAAGGTGTGACGGATGCTATGAACAGCTCTGTCAGCTTTTAAAAGCCACACGTTGTGGATCTAATTGATATTCTTGCGGGGCCGTTAACAGATTTGGAGGACAAAGGTAAAATGTTCCTCCACAGAGCTGTATAAATTCATAGCAGCGCCTCGCTGTTATTGCAGGAAGAGCTAGAGTCGTAACACACTTTATAAAGCTAAAAGCCTCCTCCTGAAACCCAAAGAGTGTGAAGCCAGCTCACTGGAGATGTATTCTCAGCATGTGGTTATCGAACTGCTAATAGCTCATGGGACAGCCTCCTACTCTCCCCTGAGAACAACTTTGAGAGATATTATCACTTTTGTAACAGTAGTGCGAGTTCTTTTTCTGCATGGTTAATGTGGAAGTCGTGAGCAAGCAGGCTCAAGGCTTTTGTTGAGGCCTGAAGGGGATATTTGGTTTGTGAGTGACACACTGTTGGTATTCTGTGGGTGAAGAGCATGACTCATGCTTTCATAATCAGGAAATCACAGTTTACACAATGGGTTCCAAGAGCTAAAAAACATCCATGTGAGGTAAAGTTGTGGCGTTTAAAGTGGCAGTAAATGATTTTTGGCCACTTCGGTGAAGCAAAAACTTCACATTATAAAGATGTCATGGTGAACGTGACAGCAAACAGAAGCCTATCACCACAGCTGGCAGACACAAAATGCTGAGTTTTTCTGCCCACAGGATGAAATGCAATCAAAGTCCCCTTACTGTGTGTATATTGAATTTCACATGTTTTAAAATTATAATTTTCCTGCTAATCTGCCCCCAGGATTTGATTATCTTAATAAAAACACAGTTTAAAACTTTTTTGGTATTCAGGGTATTCAGGCCTACAGAGAGGTATGTTGCTCAAATAATACTCAACAGGAATCTGTAGGACAGTATGTCAAACACGTGGCCGGGAGGACAAAACTGGGCTAAACTAACCCACTTTATGGGTTTGCAAATTCTAAAATACTGGCAGCCATCGCAGTAGATACACCTATAGTATCAGTTTAAAAATCCTCAATGACTTCCTTCTTAAGTTATCGTGTTCACAAGAATTTCAGAAAAGTTTACCTCTGATTTGACCTCGAGATCAAGGTCCAAACTCGTCCAAGGCCATGTCCAAACTATAATGTTTTTATTTGAAAACACATCTTTTTCTCTCCGTTTTGGCCTTCCGTCCACACTGAGGCGGCTTTTTTGGTCAAGGAAAATGGAGCTTTTTAAAAACACTCTACAAAGTGGATAAATTTGAGAACACCGTTTTCGCGTCAGAGTGTGGATTGTGAAAACAGAGGCTTTTGAAAACAATGACGCATTTTAGTCATATGATGTAGTCATGTGACCAGTTCAAGTAAGATGGCAGACGGCATTGTACAACAGGTGTTTTGTTTGCTCTCAATTTTGACAGCCCTTTTAAAGTTAAATATTAATTTGTACATGCTCCAGATATATTTCCTTCAAAGAAGAAACTCGGTGCTTTTCCTCGATATTTTGCCGCAACGTTTCAAAGAGCCGGAAAGTAAATAAACGGCAGACGGAAATGTCGCAGGTCAAATTGTCTTACGTTTCACGCATGTGTGGAGCAGGAACGTAAGCGTTTTCAGTGTGGATGAAAATTATTGGAAACGATAGTGTGGACGTCGAGCATTTTTAGTCGAAAACGCCATTTTCAAATTTATCCGGATTAGTGTAGACGTAGCCCAAGATGATTTGGAGACGCGCCTA
The DNA here is from genome assembly GCF_963969265.1 of Rhamphochromis sp. 'chilingali'. NCBI lineage: Eukaryota > Metazoa > Chordata > Actinopteri > Cichliformes > Cichlidae > Rhamphochromis > Rhamphochromis sp. 'chilingali'. The sequence goes on from NC_137941.1 coordinate 9,135,292, forward strand.
CGGTATCAGTCAGGGGTAAAACTAGTGCTAGAACACGGGAGTGGAAATATCCTGCTGTTATGATGACAAAGATGCACCATCTTTTTGTTACTTTTTGTGCTTTCGTAGAGCCGCAGTGATCCATTCATTCAGAATGTGGAAAACAGACGAAGTTCAAATGTAAAATTCTTGAAACAGTGTTAAAATTTCATTTATTTCTCTTAATCTGTCTAAATTTGCTAAACTTTTCTTTCTAAACTTAATATTATTCTTAATCTTCAATCTGAACATTTCCTTTCAAAATTTACAGTAATAATAAGGGGAGACACGTGGACATGATTTTTCAGGTTATATGCATAAAATAATAAAACTTGATTTCGAGTCCTGCCCTCCTGACTGCGTGAAATGAATTTAATTACCCTGATTCCCCTGCTACAAGAGAATCCTCTACCACCGAGACTGAGTCCTCTACTCACCACTCCAATCAAACCTTCAGCTGGGGACCATATTAGCCAATCATGTTGTTGCACTGATGAATTTGCATAATTAAGCTTCAAAACAGTTTGAACAGCTTTTTCTTCATGAACAGTGAATTAGCATCACACTCTGATGCAAATACCCGAAGACACTGATCAGTTAAAGGAGTGAAGTTTAACTTTTTCATATATGCGACTTAATCAAATGTTCATCTGTATTCATTTTTTATGTGAAAGGAAAATATATAAATGAACAAAAATGGATTTGGATTTCAGCAGGGATGCAGCCGTACTTCAGCAAATCTCTCATCAAGCCAAAGGTTTATTGTGAGATGTGTTAAGTTGATTTGACAGGTGATGATGATGATTCTTGTCTCTTCATTTGCTCACTTGTTTGAATTAACACTGTTATTGAGCCCAGTGATAATATAAAATACAGAAACAGAGGCTTTAGAAGTCAAATTTCCATTTATAAGAAGGTATATCTACATTATTGATTCAATGACTCAGAGGAGAAACAGAATGCATAATAACATAATAATTTTCCATTGAAAGTCATTTCATAGACCTTCTAAACCTCAAGCTAATTTAAGCTGTTACAGTTTTTGTATTTTTTAAAATATTTGTGGCAGAAAACTCAACTGGCCAACTTAATATCAGATCTGGCAACTGAACTTTTTAAATACTGTCAACTTTCATGTTAATCCCCCAAAAAGCTTCTACTATAAATACAATTCCAACTATTTAGCTTTATGAATTAATCCGACTATGATGGATTTCATAATTTAAATTTGTGATGAGGACATGGATCTCTTGAAATATTAACAGATCAATTCTACATGACCCATTAATAAATAATCTCTAACAAATACTGTCAGCTCTGCAACACAAAGCGTGTGATTCATTCTTAATGAAGGAGGTGGATCATTGAACCATTTCTAAACTTCAGAGTCGATGTGAGCCAACGCGCCGGGTCGATTACAGGAGCGCTTAATAAAAACGGGGTGTACTCCCCACCCTCATGGTCCAGACGCTGCCAGGCTTTCCCTCCTGGTGAGAGCAGACGATGGGATCCTGGTATCCCCCACCCTCCCCTCTGGCTGGGACTTAGTTATATCTTTTGATCTGCAGACTCTCCATTGTCCAACAGCAGCTAACCAATCAGCTTGCACACCTGAGATCATCCCAGACCAGTTCAGTTAAATTCAGTTAAAATCTTCCAGACTTTATCTCCCAGTCACATTGGATACTGTTTACTACTGCAAAATTTCCATCTTAATATCCTATATTATAAAAAAAATAAAAACAAATTAAGACGTCAAATTCATTTTTATTATACAAACCACAGTTTTCAATCTGCAGGACAGAAGTGTTGATTGTTTCACATGTTTTGAGCAAAAAACTATTTGGATCATCTATCCATGGAAGGAAGACAATGATGAGAACTTTGGGGACTTGTGATCTATACTCTGTCCTGGCAACTTTATTTAAATACCCAATAGTGGCGACGTCTCTCCCTGAGCTTCAGTTCAGAGATATCTACATGCATCTAGCAGAGAATTGCCCGCCTTACGCTGCTGCCACAAAGAAAGCTTTTAAACTATGGACAGCTTCATGTATTTTAGATCTGGGTGGGTAAATAACGCTGCCTCGTGAGAAATTGTTCATCATTAAAGCAAATGTAATCTTATGTTTTGTTGACTTGGGCTTTCTTTTTATACAGTTTTCAGATCTGCAATATGAATTTCTCCTGTACGTAATTCTCTCACACAGGGAAACTGTAACATCCTGAAGTAAAACTATCATATGGTAAATACATGTGAAATTCTAAAACCATCATACACTTGTAAAAAGGTTAAAAATTCTTTCAGCTGCCCCAACTATCTGCGCTTTTTTTTTCTTCAAACCATGGCACCAAAATTACCCACAATACAGCTTCACATGAATGCACTGAATTGCCGGCTAACTCATGACATTGAAATAATCAAGACAAAAAATCAATTCCCATCAGGGGAAGTAAAACTCACGTCTGTAGTAATTGTAGAAACTTGTTTTTCCACATCATTTTACCTGGTAATGCCATATCAGATTTAACCAGTATTTTCTGTTGATGCATAGTTACCTGTTAGTTGGAAAAGCTAGAAAGCACGTATCCATCCATTTTCTCACACTTATTCAAATTGTGATCATGCAGCAGAAGCAAAGATGTCCAGAACTCACCATTCTCCAGCTGTTCAGGGGGACGTTTTCAAAGCAGTGTAAGATGGTCATAAAACCTCACATGTACAAAGCTGACATCAAAATGAAGACCGAGCGCTAGTATGTTTGTGGTCTGAGAACTTACTGGCACTGCAGATGGTTCTTCACGTATTGCAGTGGTTATGTAAAGAAATACAACCTTGTAATCGTGACTATTTACATTTTCTGTAGACTAAACAATGTATAGAAATACATTGCATCTGAAAAATCAGAAAGTATCCTTCAAACCATAGACTGAAATGGGTAATCCCATAAAGGTACTTTTTGGGCATAAATGAAACAAGCATTGGTACCCTGGATGTCTGAACTGTTTTTCATTCTGGGTAAACTCATCCCACCATGTGGGATAAGTGCCTGCCCTAAATAGGTTATATGAAAGCTTTTTTTTTAAAAAAAACAAAAAAAACTTCACCAACATTTCAAGACCAGGACCATCTTTTGTTACGAGACTGGTATCTTTGGCCTTTGCAGTTTTTCTGTGTCTACCTACTGTACTTATGAAGTTATGAGAGTTCAGAAATGATTGAAACAGAGACATAAAACTAAAATCCACTCCTAACTGCTCAAGGGCCTTAAACTTGGAAAATATTCACAGTATGAATGTAAGGTTTTGCTGGTCATCCTTCAAAAATGGTAAGGTTTTACACATAAAAACAAAATTATCCGTGTTTGTATGTAAATTCTGAGGAAAACCATTTAGAAACAACTGGATTGGTAAATTGAGTGAAATGTGTTGGCCTCCCTGGTCACTTTTTCATCTTTGCCAGCACAGCACTTCCTCTCGGCGGACCAGCTATAAAATCTGCAGATCGTATGCAGTGTTAATAAGTGAGCTTGTATCAGTGTGTGTGTGTGTGTGTTAACATGCTGCTTGCACCGAGGCCGCTGCCTTTGTTGCTGATTACCACTTCTGTTCTCCAATCTCATCTGATTAGAATTCATTTTTCTGTCCTCGCTCTCTTTCTTCTCCTTTGTCTCTTTTCGGTTTTTCGTCCCTTCTCGAGGACACACTCAGAAGGTGCGGCGGGCGCTGATTTTATTTCAAGCCGTGCTGGTTTATCCAAATGGAAGAGGAGGGTTGACGTCCGTGCATTTCATTATGGATTCGTATCACATACAGCCGGCCATGCATGCTGAATATGACTCTGTAATGAAGCAGAGGGCAAGAATTGTGCTTTGTAAATGTCACATTTTCATCGTATCAGCAACTTTTCTGCTGTCTCCTCCACACCCCCAACCTCTTAACATTTTGCACACATTTGTTTCGACACACAGTGAGTCCAACAGCAGATTTGTGATTTTCAAACAAACGCATGCATCTGTCTATGATTTTTTACATTTGGCTGATTGTATTTGATTGCTCCTTCTCCTCATTTCACTAAAATACTCCAAACCAAATCGGAGATCCAGACGTTCACAAGGCCTCCAGCTACCAAATCACATCTGTGCTTCATCCTTCATCTCTCTGCAGACAAAACCTCAGTGTACGCAGTTTCCCATGGCAACTGCTGCTAACAGCTACTTATTAGAGAAAAACAGAAATACGACTGAAATAGTCGAAACAGCTCAGGCTGAATGTTCAGTGCAAGCAGCCCGTGCTGTTGGATTGTACTCTGATGTGGCAGCAACTGAGGGAGAGGGCTCCATGATGTATGTATCTGAATGAGTCAAAGGAGCGCCACAATATCATCACCTGACAGTAAACTTTAATATAAAAGGACCATGATGTGCAATCATTCAGGTTTATCACAATGTAGATAAAAACAAAGCCATTTATATTTGATTGGTTAAACAGTGGTTTAAGGTTTAGAACGAGCTCAAACTCAGTGTTAGTCAGTTAGAAACCCAAAGACATTTAACTAATCAGCAACATCCAAGGCTTAAAAAGAAGCAAACATTTAACTGCAGTTCCTCAAAATTCCAAATTTTTCAGAAGTGATTATTAGGAATGTGGCCTCTTTGATTGGCAGGTGCATGGTGACACTGGCTACAGCTACTGAATTGGTCCTCTGGACTGTGTCTGTGCCTTTTGGAGCAATTTTAATGCAATCATCTGACCAATAACATTGCTTCTGTGCAACAGAACATCAAAGAAGCCTGAGATCCAGCTTTTAGGGGGTGAAGTTCAAGCATTTTATTTTGATGTTACTGAGCACTAATTAGCAGGTATCAGTGTCTTATTATAGATGCATACAGTCTGTGGATTCAGTTTACTAACCAAGCTAACAAGCATTAACTGATCATTAACTTCTTCCCATTCTCTGGTTTTAAGCCCTATTGGGCTCAAGAGGTATGTATTCCTCCATGACGTCAAGCCTTTTATGCAAATATCAACATGTGTGGTATCCACAGAAACCTTAGTACCTCAGCTAAATGCTCATATAAACCATTTCTACATCCACCAAACACAGTGAAAACAAGTGCTAATTAAAAGAGCAGTTATGTAAATGTGCAAAAGGCCGCTAAACACATACAACCGAGCCAAAAATGCTCCAGACTTCTTGTAACCAGCTAAAAAAAATGGCTGGTTAGCTTGCAGAGCTCTCACAGATTCCAAAACACCAAGTTTCACCATGCTCTGACAAAAATTCACTGAACCAGCTGCAAAAGAAGACCACAAAAATGCTAGCATAGCAAATGTGCTAAGACAGAATCTTGTAGAAAAACAAATCTACTTATTTTTTGTGTTCCAGCCTCAGTAACTTTGACACAGTAACATCTGCTGCAATATTTAAACCTCATATAAAATCTCACAATTGTTAATCTTATTTTGATACCAAGATTGCTTGCACAGAGTTTGCAGTTGGAGAGAAATACTCCATTCATTTTGGGCGTCCCATTTTCGAGCAGAAAGCTCAGATTGCCCTTTGGGTAGGAACAGGTTAACCCTTGTATGGTGTTCGGGTCTGTGAGACCCGTTTTCAGTTTTTCTCAAAAGAAAAATTAAACAATTAATTATTTTTTCAACCTGAAATTCATTGGCTTTGGCTTATTTTCTGTGAGGAACATAAATCCGAACTAATTTTCAATGACCTCATACTGTACCTCCCCCCACGCATTTACATTACATACAAGGTGTTCGGGTCCACTGGACCCAGGTCTAATAAAAGTGTTGAAAGTGCAGGTCCTGTGTTCCCACACTCTGTCTTCCTCCTTTCTGGTGCTGCTGATGGTGTTTTCTTCCCCTCCTGCTCCGCACAAAGTTGCAACATTGTTGAAAATTCAACTATCAACACCGTCTGCTCTGACATTCCCGCACATTTTACCCTCTTTCTTGAGGGATCCAAATTTTATTTTCTCATACCCTGTCCCACCTGCAAATTAGGGGCATAATACTATAAATAAGACTTTGCCAGTGTGGTTCTTTATCACAACTGATAAAGATGGCAAAAGATTATCTGCTGCGAGGGCCATCCAATTGATTTTGGAAGAGAGAGGAGCTTCGGATGATGATGTTGACAAAGAGGTTTCAGAATATTTCACATTTCTGAAAATTCAGAGTCTGACAGTGACTTTGAAGAAGAGGATGAGGTTGAGCACCATTTAGTAACAAAACAAAGACGAGTACCCCCTCTGCAGCCAGCTCCAGGACCAGAACAAGCCCACCAGACAGCAAGTGAAGAAATATGGATGTCAATAACTGGTGAAATTGAATGGTCTTCTTGCCCAAGAAATGAGCCACCCTGCAGAGCTGTTACTGTGATAAACCAGGGCCAACACGGCTGGCAGTTACTCATGTGCAGGACATCAAGTCTTCATTTGAGCTTTTCATCCCAGATTCCATCCAGAAAATTATTCTGGATTGCAGTAATCTAGAAGGAAGGTGGTTTTTTTTGGAGAGAGGTGGAAGGAGACCAAATTCATCTAAGAACCCCAAAGGCCTACTTTGGGGTTTTTATCCTTGCAGGAGTTTTCAGGTCCAAAGGGGAATCGACAGAATCCCTGTGGGATGCAGAAACCGGCAAGAACCTTTCCGTGCATCAATGTCTCTGGAAAACTTCCACAAAATTTCCAGGATTATCCGTTTTGATAACCGAGACGACAGACCAGCTCGACGGCAGAGAGACAAGCTAGCTGCCATCAGGACAGTGTGGGATAAGTGTGTGCACCACCTCCCCCTGTTTTACAACCCTGGGCCTAATGTCACCATTGATGAGCAGCTGATCCCATTTAGTTGTGAAACATATTGCTTCACGTGTAAATGTGTTGTGTCTTTACACTCACTCCACTTGATTATAACGGATTTATTTTTTTATAACATTTTATAAAAAAAAACAAAAAACGAGAAGCACATTAATTCATAAATGTGATCTAACAAAGGTAAAGGGAAAAAATTAACCATGTTTGCTGTTCATATGGTTTGTAATTGGGATGAAGTAAACATCTGTTGAGTAATTTAACATAAAATTGTTTGATAGTGTTAATTTGGAAAGCCAAAACTCTAGCGGGTCCACCAGACCCATGAACACTGGCTGAGTAACAAAAATATGAACACCACACAAGGGTTAAATGTGAACCAATCACATTGCCCATTTGCCAAAGTTGGTTGCCTGTCCAGTTCATATGGTCTGCCGCCAATCCTGACTTTTAGGCAAGCAAAAGTGAAATGAACAATTGGACTTTTAATCATTCATGAACTTCTGACCATGTCTGTAGTTTCTACCAAAGTCTGGTACTTGATACCTGGTTAAAAGACAGAATGCAACACAGTAATGAACAGGTAACTACCAGCCAAAAACAGAAGGACTTAAACCTCTGTGACAAATGTTCACACTGACAGAGAGTGAAAGAAGGCTTTGGGAAAACAGGAGAGGGCCTGACAGGTCGATGATGAAGTGTTGTGTATTTTCAGAGCTAGAGAAAGGAGGATGGGATGTAAACCGTTCTTGATTGTGAAAAGCACCAGATTTTTCTTCTTCACTGCGATGAACATGTGACCAACACGCCTTCCTGACCACTTTGATCTGCTGATCCCCTTTTAACTGTTTCATCAACATGCCCAGTTCCACCCTGTTCTTTGAACAAAGCACATCCAATATTTGCAGTTTCATTTGTGCTGCTGATTCTTCTAAAAGTGTTTTTTTTTTAATGCCAGCTAAATATAATGATATAATGAAGCTTGAGACCACATGCCAGAGAGAATCTCTTGTTTCCTGCAGGGATCTAATCAGAAGGCAGCATCAGTGTTCGTATCGCTCTACCTCAACTAAACAGATGTGCAGGAAGTTCACTCTGGAGTAATTATGCCTTCTTTGTGTGGATTCAGCATGTCCATATGCTATTTGTGTTGAAACACGTCTGCCCCGCTTCGCCCCTTTGGCTCTTCCCCCTCCTCATGGCTTCCAGCAGTGTTCCTGCCAAAACCAGCGAAGAAGAGGTGGTGATGAAGTGCAAGAATACGGGAGCAGCCATAGCTCTTTGTGTGGTGGTGGTGGTAATTAACAAAGAAGAGATGGACGGAGGTCACACCTGCACAGTAAGACTGTCATGTGTCCTCCATCATTGCTGATGCAGTGATAATTAAAGATGAGACGAGGGAATCAGCAGAATTAATTGAGTTTTGTCTTCTACACCGTGAAGGCTCTTTTTTGTAATCTACTTTTACAAGGTAATTAAACAAGCCACTCTCCTAGAAATGCAGTTTATATACTGCTGAGTGTTTGGCATAATAAGTTTTATGGGAAGAATAATTAGAGTGTTATGTTCAGTAGAGAATTGAGAGCGGTGGCACCACATGTGACTCTGTTGCCTTTACATTTCCAAGCAGCCTGTAGCTGAGTAGTGAGAGTAGTTGCAGTTATTACTGTAGTTTGGCTTCTTCAAATGCAAAGCAACATAAAGCTCAGGGTAGACGATGAATGATAATTGTGTATTTTTAACCACGTTGAAGGGATTGAACAAACAGTGACAATTGCACAATGCGCAATTGAACTTATAAAAGGGAAAGACACACTGGTTGAACAATAGGAAAATAAGAACTTTAGTATTCTCTGAAATAACAACATGAGACTGGTTAATAAAAAATAAATTAAAAAACAACTGGAAAGACTTGGGAGGGAGCTGACATGTTAAGCTGATTAAGACTGAGGCCGACTAAAGACAGCAGGGAGAGAAGCTAAGGAACCAGTGAACCAATCAACCATGGGTGAGGAAAGTAAAAGTACAAAAAAGACTTGAGAACACGACCTTCAAAATAAAACTGGAAATAAAAACAGGCACACAAAAAAAGGAAAAACTCTTAGCAGAGAATATAAATTATTGGATTTTTATTGCAAAGTAAAAACACATGAAGAAAAAGAAAGATGGATGTGTTGTCGCGGTATGCTGAGTGTCTTAGTCTTCTGAATGCAGGACTCAAGAGACACAGCTTGGACAATGCAGCGAAGAACAAGGGGTGGCTAGGACAGTATCTACACAAGATAACAAGGAGTGAAGCAAAAACCAAACCTTTCAACGTAACAACAGGAAGTAGCTAAAGAAAGGAGAGAGGAAGACTTGCTTAACATAATACGTGGAGATAGATGAGGAGCCCCTGAAAATGGAAACACAAAGAAAAGATAACTAAATACAACCCTAAAGTCAACAAAGCTAGAAAACAAACCATACAGAATGAATCCAAAGCATCAAGAAATGCACAAGACTCATAAATAAGAATAACAGTGTGAAAAGAAAATTCCAAAAATAACAGAACCCCAAAACTGAAAAAATAGGAAGGATTTCAAACCCCAAAACTAAAAACCCTGGGTCTTGGATCCAAGGGCAGCGACATATGTTTTCAAAGTAGCAGGCACCGAACAACTTTGACCATCGTGTTTAGATGCCTTTCTATTTCCTAGATGACCGTGAGTCAGCTTTCGCTCTCATTATAGTTAATACTTGCCAATTCATAAAAGGTATTTATTAATCAATGATCTTGGATTCCAATGTTTATTTTAAAAAAAATGGGAAAATCGGAAAACAGAGATTATTTTTTCCTCAAATCTCTTTTTTTACTGTTCATTGCTGCTCAAGCTAAAGAGAAAACCCCCTTAGGTCAAAAAGATCAACAAGTAGTAAAATTGACAAGGTTCCTGTAGTTGCCTTTAGCAACCTGATCACATTGGCTCATTTGCCTCATGGCTGCTTTGCAAGTCTCCTGAAGCCTGAGGGTTTGCTGCCCCTTTGTGAGACTATGTCCACATGTACACAGATGTTTTTTTAAAACTGATTTTCTGCTTTTTAAAATAAAATTCCACCCACACCAGCAGCAGTTTTAGTAAGGTAAAAAATAGTGTCAGGCGCTGTCAAGCATGCCAAAGCCCCGAGTAGCAATCTAATCAAAATTACAAAGAGATGTTAGCCAATGAGAAGCCTTGGGGGAACGAAAACAACCAATAATACGGCACACACCTTGAATGCTTGAATAAAGATGCTGAGTTTCAGGAAGGATTTATCAAAAGCTCAGTTTGAGTGGCTTAAAATGCTGCTCACATCGGGACAGGGCCTTGCACCCTACTGACCCCTCACTGCTTTTTCCACACACTGGTTTGTCTTTTACTTTGAAGTTGAAGTAAAGGTGCTGTAGGAGGACACGTTTCAGCTCAAAACTCAATAGCACACAAAGCACTTTGGTAACCAGCTGTCAGGGGAGGAATGTGAGCTGTTTTTTTTTTTTAATTAATAACACAACATAATCATAAAAACTGAAGTGATTGTACACAAACAATCAGGAAAAGGAGGGACTGATTCTTCTTGGAATCAACCTTCATTATTCTTATTGACTGAGCAGAGCACTCTAATAAGAGTTAGAAATCACTGAAGTTGCCTTGAATTTCCTCACCGTAGTGATAAAGCTTGTGATTATTCACCAGTTGATATCTTAGAGGCAGAAATGAACTGAGACTTATCTTTGCCGATATGTTAATTTTAATCATTTGGAGTAGATTAGAGTCATTGTGACTGCACTCGGTGAGGCCCAGTGGAGCAAAGCGCAGATAGTGCAAACAGTGTCAAAGGTGCATATAAAGTGAAACAAATAGACACAAGGAACAATGGATCAATGAGGTTGGAGTATATAAATGTCATTTTTAGGAGGTGGGGAGAAAGTGTTTGCTTGGCAGAATATTAATTAGTGCAAAAAATAAGCTAAAACTTTGCTGTCGGACTTGTCATTCAGCTCTGTTGACTCCTCTTGCATCGACTCTCTGGTGTGTGCAGATGGAAAGTTTAGCAGGAAGCGCTGAAGTGACATTGTTTTGACATTGCATTTTTCCAGGTGACATGTTTTCCAAACCCCGGAGGCTACAACCACCATTTCTGCCTACAGTGACTACGAGGAGGACAATGACGGCTTCTGCAGTTTTGTTTTATGACTCCGAGGCCTCCGAATATCCCAAACCTCTTTATGTTCAATATGTCACTCCTCCGGCATCGACATCTCCATCGCTCACACTCCCAACATGCTCATTATCACTTCCTGGGACAGAAGACGGGCTGATTTGCAGAGACATGTCAGTACATGTCTACGTGTACAGGCAGTCGTGTACAACACACACACCCACACACACACACACACACACACACACACACAGAGCTCAGATTTAGTAAACAAAGGAGCATGTGACAACAACAAAAAAAAAAAAACATCGAGTCCATTTGTACATGTAGATCTAGTTTCCTCATTAGTTTGGATTTTGTCACTTCAAACCGCAGGAAGATGAATCGTTCCATCTGCCGCACGAAGACGTGAATTTCATTACTTTTCACAACTCGCCATGCTTTCATTTTCAAAACAGCGCAAATCCGCGGCTTCTCGGCCTGCAAGGTGTCCACACGAGCTCAGCACCTCATTCCCATGTGCCTCATCTTTTAGAAATAAATAAACAAAATAAAGGAGCAGAAAGATGGATTATAGCAGAGTCAGCAGACATGACTGATGAAGAGTGACGTCCCAGAAGCTGTCTGACATCCATCAGCTGCTCGGTGACGCCACCTGATGTTTTCCATAGAGCTGATGAGCGGTGATCGCAGGATGTGTGAATTGTAATCTAACTCTGGTGGATGTAGATCCGTCATACATAGAAGCTGCAGTTAATTCTGTGATGGCTTCACAGGCTCTGAAAGAGGCTGAGGTGGTTCTTCAATGTCGTGTGTGTTTTTCTAATCTTCTTTCTTTGTAGTTGCTTTACATCTCTTGGAGTTGTTTTCTAAGTCTCTTTTTGAATGTTTGAGCTGTTTTGCATCTGGCACTGGCTCTTTGGTGTCTCTTTCCAGTCACATGCAATTTGTAAGTTATATGTCGAATTGCTTCCATTTCATGTCCTTTGTCATTAGTTCTGTTTACAGACAGGTAAGATCCATTTATCTTGTGTCTGTGTTGGGTTATTTCGCTGTTTCTTTGTAACTGCTTCAAGTCTCTCGTTGTATTCAAAGCACTCGCGCCCTGATTTTTCCAAGCTTTACATGAAATTGCTAATGTGCAAGAGTTTTGGATCAATGACCTTTAACCCTGCCAGCTTTCTAAATACAAAGTTCATGTGACTCATGAACTTTGTACTGAACTTCTAAGAATACGAGCATATTTTCCTCTCTTATTCTCTCTATACATTTCTACACAGTTTAACTGTTTTCTGAACCCGCGAAAGGCTGTTTAGCGCATATATATATATATATATATATATATATATATTGCCAAGATGTGATTTTATAGAATGCATTACCTACAGTAAAACTAATGAACAATATGTAAAGGCTTAAAAATGACCAGACAAGTCTCATAACAAAATTGACAGTAAGAAAGCAAGTTAGAAGTGACACATTTCAACAGACATTATTTGATGTGAGAAACTTATTTTGTCCAGGAAAGGCATCACCATGGAAACAAGTGGTTGTGTTTTAACAAAAACTGTAATATTTTTCTCAATCCAGCAGTTTTAATGTCTATCCTTAACTATCTAAAATGATAGAAATGTTATGTGAAAGTCTATGATGTGTATGACTTCAACTTGGGTCTCTGACATCAACAGCAAAATGTTTCAAACCAACACCAACCTCCAACTTCCAAATGTGAACCTTTTTTTTGTTTTCAAAAGTGGAAAAGATTAATGTTGCATCCATGGACATGGCTCAATCCAAATAGACAGATGTAACATTTTGGGAAATTTGTGTCAAGGAACAGAGAGAAATTCTGAAATTTATGTTAAGAAACATGACTCAAAAGATTACAGGATATCACTATTTCGCAAACTGCCAAGATGCAGCTTTGGATTGAAATGTATACGTGAATGCTGCAGCAACATGAGAATGTACTTTTATTTTTGATAGTCATTAACCTTCCAAATAATTCCACATGAAAATAAAACGACGACAACAACAACGAGAGCAAAAGTTTTAAGATCATGCAGAGTGCAGCAAGATACATGAAATGTCACGTCTGGCGAGGCAGACGGCGAGTCGTGGAAAGACTGAGGACCTAAACACAGGAACGAGTGAAGGACTTATTGAGAGTTAACTTTATTTATAGAGGGGCAAAAACTAAATAGAAACGGGAGCTGAATGTAGCAGCGACTATACTGAAAAAATCTAAATGGGGAAAACTAAACTTCACACAAAAATGAAAACAAGAAACTAGAAAAGCTGGAAGAAGCAGAGGATAACAAGCAGCAACGACAGGGAGGATGAACTTCCAAATGATACACAGATGGACCAGCAACAAGCAGAAAGAAGAAAACACAGGGCTTAAATACACAGGCGATAATGAGGGAGTGAGAAACAGGAGGGAAACACAGCTGGGACAAATTACACATAGCGATACCAAAGAAGCAAAGTAGAACACCCCGACATGGGACACAGACTGTCAAAGTAAAACAGGAAGAATAACACAGAAATGCAGACTTGACACTGAGACAGAGACATGAACCGTGGGACATGAAAAAGGAACAGTAGGTGTAAAACTGAACACCGGGAGGTCTAAAGACAGAAAACTAAGGCTAAACATACAACATACGGAGAACCAAGAACACAGATGAGGCACAGAAACCTAAAAACCAGGAACTATAAATATAATACAAACAGAAAATCATAATTCACAGGACAAAAATTAAACCAACAACACAAAACGCTGGGTTGCAGACCCAGGACTGTGTCAGGAAAGACAGCAGAAAATCATGAACGAGTATCTTTCAGTCTGGGCCAGTTTTTCTTGTTGGTGTGATAAACAGCTGACTCACCCAATAAGATGATTTGATACAGGGATTGTTAAATAAAAGACATGCTTAGATGAAGCTCTCACTGAGGGTGAGGTGTGATATCCTGACAGCATTTTCAAGGCCATGCTAATTGACTCTTAGGAGTTATTTTGAGTTTCTGCCATTGGTTTAAGTTTGTTTATCCTTCCATGAATAGTGGGAAAAGATATTGAAGGGAGGGGAGGGGAGCAGAAGTGTTGTATTGTCCTCTCAGCAGTTTACAGATGACATGCTATTCCACTTCACCTGACAATACGCCAGCTCCTGTTAACAGCTTTCCCTTCCTGACCATTTTTTTCCATTTAGCCTCCATCGTGCAGTTTCCAAGTGTCTTTTTTGCCTCTTCTCTCTTTCCATTTCACATGTGACAATGCATCCTCCATTAAGTCTTTATAGGTTGATGGAAATGTCATAAGGGCATTGAGAGGGCCATACATCACCCTATTCACCCTCCTCTTCCTTCTGCTGAGCTTTCATTTTCCTTTGCCTTACTTCTCCCGCTCTGACACAATGCAGAGGAAGAGTCACCACTTCACCTGGTGCACACAGCAAACCTGTGCTATCCAGCCATCGGGAAGCTGCAGTAATCTGTCCTCACCACAGAAGTACAGCAGTTCATGGTTTCCACATAAGTGAAGGATTACCAATATTTCTCCTCACATCCGTGGCACCTTGAGGGGAATTCAGCCTGGCGTATTGGTATATCAGCACTGTGCTGGTGCATATCAGCCACAGGGAAGTGGGGAGATCTGCTTATTTTGGAGCAATTTTGATAAGCGGGAAGAATCAGCCCCCCCACCCCTATTTCCTGGAACTGCAGCATAGTCACCTTGGAGGCTGTGGAGGTGTAATAGCAAAAAGGAACGGTGTCAGGTGGAGAAATAAGTGTGTGTTAGTCGAGCGGAGCACCCGCTGGTTCCCCATTCTCCGCCCTGTCCCCCTTATCACATTACAACTCAGATAGATGGTACCCGAACCCCCAGAGGTAAAGGATTAATTTGTTTAAAGCTCTGCAGACTGCTTTCACTGACCTTGGCTGGATAGGGGGAAAAAAAGAAGAGGAGAATGATTTTCCTCTCATGTTTCTGTCCTGGAGGGAGAGCAAAAAGATTAAGAGAAAGAGGTGAGTTGTATCTCTCCTTTCAGAAAGTGAAATCACAAAGTACTGCAGCCACTGGGATGTCTAATACATCTAGTTTGCATAACTAGCATGCTAAGCTCATGATTTCACCATCAGCAAACTGCCGCCAGGCCGAGCTTATATCTCCACATTTAATTTGTTTTGTGAAGACAACATCACATGCAGGGGATTACTTTCACAGTGTACAGTTAGGGTTTTTTTTTTTATCTCTTTACTGGAATGAGAACATGCGCACATGGAATTTCACTGTCATGTGAAATATAAAGTTTTCATAGATCTTCTGTGGAAAGCCTTTTTGCTTTTACAGGAATTGACAGCGAAAGTAGCAACCACACATTTGATTGACTGATCATCAGCAGCAGGTTTAAGCATTTCTATAAAAGAAAATGTTTTGGCAGTTTGCAGTTCTGAACCATTCATCTGTGTGCTAACACAATGGCACAACCTTCCCATGAGTGGATATCCCACCAAATTCACACCGAAGTCAGACTGTGTATCCTCAAACTGCAAAAAGCCCAAGAGCTATGTGTGAGGCTCTACAGCCCTCAGTTAATATGTTTGAAAAGATTGCCAGGACAAAGCCTCTTCTCTCTGAAAAGGACATGGCAGCACAGGTTAGCCTTGCAAAGCTGTGTTTGAACAACCACATTACTTCTTGAACAATGTTCTTACACCAAAGTGGAGATGTTTGACAATAATGCAATGTTAATGCTTGACAACCAGCAAAAAACAAATGCAGCATATCAGCACTGCCAGTGGTCAGGATGGAGGTGAAAGTGTGGTGATTTGGGCTTGTTTTATAGTCAGTATAGACCTGCAATGTAGAGAGGGAGTCTGCATATGGAAGAAATAAAACAAATCATAGACACTATTTTAAACCTAATAAGGATAGTGTAAAAACAAAATCTACAATTATTGGTTACAATATGGCATCTAAATTATGGATTATATGGTACGTTCATCTTACATGTATGAAGTCCTGTTTTAAAACACTAACATGGCGGTGCATAATGGGTCTGCCTGTCGAAACAACAGAGGGTCTGTCTTTGTGAGCGGTGAGCTTACGCAATGCCAAGGTGTCTGTTGTCACAGGACATACAGAATTTAATCAAACTTACACAATGAGCAGTTGATGGGTCTTCACCCAAACTCAGGGTTAAGGTGAAGCTCACATGTGATTTGAATTGTGAGGAGCCAAATGAGCTGATGTGTTCTGGTTCAATGCTGTTAATAAGTGCTTTTTTCATCATTTGTTCATTTGGCCAAACACTTGCTATTTTGCTCTTTTCTGCTCTTGTACTAGTGCAATGTAGTCGAGACAGCTGCTCAGATTATTTCTATATTTCTATTATTTCTATTTAAGCAAGCACAGAACAGAAACAACTCATTGAAACAGATTGACATTTATAAAGAGCATGAAATGTTGAAGCTGGGGTGATGCGGGGTTGCAAGGCAGCTTGCAGATGCAGGATAAAGCATGTTAAACAGCTCGTCTTATATGAAATTAGCTAATTGGGTGCACAGAAGGGTCTCAGCTGAGTGATTAGCTGATGTGGGCTGGAATTAAGGACGACTGATCTACTGGAATCAATTCTGCTCAACTTAGGGACTATTTTTAGCTTCATCTTGTGCAGTCTTATATTTGTCTACACTGATCTATAAGTAGGGCAGAATGGTGAGATATGTTTTTGCAGTTTTCTCAAAATGAGATATGCAACAGAAAGAAATAACCAAGGAAAAAAAGTGTTTCGATCCAACACATTAACTATGACAAAACTCTGCACATGTTGTGTTAACAGATGAACCCACTGACAGAATATGGCCTGAATGTGTGCTAATAAATGAAAATATCCACATATAGCAGGCACAAGAATACATGTGCACACATATTAAATCCCCATCACTCTTCCTCATTTACGAATCCCACAGCAAGCCCGTGTGATGAGTATGCTCTGCAGAAGGTGTGGCTGTCAACATCAATAAAGGCCTTCCAGTTTGAGCGGCCATTAATACCAAAGTAGCCACTCGGCATGTTGTCAGATATGAATAATGGTTTGCATAACAAATCATTTCACCGCCTGACAGATATTCCAGCGCGTGCAAGGGGCGGCGGCTCAGGTTGCAGGACTTTGCTCCCATCAGCAGCCACGCCGGCTGATCAAAGCTGAAGTTAAGAACCGCAGAGCAGTGAATTGGCAGAGCGGATTCTTCCTTCTGGATGACACCTTGTTCTGCAACCACAGAGAAGATAATACAGGGAAAGGTTACGTGCCATGGTGACGGAATGAATCGCCAGCCGTCATAAATAGTTAGCGTCCCGCAGCGGTGATATAATGATTTTTTTCTCGTCACCCCACAGGTCGCTGACCTCATATTTCACTGATGACGTCTGTGTGGCAAAAGCAATTTGACCAGAAAACAACAGCTGGTACCACCAGCTGTAACTTTCCACGTCAATCCTGCCACCAAATGATTGATCAGCTCTCACGAAACAGGTTTCAATTCAATTCAATTTTCTTTTCTTTATATAGCACCAGGTGAGAAGAACAGTCACATTGGGGTTCAGACACAGTATAATTTGAGAGAGAACCCCAGTGATCAGATGATCTGCTCTGAGCACTACTTGGAGACAGTAGGGAGGAAGAGCTTCCTTTTAACAGGAAGAAGCTTCCAACAGAACCAGACTCAGGTATGGGAAGTTGGCAATCATATAGCAGCATAACTAAGAGGTGGTTCAAGGTCACCTGATCCAGTTCTAAGTATAACCTTTATCAAAAAGGAAAGATTGAAGCCTAATCTGAGAAAGGGCTGATAGGTGAAGCCTCTGCATCCTATTTTACTTTTAGAAACATTAGGAACCACAGTTAAGCCAGCAGTCAGAGAGACAAGTGCTCTGTTAGGATAATATGGTACTGTGCAGTCTTTAAGATCAGATGGAGCCTGATCTTTCAAGACCTTGTAAGTGAGGAGAAGGATTTTAAAAACTGAATTTAACAGGGAGCCAAAGAATAGAAGCTAATATTGAAGAAATATGATCTCTTTCTCATCCCTGTTAGTGCTACACTGTAGCATTTTATTCATTGTCAGGCTTTTAGAAGAGCTGATAAAAAGGAAATGAATGCATATTTGTTTTTCAGCATCACTCTGAGACAAGATTTATTTTTCTAATTTGGGAAATATTGTACAATCGAAAAAAGTAAGCCTTTGATATTTGTTAAGCGTATGCACTGAAGGAGACATCCTGGGCAAGAATGACTCCAAGGTTCCTCACAGTGTTACTGGAGCTAAAGGTGATGCCATCCAGGCTAAGCATCTGGTTAGACGCCATGTTCCAGGACATCATCTGCACCGTCTTCTCAATAACACGGAATGTTCTCGATGAAGCTGCTCTGTGAATCCCAAATCCTTTCTTATGTTCCTGCTGTGGGTAGAGGAGGCATCTGAGCATGTCGAGAGCAGTTTTAGGACACAGCAGTGTGCCGTGCAGGGACGGGACAGCAGACACCTGCTGAATGGAGAGAGCTGGCAGAGAAATGGAGGCGCAGTCAGAGAGAAACCAGGTTATACGCTGCATTGCGTGGCCTGTACTGTAACGCTGCAGGAAGCCTGTGAAATGAGGTCACTGGTGGCCTGAGTGTCTGCACAGAATTCAAAATCTATTTGAAGTTTTGGTGCAGAGAGAAAAAGGCACAGGTGAGCTCAGCCCGGACAGTTTCAGAGTCGTTTCATATTCATGCAGCACCAGATTCAGTTTGGAGACCTGTTGTCTGAACTCCTCCAAAAATCCACACCAGCCTCATATGTTAGATGTATATTTTTGAATGTCATGAGCTTTTGATCACTGCTAAGCGGCCTTAAGTGAGAAACAACACTGCATTTAATTAGCTAAACACGGTGTCATCGGGGATAATTAATTTGGCTCCAAAGTTAAACAGTGTTACATGGAGAAAAACACATTAAAATGCCCCAGTTCCGCCCAGAAGTTCATGAAATCATTACAGTAGTTTGATTCTCAGCTGAAACATATTTAAACTGTTTCTCCTTTTTATTATAAAGTTAAACAGCTGCTGCATAATGAGGGAGAGGATGAAATAAGTAATACGCTGAGACTTTTCTGCATACTTTTAATACAGTTTATTTCTGGCTTGGTTGCTGGGAAGATTACATTTATCCTTAGTTATTTTGGACTTGTGTGTGTGTGTGTGTGTGTGTGTGTGTGTGTGTGTGTGTGTGTGTGTGTGTGTGTGTGTGTGTGTGTGTGTGTGTGTGTGTGTGTGTGTGTGTGTGTGTGTGTGTGTGTGTGTGTGTGTCTGTTTTTGTGTTTGTGCTTGCAAATGACCATGAAATCAGTCCCCCTGCATGTCATTTAAACTTCAAGAGGACAAACTTAAGACATGACTGATAAATCCTGGACTAGAAATGACAGTTCTAATGTTTTGTGTTTTTTTTTTTTTTTAAATTTATTTTGAATCATAGGATACAGAACAGGACAAATAACCTGGGATCGATGAACAGATGAAGAGTGGTAGTATGAGTGGATTTACAAAATAATTGTCCATCATGAGCAAAGTGCAGGATGAGGTCCAAACTGGGAGCCCCTTGTTGTGGGTCAAAAGGTCATAATGTGTTATTTTGTAACGTTTGCAGTTACTTTTTTTGGTGTACACAAACCCAACAGCAGGACGTCTGTTCACTGAGGGTTCAGGTATTCGCAGCTTAATCACTGGTTTGGAGGTGCACTTAGTTTGTGAATGAGGCAGAAACTGAACCAGAAAGGAATGTGAGGTCTTTGAGATACTGGTGTGCACAGCTTAGCGAAACAATCACTGCTTCAGGAAGAATTTGAGATTCATAAAGGACCCAAGACATCCAAAGGGCCTGACAGGAGATATAAAATCAATAGATCACATCACACAGCAGACCAAAGAACAGAGTTTTTCCAAAAGCTGAAAGAAATTTGAAGAAATAATTGCACACATGAGCAATACATGGTTAGACATGAAAGTGCAATCCGACCGCAGTTCACTGCCTTTTTATATAAGCTGCACCTCCCTCTGTATTGCTTTATACTACATATGCTTATTAGCATTATTGCAACCTATTTGTAAGTACTGTACTTGTTTATATATTTTGGTTTATATTTCCTGGAATGTGCCCTTCCAGCTTGAGCATTTCACACGATTTGCACTCATGTAACACATGACAATAAACACCTTTGAATCAACTCTCTCACGTGCATTTTAGTGCTACAGCTGATCTCGTACAGGATTCAAATTTGGCTTTGGCAAGTAAGTGAAAACTCTACAGAATGTGTCTGTGAACCTAACCCTACACTGAAAGAGGCAAGCACAATAAACAAGTGGATGGATACGTTTATAGATAAATGTAATAATGTGTTTTGGTGTCAGAGCTCCTGCTGAATTGTACTTCTTCAAACAATTTCAAGAAAAATAGAGTTTTTGATTAAAAAAAGCAAAATCGATATAACAGGAGCAGCCTGAGAGTCAAGAGGTCAAAGGTAACTCAACCTTCAATTAAAGTGACATGCTCTCAGCCCCCCAACAGGGCCTGGGCTTCAGGATATAAAGGCAAGGTGGTAGGTTAAGAAATTGTTGCTGGCGGTGGTGGAGGTTTGCAGAGGTTTAGCTGCATGTCAGCAAATGTCACAGTTATACTCTCTCTGCGCCCTGGCAGCCTTCAGCCTCTCTGAATTTGCTGAATCGCTACAACCACCCTGACATTTTCCCAAAATTGGCCTCAGTGAGGTTAAACTCGTGGACAAAAACTTTAAAAATGCTCCGCGGCACTTCACAACACCTGGACGTGAGAGGAGATCAAAACTCACCTGGGTGGTGCTGTGTATCAATCAGGCCCAGGCTCGCACGCCTTCTCCTTCCTGAGGTGATCCGGTGGGAAGGTTTTGTTTCGGTGCGGTTGCATCAGCCCGACTTAATGAGACAACGAGAGGCGTGCAGGTGCAGGGAGGCCGGTGAAAAGATATTGAAGTCCTCATCAGAGTCGCTGACTTGGAGGCTTTTTGTTGGTCTGTATTGCTGAAGCACCATTATTGCATTTCCCTCTGTAAGCCATATGGCTCGGCAGCTAAACCCCCACACACACTCCCACAAGGTGTCAGCTGAGCCTTCTCCCTCTCCTTCCACATCACAGGTACTCCCACGGCAGCTGAGGTAGCAACACGGGCCGAGCAGAGAGCACGTCAGAGATCAGTGTGAGTGGCAGGAATATTTGGCGATGTTAGACGAGGTCATTAAGTTTTCCTGCTTACATCTGCATAAACAACAACATGTTCTTTTCTTTTCCTAACAGACATGTCAGCAGGCAGGGGCGAACAAGTAATAGAAGATGAATGTTATGCCGTCAGGTTTATTTTGCATGGTGTGCTGCTGCAGCTGTGGCAGAGTTTTTGACATGTCGGCACAGAAATGACTGCAGCAGCAAATCTTTATCTGAAACTCATAAAAACGAAAAATCTCAGTCTGTCTATGCATGTCTAGGGAGTCTTTTTATGTTTCCTAATGTTAGTAAGCGGACATGTTCTACACGCCAACTGGTTTATTTGTTTGAAACCAGTGGTTCTGAAACGGCCGGGCATCAAGAAACCGCAGGGGAAATGCAGTCTAAAGCTACAGCAGGCTAAACTAATATGAATTTCTAGCTTTTTCTGATACATTCCAGTTGACCTTCAGGTTTCTAAAATTCCGCTTCGATCCTTTTTATGATTGCTGCTTGATGCAAATTCTGAAGGCCAGGGCATGCTCCAAAAGACTTTGAAAAGCACAAACAAGTGACTCCAATTGGCTGAGGTTATAGCAGACAGCTAGCAGCTACAGCTACCATTTGACTCACTTTAGAGCGAGCCTCAAGAGCAAAAACTGCAGTTTTAGATTCAATTTTCAGCCCTGGTTGAAGGCAAATATAAAGAATGAATTCTTTTACTCTAAAGGATCTTCTGGTGAGAGCTTACAGAGCAGTCTTAAACTGTGGTACAGGAAGGTTTAGTTAAGTTACAGATTTTAGCACTGCTTCTTCCACCATCTCATCTTAGAGTACGATGCGTATGCAGAGTGTGTGCCTGTAATCAGAGTACAGGACAAGAAAACTGATTTGTAAAAATGGAAAAGATTAAATTCTGCTGAGCAAAAAGTGGAGAGTAAAAAGATGAATGTCCCCGTGTGTGAATTAACAGAGGCCAGTGAAATAAATCGGGAGGAGTGAAGGAGGAGTGGAGGTCTTTTCTTGTGCCTGGTGTCAGAAAATAGTCCAAGTAATCTGATTGCAACAGGACATCACTCTCTGCTCGTGTCCCGGAGGAAGAGCAGAAAGCGACGGTTTCCCCTCGTAAGTCCTCTTCCCATTAGGCCGCGCATCGTTTGGGAGATTAATCGAAGCTCACGCGTGAACGCTGTCACATTTGTCAGCTGCCTCATCCGATAATGTGAGGCTGCGGGCGAGCTTTCTCCTACCTCTGCTGTAAAAAGACCGCCAAAGGTCACGGTGGGAGATACTCAGAGAAAAAGAAAAGAATATATACCCTGTAGAAAAAATAAGAGAAAGAAACAAAGATAAATGATTTTATTTGTTAGCAATCGAAATCAGCATCATTAACAGCTGATCTGTTGGTTTAAGAAAGACAGCAGTGCGCTGTGGAGCCAAACCCTGTAAGCCTCATCTGTCTGCATTCATTAAGAACAGCAGAGTTTGTGTGATGATGCCACTGAGTATCCTCAGCAAGAGAGAGGGAGCGACATCCCAACAGATGTCAGAAGAAAGAGGCACAGACAGCAGATGAAAAACCTTTGTTGGCCTGCACCATAATTTGTGCTCGGCCAGCCTCGCCGCTCGTCATGTCTGTTGATTTTAGGGATCATAGTGAATGCGGTGGTGATGGCCAGTGTTTGGCCGGCAGCCTTGTAGCTCCTTCAAAAAGAAACTGAGCCAACATTTGTTTTTCTCGCTGCCTTCCTCCTCCTAACGCCACGCCTCTGAGAAGCAAACACGTTGTCTGATATATTTCCGGGCAGCGCCGGGGAGCAGCGAGGCCCGGATCAGGTTTGCTGTTGTTGTTGTTATTTACCTGGTGAGGGTCTGTGTCTGGCCCCGGGAAACGTGACAAGGAAGCAAGGAGAAATTTTCTATTAACTCGAGAAATTGGAACATGCTGTGCTGCCAAACAACCCAATCGCCCATTTTTTTTTGTGTCCGCCCAACGCAACAGACACATGCTGGTGACGCAAGCTTTGTTTTTCGACCACTGTCGCACAGTCTCTCTCTCCCCCCCCCCCCTCCCCCCCCCAAATAGGCGGGACAAACAACTCTACCCACACCTTCAACAGGTAACATTCGGTTTATTCTTAGGCTTTAGTGTCTGTGCAGTCTTAGTTAGAAGTCTTCTGTCTCTTTTTAGGCTCCTGGTGCTTTCATGAATCTCTTTTGTGACCTCAGCTGAACCTGTATGCACTGAGCACACGTGCTTAAACCTTATTAATTCGTTGTTTTTGAATTCTGTTTTCACCAGTTTCTCCTTTGTGATCAGGTCTTAATAGAGTTTAAACGTGTTTTTTAACCCTTGAAATTTCATTGTAGATGTCTCCTGTACTCCAAGAGAAAACAATGTTAATTAGAAGTATGTTTCGAGGCCTGTTACTCTGCAAATATTCATAACATAAGGTAATTTTTTTGTGTAGATTAATTAAATAGACTAAAGTTATTGTTACAAAGAATGAGCTGATCCTGAAGGGGTCAGGTGGGAACTTGTTTTGTATGGAATAACCCCGCTATCATTTCCTCCTGTTCTTTCTTGCAGCCCCTGATCCCATTATAGCTTCTCTCTGTTTATGATGGATGCAAAACCTGCCTTGGCTTCTGCTCCCTCGGCGCTACATAAACCTCATTACACTGTTTAAAATAATAAAGCATCTCAGAGGAGACCCGCTTTATGCCAATTAAACCAAACACAATAAAACCTTCGCCGAGCTGCACCAATAAAGCCTTTAATCCGAATCATTTGAGACCGGGCCTGTGAAGGGTGGCAGTGCGTATTCCTCCGGTGCGCGCCCTTAAAAGCACATAGCCGTGTGTCTGCTGCAGCTGCCCAAATCGAATGAAATAAGATCAAAAATGCTCTCGCTGGCCTTCCTGTCTGTGGCAGCTTCTTTAATCTGGGTCTACATGAGGCAGAGGAGCATTCATCAGGTTAGAGAGCCCAGTGCCGCCGGTAGCGTCGTCCACCTACTTCTCTGTAACCATCACAATATTTTTGTTGTCCTTTTTAAGATGTCACACAACTTTTTCTCATTAAAATCGTTTACAGACGCTGGGTGGCTCAGATGTGAGATGACAACTTGAACAAATGAGAGACAGGATGGTGTGACTAAGAGGACACTTCATGGCGCAAAGATAATAATATATCCAGAGAAAATTCTCAAAACAGTGGCTGGAGCATGTTTACACCAGCTTCAGGGAACAAGACCAACCATTAGTTGAAAAGTGTACTTGTCTTTTTTTTTTTGTGCTTCTGTAGTGCATACCCTTTTCTCCTTAAAGTTTGAGCTCAGCTTTTAAAATCATGACATTGTGTATTTCACTCATCACAAAAAGTTTATTGTTGCCTAGTGCATTGATTGTAACAGCTGTATATTTAAGAAAAGAAGGCCATGATTAACAGCTGTGCTTTCCTTTTATTTCCTGTCATATGTCTGCTGTTCTACTGGTGGATCTTCATGTTAAACATGGCTAAAGTTTGGTTTGAAATGAGCTATGGTTATTTTTTGCCATAAATCAGACATTTTAATGTGTGAGTTTATAGGTACTGACTCCTTCCTAGAGATAACATCAAGTGAATGTTAGAAGAACTTTTGATACTTGACTTCTGTCACCTTCACATTAGCTTCCTTTTTCTTTTTGTTTTTTGTTAAAATCCTTTAAGAGATTCAGCAGGATGTACTTGTATTTCATTCATTTAACACTGAATTAAGACAGCTATTAGAAGTCATTGGAAATAATCAGTGAATAGCAGAACCAGGTCCCCTCACAATACAGGTCAGGGTCATTTACCCTCTGGCAGTATATTGACTATTTCTATTTGACTTTTTCATTTTTCTACAAGTCTCACTCGTCTGCATGGCCTCAAAGTATGTGCTCTAATCACGCCTCCCTCTCCACATGTAGATTTACGCTGCTGTAATGGACTAACCACCAGCGTTCTCACACAGAGGGAGGTCAGAGGTGAGTGTTGTCACACCATAAAGGAGCACTCTATTTGTATCCCCCCCTTAAATTACACTCTTTCAATTAAATCCCAGTCTTCTTCACATTGTCTGTGTCAGTGTGGTTTAAATTCATGTTTGCGCCTGTATGTCCATGGATCTGTCTGGCTGCTTTAATTAAAAATCCATGAGAGCAGAGCCAGAGCCATTAATCAGGGGTTCGTCCCCACACTGCAGAGGTAAGAGGAGCGACACTCGGCTCTCCGACAATGCCGACTCAGGGTGACATCATCTGCAGACCAGGCAGCCTGGTGAAGGAGCAGGCAGAAATAGAGATTAAAGAGGACGGGAATGGCATTCATTTGACTCGTATGATGGCACTCATTGAGATGTCAGGGCACGAAATTCACATTAGTCAACAGGGATGTGCTCTTGCCGGAGGCTGCAGGCAAAAAAACCATTAGGTATTACATGATTTCACACCTGTGTGCACCTTCTCATTAAGGTGACCAGATGTTTGGAGCTTACATGATACTTCAGCTTAAACATTAATTTATAGCTCTGGCCATTGATCACCAGAAGTATTGAACCTAAAGCTGCACCCTTGACAAGGTGATCCTCATTATTTGAAACTTTAGACAGTGTTTGTACAGTAAACCCTGTCATCCAAAAGCTCATGCAGTTTCTTTTGTTAATCTTTAGCTATGTATCATGTTATACAGAGTGGATTTGCCTAATCATTATTGGAGACACTCATCTTTGGCTGTGAGTAGAGGCTCCATCTCCCTGCAGTTTCTGAGGGACAGCCAAGTCCCGGGGGGCGCTGGAGCCTATCCCAGCTGTCATAGGGCGAGAGGCGGGGTACACCCTGGACAGGTCGCCAATCTGTCGCAGGGCCAACATACAGGGACGGACAACCATTTGCGTTCACATTCACTCACACATCTACACCTAAAACAGTTTCATAAAGGAGTAAATAAAGGGCTGTATTAAGACCCAGAATCAGATAAATAAGGATTATTATATAGACTGCAGGTCATAACTTCTTACCTGAAGTTCAGTTCACCTGACACTCGGACCGGCGGCCGCCTCGGGTCTCTCCTCCTCCTGCGTCCCCTTTCCCTCATCCACCTGCTGACCTCCACCACTTGCTAATGTTACTGAATCTGTAGAAGCTCCGCGATGCCACCACCAAACAACTTAGTTATTTTTACACACCGACCAGCACTCATCGGCCACCGGGCCACCGAGCAAATGCCCGGTATGCCCGATGGCCAGTCCAGCTATGGTTGTGCCATCAGTTAACCCTTCGGTTGGCACGCGTGCTTAGGGTTGCCGACCCCCGGTCTACACTAATCTGGATAAATTTGAAAACTGTGTTTTCGTCCAAAAGCACTCCACGTCCACACTATTGTTTTCAGTAGTTTTCATCCACACTGAAAACGCTTACGTTCCTGTACTGTGCATGCATGAAACGTAACACGATTCGACCTGCGTCATTTCCATCTGCCGTTTATTTACTTTCTGGCTCTTTGAAACGTTGCGGCAAAATGTCAGTCCATGTTTTTTAAATGGACTGTCAATGAGGTGGAGTTGCTTCTATAAGAGTACAAAGTTTCAAAAGCGACGAGCTATCTAGAGCATGTAGAACCTGATATTCATCTTTAATAGGGCTGTCAAAATTGAAAGCAAACAAGCTGTACAATGCCGCCCGCTATCTCAGTTGGACTGGTCACATGATCACATCATATGACTAAATTGCGTCATCATTTTCGAAAGCCTCTGTTTTCACAGTCCACACTACGACGATGCGGAAAACTGCGTTTTCAAATGTATGCGCTTTGGAGAGCTTTTTCAAAAAGCTCTGTTTTCCTTGACCGAAAACGTCGCCCGAGTGTGGACGGAAGACCAAAATGGAGAGAAAAAGATGCGTTTTCAAGCGAAATTGTAATAGTGTGGACATGGCCTTAATCTGATTGTAGGCTTATATAAAGGATGCACACCTTGCCGACCGATTATTAGCTTTTTTTAACATGAAAAAAAAATCAACGGGTAAATTTGACTTAGAAACCAAGGAGCACACTGACTTGTCAATCATATGGTAACCAAACCCTTAATCACCCCCTGCTTCATTGTTCTTTCTGACTGTAATGGAACCGCAATGAACAAAATACATATAATTTTATATTTAAATAAATGCAAAAACTAGCAACATAAACCCATCAGGAAAGTTTTTACTGAGGTCACAGATCCACTGAGTAGCAGGGTCATTCCTTTATAGACATCGATAGAGTCAGACTGAAATTTACACCCATAGGAGCCATCCCCTTACAGTCACTAGAATAAATGTAGTTTTAGATGCACTGTCACCTTCACTTTGCATATCCATATGCCACAGCCATCCCAGATCTGTTTGAATAGCTTAAACCCGGGTGTGTGACTGCTACATGAGGTGGATGGTGTTTAGTACAACAAAGTCAGAGCGTGAACTCAACTCAGCACAGCTATGAACTGTCATCATTGTCTGGGAGCAACAAATACGAGCACCGTGAAGAGAAGCGGAGGGGTGTGAGACCGTGCCCGTCAGATCCCGTTTCCTTTGTTTGTGCATTTATGACTGCTGTTATCAAGCTAGCGTGTGACACGGGGTGGCCTCTACGTGTTGTGCTGCTACCCCATTGATCTGCCAAGGCTAACAGTAATTACCACTAATCCCAGTCAAAGGACATTGCAATTTGTGTCATGTCTCTCCTGGGCCCCTATAGGCCATTATCTGCTGGTTCATTAAAAGGGAAGACAGTCCCAGCCTGACCCCACAGCTAACTGAGCGCTGAGTGAAGTGACAGGACACACAGAGTTGAGCTAAACCAGCTGTGACATGCAGAGCACATGTGGAAGCCCTGGTCTTTACTTCTGGAAAAATTCACCCACCGAGGAGCAGTTTGGTGTCTGCGCTGTTATGTCTTACAAAGTGTGACTGAGATCCAGCGATATAGCGTGTAATTATGGAATTTAAGCAGTCTTAATGGAGTAAAGGTGCAGGATAAGTGCATGTAAAGGGATTTCTACAACAGCTTACTCGGTACGGTCTAACTGCCTGGCTGTTTTTATTGCTGAACTGCAAAATAATTGCCAACTTGAACATTCCAGGAAAGCTGTGAGAGCAGAGTTGGAGAGAGCCGAGCTCAGACTGATTAACTGGCATGAAGTGTTTCCCACTGTTGATGTAATGGAAGTAAGGATTTTACTCAACCCGCTCAGGGGTGTCGAGGTGCCAAACGTGGGCGAAGAACAAATTCAAGCACCTATTCTTTCAAATAAAAACACGTCTGGACGCGTTCACATCTCTGTAACTCTTAAATGCTACAAGAACCAGCACATGTCATCGTTGCCCAGCTGACATGATGAAGGGATTGGCTGTCTGAGAATTACTGAATATTGTAGGGCTATGCAGTGTGACTATTTGATCAGTTTTATGGATTATTACAGCCTGTAGTGCCGGTGTTCATTAAACAAGCCTGAGCTGGTAACTGCAATAAAATTGACCCTAAATCTGGAAAATTATGAAGAATGTGAATAGCAAACAAATGTTTAAAGCTAAATGTGCAACGTAGCGTCACGTTGGAAAGTTTGTGTCGGTTTCTGAGCAAGTTAATGCAAAAACCTGCTCGGGCTTCTGGCAGACATGTTGCTAACCCTGGCGGCTTTGACCGGTCAGGGGAGCACGGTGTCGAACTTACCAACCTGCTGTGACAGTTATTGTAAGGCAGAGACAGAACACCGAGATCTGCTGGTCTGTGTACATCTCTGCATGCACAGCGAGCAAGAAACAGACCGGGAAGAATATTTTACTTTACACTTTACAGCCTGAACCAGCGAGAGAGGACCAAACCACAGTTAATGTTACATATGGCAAAAACAATGATCGAGCCTCCCATAATCTGCAATTAGCAGATGGAGTGGACTTTAATGGCCGTTTTTTTGGTGAGGTCTTATTCGGGCCACGCGATGACGTCTGTCTACTGATGACGCTGGGTGTGGCTTTATGTTGGGCCACAAGGGCAGCCTGTTGACTACGTCAAGATGGACGTGGCCACTGTGATTTCACCCTCTGGTTTTGGACTACACATTTTGGCCACTGCAGTGTTCATACACACATGGGGCGATCGTGGCTCAAGAGTTGGGCGTTCGCCTTGTAATCGGAAGGTTGCCGGTTCGAGCCCCGGCTTGGACAGTCTCGGTCGTTGTGTCCTTGGGCAAGACACTTCACCCGTTGCCTACTGGTGGTGGTCAGAGGGCCCGGTGGCGCCAGTGTCCGGCAGCCTCACCTCTGTCAGTGCTCCCCAGGGTGGCTGTGGCTACAATGTAGCTTGCCATCACCAGTGTGTGAATGGGTGGATGACTGGATATGTAAAGCGCTTTGGGGTCCTTAGGGACTAGTAAAGCGCTATATAAATACAGGCCATTTACCATTTACATGCACAAATATCTGCTTATTAGTGCTAAGTACCAGACTAATAAAATCTTAGACTTTCGCTCACCTAAACTGCAGCACAGGGCTTCTGGATGGTCTGTTAGAAGAGTTAACCATAGAGGAGCCAAATCTAAAAGATAACAATTACTGATCCTAGTTAGGCAGAGGAGGCCTAACTAATTAATCTAATTAGTTTATTTCCAAGTCACAGGTGAAACCCAAGTGGACCTTCAAAACTTTAAAACCACCACTGCATTGCTCAGATCATATTTTTAAGGTTTTACCAACCGGTGTATTTGAATTGGACCTGGATTTTTTTATTAAACTAAATTTTCTTTCATTACGGGAGCAGCACCAACTTAAAGCTCACATCTTTCCACTTTCTGCAAGAATTCACACAGAAATAATCCCTACAAGACATATTTTACAACTTAAATACCTTATATTTGATAGTTATTTTGGAACATATATTGAAATTCAACATGTGTGTGTAACATTTGCTTTCTAGTTAATTTAAAGGCAGCACAGTGTGTTAGAAATCTGCCATGGGCATGCTCTGCACTTTTAGTAGAAAATACGGAAAAGCCCTGAAGACGTTTTACACATGTGCACAAATTCAGTGCAAAAACTTTGCTTAATAAGGGCCGGCTTATCAAAATGCTCATTTATTTTGTCTCTGACCTCCATGCAGGTTTTATTTTATGTCAACAAGCAGGATTTTGTTTGTGGTCCTCAGAGCACTTAAAAAATTAGAGCCAGCGGCCTGCATATGGACATTTCTTTGGTTCCCGGTGTGTTCCTGGAAAGACAGATTGCTCTTTAATATTTAGATGTAATTTCGCAGCGCTCAGACTACCGCCCATGGAAGTCTATTCCCCTTTTATTGTTTTGAGTTTTAATGAGAATGCACTGTACTTTCCCCAAGCCATGGAAAGGATGATGGTAAGAGATACATGCTTTGCCAAATGATGAATAATGTGGTTTTAGTTGTAAGCTTTTTTTTTTTATTTAAACTGGAGCTTTTCTGCATTTCCTTCATTTCTGAATATATTTCCTGTGGTGGATGTTCATATTAAATATGGCCAAAAAAAATCAAGTAATCCCCATCAGCCCAAAGCTCATGATGCAGACTGCTATGAGCATTTTTTTTTTTTTTTGTTCTCATGAATCCGTATAACACCATGGAGAAATGGTAGTAGATTTAATTCCCTGAAAACCATGTGTTTATGAGGTGCAGCCAGTAAAAAGATAGTTGTC
The DNA here is from genome assembly GCF_963969265.1 of Rhamphochromis sp. 'chilingali'. NCBI lineage: Eukaryota > Metazoa > Chordata > Actinopteri > Cichliformes > Cichlidae > Rhamphochromis > Rhamphochromis sp. 'chilingali'. The sequence goes on from NC_137941.1 coordinate 9,166,329, forward strand.
TTAAAGGGGAACTAGCTAAAACAGCTTGTTTCAGACAGAATCTGCACCAAGGCCATTGAGGTTGTGAGAATATTCAAAAGTCATCAAGAGGGTAAGAGTGTTGGTCGTATGACTCACTGGTTTATAAACTGGGAAACTTCATTTTTCTTTTTTCTTTTTTTAAGCTTTAATTTAATGATTTGACTGGTGATTCTCAAGATGCAATTTTATGTCACAATAACCATTAAAATTAAAAGTCTCCCCACATTCATTACAATAAGGGCTTCAAAATAACTTCTTGGATTCATTTCAAGATGCCTGCCAAGTTGCAAGACTTGCTTCTAGGAATATTTGGGATACTGAAGTTTTTTTTTTACTTTGGGAAGTAAAATAAACCATCCAGTAAGGATGCAATTACGGCAAAATTACAAAAATGTGGAAAAATGAAAGTGTGAATTATTTCTCACAATTCCATTTAACCCCAGCTTTTCAGATTGTGTTTTTCTGCCTGGTTCCTTTCCACAGATGTGACCTAATTGAAAAGCTTGTGCTCACTCCAGTCAAACTTTGCTGGTATGATACAGCTCATATGTAAAGCTAAAAATGCGTCCCTCAGACTAAACATTGTGCTGATTTGAAGTCTCTTCATATAAACTGATGGAAATGTTTCAGTCAGACAAATTAGAAGCCGCAGGTTTCACCTCTCATGTTTTACTGTCCTCAGCTGCTTGTTATTTCCACGGTGTGGCTCCGGAGCTTTGTTTGTATAGCGTTCATCCCTTCCTTCTGACTCATGTTTCTGCTCCAGCAGTCATTATGGACGAGCCTTCCTTTGCAGCTCTGCGGTGGGGCTGAGCTGCTCTGTAGATGTGTGTGTGTGATATTTAAGGAGCCTTCTGGATCAATTAAAATAAAAAGAGCCCCCTTTAAGGTGTGGATCGCGTTAAGATGACAATCTTCCACTTTGTTGTTTACATTTATTTATTAAAGCAATTACAGCACATGTCCAAAATATCATTAAACAGACAGATGACTGTAATCAATACCTAAAATGCAGCCTGAGGGCTTTAATGGCCTCGAGGCTGTAATAGCTCCCATATTTCCCGTGAAAAGCACATGAGCTACCAGGTAATACTGAGTACATCTGTAACTGTAATGAACACCAATGATCACATGATGAGGAATCTCATCTCCTTCTTACAAGAAAAAGTAAAATTGTTTTCACTCACCTTTCACCTTTACCTCCTCCAAAGACCTGTAGGAGGGATGCACCAGTTCCTGATCTAACACTGACAGCCTTTTTTCATTTTTTTGATCGTAGTGTTAAATGAATGAGACTCCAGAGACTGGATTCTTTTAGTTCGTTTAATTCCTTTATGTTTAATGCTACAGTTTCACTCTAGAAACACTAGAAAACAGCGGCTGGAAACCACGGCACAACCAAAGTTATTGCGGCTTTACAGTCTTGTTGCCTTTGAAAGGGTATGAAATAAAATGCCATTGCATCAGTATGGCATTAAAATAAGACAGAATTATATAATTAAATAAGACAGAAGTCTGTTGCCAATTTTTGATTGAATGGAGGTCAATCTGGTGAGTACATGCAATCTGTTTTTTATAATAACAGTAATAAGGGTGATTAACTGTAATTGGTGAAAATTGCATATCTATTGCTGTCTGTTGCCAATCTGTTGCTCTCTACAACACTATAAATTCACATTGAACATGCATTAACTGCTTACACTCAGAGTTCAAGCAGAATCTCTTGGATTACATTTTTTTTAAATTTAATTCCTCTACAAATAGAGACTGTAATTGCTGTAGAACTGCAACATTGTGCTTACATAGCAATACAACCGGAATACAACTAGTTGGCAGCCAGTTGAGTTGAGTGGTGTACTGCAAACAAGTTGCTTGTCAGTGCAGACTGACTGCAATGTATTGGCAATCTGTCTGTTTTGATAAATAAGACAGACAAACTGCTAAAGGTTTGCAAATAACTGCTGAGAGTGATTGTGGTCAGCCAGAATGGACTGTGATTGTTTGGAGATCAGTTGCCTCCAACTATGTGACCCGTACATCACCTTGTGATTAAGTGTATGACTTGCAACTGGTCTCCACCCAAGAAAAACTATAAATATACACATATATATATATATATATATATATATATATATATATATATATATATATATACACCTGGATGGGGGAAAAGGCACGGTCAGGATACTGTTTCTTGACTTTTCCAGTGCCTTTAATACCATCCGGCCCTGTATGCTTCAGGAAAAACTGAACAGGATGGAGGTGGACCCCTGCCTGGTGGCTTGGATCTCCGACTACCTCACCGACAGACCACAGTACGTCAGGCTGAAGGACATCACGTCTGACACTGTGGTCAGCAGCACAGGAGCACCACAGGGAACTGTGCTGTCCCCTCTTCTCTTCACCCTGTACACCTCTGACTTCTGCTACAACTCTGAATTATGCCATATTCAGAAGTTTGCAGATGACACGGCCATCATGGGGTGTATCTGGGATGATCAGGAAGAGGAGTACAGAAGTCTGGTGAGGAACTTTGTCGCATGGAGTCACACAAACCACCTGCAACTCAACACCTCAAAGACTAAGGAACTGGTTGTGGACTTCGGGAGGTCCAGAGAAGGTCCACTGCCGGTTCAGATAGAGGGGGAGGAGGTGGAGGTGGTCAACAAGTACAAGTACCTCGGGCTGTGGGTGGACAATAAACTGGACTGGTCATGCAACACAGAGCACCTGTATAAAAAAGCCCAAAGCCGACTGTACTTCCTCAGGAGGCTGAGGTCTTTTAACATCTGCAGGAAGCTCCTGAGGATGTTTTACCAGTCGGTGGTTGCTGGAGTACTTTTCTATGCTGTGGTGTGCTGGGGGAGCAGCACAGCAAAGAGGGACTCATCCAGGCTGGAGAAACTGATCAGGAAGGCTAGCTCTGTGGTCGGCATGAAGCTGGACACTCTGGTGACAGTGGCAGAGAAAAGGACATTAAAGAAACTGATGGACATTATGGACAATGCCAGGCATCCTCTGCACACGGCCATAAACAATCAGAAGAGTCTGTTCAGTGACAGGTTGCTTCTCCCCAAGACAAGAACTAACAGACTTAAAAACTCCTTTGTCCCACACGCCATCAAACTGTTTAACTCCTCTCTGGAGGGGAGAGGGAGGGGAAACAGGAGGACAAAGGAGGGGGGAACAACTAAGCTGTAGTGCCTCTTCACCTCACTGTACAATACCTTGTGCAATACTTTTTGTAAATAGTCAACAGTGCAATAGACTCAATACTTGAAATGTGCAATTCACTTGTATTTTTATTTTTTATTCCTATTTATTCTATTTATCCCCTTTGTATATTTTATTTATATTTGTCTCTGTATTTATATATGTGTGTGTGTGTGTGTGTATATATATATATATATATATATATATATATATATATATATATATATATATATATAACAATTCTGTAACTGTAACTTCGGTCGTTGCTGTGCTTTTTGGAAGTCGAATTTCCCAGAGGAACCCACCCGAGGGATTAATAAAGTTCTATCTTATCTTATCTTATCTTATCTTATATATATACATACACATATATATATATATATACATACACACACATATATATATATATATATATATATATATATATATACACATATATATATATATATTAGGGGTGCAACGATACACAAAATTCACGGTTCGGTTCGGTTCGATACTTTGGTGTCACGGTTCAATATTTTTTCGATACAAAAAAAATGTTCATGCCTTTTTAATTTGTCATTTATTAAAATTATAAATATATATTTTAACTCAAAAGTACAGTTTTTAAATTTAACCCTAACCCTTGTGCGTGTTTTTTTATTTTGACAGCGAATGCGCACCTGCGGACCACTTATGTGCAGCCCTGGTTATATAGCTCGTCATATTGCAGCCACAGAAATTCTTTTGTCCATGAAACCATAAAGCTGCACTTTCTTTTTGCCTTATAGTCTGATTTGTCATAACTTCTCCGTTTTGTGGTAAGCTTTTCTTTGGCTGTCACTTCTTCACCCTGACCTGTCTTATTTGGCTCAGCAGAACTGAAATGCTTTTACACACGGACTCACATAAGCTCAGCGATTCTCTGCGCGATCAACCTCTCACATGTTTAAGCTGCGGGAGATTTCACTTGTCATGTTTGCATAGTAAGCTAACGATTAATAAGACGATGTCAGAGGAATTGGTGCACAAATTATCATCACTCACAGATCAGTGCTGTCGCTCTCTATACACAGTTCGTGCGATTGCAAAGTGAAAGCAAAAAAACAAGCGCAAATTCAAACGCGATTTCAATATGTCACATATTGACAGTGGCTCACCGATGCCAATGACATAATTACCCAGCTACATTTCTGAAAGAATGCAAAAGCATTGACATATATTTTTCCTTCCTACAATAGCCCGACGGGCAGGGCAGAGATAGATTTTGGTAGCCCGACTGAAAAAAATCGCTAGCTCCAGGACGTCGGGCTAGCGATATTGCGAGCCCTGTATCTGATTGAGGAATCACTCATCTTTGGAAAAGAGAGTTTATTACAGAGAAATGTCTCTTTCCAAAATAAAAGCTATACTATCCGCTTCTTCTGGGCTATATTCTCAGCAGCATAAGGAGAATCATGTGCTAACAGCTGTCTAAATGACTCGGCTAAAGTTAGTAGCATGCTTGTTGTTTTGGTCTTTGCACTAGGATGATGTCTGCGTAAATGTGCAGTCATATTCGTTGTGTTCCCACTAGTGCTTTCAGGTTAATCTCGTTGAAATGACCTTAACGCCACAACACGGCAAATCTCCGTTAACGAGCTACCGCCGATCGCCCCGTGTGTGGGGCTAGACGGCCAACACGTTAACGAGCTAACTGCGCTAACACACTAGTTCCCACCCATGTAATTGAGCATTGCATGGCACATCCAACATACTGTTTTACTTTAGTCCATGACTCGCTTACCTTCAGGGTCATACGTCACATGAAAACCAAAATAATTCCAAACGCCAGATCTGAATGAGGGTGGGGGAGGTCCATGTGTCTTGCTAGCTTGCCCTGCGCTCTTCCTTCTGACTATGCTGTCTGTGTTGAGTGCTCAGTGGATCTGCGCTCGACAGTGCAGCCTAGGCGGAGTAGTCGAACGCAGATTCACTGAGCGCTCAACACAGACAGCATCGTCGGAAGGAAAGTTGATAAAATAAATTACAAATGTTGTATTGTTCGATACATATGCGTACCGAACCGAAAGCACTGTATCGAACGGTTCAATATCGATACGAATATCGTTGCACCCCTAATATATATATATACACATATATATATATTCGATTATATTATATAGAACCTGCCAAAGGTAGAGAACTGATATTTTTAGAAAGATAATAAATTGTAACAAGACTCATTCAAAACAGTATTCATATATTTGATTTATTTGCAATAGTCTTATTTTAGCTTTATGTGATTTCTGTGAACTTGATCACACACAGCTGCTAATCAGTCATACTACTTCTTCTTTTCTCTCCTCACACAGACTGTATGCTGACGGAAGCAGGTTAATAGTACAGTAAGTGCATTAAAACTTTTCTCATGTATTAAAATACACTTTGTGAAGGGGGGGCTCAGTACTTCCATGTATAGAAATGCATTAAAAAGTACAAACATAAAACTTTTTTTAAAAAAATTAAGATTCTCAGACAGATTCTGAATGGTTTTCACTGAGACCCTGTTACTTTATTTTTAATATGAAATGATAATCTCATAGCTACAAGATCCAGATCTCATGATCAAGAACTTTTATGAGGTAGCCTCTATATATTTTTAGAATTTTATTACACTGACCCAAACACCTGGGATACTCTGAAGTCACAGACATACTGTAAAGAAAAAAATGTGCACATGTCTCCATATATGACAAACAAAATGAAGCCTACATTTACCTCCAGCCGCAGTTAACATATTTTACAAATATGGATTTCTGATTAGCCGATTACAACACACACTGACAATAACGAGGATCATTTCTCCTGCTCTAATCCCAGCCTCTGACCTTTTAACTCAGAGTTTTATTCACATTTCAGTGAAGCCTCCAAACGAGCACTTAAGTGGAGTGTTGGGAAGAAAATTGACAATTTTGGACAATTTTGGACCTCAGCATCAAACCTTACAGTAAATTATACAGCTGGGATATAAGCAGAGGATATGGAAGGAGTGTGAATATCTGCACTGGGGCCAGAATCCCAGAAATGATGCCACTTGTCAGGCAAACCTCTGCATTTTTGTCTCGAAAATAGCCAGTTTCAGATATCCCTGAAAAACCAGGACTTCCAAATATGCTCTCCTTGCCGCAGAGTAATTCCTGTCAGTGGCTGAGTGCACTGTGCTGAAGGAAAAATCATTATGATTTTGTTTTTGTCTCCCTAACTGATGTCATTTTTGTACAATATTTGTGTAGAATATACAGAAAGTTGGGATAGATCCAAGGAGACGGGCATGCAAGTTCTCCACAAATCCAATTGAAAAATATATTTAATCTAAATGTGTGTTCCAGCCACAGAAACAAGCTGTGACCTTGAGAATCCAGCAGCAAAACCTTGCCATTACGCAGAATATTAGCCATTACTCTCCTGCCTGGCCATTTCCTGTTCGGACCCCCCCCCCCCTTATCCAAAGAGGGGAAAAAAGACTCCAGTTTGGAGTGGGCTCAGGCCAAAACCACCATGCCACTCAAAAGCCGGGCTGCTTGTGTCATTTTCCACTGGGTTTCTGTGGTATATTTTGACAGACCATTTCAGCTAAGCTTCAATAAATAGAGACGGAGGTTCTTTTTCTCTCTTCTTTCTTTGGTTTCCATTCAGAATCTGCAACATTAAAGTTGGACCCACGCTGATTTTTGTGGCTGGCTAAGGTCTTGTTTAACAGATTTGGTTGAGCCACTAAAATCAAAATGGCTTTAATTATTTCTCCCCTCTGACTGATTGCATCGCGCCCTCTTGCTGCAGTTTACCTCTCGCTGCATTAGTAATTGATGGTCAGCGTTTGGCTCAGGATGTTGTGTTTCAACTGGGTACCAAATGATGGGCAAATAAGTGGAGATCATGATGGATGTCCTTGGTTCTTCCCGCAGTGTGCCTGAAATCACTTTTTGAAGTCGTTATTTGTCTGAAGGACTCGAGGGGGGGTGGGGGAGTGTAACTGCCACTACGTTTCAAGGGTAAACAATCCTTCCCCTTAGCACAAACTAAACACTTTAACACATTTTCTGCTTGATAAAGCCTTGTTCAATTTCCTGTGCTTTGTACCCCTCAGATCAGCCTGACACATGCCAGCACCCCCTCCCACCGGCATTGTCTTGGATGTGAATTACAAAGAGGAGCTGCAGGACCAGTCGATCAGACGCCCGCCCTACCTCGTGAATGAATTTACTTCAATTAGAGGTTGCAGTCAAGCACAAGAGGACAAAGCGTGTTGTCTTTTATGAACCTTTATTGTTACACAGTGTAATGACCATGCACGCTGTGACCCGAGCTAATGACACCATAGATTAACTCCAGTGGGTAGCCTTTGGGAAAGTCCAAAACTATTCCAAAGGTATTGATTTCGAGGCTTGCTGTGAAATTGAACTGTCAGGTGTTCCACTGAGTCCTGATATGATATTGATTCCTCCTGCTTAGCGACCAACAAAGAGTCTGGTTACCTGAAACAGCTCGGACAAGAGGACCCCCTCCCCCAAAACTGCTTATTGGAATTTTAAATAGAAATTTGATCAACTCTGGCTCTCAGGGGAATGTGAGTGTAGCTACCTGGTCTCCAGACACTTTATTTCTGCGCTCACTAAGACCATTAGCCATGCTCGGTGATTTGAATCCACTTCTCCATTAAGCAGAAGCCTGATGCTGAGATCTTCTCTGTTAACACTAACAGTGGTAACACAACACTAACTCATGGTTTTCCCAGCAGCACTAGCTAGTAAGAATATTTGGATGCTATAGCCAAAGAGGCACTCCTTTTTTGGATAACATAAATAGCAGCGGACATGGCTCATATATGCAGAAAGTGTCCTTTGGTGTCTGTGCCCCGACACATCCGATCAGTAAAACAGGTCCATTGCTCCTAATTGTTGCTTTCCACAGAGCAGGTTTATGATTGTAACTCAAGTAATCCTACTGTAGCTCATCAAAATCGAGCAGTATTTGGTGTTTGGATCTAACCAGCCAGTGAAAACAAAAGTACAGTGAATCAGCAACTGGGAAAAAACATTAGAACATAAGAACATTAGAGCAGAATTAGTTTGCCACTGAATGTACTGTTTAAGGAAAGAAGGGGACATTTTTGGAAAAATGTGCTCTGACAGATAAATCAAAGCCAGAGGAACATTTTTAGTCTTGATAAAAGAATATCTCAGGAGAAAAACCTCATAGCAACTGTGAAGCTAAATGGTCTAAATATTCTGGTTTCTTTAGTTTCGCTGTCTCAGAAACGCTGCAGCTTGTAGCCACTGAATTTATAAATTCTGCAACATCTCAAAGGGTGCTTGACAATTTTTGAGGCCATCTGTTCAAAAGTTGAAGTGGACCTTTCAACACGACAGTGATCCTAAACACTCAAGTAAATCCACCAAGGGGCGACACAAAAGGGTAAAGAAATTGAGTTTTTAGGAAGAAAAAAAACATGGAAATGGAGATGTGGTGGTGGATTTGAAACAAGCAGTTATTACAAGAAAACCCCCAGACAAAAACCAAAACACTGCAGGGCTTACAAGAACAAGCCCAACTTTCTGTTCGGTCTTTATTTCTTTTTTGTTTTTTTCCATCTTGGTTAACAATTGGTTCTAAAATGAAAGTATTATTTTATACTTCTAGTGATACTGGTCAATAACAATGGACAGGCATTGCGTGGGTGTCTGGTCAGGAGCATTTCATGTCAGATAACTAATTTTTCTTTATCATTACAATTTTTTGTTAAAAAAAACAACCACACAGTACATGAACCTTTCTTCCTTACAGTAATATGAAGACGATTTCTTGCTTCGTATGAGATGATCTAAATCAAAGCACTGTGGTGGTAATGACAGTGTTTGTGCCATGTTGATGATGAATACTATCGCCTACAGTACATACAGTACATGTGGAAGTGCCCTGATCCAAGCCTTCAGTTTGTGTGCAGGCTTTGTTTTTTGTGTGTGTGCCTAAATATAATTAACCATGATTTTGATGTATGATGATGGTTTTTTTCCTCTTTTATCCGATTTGCAAAAAAAACCCCTGCACGAACCCGGCTACAAACTGGGACTGTATTGAACTGCAAGATGTGCGCAGACTGGCGAAAGCCAAAAAAAATATTGTCCATGATTTTTTCCAAACCTGCCCGGTACAGCAGCTTTGGTTTTCTGCATGTATTATATTTACTGACTTTATCTTGACTGCGCTATTTAACTGTCAAAACACGACAAATGATGTATATAAAAGAGTCACATTTGAATAAATGTTCTTAATCAACATAAATAAATGTTCCTTCATACAAGAGTCGAATTTTAGTTTAAAAAAAAAGAAAACAAAAAGACTGTTGGATAATACGTTAATGACAAGTAGCAGTCTCCAAGGTTAAAAATAAAACAGAAGCACCAAAAAATCTGCAGTTCCTCTGACGTTAACATGAAGCTGACCCCATAGATTCCTATTTAAAATGTCCAGCTTTGCAGCAGAAATAAACATGTCTACAGCCAGTGTTTTGGACTTCTGGATCATGTTTGTGCTGTAGGAGCTGTTTTAAGTGGGAGATAAAGTATCAGAATTTCAGGAGTGGGACGATGCCTCCAAACACGCTCCTTCCAGTTCTTATCTATATACATTCCCCCAGTTCTACAAGCTGTTCATTCTAGTTCACATGCACCCTTCCCGCCCTTTTCAATTCTTTCACTTCGTCACTTCTATTTACTACATGTGGATCTGGTAGGCCCGGGAGTCAGTCCCCTCGAGGCCTTCCCCAAACCGCAGCTCAATTCACGTCCAAGTCATTCATCTTTATCTACTAAAACGTTGTCAAATCTAAAATAAAGACGTGGACCCCGCGAGTGAATTCCATTATCTGACCAATAACATGGCTGCTGTATGGTTAATTGACAGACTCTCCAAGGAGTCTGAGCTCTAGTTTTTGATGAGTAAAATTCCAGGATTTTTTTTGTCACTAAGCACTAATTAGCAGCTATCTGTGTCTGTGTGATGCTCCCATACAGTCTGTGAATGCAACTTGATAACCAAGCTAGCTAGCATTAGCTGATGTCTTAGCATTCATCCAGTTACGGCTAAAATGTAGAGCTGACAAATTAGTGGTTGACATCATTGTGCATCTAAAAAAATAAATTAATAAAAAGGTAATTTTTTGCTATATTTTGGTAAACATATATTGCCATGTAGATTGGTGTATAGAGAAAGCACACAGAGGGCTGGTGTGGAAACAAAGCAGAGCAACTTTATTTCTCTCTCCACTCTCTCCATTTTAATTAGGGTGTCTTCAGCCAAGCCAAGCGGTGTCAGCGAGTGCATAAAAGCAATCAGCACCCCGCGTGGCGGGAGTCAGATGCCTTTGATCAGCTCATGGAGACTGATCCACAGTGACTGCGAAGAGGTGTGGGTGATCCCACTGGCCTCCGCATGCCAGCCACAGCAGCTGCCACCACGGTGGCAACCTGCGCCCCTCCTTGAGACGCTCATGCTGGGAAAATGTTAATGTCAGAGGACTGTCCTAATGTGCCACTGTCACTTCTCTGATTGTCTGTCTCTGTGTTATTTGAGAGGCAATCCGTGTGAGTCACACAGTCAATGCAGTGATCGCTGAGGTGTAAGTGCCAGATTTGGACCTCTGGACCGACTGACGCCTGATCAGTGAAGGCCTCGGGATGTGAAATTTCTTCTGAGCATTTTGTATTGTTGTTGGTTAAATGTTATGGAGTTCCAGTAAATAGTATAAAATCAGCACATAACTTAAACAGTTATCCAACCTCATGGTCCGAACTGAAACAGTAGCAACTTTTAGGGGAGCATGACACTCTCATGCTTCACAACAAAGTAAAATAAAAGGAAAGATGAAAACCAGTACTTAAAAATGAAAAATTCAGTATGTGTGTTTAATTTGTTGGACATCACTGTCTGTAAGAGGTTATCAATGAGACTCACCTGTGAACATAGAGTACGGTGAAACCTGAACAGTCATCTGCTTAAGTTTATTTCATATATGCAGCTTCATGAGATCCACATGTACGTGTCCAAAGCGGGAATGTTGTGTGCAGTTACCTATCAGGCACAGCCAAGGGGAGCTCATTAATTATTCAGTAAATTATTCCCGACACACCTGAGACAGGTGAAATTCATGTTAAATCATTTGTTCAATGGGTTCAGGGGTCATGTGGGTCATCCCAGCTCTCACTTTACAATTAGTATGTTTCACCTGTTTACCTGATTTTTTCAGTATTTCCTGCATGGCTATTTAATCATAGTAGTAGCACTTGAATTCAATGAGCTTTATAGAAATATAAAGAAATATCAGTTATAGAAATGTAACTTTTATAGAAATATCAGTTAAATCATAAATTAACTAATAAAACAACCTCTAATGTTAAAGTTTTCACTATCACAGCTCATAACATACATATGAAGCCAATTCAGATATTTCAAAGTTACACACATGGTTGAAACATCATTTCACTCTGATCCATGGCATGCATCAAGAATGAGTCAAAAATAAAACAGAGAGCTAGAAGAATATGAGATCCAGGTATAAAAATAAACATGAGGTATGGAAGTATAAATACGGAGGTTTATTAAATCCTATACACAATTTATGCTGTGTATAAAAACATACGAGGTGTACAAGGATTATTAAAGCTATATACATTATTTCAGTCTGTATAGAGATATGAAGTTTAAAGCCTACATTCATTATTGCAGCGTATGTGCAACATGAAATGAGGTATTCGAGAATTATTGAAGCTTATATATATTATTATTATTGCAGTCTAGTGCATTGCAGTGCAAGTAAGGAAACATATCAGTATGAGACTGGATGTGTAAAAAAACAGCAGTGTGGTCTTGTTTCCATTTTCCATCGTCTGAGGTCACACATTAGTGGAACAGCAGCCATGTGTCGCTGCACGAAGCCCTGTGTGCTCTTATATCGTGCCACATGTTGTTACTTATATGATCTCCAGAGCTGGAAAAGAGCCTGAACACTCCAGATCCGCGAGGAAAATTTCAGACTTTTCTGTTTAAATCTGGAACATTATTTTAAACAGTTCCCTACGACCTTGTCCACAAATGTGCAAAACCAACCATTAAGTTTTAGATAGTTGGCATATGGTGCAACTATTGTGTGAAACAAGTCATTCCACCTGCATGTAATAAGAATCTTTATCACTGTTTCTACACGTTCCTGTGTGCGATCCCTCATTTCAGTGGAGGCAAACTAAAGCAAACAGGATCCACAGGCTTTGTGCTCCCTATCACTGCATTAGCATAATGTTGTTTTCTTTGTCTTCTCATATTCTTCACCTTCTGATCTGCTCTGCTGCTCCATCGGTGACTCCTTTTCATGCTGCAGCTGAAGACACGAAGTGTTCGGTGAGGTGCCTCTCCTCGCCACCCCCCGACTATCCGCCCATCTTCCTTCACCTTGACATAAGCCAAGTGTCAAAAATAATGGATGAGAACATGTGGAAGAAGTGAAGTTTGCACTTTAAACAGACTTAAAAGAATTGACATATATACCCCCAAAAGCTTTACAGTGAATACACTAAAAACAGTGCGCCACTGTAACATTAGCTCTCAGTAAACACAAGCATCGCTCTTTGAAAGCCTGTCTGGGTGGTGCTTTCATGTGGCGTTGGAATAAGTGGAAAAATCACTGCCCTACTGGAAGAATTCAAGTAAACAACAGCTCAGAAAGTTGGAAAATTTTGTTACATGACTTGCCAGGTTGCTGACATCATATAGACAGAAATAAAGTAAATGTTCAATTCATAGAAAAAACTTTCGATTAATGGGAGAAATTAATCTACCATATATCAGTTTTTTGCTTAGGTTGTCACACTTGGTTCCGGTTCATGTAGAATACCCTCAATTAGATGGAAAAGTTATTTATTAGAAATAACAAGTCCATGGTGGGTCAGATTCTTGCCATGTATGAGTGGTACAGGCTGCTGGTGGTGTAATGGTGTGTGGAATATTTCCTTGGTGTGCTTCGGCCCCTTTAGTGAACGCCACAGAGTACCTGAGTATTGTTGCTGACCATCTCCATCCCCTTATGACCACAGTCTACCCATTTTCTAATGGTTGTTTCTAGCAGAGTAACACACCAAGTCACAAACTCAAATGATCTCAAACTAGTTGAACATGACAGAGCGTTCAGTGTACTCAAATGACCTCCACAGTCAGCAGATCCAATCCACCTTTGGGATATGATGGAACATGATTTTCCCATCACAGATGTGCAGCTAACAAATTTGCAGCAACTGTGTGATGCTATGATGTCAATATGGACCAAAATCTCTGAAAAATGTTTTTTTTAGCACCATCTGGAATTTATCCCTCCATTCGCTTCCGCTTATCCTTTTCAGGGTCGCGGGAGCCTATCCCAGCTGTCATAGGGCGAGAATTATCCCCACAAACTGCATGTGTTTGGACGGTGGGAGGAAGCCAGAGTACCTGGAGGGAACCCACGCAAACACGGGGAGAACATGCAAACTCCCCGGCCTGATGGTGGAATTGCACTCAGGACCTTCTTACTGTGCGGAAACAGTGCTAACCACCGTACCACCGTGCAAAACCTGGTGCTAACCTGGTACTAGCAAGGTATACCCAAGGAAATGGCCAGTGACAGCATTCATGCCCTAAAGTTTTTCTATTACGAGATTTCAGGTGAAAATTCCTTATACCAGCGGTCCCCAACCTTTTTTGCGCCACGGACGGTTTAATGTCAGACAATATTTTCACAGACCGGCCTTTAAGGTGTCATGGATAAATACAACAAAGTAAAATGATACAATCAAGACAAAAGCTGTGATATGTTGTAAATATAATAAAAAAAAATTTAAAAAAACGCAAATTCACTGTGTAATTGTGTAACTTTATTAGCAACGTCCTCCTGAAATGTGCCAACAACACTGAGAGTAACATCCTCCTCTCTGCTCTCTGGTTGCTCGACGCATAAAAATTGCTTTCAAAATAAGACACATAACTACAACACGGGAAAAGACCCAGGGAAACCGAGTTAACGATAAAAACCCTGAAAACCATAAATTTCACACCCAAGCCCGGTACCAAATGACTCATGGACCGGTACCAGTCCAGGGCCCGGGGGGGTTGGTTGAACGGGGTTTTATACAGAAGTAGACGTCTACCTCACCATAACCATAAACAGGTCACTGGTGGATTAAAGAAATACTTTTTTAAGAATGATAGTTAGACAGTCATTTCCAGTTAGTCATTTCGATATTCATTTGAAAACAATCTGAAGGGAACACAACTGGGTGCTTTGTTCAGGACATTCAGGTCACAGACAGCTAAGGTCACGCTCTTATAATTGCACAGCATGACATACATATCCAACCAATTTCAGAGAAGGAAGCACACTGCATGCAGTCATAAATCAATGCCTGAAGCAGAGGCAGGTGAATGGAGAGAGAGAGCAAAAATGAAAAGAGAGAGGGAGGAATCAAAGATAAAGAGGTGAGATAGAGAGCTGGGGAGAGGGAGAGGAAGAGAAGAAGTGGCAAAGTTTTGTGCTCCAAACCACATTCGTCTCCTGCCAAACCAATTTCTTTCCTTGCCTCTGTTCTCTTGTTGAAATGTATTTATTCTGGGACTATTTCTCCTCTCTGAACTCTTAACTCATCACATGATAGATCATTAAATGATTGTACAGAGGCAGTTCAGTGCACTGAAATCATTTTTAATATTCCACATATACAACTCATGCAATAGCTCATGTAAGTGGGATGTCTTTCCCAATTCTTCATCTGGTGTAGGAAGTGCGTCTCTGTAAACATGTCATCGGTCCTATTTCTAACCGGCATGTGTTCCAGAGCACATAATGCTGCAGTAAGCTCGGGAGCTCAAATTACAGATTATGTCATGTAGCCATTACAGTGAATAAGGGCTAAAAAAAATCAGTCAACTGTTAATGGTGTTAAAATTTCCTCGAGTGTGATTTTCATTATAGTTGTGATTTATTTCTCACTAAATGTGAGGAAGGCAGCTTGTGGAAATGGCAAATGCAAAGTTGTCAACTAAAAGTGTTTCCATGCCAAAAGTGTTTTCAGGGAGCAAAAATTGTTGCGTAAACCTGGAAATTACATTAATGCTTTTTTTTTTAGAGTGCCGTGTCAGGAAAATACATATCCATCTTCTTTTTAAACTATAATTTAGCCAGCATGCTATTTCCTTTTAACATCCTTTGAACATCCACCAAGTTACTGTTGATTCATTCATCGGTGATTCAGTTAGAGAAAGTCAGAGATAGGCTGTGTTGGGATCACCTGAAATCTTTTAATACAGAAATTGTAATGTCAAAATATATACGAAACTTGCTTAACATGTAACATTTGCATGTTTCTAGTTCTAGTTTTTTGTTGTCGTTGTTTTTAGCTGCAGGACCTCATGACCTATTATGGAAAACCCAAAAGAAAAAAGCGTTTGATCTCTGAATATCCACTAGGTTGCCTGCTGGTGAACCAGGGGTAGGCAAAATCAACCCCTCTGATAAGGTCAGTTTTTCTGTTTTGATCCTGGTCTTATTTTCTCAACCCCTTAAAGTTACATCATGTCATCAGCAGCGTAGCAGGGTTTGGGGTTTTTCGCTTAGCCACATGCTAAATAAGCAGTTTTTTTAGACTACATGATGTTACATTTTGATTTAAATCTCACATATTTTGTCTGAACAGTTTTTCTGTTAACTTCTCAACATCCTCCAGGGCACCTTTTAGTGTTAGGTTCACATGCACATATTTATAAGGAATTGTCAGGACTATCATAGGGAAATGTGAATCTTCTAACAGTAGATTTCCAAAGAAAAAATCCCTGGAGAAGACTGGAACTGAAAGGCAGCATCATCTACTTTCTGAAACGTGCATTTTTATCATGTGGCTAAAATGCAGCCTTATCCTCTATTCATAAGTGATTTAGGGATGACCTTGTGGATGTCGAGATTTTAAAAGATTTTCCATAAAAATATATGAAAATGAATTAAACTCAAGCCTAGATGGGCTGCCAATGACCTGATGGACATCGATCTCATACTTCCACAAGGTCCTCCAACTAGATTTAGGGTTTGACTTTAGCCACATGCTAGAGGCAAATTTCTAGAAACTAGCAGAGTTTTCCCTTTTTTTCTTCTTTATATTCAGATATTTTAAGCACACAAAACTTCTATAAGAAGGGGTGAACATTACCAAACCCAAACCCTAATCCTGGATGGGTCAACAGACCTGCTCAGTCTTAACCTCTTAAGACACGAACTCTGTCATGGCATGAATTTTTAATTTCTCTTTGCTATTTGGGCTGATAAATGTAAAAACAAAGAACTGTGGGATTTTTTTATTTTTGTTTACCTGATTTTTGTTTCTGAGAAAAATTAGATCCACATTTGAGGACATTCGCTTAAAATTTCAATAGAACAGTGGCATTATAATGTCCTTCTGAGTGGATATCAGGAACTTGTAGAGCAAAATTTAGTATTTTGGTCTAGACAACCCAAAATGTGATGTCCACATATGTGGACGCCAGGTCCTAGGAGGTTAAGGATCTGAAAGGCATGTCAGAATGTCTTACACATTTATTTTTCCAAACTGTGCTGGCCGTTTCCATCAGAAAGAACAAATAAACAGCCTTCACAGTCCCTCCCTTCTTGTAGCTTTGAGAAAACAGAAAAAGCAGAAGCTGACTGTAGGGAGCAAGCTATTGTTATTACACCGCCTCGTCTTGAGTTTTTTCACCCACGGTGGCGTGGAGCACAAATTGTGCGTGGCCGGAGCTGGACAAACCACAGAACGAGCATCCATTGTGTGAAAGATAAAACTGGCCTAGACTGTATTTGTGTTGCTGAAATACACGGGTTGCATTGGTGGGGGTGGTCTGGGCAGGTGGATGGGCTTAACCTCAGTAACTTTATTTGTTCTCCTCTTTTTTGGAGGTGACACTACTCAAAGCAGCAGATGAATAGTTAGGTTAGTTAGGTAGGTTAGCTCTCTAAACTGTAGCCAAGGGTAATAGCTGTGGTACCAAAAGGTTTCAGGTTTCTGCTTGTGGTCTGCAGAGAGTTCACGACCTAACTCAGCTCTAGAGAGAGCAATTTACACTCTGAGCCTCATTTGGCGAGACCTCAGGTTTTGGTCTGAGGACGGCAGATAGTGCACTGACTGATAAAAGCTTTGGAAAGAGCAGCTTTCTGATTATTTCCTGTTTCGTGTTAAGGAAAAAATCATTGTTGTTCTAAGTTTTCACAGCAGAGCTCACTCAGGGAATCACATTTCCATTTTGTAGAATTTATCTAAAATAGCTTTCCAAGTATATGCCTATTTGGTGCTGAACCAATGTCATATAGTACCAATGTAAACTAACTAAATACAAAAATTTTAAGAGGATTTTATCATATTATTTGTGACATGTAGGAATGTAGATACATTAAAGGTCACAAGCGGGACTGTCTCATTTGCTGTCTTTCTGAGCGAGACATTTGGTAAATTTAATGATTGAACAATTTTGAAAGGATAGCAATATTAACAGAGTTGAGTTGAGGTAATTAGGTTTTGAATATGTTTTGTGGTGATAGAAATATAAAATGAAAGGTACGAAAGAGATCACACTTTTTTTGTCTTTTAACTTTCATCTGATATAACTTTGTATATTTCTATGTGTTGTAATGACATTTTAAATTATAAATAATGTTTTCTACTATCTGCTTTTACAAGTTTTCATAGTTTTTCAAAAGGAATTGGTCCTTGGTATCACATAGATGATGGAAAGCTGTGTGAAATTCAGTATCTGTCTTTTATTACAACATTTTGTGCTTCAATTTCATTGCACTGAAACATGGCTTTGAGGCTAAGAGCAGAAAGATTTCTTGACATTTTTGCTCAGATTTAAGGAAGACTGTAATGTGTTGTTGGTTAAAGTTTTACAAAGTCATCAGTTTATCTAGATTTTGGAGTAAAAATGATCGTAGGATACTGTAATACATAGTGCTGTAAAAGATAACCTAAGATTATTTTCTAACATTATTAAAATATAGAGATTTTTGCAAGAAGCAACAGTTCCGGATCCTATGATTTTTGTTATATAAAATGAAATATGATGGGGACATGACGCTTCAGTATATATTAGTGGGACTAGCATAGTTTGGTCACTTGAGGGTCAATAAACAGATCACAGAGAGCATCTGACTGTTCTCAGGCCAGATGTATGAGACATGGCCAAAAGTACGTGGACACCCACACTTTGAATCAATCGTTGTATGGGTGATGCCAAAACCAGTGTCTCCCACTGTAACAGCTTCTGGGAAGGCTTTCCACCAGATGTTGGAGCACAACTGCAGGGATTTGGTCTCATTCAGGGTTGATAAGTTCTGGCTCACACTCTGCGTTCCAGCTGATTCCCAATGTGTTGGATGGGGTTGAGCTCAGACCTCTGTGAAGGTTCCTTTGCAGCAAATGGGAAGAACATTTTTCTTTTTGAAGCTGGCTTCGTCATACATAAAAGTATGTGGACTGGTCACTTTTGTTTTGAGGTATTCGGTGTGATATGTCCTGCAGTCACAGCTGATGTCATGCTCATTTACACTCAGGTGATGCACAATTTGAACTCATGACCTCCTGAGGCGATACTATAGTTTCTCCAGCCAATAAAGCACCACGTCGCTCAGCCCAGAACAGCACTCAGTTGGAAAGTTAAAAAAATAAAAAATAAATAAATCCCTTGTTTATTACCTGATACTTCTGATCCTCCAGGCCATATCCCCTCTAATGGGTAGCAGACATCATAGCTGGGTTTGAGGTGATTGCTCTAGGTCAGGGGCCGGCCTCACAAAGCCACACTTGTGTATTTGTGTCAGTGTGAGTCTGTGTGTGCAGGGCAGACATGAAAGAAATTAAAGTCCAGGGCCTGCCTCAGCATGGCCCAGTCCCCTCGGATGTCTTGTCTTGTCTCGTCGCCAGCCTGTGATTTCACCAGGACCTTATCTCTAACAACAGACCGTCCATTTGTGCCGACCCCGCCGCGGCTGTCTTTCCAGAAAAACATGGATGACACCCACACTTAGTCCCCTGGTAAGAGACTGTAACAATGCTGGGAGGTTCACAGTAACTCACATGCCCACGCAGAAATGTCCACATCGAAAACACACACACAGTTTTTCTCCCTCTTTATAACTTATTTGTTCCTCAGTCTGATTCCTGTCTTACACTCTCATTTGCAGCACTAGAGGTCAGACAGCTGTAATCACTGTGTGTGCAGGGGGCTGTACGATATCATACCCAGTGCAGCTAATGCTTTCTTCCTATCTGCAGTGTCATACATCCACATTAATCCTGATGTCACGCAACGTGAGCACGCTGGAGTCTGATCAGGTCCAGAAAGTCCATACGTGGCTCAAACCAAAAAAAAAAAAAAAGAAAATCATGAATGGGGCTCTTACAGAGTTTTATTCATATCCTCCAGTGGCTGCGTGATTTACGATGGTGAAAATTAAACTTCCTCATGCACTATTTGCTCACTACTCTTCATCAGAGAAAACATTTTTCAAGCATTTGAGAGGTCAAAGACTAAAGAAACTGGACATTTCTCCATGTTTTTACTTCCAGTCCTGGATGCTGTTGAGCCCCAATCAATAGCAATTAGCAGAGCTTACTTTTTCTCTGAGTATGGGAGAGTTGGAACATTTCTAACTGTGGGCATGTGTAGGAGTGGAGTTTGTGTTTGAGTATTTCTCCTCAACATCCAGATGGGGTGTATATCAAAGGAAGTCATGTAGAACCAAGAAAATAAGGAGGGAAAATGCATTCCTGGTCTGCAATGAGGTGAACTCCGCCAAGCCTGGCCTCAAAACCTCCATACAGTCCTCAGACTCGTGTGCTTTGATTAAAAGTTGTTTACTCAATGAAAGGCCGTGTTCACTGAGTCTGAGATTCCAGCAAATAACAGTGCGCCTTCTTGTTTAATCAGTCCGGTTGGAGCTTAAAGATGCAATTTGAGAGTGAATTTCTTTTTCTTTTTTTTTGGTTCTTTACAAATTACAGACATTTGCTCAGTTCCAGTCTGTTTTTTCCCCTCTGTCCTGTCTTTTATTTTTCTGAGTTCTTTCTGCTGGAAAATGACAGATCCCTGCCGGCAGTTTATTTTCTCTTGTTGATTAAGTTGAGGCCCTGATGCTGATGGTGAAGCCATGGACAGACCTGGGCATGCTGCTGCTCCAAGACCCGTGAATGTTGCTGGTGTGAAAACACAAACCACACATGTCTATGAAGTATTCTCAGCTTTCTATCAGTGTGTTGCTTGTGCTTTACACCGATGTACTGCTGGAATCAGGGCCAAGCGGTAGCAAGAGCAGGAAGAGTTTCGGCGAATACTACTACTTACCTGTATCGGGCAAGTAATATTAATGCATGTTGTCGTTACTACTTTTAAATACTTTATGTGCTATAATTTGCCACCCTGGACATTTAGAAGCCTCAACATCAGCCTTTTGGTTGTTGTTGTTCTTATTTCAATCAGAGGGGATTTCCAACATGTTGATTAACTGTATGGGTGTATTTCTTATTAGTTAGAAGTGACAGAATAATGAAATATTTGAATTATACTCACATAAACGGAAGCACGGTCTTCTTGGATGGTCTGTACTGCTTGTCGAATAATTGCGTTAAAATGCTTTAAAAAGTCTCAAGCTGCACAAATCTGGTCTACAGGTAGTTCATGCAATCCAAATCATACTAAACCATTTTAGAGCTTATTTTTTTAATATATGGTTACTAACAGCTCATGTTGGAAGCTCAGTTTTCTCTATATAGCGTCAACGTCAAAAAAAAAAAAAAAAAAAAAAAATCCCCAACAATCAGATGCTCACCTAAAAGGAGCACTTGGTGACAGTGGGAAGGAAGAGACCTCTAACAACAGAACCAGGCTCGGGGATGGGCGACTGCTGTGACCAGTTTTGGGTGGGGCTGAAAGAGAAGAGAGAAAAGCTGAGCATAAAGAGATGAGGACAAAACACAAATGACAGGATAGAGAACATATGAGAAAACTCTGTCAGCAGCAGCCTGAGCTTGTAGCATCCTAACTAAGAGATGCCTAAGGGTCACCTGAACCAGCCCTAACTATAAGCTTTATCAGGAAGAAAAGTTTGAAGTCGAATCTAAGAAAAAATGGACTCTTTGTAGTCAAGCTACAAATAAGCTCCTCTTAAATCTTTGATTGTCTGTATTTCATGACTCCTGCTGCTAACAACTCCACAGCTGTAAGGTCAAAATGAACAACCATGGATTGTTTGGGTCAGTTTCTGTCCCCATGACCATGTCAGAGTGAGATATGAAAAACCATAGCAAAGAGTGGACTTTATCTATTAATCAGTGTAGAAACAGCCGTGTAACAGTGTGTCTTTAGCATCCTTTGTAAAATGGTGGTGGGTTATTTGTCGATAAGATGTGTTCTGGGCCTGTTTCGATGCCACCCAACTGGAATATTTGGCATTTATTTTTCTTGAGCCCAATGCTTAATATTCACTTGATTTTGATTTGCTGAATTGCTGGTTAACTATGCTTTAACTATGGGTGGAAACTCTCTTGTTCTCTTCTCGCTCTTTGAGTCGCCATCTGATCTCTGTCATTAATAGCTCATACAGACTCATGTTTTGTCTACAGTTCCCTCCTTATGACGATGTCTGTGTTCATTACCTCTAACATTCTCGCCTGCTTTAGCGTCTGAGACTTAAACAAGAATATCTGCAGTCACAGCCTTTTGAACGATGGAGCATGACAGGGGTCTTTGCTGTGGCTTTGAGGCAGCAGGCGGTTTGTGGTGGGGAATTTTGGGTGCTAGCATGGCAGTGGAAAAAGGAGGCAGTGGTGATAATGTAGAACGGATGCCCGCTCCGCCACGGCAGGGACTGTTTTTGCTCTCCAGGGCAACTGATGAGTCCCAGATGGACGACCAGCTGCTTTGGGTTTCTGAGCCCAGGAAAGGCGGGCGTCTCTGAGGAAGGTGGGGGCATGTTTTGAAGAGTTGGTATGCAGGTCAAGGGGGCACCTCTGTGTGAAGGTGTAGACTCAAAGAAATGTTTTCTTATTCATGGTCCCTTAGCAATCTTATTACCAAATTCTATATTGCTAGGAGGGGTTTCTATTGTTGGCCAGAAGGGTCCTCAAGGTGCTCTGGATCACTAGACCTCGATAAGTGAAGTCAAACTATCCATCTGCCAGTTTTCATCCACTCCCTGCCTCCGCTACCTAAGGAGCAATTAAAAGGCCACCTGATATCCTTCTTGTACCTAGCTCTCAACCTATTAATAAACCCAAAACACCAAACTGTGTCTCTTCCTGATGGCCTGCCCTCAAGATGAACCCTTCATGTGACTAAACGTCACAAAAAGATGTAAACCTGGTGATTGTCCTGCGAAATATCTCATGCGCAAACATAAAATACACAAAAAAAACTCCTCTTCTGTTTGAAGGTGAGTTCTTTTATTTTCAGGCCACTGATTTGGACTGAGCCGCTTGTCAGACCATCGCTGATTAATTTGGATTATTGCCCCTCGACTATCTGGGAGCTTTTTAGACATCCTGTGTGCTCCCTTTTATTTCCTCTCATCACTTACATAGAGACGATGGCCCTACTGAAAAACCTCTGTGTACAGTTCAGTGGATCATTATTTGTCATCCGTATAACCACAGTCCACAGCTGCGTACACTGCGGATTTTCCGCCCGACCAATAGAAACAACAAAAACAAACGGGGCCTAAGAGAAAGCAAATGTGAGTATTGAAGCGAGGCGTGGGACGTGGCAGACATTTGTAATGCACAATTCAGCCCCACACAATCCCCCTTCTTCATCCTGGTTTCCCATCAACCCTTGCTCCCTGCATCCTAATCAACCCAGAGTAGAGGGTGGATGTTAAACCAGTTGAAATGCACCATTTCCCTGCAAATACATGGAAAGTAAATCAAATAAAATGAACTGTCTCTTCAAAAGACACACATGCAGCACACAGACCTCAACCCACAGACTAATTGTGTTTATTCAACACAACTCAACCCGCCCACCCGGTCTCCTCCCTTCTGGATCTTTCCATCAAGATGCAAATTCGAACTATTTGTGAATATCAATAACATCTGGCAGGGCTTCCCGAACAGAGAGGCTGGGATGTCTTGAGGCCATGCCAGTCACAGCTAAGCCCCCATGAATAAAGATTTCTCACACAGAGAGCTACTTCCTCCCCTTTCCTCGCACTTCAGCTCTAATTAACACAGGGTTCGAAAACAGATCCCCACTCAGGAAGTGCACAGAGGATGTGAGTGGGTCCCAATTCTCCAGGTGATGGAGGTCAAATGGTCTAGTGTCATTATTCAATTATCTGCTTTGATAAACATAATAAAACCAGCTTTAATGGGCACATAGATCCATATGGAGTTAAGCTTTTAACATCCACCATGATACAGTTGACCCATCTAGACAGAATTATTAGGGTTAGTTGTGTGGTTAGGGTTCAGTTTTATTTCAGAAACTGTGAGATTATGCCTTTTATAGCTCTCATATATTCATTGTGACTAAAATATTTTCCACAGAGGCAAAAACTGCATAAAAATGGGTGGACATGAACTGAACCCTAACCCTCGATAGATTTCCAGTAACCTGGTTGATGTCAAGAGGTTTTTCATTTAAACTACTGTTTAAATTACTGGCCAAAGAAAATAGAAATATAAATCACAATCACCATTGAAGCTTCAAAGAGCCCCCTGCCATCAAACGAAGAGTTACCTGCTCAGACCGGAACACATCTGGGCGCATCTGTCTCAGCTTAGATCTCCAGTCAAGTGGAGCTGCTTGTTAAGTTGCTCCAGATATTGGACAGCAAAGCCCCACCCTCCCCGAACCATCAAAGATGTGGCAAAGTTGCTAACAACAGAAGATGATAAAAGCAAATGTCTCTCATCTGGAAACCATCCTCGCGCTGTCCCAGGCCGCTGTGCTGCCGATCCCATGTATTGTTTGCTGAGCATCGATTACACATGCTTACCCTGCTCTGTTTAAAATGAACAAATGCCAAGATTCCACTTTATTCTCATGGTGGGGGCTGAACACGTGATGGGCTCCAAAGATAACACCAGGGGGAAGAGGTTCAATGTGTGTGTTCGCTCTGCTCTTTACAAGCATTTAACTGTCTGATTCCACAGAATGCCTCTCAGGCTTGGATTTCCTCATCGCCTTCCTCTGCAGTCCCAGCTTGCAGAGATGATTCCCAGCCTTTACAAAGGAGCACGATGGATACTCGAGTTTTGAAGCTCAAGCTAGGATTGATATCACACATTGACTGATTAATATCAACACACTGCATAAACATTGTGATGATTGTTCTTTAAAATTCCACAAATCCAGTGCCAAGGTTGAAGTAGCTAACAACATCTGTATCAACTTATCAGAACCCAGTAGTCGACAAATTAATGGCGCCACTCGTTGGCTACGGAGAAGAAATTTTACTAAACAGCTTTTAAAGAGTGTGAATTGATGTCTAATTCAATGCATTCCTCTTATATTAGTCTTTATTCAGAGCAAGACAGGGAAAAAAAGATGATTTCTGTCGTGGTACCGAATCATTTGATCTCGTGTTTCTTAACTTAGAAGTCTTTACTTCAATATTCTGCTCTGATTTGTGGTTTATTTCATGGTTATAACTGTTTTGTGTATTCTTAGTATTTTTCCTGTAGCTGTCAGTTCTTAGTGGCATTAGACTTTAATTCCTCCCTCATTGTAAGATGTTATGTTCGTTCATGTGTCTGTTTTTTTTCTCAGTTATCTCACTCCCTGCATTACTTTAACTGTTAATGTGTCTTGTGCTTTCTCTCATATTCTGTCTCACTGTTTTCACTCGTCCATTGTCAGAGTGTCTGTTTCTGTTCCTCTAATGGTTCTTCTTCCTGGTGTGTGTCTGTCCCTGTTGTTTCCTGTGTTCCCCTTTTGGACTTTTGTTCACCTTTTGGATTTCTGCTAACAGTCTTATAATAAAGAGTTTCAGATAAGTTAAGATTCACTCTGCATTTCCAGCAGATTGTGACAGATTTCATTGAAAGAGGTCCCATCAGCCCTAGAAATATTTGTAGCATTCTTTTGCAGTAGTCATTGGCAGATGTTCATGTAAAAACTGGCAAGTAGAGGTGGTTGTGGCACCTTCTAGGTGAGATGTGTGGGTGCCGTAGAGATTATATTTCCACTATCCCCATATTTGAGCTGGAGGAGGTGACTGAGGAGGAGGTCAACTGCATTTCTGCTTGGACTGCTACCCAAAACAAATTCTTTTTCAAAAACCACAAGATGTTATGTTTCAGATTGGGGCATTGTAGGGTTTTTTTGATAAAGGATTTTCCATTTGGGTGTTCTACACAGGCGACGACTATAAAGACCTGCATAAATGGCAGAAAATGTATGAAGGTTTTGCTGTGATTATTGGTTCTGATAGTGTTGATTTCTAGTTTATTCTTTGAGACCCCAGTTAGTGTGTTGAGACAGTGCAACAGGAATTTCAGCACTTTGCAGTCATACATTTCTGCTTTCACTAAGAGCACCAGATATATTTTGAGTCATTGTATATTACAGTTTTTCTCAAATGCTAAAACACATTTCACAAACGTTACCACCAGGTCCCCCAATGTCCAAACACAACACCCTTCTCTAAAGCTACATAAACACAACCACACCTTCCCACTGCAAAACTCAAACTCCCACACCTAGTGAGCAGCTCGAAGCTGTCAAAACTGTAAACACTATACACAGCATTACACACTACAGCAAAACAATTGAAAACACAATGCTCAATTTGTGAGAAGGTTCTTTGTTTCATAACTGCCAATGCATATTTTAGAAGCTATACAGTAACGGATCGTCGTAGATCTCTGCAGAGGATTAGGCATTTAGATTTGTGAGTTTCATATGAGTAGTATAAATCTATAGAAAATCCTGCATGTACGTACACTACTGTAACACAACTCAATGCAAAAACAGAATCTATTGCACACAACAGTAATCTTGAAAACATGAACAGGGTGTGAAGTTTTTTTATTTACGTTATTCACACCACACACACACCACAATCACTGTGCGGCATCATGTCGCTGAGCTGTTGCTCGCATCTCGTCCGTAATGATGGTGCGAGGTTGTCTTGCTCTCCCTCCTGGACCTTCTCCTCTCCCATGTTGGCCTTCTCCTCTTCCTCGTTGGTCGCTCCTCTTCCTCCTCTCATTTGAACTCCTCTTCCTCATTGGCCTGCTCCTCTTCTTCCAGGGCCAGCTCTTCTCCCTCCTCTGCATCAAATTCCTCTTCCCCTGACTCTGCCTTCATCCATTGTGTTTGTTTGGAACCTTCAGCATACTGTGCACTCTGAACTTGCTTTTACATGTGGGTACAGCATTAGCAACAAGTGTCTTCAATTTTGAGTCATTGTGTGTAGTGAATGACGCCAGGTGTGTTCCCTGTGTTCAAAGATTGGTGACTGTGGCAAGCATTTTGCATCACATGGGCTTTCATTTGAGGATATGAGCAGAGTTGTTTTGCAACATGTGTTTTAGCAAGGAAAAATGTGTTTAGATTTATGAGTACAGAGGGTTGTGTTTTGTGAATTGTGTCTTCATGTGACATGTGTTTATGGTACTGGAATATGGTGGCTACATTTAGTAAATGTGTTTAGACTACTGGTCATTTGGGTTACAGGATTGGCTTTTGTGTTTTAACATTTGAGAAAAACTGTAATGTTACTTTGTTCTGTCTTCATGGTTTGACTGTAATCACTAGCAGGTCACATTTCCCAAAATGAACGGAAACGTTCAAGTTGTAACCAACAGGTCTATGAAAGATATAGGTACGGTGTGTATTCGGGGTCCTGCCTGGCTCTATGTGGAATGTCCCTGCTGCCTCAGCAGAGCTGTGATAGTGCAAAACATCAGAACTAAATGAAAGAGTCACTCTGAGCAAAGAAGGATTTTCTCAGCAGCAGATCTTGGCTATGCTGAAGGTTTCTAAGGGGGCAGTGCACACAGCTCAAAAATACTTTGTGGAAACTTGAGCAGTTGTATCCAAAGCCAGATCAGCCACACCAAAAGTGACCACATCACAAGATCAATACATCAGCCTTTGTTCATTGAGGCACACGCGATCAGCTACATTAAGACTCCAATCAGCAAAGGCCCTGTCAAACAAAGGCTGTGTAGTGGTGGCCTCTGAGGAACTTTAGCATCTCTAAATTACTTCTCAGGAGGGGAAACAAGGCCAAACTCTCAGGGTGGGCTCAGAATTACCAGCGTTTCACAGTGGATGATGAAAAAAGGTCCTTTTTACTGATGAAGAGAGTTAGAGATTAGCAGCGAGAACAGAAGGGTGGAAAATGACACCACAGTAAATCAAAACTGCATTCAAACATGCTCAGCAACTAATCCACACTGTTCTCATTCTCAGGGCATCAAATACTGTCGAGGCAGCTGGTGTCTCGTGGATACAAACACATTCTGCATTAGTGCCTGACAGGTCTGTCACTCCAAGCTCGTCACATGTGGACATGTAAATGCACTGGGCACATCTTATTTTTCATCATGCAAGGGGAACCAAACAATTATTTTTTTTTCATAGACCTAACCAAGGAGGTTTCAGTACCTAAATCCTGACGAGTAGTTTCCACAAATCTTTAGAATGGGCAGCTAAAGCATAACTCCAGAGTCCAGAAGGTGTGAGGGGCCCAGTGATGTGATTATAATAATGGATACTTTATTGATCCCCATGGGGAAATTACTTGTTTTTCTCTGCATTTGACCCATTCACTCAGTGAAGCAGTGGGCAGCCCACTAAGCAGGCGCCCGGGGAGCAGTGTGTAGGGACGGTACCTTGCTCAGGGGTACCTCAGGGTAGCCGTTAAGTGGATTCGAACCGCCGACCTTCCGATCATGGGGCGACCACAATCCTACCAGTGGCTGGACAAAGCTGGACTGAAAGACAGCACAGAGGCACTAATCATGGCAGCACAAGAACAAGCTCTGAGTACAAGATCCATAG
The DNA here is from genome assembly GCF_963969265.1 of Rhamphochromis sp. 'chilingali'. NCBI lineage: Eukaryota > Metazoa > Chordata > Actinopteri > Cichliformes > Cichlidae > Rhamphochromis > Rhamphochromis sp. 'chilingali'. The sequence goes on from NC_137941.1 coordinate 9,194,649, forward strand.
AGGCTGGGGTCTATCACACCAGGCAAGACCCCAGGTGCAGGCTGTGTAAAGATGCCCCAGAGACAATCCAGCACATAACAGCAGGGTGCAAGATGCTAGCAGGCAAGGCATACATGGAACGCCATAACCAAGTGGCCGGCATAGTGTACCGGAACATCTGTGCCGAGTATAACCTGGAAGTCCCGAGGTCAAAATGGGAGATGCCCCCAAGGGTGGTGGAGAATGACCGAGCTAAGATCCTGTGGGACTTCCAGATACAGACGGACAAAATGGTGGTGGCTAACCAACCGGACATAGTGGTGGTAGACAAACAGAAGAAGACGGCCGTAGTGATCGATGTAGCGGTTCCGAATGACAGCAATATCAGGAAGAAGGAACACGAGAAGCTGGAGAAATACCAAGGGCTCAGAGAAGAGCTCGAGAGGATGTGGAGGGTGAAGGTAACGGTGGTCCCCGTGGTAATCGGAGCACTAGGTGCGGTGACTCCCAAGCTAGGCGAGTGGCTCCAGCAGATCCCGGGAATAACATCGGAGATCTCTGTCCAGAAGAGCGCAGTCCTGGGAACAGCTAAGATACTGCGCAGGACCCTCAAGCTCCCAGGCCTCTGGTAGAGGACCCGAGCTTGAAGAATAAACCGCCCGCAGGGGCGTGCTGGGTGTTTTTTTTTTTTTATATATATATAAGCTTATTATATGAAACCTTCAAGTAAGTTTCACTGGAGGATGTCTCATCACTTCTACAAACTTACACTGCAATATTGGCAGGTGTTTGTGTTTATGTAACATTTAAATTAGGCTTGTTCTGCTTGCCTTAACAAATGAGCTTAAGAAGTAAATGGCATTTCACAAGTAACAAATCAGCCTAACAATTGGTGTGAGACAAGAAAGGGCGGAGAGTCTTATTAAAATCAGCGGCATGGATTCAGGCTCGTCGGGTGGAACGTGTTGTTTAGAGCACCAGCAGAATGTGTAGGAAAACCCTCAACCAGCGTTTCACCTGACATTTAGTTGGGAATTAACTCAACATATTACAGTGCCGCTCATAAAATGAACTTGCTTTCGATCAAGCCCCGTGATGGCCATATTTCAGGGTGCTGAGATAAGGTCAGCTGTCATGGGGGAATGTTTGCCAAATAAAAATTGATGCATAACAAGATGAAAAGCAGGTTGAAGTTGGGCTTTCTCCTGCCTGCACGCTGCTGATCCTGACCTTTACTTTATACAACTCAATATGGTTCACCTCATATGTGCGTTTGTTCTATTCTGCCAAATTGAGAGAAGGCCCCCTTGGTTACCATTCGCCACAGAGCCTTTCATCCCATTTGTATCCCTCATGTATTTGTTATTTTGTTCCAGCATGGAGGCAGACTGAATGAAACTGCTTTTTGATTCTTTTCCCCATCTGCACTCGTGTGTGTGTGTGTGTGTGTGTGTGTGTGTGTGTGTGTGTGTGTGTGTGTGTGTGTGTGTGTGTGTTTTCTTTCATGAAAGCTTTTATTTTTCTTGCAGAGCTAGATCTTAATTGTGTTTGTTTCATTTTTTACCAGCTTTTTTTCTTGGATTACAGCGAATGGAGGGAGATAAAACAGAGGAGCTGAGCGAGTCTCAATGTGTTAGATGTACATTTGAACTCCTGAGCTCCTTGGCCAATTAGCAGGATACTGCAATCCCAGCAGTGTGTGTTTAAGACAGCAAGTAAGGGGGTGTGTGCATGTGCAGGTTGTTCTGTTGTTGGTGGTTTTTCGTTTTTACATTTTTTTAATTGTATCATTTTTGTAATGCTTCTGCTGTTACCAGGGCAAACAAAAAGTCTGTGTTTGTATGTTTATCTGTGTACAAGTTAGCAATATCATACCACAAGGTCAAAAATATGGAAAGTGGTATACAGTTGTAGAGGAGATGAGCAGTACATATTGCAAGCATCCCCCCAGACATGCTTTCACATAACAGCGGACTGACCATCAGGGGAAACAAGACACTACTCAGGAATGAGCAGAAGCACCTCTCAGAATCCAAGCATGACTCTGCCACAATCTACAGACTGAAAGCTCTCTTCACATCTTCCAGAGCACAAAAATGCATATTAATGTCTGAAAAATGGTTGCACCACTGAAAATTCATTAAGGTTTTTGGTTGTGCACCTATCCTTTGCATACCTTGAAAGCTTATAGTCAGATTGGTTTGTCAGCCTGAGTTCATCTGTATTTGGAATTAGGTTACCTGCAATCCACCTAACGTTAAATATATACGTATTTATATATGTCAGAGGGCCCGGTGGCGCCTGTGTCCGGCAGCCTCGCCTCTGTCAGTGCGCCCCAGGGCAGCTGTGGCTACAATGTAGCTTGCTATCGCCAGTGTGTGAATGTGTGTGTGAATGGGTGAATGACTGAATGTAGTGTAAAGCGCTTTGGGGTCCTATGGACTAGAAAAGCGCTATACAAATGCAGGCCATTTACCATTTAATCATTACATTTTGTGTTAATTACAGATATTCTACAAAAATACAAATTTGTACACCTCTCTCTCTACACCTCCCTTCAGTCTTGTTTTGAAAGGAATTAACTCAAACCTAATTTTTTTGGCACGGCGATGAGCATAAATAACAAATAACAAACTAACTCAGTGACCTGAGATCATGATCATCTCTCACAACACATGCAGAAGGTATACTTTTGAGTTAAATCTTCCCTGTTGAAGTGTTGGAACTGTAAACCCCTCTGAATCCCTACACTCTAACTTGATGTGCACCTTCACAAGAAGTGTGATTCGCTTGTTCAGTATTATAGTTTCCACCTATTCATTTCCAACAAATGTGTTCACTCCCAGTATTTTTCTGAACAACTGGAAGAGAAAGGATCAACTCGAAGGAAGCATGAAATAAGGTAGGGCTAGTCTAAATGGCCTGGGATGGAGTCAGATCTCTGGCAGCCAATTATTGTTTTGACTGTATAATTGCAGAGTGATGCAGGCACACACACAGATACAGTATAAATGCTGGCAAAACCAATGGCCAGCGGGTCCTAGCACTATATATATATATATAAATATATATATAAGACAGATGATTAAATTATGCTTAACTTGTGATAGATTTGCCTCAAAATATAGTAAAGAATACATTCTAATAGTTCTCTTTAACTATATTTGATAAGTTAAAGTGGATCTGTCGTGCTTTTTGCTTATTTCCTATCCCATCGGTGGAGGCCTGTGTGAGTCAAAACCTCAGGCTGCATTAAAGCCCACCTACTGTTTGAATCTTTTGTTTGCCAGGAGCAGCCAATCAGAAGAAAGCTCGCATAACCTCCAATAACCAAGTTTTAACTAAAAAGAGTGTGGATTAATGACAGGAGTACATTTTCTATGCTTCAGGCTTCACTGTAACTCAACAAGGACATTAATATATTTCTGCAGGTTTTCTATTTTATTACAGGAAGTGGTCCATTGGTGCAGTGAGGATCATGGAACGTTATGTAAAATATGTCTTGGTTTGGGTTTTTTTGTTTTTGTTTTTTTGGGAGGTTTTTTTGTTTTGTTTTGGGGGGGGGGGGGTTGTTTTGTTTTTTGGGGTGGCAGGGTTACATTTTAGGCTTTCGTTTGATCGTAATTTCTTAAGTGATATGAAATATCACAAAACAAGGTAACAAGGGATGAAAAAACTTCTGTGGATAATTTGTAAGTGTCATTTAGACTTTTGTGTTTAAATGACCCCAGCATACAGTGACACATAATACATTCCCTCATTTTTAAAATTGTTTTACTGAAACAAAGAAAATTTGTTTTGGGAGAGGTAACAGAACACCTTTTAACTCTTTTTGTGCAACAAAATGATTGAAAACCATAATTAATGCCATTAGAACATTTCAGAATATTTGTCACACATAAAGGGAAAACCACAAGCAGAACCATTACGACGGTATTTCTGTATAAATGCCCCAGGTGATCATTTTAGTTGTTAAATAGGGCAGTTGTGTAAGGGTTAAAGAGCTCTGTAGCTAACTGACATTAGCGCCTATTGTTTTGTCTCTGCTGGATCTCATTCAGATACGAGGCATCGTTATTATCATCATATCACACAGAAGTAAAATATTTTACAATTGCATGTTTAAACAAGCATCCTCACATTTAATAGAAATTGTAATTCCTAGCAAATGAAACAACTGTCAGGGAATCTAAGGGAGCGATGTGGAGTCACTGTGAGACCCCCTCCCTGAACGCTTTCTGTTTAATGTCTGTTTCTTTCCCTCTGGCACATTTAGTAAAGTGTTCAAATCACACTGATCTCCTGCTGCCTGCAAGGATGTTTCCCTTTGTGTTTGCACAGTGGGTCCACAGACAGCGAGTAAAAGAAATTAAAAAAAAAAAATTTAAATATGCTCAGAAAATAACAAGGCCGTGTGTATACCTGTATGCCCCTCATGAGCCCTACTCTAATTAGACTGTAGTTATTGCACCTGCTTTGTTTCCCAGCTTTCTCTCTGCTGTATGTAAGTTTCAGCTGTTGTTTTGTTTGATGCTACTTGATGCTCAAACTCCAATAACTTCCACATGAAGAATTGCTTTCTACTCTTTTTCCCAGGCTAATCTGACACGTTTAGTTAATAGCTACTTAACAGTGCTTCACTGATCACAAATGACAATTAAATATAATGCGTTTTTAAAAAATATTTTACATTAGCAAGAAACATTTAGTCATTTTTGCCATGTAACTATTTAATTACCAGCCAGCATCTTTGAATGTTGGCTACTTTTTGTTCCGTTCTCTGTCAAAAGGATCCCAACTGCTTCAATAATGTTAGAAATTTCAAATTTGGATTAATTAGTCCATCAGACTAGTTGGCACTAAAGTATAGCCAGGATTATAGTGAATTAATTTGTCTTATGAGTTGCTGAGTGAAGGGATCAGTATGAGTGGCCTTCACAGTTTCAACATAACTTATTATGACCATTTCATTTTAGCATTACTATTTCAGCCAGCTTTGTTATTTTGTTTTCCTGCATCCGCAATTTCCTGAATTCCTGAGTCTCCTTCAGCTGTCCTTCACCTTGTGATATTTTCCACTGAAATCAAGTTAAAGTGATTAGGAAAGGACATACAAGGTCATTTATGAACTTGCCACAGTCTCTCAAGGGTGAAGAATCTTTTTCTTTTATATGTGAACTTCATGAACCTTTATCATTTACAGAAAACATGCCATTGGCTTCCCATCCACTCTCATGTCTTCCACCTCCTCCCTCTGATTTCTTCATGCTGCATTTCAGATCCTGTGGCTCATTGACTTATGAATACATCAGAAACAGCTTTATTACCTGGGTCAAGCCACGAGGTGCAGCTTCAGCGATAAGCATGCAAATGAAGTGCTGTTTACTGTGTTTTGTAAAGCAGTATATGTTTATATATAGTGCTTAGATGTCCCCAGGGCAACCGCAGCCGAACATCAATTACTCTCAGAGGTTGCAGATGATTGCACAGGCAGGTGGCGATGGATGATGTGTTTGTGAAGTGGATGATGGGTGGAAAGACACAACATTTTTTATGATTACATGTAAAATATGAGCGAGACAAAGAGACTGTGAGGGAGACAGATGACACAATAACATTCTTTCCTTAGGTGTTGGACCCGGATAAGTCATGATAAGATCTAGGCAATAACAGGCTATACTATATAAAAAGTACTGTAGTGTACCTTTAGGGGTACAATTATTTATCACTGCGGTGGTACCATTCCACGTGCTGCAGTTGTCCCTTTGCTGGGAACAACAAGGATACAAATATGCAGCCTGTCAAAGTAAATGTTTATTTTATTTGAATGCATTGTTCAGCCAACAACAAGGAAAAAGAGGTCCCCGCTGAGATCTTAATCCCTAGAACTTCAGATATAAAAAACAAATGAAGACATTCTGTTAAGATTACAACAGCAGGCTTGGACCTCTAGAGTAACAATTTTGTACTTTCCTATTTCTGGTCTTACTGGCCAGACTAAGACTTTATCTAAAAATAGGCTAACAGGACGTAGATAGTGACTAGCTGTGGTTGTTCTAAGAGAAAACTGAAAACACTGTGCTGTTGCTGGGATTGTTTTAACAATATGACTATCTCATTTTTTACATGTATACCAGTGTATGTTTATACCACTAAATCTGAGTACAAACATGTATATGCTGTTTAGGACTTTTAGGACTTTTTTGGTTTTCATCACTGAATTGTAAGCCTTTTTCTGATTGGATGTCCCTTTTCCTTGATGTCTAATGAAAAGTGGGGACAAATAGAACCAATAAACTCAGTGATAGAAGGTTACAGAGCTATCTGGCAGCGCCTCTCTGGCTGTACTAGAAAAATCGCAGCAAGTGAGATGGAAAGTAAGGCAGATGACACTATACTAACCAGCACTGTTCGGCAGTACTCGAATATAGCAAATGAGTGGTTGCAGTGGTGTTTCATCTGGGCAAGCAAGAGAAGTACTGCTTGCCCAGTGAAATCTAAAAATAGACATCAGTTAAAACAAATGGTTAAACAATGGCTTGAGCTTGTCAAGCTGTGAGGCCAGCACCTCTTTTGCTATTTCTGTTCATAGTAGATTAACAGAAATAGAACAGATAGAACAGAAAATTGATCTTCTATCAATTTTCTGCGTTTTGACATGAAATTGATAGAAGATCAGCATACCGGACAAGCTACCGCTGGATCTTTCAGTTTGTGTGTTGTGTGGAAACAGCAGGTAAACAAGCTTTTTCCGTTTCATTAACACATCTTGGAGAATCTCTAGTACCTAGCTTTAAAGGTGCATTCATTGTGTCTTTTACTGTAGCCTGATTTTTGAGGCTGGAGGATGGGGCCTGACCATATGATGCCTCTGTTATCCAGCATGATCATCCAATAAGAAGGGCCTGTGAGGAAAGCTCAAGACAGAAGCTCTGGCCGAGGACAGAGCTTGTTAGCCAGACATGCTGGTTTGTCCCCAGAGCTGGTTTGTGTATTCACCAACATGTACAGTAGAGTGTGTGCACCCAGAAAAAGATGGAGGAACACTCTCTCTCTCTCTCTCTCTCTCACACACACACACACACACACACACACACACACACACACACACACACACACACACACAAATCATGAACAGATTGAGAAACAGGTCACATAAGTCTGGAGCACACACATTAAATATCCACACACACACAAGCAGTGTGTCATGAGGCTGCCTTCGGCTTCCAAAGTAGGTTTATTAGACTCAGCACAGATGGACTATCTGTACTGAGTCCAGCTGAAATCACTGTCAGTGTCACTCAAAGCTAAAAGCAGGAAGACTCAGTAGGTGGCAGAATGCAGATAGCCACACACAGCACTCACTAGTGATACTAATAGCTTCACCTAATTTGCTTTAGCACTGCAAAGTCATTATGAGCATTTCACAAGCTGATGGTGGAGGCATCCAAATTCAAGGAAACATTATGGCACAGAGATAAAAGTTTAGATGGGAAACCATGGATGTGTAGGAATTAAAAGGTGTGTAGATCAAACTTCTTCCTGCTTAATGCAAGTAAGATTGAAGGCTTTCTTAATGTCACTTGGAACATCCACAAGATCATCAGCAACTTATCCATGGTCAGGGTTGTTTTCCTTTTTCTTTTTACCCCGTGTTAAATAAACTTTCACTTTTCTCCTTTTTCCTGTCTTCTTGATTACAACATAACATAGCCTAAAAAGTCTCAAAATTATACTACAGACAGGAAATAATCCTCCTGCAGCAGTCTGAAAGTTGTGGTTACTGTTGCAAAGGTAAAAAGAAAATAAAATTGAGTATGCTTGGCCCTAAACTAATGCAGTATAGACACCATGAACCCATGAGCAAAACATGGCTCTTCTTTTGGCTGCTCCCTTTAAGGGTTGCAATAGCAGATTATGTGTCTCCATTTCACCCCATCGCTAACAGCCTCTTCTGTCACACCAACCCTCTACATATCCTGTCACGTTCCTGGGTCTGTTGACCCAGCGTTTTGACTTTTAGTTTATTTTGATGTTTATGGTTTATTTTTTAGTTCATTAGGTTATCTAAGCTCATTTGTTTATTTAGATTCCCCTTGTGTCTTCTACCCCTGTGTTTTAGTCTCATTTTGCCCTTTATGTGTTTCATGCTGCATCTTATGTTATCAAGTTTGTATTGTCATGTCTGTCTCATGTTTCCTGTTTTATTTTGAAGGAGTCGTGTGTTCTTTGTTCATTGTATGTAGTTTCACTTCCCTTGTCCTGTCATTAGGCTCATGTCAGTCAGGTGTTCCTCCTTGTGTTCCCACTTCCCCTAATCACCTCCTGTGTATTTAAGTCCTCTGTTTTCAGTGTGTCGTTGTCAGGTCGTCTGTTGTCCACACCATGTTTCCAAGTTTCACGTCTAGGTTTTTCTTGTTGTTTGTTTATTTCTCCCAGTTTAGGTTAATGTTAGTTTTACTTCAGTTTGCCTTGCCCTTTGGTTGTACCTTTTGTTACCAGCCATATTAAATGGCTCGCTTTTTGTTAATACTCAAGCTTTGGTCCAAGTTCCTACGTGTCTGCATTTTGGGTCCACTCTTCACAAATACATACAGTCTGCCAGACTGTGACATATCCTCCATTACATCCATGATTCTCCTCTGTGGGTTTCCTCCTTCCTGGCAGCTCCATATTCAGAATCATTTGTTTGGACATATATTGAAAGAAGGGATAGTGACTATATTGGACAATCTCAGACTAGCCTCTCCAACTTTGTCTCCAAACAGGTCTTTTTACAACCAGAGGAGACGCCCCCTGCTGTACATGGAAGCCATGTTCATCTTTAATGTACAGTCTGTGGCCTAGCATTAAGTTTTGGACTTCTTTTTCTTCTTTGGTAGTGTAGAAGGGGTCAAGCAACAGAAGTATAAAACAGCTTCCCCCCCTCCCCCCTTCCCCCGTCAAACAGACGAACTCAGAGAAAGAATACCACTTAGTGCTTTTTTGGTGCAGCTCTTTTCATCTCTCGCTCCTTCTCATCTCTTCCACTCTTCATCGCACTGTGGGGAAGATGAAAGGAGACACTGGCACTGGCTGTGAGCTGGACATGAACACAATATTTCTTTTGTGTGTCTCTGTCTCTGTTGATGTTTTTTTTTTCGTCCCAGACAGGACAAACAACTTTTTGTTGGTGCCACTTAAAACCAAAAATTGAAAGAGAGTAAGGAGATTTTTTTTGCAGAAAAATTATTATTACACCTTCTGCCTTTTTCACCATCGGTTAAATAGTTTTTATCTCTTGTGGATTGTTTCAGCTGGGTCCTATCTCCTTTTAAATGAATAGAGAGAAATGTAAAACTTGCCATTGTTTTTCTATAAAACTGATGAACAAAGTTACATTTATATGCATCCTGCAATACTGCAAAGCACACTTCATTTGTTTTCCAGTAGTATTCACTCATAAAGCTGTATGCTTCTACTTAGAAAACTTTAACTCGATTGATGTTTAATCGCATCAGGCATAATTCTGGTTAAAACCACATGCCTGAAAGCTCCATTCTCTAGGTAAGCTGGAGAACTGGTTCTGCACAGAGAACCTTGGAAACACAAGCCCCAGATGCAAAACAACTCACAATAAAATGTATTCATTTTAGAGTTGTTTGGCCATTCCAGTAAGTGTTTTGCCCCCTACCAGTATTACCAAAGGTGTCCATTGGAGTTGATGCCTTGATGGTCCAACCACACAACAGTCTAGGCTAAAAGTCAAGCCAGCTTGCATTAATGTTCATGTTAACATGTGTACATTTATCTGAGGGATTCCAATTATATATAACCTTTATCACTGCTTCTTTTTACTCTATTTGGTATTCTGGGAAGAAGCCCTGGAACGTTCTGAGCTGATGTATTCATCATGAAAATGTAATCACTCTTCTGCTTTACAGTCACTATCAAGGTTTCTGTTTAAGAAGCCCAAACCTCAGATTTCAATGTGTAAGCTGTGAACTGGTTACCGTCGACCGCCACTGTTCACATTTGCAGTTTGCAGTTGATGATTTCATTAATTTTCTCTGGATGAGTTACATAGACGATGGCCCTTACTGGACTCTTAATTAAAGCTCACTTCGTCCATACATATTTCCATATAAATAGGGCTATCATCCAATAAATTATTAAGTGTTTTCTCCAAGTTTCACTGCCTCAGAAACACTTTTTTCAACACCTAAAAATGCAGAGCCTCTCAAATTTGTCCCTTTTTGCATGGGACTCAATCAAAAATCAAAATCCTTTCTCTGATTATTTTCCAGGGATTAGGGTTATTTTTCCGGTAGTATGTAATAGCCCTTGTGTATTTTAACCTCCTTTTAATCAGCGGGGAAAAGGAACAATCAGTTACATCACTGAATGCAGAGTGCCGGTTTGCCCCCAAGCCGAGCCAAGTGTGCTGCTTATTTATCCAGGGCGGTGGGCCTTGTCTGGTCCATTTTCTTTCTTAGCAGATGTGGAGAAGTAGATTGGAGGTGGAGGGAGTGTGAGCACAAGGGGGAAGAGCTGTCTGACCGTGGTCCTAATAGTGGAAATGTTTCAATGATTGGTAATTGGATCATTTAAAGACTGGTGACAGACACATGAGCAAACAGGCAGAGTGCAGTAAGAGAAGGAATTGGAATGATGTAATACATGCATGTTTTACTACTTAAAAAACTTTAATAGTATTAGTTTTTATGTTTTTTGTTGTTGTTTTTTTTTTTTGTCTTCTGGTCCAGATCGTAAGAAACGAGTAACTATGCTGGAAGGAAATGTGTTATATTTGGGGTTTCACATGATAGGGTGGGGCCAGGTTTCACAATGAGCTCACCCGAAACCCTGGCTGATTGTGACCCACACCCGCTTTCACACCTTGGCTCATGTGATTAGGTTGAGGATCATCAGGGGGTCCTTTGTCCCTCTTTGGGGGGGAAACTCCCACTGGGTTTAAATCTGGGACTCTCCACCTTTTGACCTTAGAACTGAAGAAGCTTCTCGGGTGAGAGGTGAAACGTCTTCAAGCAACTTAAAGAAGTCCAGACGCTTTTCTTTCCAAGCTCCTTAGACATTTGGGCATACAACCATACATCCATCAATTTTCTACCATTTATTCAAGTTCAGGTTGTGAGGGCAGCAGACCAAGCAGAGATGCATAAACATCACTATCCATCTCCTCGAGCGCTTCCAGAAGAATGCCAAGGTGTTTCCAAGCCAGTGTGTGCTGGGGCTGACCCGAGGTCTCGTCCTGGCTGGAAATGCAGGAAATCACAGTCGAGAGGTCAAGTTCAGTGATTTAAATGAGTGGTGAGCAGACAGCTAGAAGCTACACCCACATATATTGGCACATCTCTCAGTGGCAGGAGCCATTCTTCTTATTTTTTTATATCTTTATAACTTCTTTTATCATTTTTGTTGGATTAAAGTAACGACCAGAAATTGCACACTCAGAAATTTGTGATTCCAATATATACTGTAATTCACAAAATAAACACTTAGTAAACAGTTTCCTGTTGAATGAGCTCATTCAATTAGACCTGAAACTAGCAACTGAGGTCACGAGGGAAGGAGCTGAGGGACATTGTCTTAAAGACTTCTATACAATGCTTGCGGGTCATTAGAAAGAATGTAGGTTCAAGACATTTCTTTTTCAGCTTCACTTTTTAGAACCGAATGTCCATATGTTCACCTTTTATTAGGTGTTTGATAAAAATATAGCATCACTGTTTCCATTTCATTTCACAAACGGAGCTAAGAACATTCAAATATCTGATTATGTTAAATTTCACCTCCCACTGAAAACAGGAGTTTAGCTGGCTGCTCACGCACACACTGACATGCGCTACATTGATTGGTTATTGCTCCTTTTGCATCCTCTGATTTGCCCGTTGATTGCAGGAGCAGTGAAGGCTGATGATGATGATGATGATGATGATGGAGTTCAGGCTGTCTGGACATCCTGATTGGCATTAAAGCCTCAGGGTGCAGCCACCAACACATAAACACACACACATACATTCAAATACACTGGCATAAAGACTGTTTCAATACCCGCTTCATCGCTACTCAGGAATCAGCGTGCAGACAAAAACACAAACAAACGACGAACTGTCAGTTCTTTAGTCTTTGCTTGGCCACTTTGGGTTCCCAATTAAATTTCTCTCTATCCTGCCCATGCCAAATGTGGCCTAGTAGGTCTTTGATGTGTATTAGCAAAGTGTTAAATCTGTTTGATCTCTTCAATTAGCCCCCAACATGATGTCTAGACACCAAGGCCAGCGGGTGAGGATGAGGAGGAACACCCCTTCTTTTTGTTTCTGTCTGCTCTGTAAGTCTAATAACTCCCAAGGGATGCTCCACATACTTCAAAACACACCGGACATGGGGGAAAAATGGCTTTCACAGTGTGTTTGATTGCAGTGGTAATTAGTCACTTGGCCTCTAAATTTGACTCAGGGGACAAATAAAACAGTAAATAACCTCCATTAAAAACTCAGTTCAGTTATGAATGTCCTCTATGCTTTGGTTTCCTCCATGGTTCATGCAGATCATGGTGAATGATTGTGTGAAAGAGAAACAGATCATAGACCTGGATGTAAAGTTTACGTTCTCTCACAGTGTCCTTTGTTTTGTCTCATGGGTGATTGACAGGAAGCAGAATGTGACTAAAACCAAGCACAGTGCTTCTTCTGTGCCTAAAAACACAGCTGCAGCACATTTATTGATAGAGTGCTAAATGCTTTGAATATGGTTTATCTAAAGCAGGGGTAGGCAACCTTTCTGATGATGAGTGCCATCTAAAATTTCCTCAGAAGTCAATGTGCCATATAATTGCATTAGCAATAAATTTAATAACGCTCTATATTAACAGTTACACACTATATAGAAAAACATTATAGAATTATATTTGTTCACAGATGTTGGCAGCTATCAGCGAATAGTTATCAGCTATTTTGAAACAAAAAAGACACTTTTTATCCATAACAACAACGCCATAACAGCAAATGAAATGCACAACAGAAAATGCAAATGCTATTTATGGTCTCCTCACAACAGTGATAAGAAAAATAAGCTGGGCCAATATGCCATGTTTGTTAATACAGAGATACACATGTTAATTTGATCTCTGGTCTCCCGCTCAAAGACACAGGTCTCCGAGTGTCCAGCATTCAGACGGCTACCTGAGGACACTCTTTGTGTGAGAGGAAATCTGCTCACACAGATATGTAGAGCCAAATACTTTCAATAAGGCCTCTGCAATGTTCTGAAGACAGTTAAACTTGTCAGGTAGTGATGTCCAGCAGGTGAAAATGCAAGCTCCATGAACACGCAAAGCTGTGGATTCCAGCTGTGTGTGTAGTGCTGCAAACTTTGACCCCCACAGAGTCGGGCTTTTCAGTTCAATCAACTGCATTTCAATGTCCTCTGTGTCCAGCCAGTTAATGCGAGACAAATCCAGCTGCTCATTAAAGCTTTCTGGTTTGATCAGAAAATAAAACACTGGTCCATACACCTGAATGTCCCGAAAACACATAGTGAATTCTGTCTCGAGTACGGATGTATCCGTGTATTTCCGTGGAGCTGATGCAGCGCTGAGCGGAACAGCTCCTGAAGCATTTGAAGTGTTGGAATGTGGAAATTTCAACATCGCTTGAAAAAACTGCCAGCTAGCAACGTCCCTCTCACCGGTAGGCTAAGTTATTTTTAGCCAATTACAAGTTGAATCTGGTAGTTGGGGTTGTTAGATAAGATACCGTCATTAAGAAGCGGCACAACTAATGTGTCTATGCAAGCTAATTTGCGATGTGCACCGCTGACCTGGCCATTTATTTTTTTCATGCACCTTCTCAGATTAATTCACTGCGTGTTGTGCCCAGGGCTGGACTGGGACAAAAAATTGGCCCAGGCATTTTGATTAGAGACCGGTGTTCTGGGAATCCATCCTACCTGACAAACCATCCTACTCGTTGTTTCTGCGCATGCGCACAACAAGAAAGTAAGTGGCGAACCGTACTACCTTTGTGAATATTAGCCAGAAAAATACTCTGACGGGTAAAATTAAGTGCCAAACCATCCTACCTTTGTGAATGTGACCTACAAGTATACTTTAACAGCTAAAATTTAGTGGCAAATCGTCCTACCTTTGTTAATCTGAGCTAGAAGTATATTTTCACAGCTAACATTCAGTGGCGAACCATCCTACCTGTGTGAATATGAGCTAGAAGCATACTTTAATGGCTAAAATTAAGTGCCAAATCATCCTACCTTTGTTAATAAGAGCTAGAAACACACTCTGACGGGTAAGATGACGTGCCAAACCATGCTACCTTTGTGAAAATTACCTACAAGCATACTTTAACGGGTAAAATGAAGTGGCAAACCGTCCTGCCTTTATAATTATGAGCTACAGGCATACTCTGATGGGCAAAGTTAAGTGGCAAACCGTCATACCTACTTAATTTGTGCTGGAATTACTCTGTGACAGCAGAAATGTGCATAAACTACTTTCGGTAGGACGTTTTGCCAAAGTAGGATGGTTTGTCAGAACACCGGCCCACCAGGTATTATAGGAAAAGCCATAAAGCCTTTGAATGAAAACAGATGCTGTTGTGACAGTGATGTACACAGTCTTGTTGGTATATGTATGATTTCTATACATTTTACATCAGATAAAAACTTTGGCTGTAAGATTCAGATAATTATTTAATAACAGCCAGACATTTTAAATGAGAATAAGAAAGAGAAGTATTTCTTTGTGCACCCCTTTCCCTGTTAATGCACTACCTGGCCCCCCTGGTAAAACTTTGCTAGACTCAGTTTTTTACGGGACGGTTGGCAACTCTACTAACTAACCTTATGAATAAAATAAAATTCACTATCAGTAACATCATAGCACCCACCCAGCTGTATAGCAACTCCGTCATGCTAGCTAGTACGCAGTACGAGTTATTGTAACTGACTGTAAAAAGTTAGCACAACGAAACTACACCTAAACGTTTATATCTGGTCCAGATAGATTGCAGGTCATAATTTCTTACTTAAAGTTCAGGCGGCCGCCTCGGGTCTCTCCTCCTCCTGCCTCCCCTTTCCCTCATTCACCTGCTGGCCTCTGTGGAAGCTCCACCACAGCCACCACCAAACAACTGAGTTATTTTTACACATCTGCCAGCATCTGGCCAATCAACCACCTTTCATTGTTTATACTGTTACAAAAGAAAAAGAAATCATCGGCCCATAAAAACGAAAAATCACCATCGGCCATCGAGCAAATGCTCGGTATGGCCAGTCCAGCTATGGTCGTGCCATCAGTTAGCCCTTCCCAGGGTTGCCAATCCCTGATTTAAAGAGTCACAAATACTCCACAGTGGCAGGACAGATTAAAACTGTTATAGTTTTACTAGTGTTTACATTCACTGCCGCCATCTTGGATTGTTAACTTTGGGCTCATGGGGTTGCTTCAACTTTCCAAGTGGGAAATCTGAGTTGAGACGTTTTTGTTTGTTTTTTTCCCAGATGAAAATTCAGACTTCCGACTTAATCTGGAAGGCAGCATTCGATTTATGGATTGTGTAGCTGTGAGGTGGGTGGCGGAGATTGTGATGTTCCCACTTCGTCTGCCTGTGTGCCACACTGATCATCCCTTGTTCGTTAGTACTATGCCTTTCACAGAGAAGTTTGTAAGTGAGAGAGAGAGAAGCAGCCAGTGGATGAGCAGTGCAACACGTTTAGCTGACGTTGATGGACTCCTCTGAATAAGACACTCTATGGCATCTTACTTTTCCTGTGAGCCTGTAGCTAATGGTCTGCATTAAAGTCAATATTTCATTGCCATTCTGTTGTCTGGCAACAAAGGGAGAAAAAAAGATCTATGAGAACACATTTATTGTGAATTTGACTGCATTAAAATCCCATAAGTGTGTACAGCTAGTAGGAGAGAAACAAACAGATGTAAACAGCTAACTGAAAGCCAGCTGAGTTCAGCTGCACTGATGCACATAAAGCAACAGATGATGGGAGAATGAACAAGTGTTAGCTTGATTTTTCGTAGGCTATATTTAGTGGATTTTCCGACATATTACCAGAGCTGTTGTGTTTGTCTTGTTAAAGCCAGTGGAATCCACTGACAAAAACACCAATTTTCTGTTCTACAGTGATGTTACTGATGTTTTAACACATTACTTTGAGTAGTACATGCCCATGCATGTATTGCTTGGTTGTTTATACTGCTGCAAACTGTGATGAGCCTACACAAAAAACAAACATCCTTATGTACTTTGAGGGCTTGTACCTTTGAAACTCCACATTGCATGAAGGTTCATTATTTATAATAAAGCTATTATAACAAAAACATCAGCTGATTCTGAGGGGATAATATTGAAAGCGTTGATTTACTATTAACAGAATGACCCTGACAAAAATACAACCAAGTCATCTAAAGTTTCACTGATTCACCAGTATCTCTTTCGTTTCGTTGGTCGAACGTTACTGTACCGTCCATTTAAAAGGGGTTAGTGTCTCGCAGCAGGAGAGTTAGGTTTTGCTGTGGCCAGTGAAAAAATGGCAAGTCTTTGAGAGCATGGGGAGGGGAGAGCAAAAACAAAGTGTCAACCAGCAAAGGAGCACTGACTGAATACTTTATGACTCGCAGAAAGAGCAGCAGCAGGTTCCCACCGCCACAGTAACAACTGTGAAAAATTCAATTCCTCCTGCCTTCCCCACTCAGACTGTGGAGGATTAAGGTCCGAGAGGCACACCAGGCTACCCGCTGGTCCTCTCCGGCGCTCTCAGGACCCAACATACAGCAGCCATTCACTTGGTGGCCATTTTTAATGCCTGACTTATGCCCATGATTCCATTTTAGTGACATCTGCACAGCAATCCTCTTTAAACTGCCTTTGCTTTGCTCTCTCCATTTTTTTTCTCCATCTCCTTTATTAAATCTAATCGAGATGACATGTCTCACCTTTCTCATCCCTTCTTTGTGCACCATTTTCTTCTCCGGCGTCGGCCGTGGAGAGCAAAGCGAGGTCGACCTGTGTGTTTACATTAGCGTGGAGCCTCTTCCCTACTGTGGTATTGATGTGGCATTATGGAACTGGGACTGGAGGGAGAGAGAGGCTAAAAAGATGAGTTTTCAGAGTGCTTAAGAGAGGCGAGGCCCCACAGGAATGCGGTTTGTCTCCCTCTGAGCTGTTTTTCAGTCTCATACCTAATAGGAGCCGACTGGATAAGAGTAAGAAGAGATTAAGGCTACTCGGTGTGCTGGATTTGGCAGTGAACAGCATCCCTACTGGTCATTCCCAGAGCTGAGTGCTGTAGACGATCAAAGATGGATTTTTTTCTGGTACAGTTTCCACAGAGCTACCATCCCCATGATACAACAACTACTAGGTTAAAGTGATGTGTCCCAGTTACTCCAGTTAACTCGAGCTCCTTGTGTTTATTCACAGATTGATTGACAAGACTAGACACGAGGCCACAGAGATACTTTGATAATTTTCCATTGCAGACATTGATTTGGCTTTTTTGCTATTTTAGGCTGTCTTCTAGTTTTGAATCCCTCGGCAATTTATACAAATGCTCCCTTCTTTGATTTGCACTCAACAGAAACTAAAAACCAAGAAATGGCAATGGAGCTCAGCAGAGCATGTGTAACGCTCAGAGAACACATCTCGTTGTATGTGGACAGAAACCTTCTATTTGTGGGTTCAAAGTACAAACAAAATGAAATCATTCCATTTTAGTGTCTTTTGAACCGTTTAAAAGGATGCCCGAGCGAGATTTCAACGTATTAAGTATTAATCGGGAGTCTGTTGTGATGCCCCCATCTTCTGTGCGACTGGCTTTGACCAAAGACCTGAAATAAAAGAAACAGATGGAAAAATACACAGCACTGACAGGGAAAAAGCATTTTTGATGTACTGAGAATCACATGTTGGAAATGGAAGGTGCACAGATGTGATTTTAAAGCATTCTGTGCCATGTACATTTCTGTAATAGCTGCACACAGCTATGGAGTAAATAATCTGTAGGAGTAAAAGCCAGCTAAAAATACAGTTGTAGAAATGGACTAAAAAGAAATGTTCCATTTGTCTGATTGCATTTATCTATTATTCATTTCAAGGACAAATGCGAGCAGGGAAAATATTAGTGGATGCAGCAGGGACATATTTGGATTGTCAATGTCAGAAAAAAAGCCTTTGCAGAAGTACAAATGGGGCCTATGAACATGTGAAAAAAGTAACAGGAAGAGAAAATATTTATTTTTATTTATTAATTTTTATTTATAAAAGTTATTAAGTATTATATATATATATATATATATATATATATATATATATATATATATATATATATATATATATATATATATATATATATATATATATATACACTGCAAGATGCTAGCAGTCAAGGCATACATGGAACGCCATAACCAAGTGGCCGGCATAGTGTACCGAGGTCAAAATGGGAGATGCCCCCAAGGGTGGTGGAGAATGACCGAGCTAAGATCCTGTGGGACTTCCAGATACAGACGGACAAAATGGTGGTGGCTAACCAACCGGACATAGTGGTGGTAGACAAACAGAAGAAGACGGCCGTAGTGATCGATGTAGCGGTTCCGAATGACAGCAATATCAGGAAGAAGGAACACGAGAAGCGAGTGGCTCCAGCAGATCCCGGGAACAACATCGGAGATCTCTGTCCAGAAGAGCGCAGTCCTGGGAACAGCTAAGATACTGCGCAGGACCCTCAAGCTCCCAGGCCTCTGGTAGAGGACCCGAGCTTGAAGGATAAACCGCCCGCAGGGGCATGCTGTGTGTTTATTTTTATATATATATATATATATATATATATATATATATATATATATATATATAAAACGAGCATTTGTAAGAAATCGAGGAAATCCTGTTAGCATAATTAGTCAGGTCTGACTGTGTTGTGTTCAGATACCAGCAGTTACATAGATGACCCAAAACTACAAAAATACACGCTAACACATGCTACCTGGCTAAAAACTGGCTTAATCTGGTAGCACCTGAATGATGTCATTAGCTAGGTCTTGTCATTCCATCAGTTTACTGTGTTTATACAGCAACAGTGTGCAAATGCAGTGTGAGATCAGCATGTGGTTTGGCAAGCATCTGCAAAGCCATCTGCTAACACAACGTTAGCAAAGAACCCAAAATGATATAGAGGCTGACTGCTTTCTGAACACGCATCTTAGGACATATAACAAAGTGGAAGTGTGTGTATTGTAATAGTGCAACAAATTACTTTATTCAGGAACTATTTAAATAGCGTAATGCATTACTGTTAAGTACATAATGGCTAATGTGATTTACATAAATGTTTTGATTTTCAACACCAATACTGGCCTGATGCCATTCTATATCTCAGTTTTTCCTGTGCTGCATTTTGCACATGGTCTCTGCAAGCTGGTGTCACAGACAGTTACATTCAGACCATGAAGTCTTATGGGCTCCAACAATTACTCCCTTTATACAGCTGAACTTGTGTCAAAAAGTGCTCATCTTGATCAAACACTTTTTCACTTTAGTTAGTGAGCTTCTTCCTATCTGTACTGTATTTACATAGTAACTGATTTGTAGTTGGCTCAAAATCACTAGCATTATGCTAATTTGCAAAAATACTGTCAACATTACTTAGCTTTACTGGGTTATGATAATTAAGTTAACAATGTGAAAATGAAAATGACATAAAAAGAGGAAACCTTTCTAAGCCCAAAGAGCTGATTCGGTTCATCTGGATGTTGCTTTTTCAGCAGGAGAAACACCCAGATTAACAGAATGAACTTTCTGGCATTTCTCTATCGTAATGATTTAGCATTCACCAAAATAAACCTTTTTAACATTTGAAAAATACATTTACTATTAATAAGCAATTTTACTGATAATCAAATAAGTTATAATATTCCCCAGTGTATTTATATAATTTATTTCATAATTGTGCATGACTTTATTTAGTATTGAATACTTGGAGGACCATAGGAATAAAATTATAAACTTCAAAAACCCACAGGTTTCTCAAGTTTATTTTCTTTTCCTTCACTCTCCATCCAAAGGTTCCTTCCTTGTGATTAGAGCTCCTGTAGGTCTCACACCGTGAATCATAAAGCCTTCAGGCATATGAAGCCTGATCTCGAACCATTTATGTAGATTATTATACGTGCAGTCTGCTGTCTCTCATGTTTCATGTACCGTGCCCAGAGTCCAGTGTTCCCACCAACTCAAATTTGTCTCTGGCGTAAAACAACAGAGGTGTCATTTATCAAACTGACACAGTAACATTACAGGGGGTTAAAAACTGTTGATGGAACATAAACATGATCTATTGACTGTAAATACATGTTAAATTGGTATCAATTATCCCTTAAATCAAACTTCCTCTTGGAATGTGAAGCAAAGGTTTTACAAATCATATAGGCTGCTTTTGGTACAACTTCAAAATATTACTAATTGAATTAATTACAAGTTCAAATAGAAAGCAAAATATTTCACGTATGCCACATGAAACCATAACTATATAAGGAGCACTCTGCTCACTCTCTGGGCAGTATTTAATGGAATCGTATTGTATTTTTAATATATTCTCTTTGTTTTCTTTGTTCTTTAAAATGTGCTTTAAGACATTTCTAGTCCAGTAAGAACAACTGCAAATTATACTATATATTATTTTGCATATAATTATTTTTTTTCTTATTTTTTATTTCTGTGGGTATGGCACATGTGTAGCATTTATTTCGTTGATTAGTAAAATTTCTTTAAACATAAGAATAAATAATAATAATAATAATAATAATAATAATAATAATAATAATAATAATAATTGAAAACTAAAATATTAACTGAAAAAAGGTTTTGATCATACGTATATGTTGTTTTCCAAAAACCAAACAAAAATTTTTACTGTCACGAATGATAATAATAATAAAATTAAATCTGAAACTAAAAAAAAGACAATTGCATGATAGAGCCACGTGAAAGTTTTAAGGAACATTTTCAGCACCAATCCAAGACAGGCCCCGCTGTAGCCGAGTTGTGGAGCTTTAGAAACCTTCATCCCTCTCCGCTGCTTTAATTTCTTCTTCTCAATCCCCGCCGTCAGCCACAACTGTGCCTGGAGGCTTCGTTCAAGGGTCAGAGTGTCGGGATTATCGAAGAAAGCGACAGGGGGAAAAAAATAAAAATGAAGGGGTAGAACTGCCTGCACCTCCCTCTTCTCCTCCCTTTCCTCCCTTCTCACCAATGGCTTTCATCCATAAACTTGTGCCAGCTGTTGCCTCGCGCTAAGCCCAGCTTAAGAGAAACAGACCTAAAAGGCCCAGTGAAGAGCATGGTTCCACCATGAGGCTACTGCGCCACCACCAGCTCTGGTCAGGATGCGACAGTGCAACGAGGGAGGCTCTGGGAAACAAATCACTGACCTATTGCACAGTGGACGCAGTCTAAGCACTGATTCATTTCCCCTGACTCAACTTTTTCTTCTTGTTCTTAGGAAGCGTGTTGTAAATGCTTTTGGGATATTTATGATGCTTGTTGTCATTCAATGAGGAGACACATTTAGATTTTAGAGGCATAAAGGCACTGACGAAATAAAAGATGCATGAACCTCTTGTTATGCTATGTGATACTCTCAAACTCTAGTTAAATACATCAAGTTGATTTTTCAATGAATTTGTCCCTTTTTTATATGTTTGGGGATGTAAAACCTCTAAACCCTTAATTTAAGAATGTAGTTTGCAAGAAATTAACTGAATTCAAAGAAGTCTTGAAGTTGTTTTAGTGGCATATGGGGGGGGCTTCAATTTTTTATGAACCACTACAATTTTCAATAACAAATGTCAAGTTTATGAAGCTCATTGTACTTTTATGCTGCTAAGATGGACGTCAAAGTTGATTTGGTATAGGTCTTTCTGATGATGTGGATATCAAGTTCTTGTGGGGGTGACACGATCTGCTGAAAGACCCCATAGTTTTTGTTTAAGGTTTTGAAGGGAAAATGCTGAAAGTAGTGGGGAATGAATGAGCCATCCATTTTCAAACAACCACTGCTCGTGGAGGTTGGACAGCCACGAGTTGTAGGTGGTGGTGGTGGTGGTAGTGGGGGCGAAAGCTCGGTAGGAGCGGCGATCAGAAAGCATGTGACAGTTTGGGGGTGAGGAAAAAGCCCGTGGGACAGACACATCCCGAGTTCAGTCAGAGGTTAGTGTGACTCCTTCTACCACAACTGTTCCACCTCCATCATCATCACCAGCATCATCGTCATCATCATCGCTGCCAGAGCTATCACGGAAATCTGCACAGACACCACTCAACTCTCTGTGAACCCTGACGAGTTGGTTAATTTGGCTACCGAGTCATGAGCTTTTTGCGCTAAACTGGTTACGTTTTAATCCCCTCACCACCACCAAAAAAAAATCAGGGTGAATTGGAGGCCACGCTGACCTGAGATAACATGCGCAATCAAACGCTGTAAACATTGTTTAAATGTTTTTAAATGTATTATCCACATAAGAGCCATTAGAATGTAAAAATATGAGCAAAGTTATATATGTCGTTATTTCAACCATATTAACATCAACATGCAATTATATTATTGCATGTTATATTAATATTTTAAATCAGAATAGTAAAAATGTTATGGTTTTAAAGTAATAGTAAAATATATTTATAACATCTTTAATATAATACATACATAATTATAAAAATAAAAATAGAAACACTTCTAATCCAATATGCTATTTACGAATATACATTAAAGCTAACGAGATTATAAAAATATTTTATTCAAAATGTTATTACGACATATTTATTTATAATTGCAGTAATAACTCAAATATTTAAAATATGTGTTACATTATATATATTTTGACAAAAATTTTATATTACTGAGAAATACGTGTGTATCAAATATAAAAATGTCATGTAAAAATGTCAGCATCATCATGCTTTATGTCCATCCTTAAATACAACATTTGAAATTATATATGAAACTGGAATTTAAACATACGTATATATGTATATTATGAGAAAAACAACAGAGTACCTTCAGTTCATATATGAAATTTAGTTTTAGTTACATAATCTTTGCACTTCACAAATGTTATTATTAGTTGTAGTAATTTGATAATTGGCCAATGCTATATAATATAAAATAAACAACAAATGAAAATGAAAGTGTTTCATAATTAGCAATGAGTTTAAAATATAGTGCTTTCATTTCTGTTTTTTAAAGAATACAGGAGACATTTGTTACTTCACGAGTCATTTATTCTATTTTATTTTTTTCAAATACAAAAATCTCATTAGTTTAATTTATAATTTTATTATATTGCACTTCTCTAAGCAAATATCTAATGTAATTTCCAAACTACTCTATTTACATTACAGATTATGCATTTAGTTATTTATCGTACAATAAGAAATCAGAAGAACAGCTTCACTTCTTTTACTTTCTTATCTTCACAGATGGAGCACAGTAACAGATTTCGATATCTTTCAGCTGCGACACGCATTATGAGATGATTAAAAAGCCTGTGGAGTGATTTGGTTATTCACACATGGTAGCCTAAACTCAGCTTTAGTAATCTTCTAAATATGGAGCACTGGCCTCGTCCAATCGCATGCCCTGATTTGCTCAGCTCCCACAGATACAGGCGGGTTCATTTGGAGTTCATCATGGCCGCCATGGCGGCGGCTCTGTTGAGCGTGATGAAGGCACAACGTCGGGACATAGCGATCTGTGCCCGCAGCCTCTCACAGCACCTGTAGAGATGGGGGTGGTGTTAGGCTTTCAAATCGCCAGTTTTTGACATACTTTCTGTTTCCGTGCCCTTCGGTGGTGGTTGTATTTCTCCACTCATGCTCAGGCTGCACATTCCTACAGTTTAGTGATCTCATAAAAATACTTTTCCACGCCCTGTGCCAACATATAACACAAACCGAGTTACTGAAATCCCCAATGGAGTAATCTGTGTTTGTCCTGCTTTTTGCCTCAGCCGGGACGTTGTTGCCATCAGCAGGGCACCGAGTGAGTCCTGCATGTCACATCACACCCATCGCTCACAACGCTGCATATTCCCAACAAGACACTGTTTTACATCCCCCCAACCCAGCTCATAGTCGACCTCCTTGTGATGCAGGAACATGTGAAGTGACAGCATAGATGAAGAATGTATGTCCTCGTGTGAAAACTCAAAATCCCCCCTCCCACATCTGTCATTGCCACATCTCCAGCTCCCCCAAGAGCAATAAGGTCGCAATACCTCCTGAACTAAACCCGCCCGATACTGAAACAGACCTTTCACCCCTCCGTGTTGTCAACAGGTAAGTAAACCAGGCTGTGCTGTGACGTCATGACCATCATGGGTCATCAAATGAAATTAAGGAGGAATTTTGATTGTCCCCATTTGCCTAAAACTTGAGTTGAATACACATAAATTGAGAGACTAAAGTCTCTACATTTACACAGGGTATATTTAATCATAATTAAAAGGAGTCTAGCAACTGTGTTGGTTCAAAATCAAGTGACTTAAAAAGAAAAGACAAATTATTATTTGAGCAAGACGGCCTCTCATTTGGACCCAAAGGAAAAAAAAGCTTTTCAGAAATTCCTTTTCAAAGACAGAAATTTTGTTTTATATATATATACCAAAACTACTTTTTGAACAAAGATTCCTCAGTAAGGAAACAAAAGCCCAAACCCAACCATAACAAAACACAAAAGCACATGTTGCTTTCCTGAAACGCCCTCACATCGCTGTAAATTAAACTTTATATATGACTCTGGGTGTTATTAAAACCTGAACATGCTTATTTTTTACCATCATCAATACAATAACAATCCGAATAGTATACATATATACATAAATTTTTTCTAAAACACAGAAAGAAAAATCTCCAATAAACTTTCTTTTTTTTTTTTTTTTTTTTTTTTTTTTTTTAAATGACATCAGAAACAGCAGTATGCGACATTACGTGATGGCAGAGCTTCAGTTCATCCTTTGTCTTTTTTTTTTTTTTTTTTAATAAATAGAACAGGGGGAATGAATGAGAGAAAGAGGGGGAGAGAAAGAAAGAAAACCAAAGGGGAGAAGAGACGGTGAGAAGGGGGGGGAAGAGAGAGAGAAAAAAAAAAAAAAAGAACTCCTGGGTCACCTGTATGGAGAAAAAAGAAAAAACAAACAAAAAAAACAAACAGAGGAGACAGCAAACAACAAAGAGCAACATAATAATAGAGAAAACAAAGCACCATCACAATAAACTAGCTAGTCATAGATATCAATATTTACTAAATAATAAACGATATTGTGCAGCACGCAAGATAGACAGCGCACAGTGTGCTTTGAGGCAGCAGCCAAGAAAGCTTTAGTCCGCGTCTGTGAATACCCATGTGTGCATACCTGTGTGGATCAGCATGCTTGCATTCCAAAGGTTTCTCCATGTAATGATCTGCTAGGGAGTGTGGGGCTGCCACAGCCCCGTCCTCCAGGGTGTGAAGCGGGTATGGAGGAGATCAAAACTCCAGATATCCAGAGGCCCCCAGAACACAAGAGACCATGGAAGACCAACAGAGGGGCAGCCGCGCCACTGTTCCAGTAAGAGCTGAGGAGAGTCCCAGATGAGGGCTCGCCCAGCAGCCGCGGAGCAGAAGTCAGGGGGAGTTGCAGTGACGCGCCCGTGAGCTCCGCCGGCCCCCAGCTGTGCCTGAGTGACCGAGCCCCAGGCCGAGAGGCCGGGGGCACCCCACCTCCAAAGGGGGCCCAAGCGAGCCCCAGGCCCCAGGCCCCGACAAGCGGCCGCCAAGGAGTGAGCCGGTGTGTACCCGGACGCCCACCCCCAGACCACATCTCCAATAAACTTTCATGTAAAATTGTGAGGCTTAACTGTGATTTACTCATGAAAGTTTGCCTGACGTTGTGACATAAAAGAAAAACAGAAAAACTTTCAACATCATAACATAAAACACATTTATGACCTCATACCATGATACAAGTGCCTAGTGAGTTTTACATGACAATCCATTATTTATTTATGTTTAGTGACTCTTATTTTATTTCATACTTTTTCCATTCATCTGATGTCCTTCTTTTGGTTAATTTTCCAGTACTGAGCTATTTTCTTTGATAGTATATTATATTGAAATATGCAACTTTAAAATAAGTTACAAGTTAAATGTTTTGTCTACTACAGCATGGAGATTTGTTCATAATTGAGATAAGTAACATATATATTTTATGAGTAAACCATATCACGAGACATCTGTCTTATGAAGCTTATATTTTTTGTAATACATACAAGATTTACAGTCTTAACCTATAATCCAGTTTAATGTTTAATGAACAGTTTATTGAAGCAATATATCCATTATATTCATAAAAAAAAAATCAAATGCAAACAAATATGAGCCGATGCTAATGGAATATGTTAAGAATGACAGTTGGAACAAATGAAAATAAACAGAAAAAAAGTTGATTCTGTTCATTTGGACATTTTTAGTGGGAGAAACATGTCTTCAGAACAGAAAGAACTAACTGATATTTTCGTGTATCACCTCTCCACATGAAAATATACATTCACCCGAACACACACGGTACCGGCCCGTTTATTTTCCTGACCCTCTAATATATTACTGCACTCTAAAAAATTTTATATGAGCCATGTATGTTTTATATAATACATATATACAAAATTTTATGTTTAATGTGCACATCATATTTGTTCTACTTTTTTTCATATGGGATAATATGGTACTCAAATCCAAAGGTTTTTTTTTTAATTATCAAATATTGAAACTATTAACTAATGCAAGTAATTAAAAAAAGAAAAAAAGAAAAACACCCCTAAACAAAACATCGATTGCTGACTTCTGATACATGCATCCAGTTTTCTTTTTTAAATATATAATTAAACAATATTATAATATATGCCAAAAGTTTCCATTACAAGAAAGAGAAATGAACACAAATAAATGTTCTCTGATGTTAATGCACAAAAATAAAAAGTGATCTCTAATAAATGCAAACAGTATGTAAAATAAGCAATAATTTAATAAAGTGTATGTATAGCATAGTGCACATAAACATTTCCTCACACACACCCGGGTGTTGGGTTAGGGGTTATATTTACAATCCATTTATTTTCCCCTCTTTCTCGGAGTGACTAAAATATCACCAAAGTTGAAATTTCAAAATAAAACTGAACCCCTTGAAGCTTTTACCAGCTTTGTCTCCTGTGTTTCCTGTATGTTCGTTGCATATTTTGCCCTTTAAATGTTTCTTTTAACCTTCTGAGCAGGTCATCGTTTATTTGACAGCATTACTACCTTCTTTATTTGTACATGACTCTAAAGCATTTATATCTGCACAACTGTGTGCAGTAACAGTGCAAACCTAGTGAAGCACTAATGTACAAAGACGCATATAAAGTGCACTCAGTAGCAGATAGCCACTCTGAAACAGACCACTCATCAAAAACAAAAGAAAAATGATGACTCCGACTGTCTGGCAGTCCCGGCTTATGATACAAAAATAATTTAGCTCTGATTACGCCACCAACTTATTCAGCATGGCATGATGTGCTTCAGTGGCTAAACTCAATACGGCTCAATCAAGGGCCTGTGTGATATTTCAGTAATGATCTGAGGAGCCATTGTGTTCCCTCGTGAGCAGCCCCCTCATCATATCTGTATCAAGGAGTCCAAGCTCCACGCAGCACCAAGCTGTTATGTAGGTTAGCTCCACAAAAGCGCCTTAATCCAAAAGCAGAAATAAATAAATAAAAGTGTTTAGAGAGAGAGGTGAGTGCTCGGTCAGCCTGTCTGCACAGCCCACACACACTGCCACAGTCGTGTCGCACCCAGAAGCGACCATTAGGACTATGCTGATCTAATGTGGAGTGAGTGTGCCGTCTACCGCACGAAGCGGGCGCCGACGGGAAAAAAAAAACACTAGCTGAGCCCGCGAATACCTCCAGTGAGTGTACGCAGCCAGTCATTCCTTCCTACATGTAGATATTAGTGCAAGACCCCGTCATCATTAATCCCATGTTTGAATGCCGAGGGTCCCACAAAACACCCCAAAACTCTGACATGTTTTCCTAAAACGCATGAATAATGCACACTTATGAACCTTGGCCACATGTTTATGTACAGTAACAAATCATCTGGTTACTACTGTCAAAGTGGCAGTGTCAGAGTTCAAGTTCACAATGGAGACGCTTTGGTCGCAGTTTGTACAAGTCACACAGAGAAACTGAATGTCATTTTATATATTTTCAAATAGAATTAAGAAAGAAACTAAATTTAATTTCATGTCATTGTAATTGGTCTTCTGTAAAAAATGTAATTTTAAATTTTATTTATTTTAAATTTATCTTAACACAACTAGAAAATCTTTAAATTAAAAGTTTTAGGTATGTAACAATACATTAATAATTAGAAAGGAGTAAGTGTATAGGTATAATTTTATTTTGTTTATCATCTACATTATTTATGTATGTACTATATACCCACACACACATCTTATAGAGCATATAATCAATATTTAAAATATATATGTGAAATTTTACTATTAATATACTATTAACAATAATTCAAAAATAAACATAAGCTGTTTCATAAAACAACAACAATAATTTCAATATATTATTTGAATATGTATTATTTATTAAACATTTTTAAAAAATATGTGTCATGTGAATTAATAATATGCTTTTATATTTATTCACAATTTTTGTGACATTTCTCCTATTTTGAATTACATCATAATTTTAGTTATATTAAATGTATGAATTTAAAATCTGTTACTTATTTGGTTAATATAATAAAACGTTATTTTGACTGTAATTACAGAAGAGTTAACTCATACGTTTTTCAACAAAGCTTTCAAATTAAATTCTGTTTCTGATGTCTTCATCTTGAACTTTATACAGGTTTGCTCATATTGATGGAAATCTTCTTTTGTGTCATAGAAATGGTTTGTTGTCACCGTATAGAACATGTGCACTAAATCCGTATTTTAAAGGGGTCAGTGTAGTTCTGTAGTGACGGCCTGTAACAAATCACTGAATATTGAACAGTGAGTGTAGCTGCTGGCGCCTCTTTCACAACACGTTCCACACGATTTAGGATCAATACTGTCACACTTTGCTCGCTGCACAGGTGTGACGGCTACGAAATGAATCCCAGAGGAGAATTAAAGGTGTTCACCTGTTGAATTCTTGTCTCCTGTGAACAGGGTTAAAAACCAGAGGCTGTCATTCATATAAAGTGTGAACTTGCCTTCATACTTTTGGAGAAAATATGATATAACTGAAGCATGGACTGGGGCTGTGATGGAAAACGGCAGAGCGGTTCTCTGGCCATTGCCAGTTGAAATACTGCTCTGAAAGTGCGTTACCTTTTTCCACACATCCCTTTCAAGCCTTTCCAAAGGCTGCACTGTTACCAAAATACATCAGAGGTGAGTCTGACTTGTCTGCATCTGAGTGTGATTTCCACTTCCTCCCTGCAGTTTCGGTTGAACACAACTTCGCTCTTTTTGTCTTCTCTCTCTGGTTGAGCAGTGACCTCGCAGTGACCAGCCACTCTCGCCCACTCAAACGCCGAAGGACACGACGCTCCGACAGCACCTCCACTCAGGGAGCAGAAAGCAAAAATATGTCGGCTTTGGCTTTTTTTTAATTTCAAAATGTTTTTCACTTTCACCTTGGAGATGAATGTTCCATGCGAGGTGACGTTCAAGTGCAAAGCACGTAAACAAATTACTGACTGACAAGAGGTCAGCAACATCAGCAGCGAGAGACTTTTTAACCTTTTTGTAGTTATTTAGTCTTTTGGTTTGCAAAAACACAGTAATCGCTTTTCAGTGTCACAGCAGCGACAACAGGCAAAAAATTAAATAAAGACGAATGATATAAAAAACAAATGTTTCTAAACATTTAAATATTATTTTATTAATTGTTGCAAAAATGTATTAATTTAAGAATATGATATATCCTTAAATCAATAGTCCAATAAGCTAATATTAAGTGAGAAGCGAGTCATGTTTCAAAATGGGGTGGATATGAGGTCAAAGGTCAATAATGACATTTATAAATAAAACACTTTTGAACTATTTGGAATTATTTGTGGACTTTTTGAATACAGAAACACAACAAATTCCATTTATTCTAGGCTTTTATGTCAATATAGGTCATAAATGAAAACATATTCTTGAAGCTATAAAAAAATATAAGTCATGTGCTGCATGCTCTTTAAAACTTTATGTGTGTTAAAGAGCATAACGACGGGAAAACGTAAGAAAAAACTACAGATCTAGACGGCATTAATATTAATAATGATAATCAAATAAGCTTTGATAAGCATAGGATTATTAATATAAATATCATATCATATATCATAATATGCTGTAACTTTTCCCATATGGAAAATAAATAGAAAAGACTTGCATCAGATGTGGCCTACTTCATATAGTGAATCATATAAGGCTTATATGATTTACTCATGAAAGTGGCCACTTTCATATATTGTTTTAGGAAGTATCCAAAACATACAAGGTTCATTTATATAATTTTTCTAGGGATCTTATATCTGTTTTCACTCTTGTATGCTTTTCATCCAAGTTTCACACAAGACAGATACAAACTTTATAAGATTTATATATATCTTTTCTATATGGGTTTACATAGAAATATATGCATACTCTTTACATAGTTGCTGATTAATCTAATACGTTTATAATAATAAAACTGGAAGCAAGAGTCAAGATTCATTATATTTATATTTACATATGAATGCTAAAATTTACATGTCAGTTCTGTTACTTTAGCTATTAGCTAATTTAGTTATTTGTACAAACAACTGCAATAAAACCTTTGGCTGAGCGAAATTGTCAAATATTGAAACTTTACAAAATGCTAGAAATCAGTACTTTAATTAACATTTAAATAAATATTATTAAAATAAAACTGACCACTGGAGTTTGATACTGCACGCAGCATTAACAAAAATGAGAATAAAAACTGGATTAACTATATTAAAGCCATGCTGTAACTGTGAAACTGTAACTGAAATATAAGTTTTGTATTCAAACTAAAAAATTTCAACATTTAGAAATGTGTAACAAATACTGGGGAAAAAGCTGATTATAATAACAGAGTCAACAGTCGCAATTCGATATGAGGTTTTTGCATAACAACTTTACAAAAGACTTCATATAGTTACCTGCTATAGTCTGGTTAGCTAATCATAATAATGAATGTACAAGGAAAGTTCAATATGAGATCAAAGTAATATTTGACAGTAAGATGGCTACTTTTATACTAATTGAAATTACTTTTATACGATTGTAGCTGAAAAAATACGGCAGACTGTAATCAGCACACACAGGAGGAAATTATAATAGGAACATATAATTAAACTTAATGTTCCCAACAATTTCAAATAAACCTTATTCGCCAGTACTGTTTCAATGTTGATTTTAAAAACAAAATTGCAGGATTTTTTCTTTAATAAAGTGACAGTGAAGCATTGAGGTCAAAAGGTCATTGCGTGTGAATAGAATGAGGCAAAATAAAATAAAAATAGGATTAACTCTTTTTAACATTTATATGCAACATCATTTTATATACAAAATAAGGTTGTATGGGTGAAATTATTGGTAATAAATGGTGCCGTTAAATAAGCCGATCCTCATGAAATTATTTAAGGCACTGACTTCATTGAAGCAACAGTCAAGATTTGAAATAGTCGTCTTTATCGTGTCTGCGCTCAGCTACCATCGCATTTTGTTTTGTTTTGTCTCCTCAAAATAAACAAACTATAAATAAAATGTTGAACATAAAAACTGGAAATTTCTAAAAAAAAAAATAGCACCTCAGTTTTACAGTTTCTTCAAAAACTTTCTCTGAAAGTATTACCCCTTTCATTTGATTAGATCTAAATTAATTTTAATCAAATCAGGGCAGAACAAATATAAAAATATAGCAAAATTACACATCCATTAAATCACATCTGATGGGCGATAAAATCTGTTTTTAACCCACTTTCATTTCAGAAACGCAACACAGGTGATAAATATGTAATGAGCCTGAAAAGAAATGTTGATGTTTTACCAGAACTTAAAACTTTATAATGAAGAAGTAGATGCAGATCGCCAAAAAATGATCCTCATATCTGATTACAATGCATATCTTATATCATGTTCTCTCCTCTTTAGCCGAGCGCACCTCATGCTAATGTGAGCCGAGCCCTACATAAACAAGGCGAATGCCCGGAGTGTGTGTCCACCTGAGATGTGAACAGCACTCACAAGCACAGCTTTACCTGATTATATAAAGGCTGGGAGAGCGTAGCATAGACAGAGAAATGAGAGAGAGACAGATCCACATAATAATGCTGGCCTATAGCTGAAGGGCCACTGCGCTCTGTGGCACATGCTGGCCTAAATATACCCTGAGTGAACTCTATAAAAAAAAGGAAAAAGTGCTGCTTTTCAGACCCTCCTGTCCTCTGTGTGCGCTGCGTTCGGCTGAGTGAGTTTAAGTAGAACATAATACACCGTGAGCTGTGCGGCTGCCTCCAGACTGAGGCCCGCTGGAGTTTGTATCTGAGCACGGCGCTGCTGAAACGCGATAGCGTGCAATCATATAGGTATGGCTGTAATTTCTGGCCCTGCCTGATGATAATTGCCTGCTTGGCTCTTCAGGATGCTCTGCTGGCTCACCCTGAGCTCACATCCTGTTCTGCTGCAGAGAAAGAAAAAGGGAAAGCGCCTTCTGACCCGATCTTTTAACAGCGACTGTCCTCTAACATACACTGATGATGTGACTAATGATGAATCATGAGTAATGACATTCATGTGGAAGTTAGACCCATACCACAGGTGAATGTTTGCTTTAATAATAGTCATAATAAAGTCAAATACATTTAAAATGACCTGAGAGTGATAACGCTAACTGTAGCAGAGGCAGATGCAGGGAGCTCTTCTAACCGAGTAAAGACGGAAGTTGAAAATAACATTAGCTCATGCATTTCACATTTGATATCTATAAACTTTAATGAAAATAAAAACACACTAGCTGTGGTACCACTTGTAGTCTGGAATCGTGTAGTGTGATTTAGGGTAGTTTGGTTTTCGATTGAGGATCGAGTGTACACTTGCCTTTGTATAGTGCAGTCGGCTTTTTAGGCTGTCTCTGTATGTTTATTTTACTAGTATGTTTAGTATGTATTATTGCTTACTTCAAATTCTGTTTAACTTCTAAGCGACTGCAAACGGAAGCTAAAAGTTAATATATAAATGTGTTTGTGTGTGCTAAGCTTGGTTAATTATTTGTCTATGAAATAAGATAAACAATTGTGCATTTTTCATACAGGTAAACATAATTTAAAATAAGCTATTTAATACAAATAAATATAGCAAAAAATATATGTATATAATTATGTCATGTAATGTCAGTGTCTGTCAGTATATTGTTATATACAGGCTACATTACATTATATATGTATGTTGGCTACATGTGCATATATATATATATATATATATATATATATATATATATATATATATATATATATATGTATATATATATATATATGTATGTTGGCTACATGTGCATGTATTAGTGTCAGATTAACTAACCTTGCAGTTTAAATTAAAATACCTGTGTTAAATGAATATAGCAGGGCAGAGGTGTCAGATTTAACCTGGCGAAATGTGTGGTTATAAAAGTCTATATATCATGTATGTATACTGCATAAACTTTACCATAACCTCAATATATATATACAAATGTAAAAACATACATATTTTATGGACTCATGCTTTCTAAACCGGTCAGCTCTAACATTCCTGTAATATAGTGACCTTTCAGATTTTCTGCTATACCTTCTATAGTTATGTCAGTCAAAAAAAAAAAAAAAAGGATTCTGATGTGACTAGCATATCGACCAGTTAAGTGTTTGAAACGCTGTTTATGGGAATGTTGTTGTAGTTTTAAATGCCAGCAAAATCGTGACAGGCCAGGCTACTTTTTTAAAGTGAAAAGCGATGATTACCATTTACATTTATTTATACAGTCCTGTAATTTATTTCTGTTACCTTAATTATATTCATGAGCATTTTTAAAATTGTATCCACTAGATAAGCATTTTTTTCTAATGGCACATTTGAAGAATGTATCCTGTAAACATGTCTTTGGATACGTTATTTATACTTGTGTATGTGCTTTACATTTATATGTTAGCAACAGTAGCTGCACACGAGTAGCTTTTTTGGCACCTAGCAGGATGTTCAGCAGGAACAAATATAGTCCCAGAGGACCTTGGGTTTGCCAGAAACCTTGTTTTTACAGCAAATGTTTAACATCTGTTGTCTTGACAGATGTTACCCTGCCTGTTAACCTTTAAATCATGCGGTAGCCACATATTTCTCCTTTATGTTTTTAGTAAAAATGTTTCATACTGTGAATCTTTCAGTCTACTTTTCATAGATTTTAAAGGCACTGTTCCTAAATTATGATATTTTGCCGTGAGCCATGTCTAATAAAGTCCCTGCTACAGAAGTCTTTATTTTAAGTGTTTCTGCGCAAATTATTTTATTACCAAACCATGTTTAGTTTAAAAGTGAAGGTGAAACTCGCTATGATGACTTCCCTGCAAGTTGTTGTTGATCAAAGATTTACGGAGCAACAAATTTATCTGTACTTTACTGCGGAAATAATAATAGTACACTATAATAGGTAGACGAGATTGCTTTATAAAAACGGACAAACGAGGATTGCCAAGATAAATGTAATTTTGCTCGTACAGTTTGTGTTTTGACATAAAAATGATTATTAATAAATTAAAGACATTAAAACCTTTTCAATAAAGGATGCATTTATATTTATTAAATGGACCGAACTTGGTGGTAAAAATGAAAGATGATAGGTACTGGAACAGTTTGTATATTCAATAAAAGGGTGAGGTAAGAAGTTAGCAGTGAGAAAAGGCACGGGAGCAATTAAAAATTAGCAAGACAGATTCAGTAATTATTTAAAGATAGGTAGTCTTCTAAAATGAAAAAAAAATCCAGTTGCAAATAGAGTAAGAGCACAGGAGAAAAGACGTTTCTAGAAGTACCGAAGTGCTAAATGTTAATAAAAGAGTTCCGAAACAGCAGCATCAATGGTTGTATAAATAGAGATTGTATTAGTAACAAAAGGTTTGTGCTGAACCTAAAATATGAGGAACAATTAGCATTCAGTTGTTTATGAAAATGTTATTACAAGTCATCATTATATCAGTGATAATCAGCTGTAAGTGAGTCAGTGAGCGTCTGATGTCGATGAAAGGCTGCAGTGTTTCAGTGAATGGGAAGAAAATGTTGGTGACTAATGCGAGCGGACAGAGGCTAGAGGACACGCTGAAGAAAGATGGATTCCCAAGTTTCAGTGGAGAAAATAGGTCAGCCGTCTTTAATGTGCCTGAACTTTTGACCTGGAATAAGTGGAGCTTTCAACAAAAGCTTTGCTGTTCCTCATCAAATTTGCTAAACTACTGTTTTTTCACCTCAGAGATTGAGGAGACTGTTACTGCTTTGCTTTAATTTTGCGACTCCTGAGGTTTAAAAAGCAGGCGGCGGTGGCGGCAGCAGTGGTGTAGCGAGCCTCCGCTAAGCGTGGCGGTGATAAAAGATGAATGAACGAGGAGCAGATAATTAGTTCTTTACTGTGGCTTAGGTGCGGTTTAATTAAACGTCTTTTATTGTTTTAATTGTTCAGAAATCTCTCCATCTGCAGCAGAAAGAGGCTCTGAGGTGGGTTTTTGTGCAGAGCTGTCACGCCGCCTCTGACCTCATTTCTGTCCACAGCAAACCTCGATTTAACAGGGCTGCTCTGTGTGCACAAATAACAAGATGGCGGCGTACGGTACCTTAGTATGTCGCTCATCTCTGGCACCTCTTCTTTCTTTTAGATTGAGCCCCCTTGATGAGGTTTTTTTGGCCAACTTGTGCCAACGCGTTTTACATGAACTCCACGGCGTTACAGCATGCTACACAGACTACAATAAAACGAGCGAACACCTCGTCCTGCTGTCGCTGTCTAAAAATCGTTTTGCCCTAAAAGCACTTTGGCTGTGTGTCCATCCCCTGTTTTTTGCCTGTCTTTTTGGAGTGCTACTTGGAGCCCTCGCTCTCTCTGCGGCGGGGCTCATAATATCAGATTGCACAGCCGGTCGTAGCCAAATGTGAATTTTATACTCTAGTGAACACAGGCTTTACACTTTCATTAGCTCACATTCTCCTCAGCAGTGCAAATGCCATGTCGCTGGTCGAGGGGGAGGAGGAGGAGTGGGGGCCTGATAGCGCCCGATGGGGTGAAGGAGGACGGGAGGGCGGGACAAGGAGGAAATAAAAAGAGCTTCCGAAAAGTGCAGTTCACCTCGAGGTGTTTGTGTGTCTGTGAATGTTAAAATGTGGATCACTGAGAGCAGAAACATACCGGATACAGGTCATTTCAGGCCCTGAAGGTATGAAGAAGTTCGATCAACTCGCAGGTGCTGATGTCATCAGCAGGAAACTGCACTCTTGAAACTGCACAGGGAAAATTCACCAATTCACCTGAAATAATGAAACGATACCTCATTAAAATGAAACACACCGGTTTTATTAAAAGATCGTTCAGACAGTCTGCAAAATCCAATATAATTAACTTTATTAAATTGCGCCTTAATGCCTTAAATTTTTAGCTGATCTTTAGCTGAAAACATCTTTAGATATGCGAACGATTTTCTGCAGAAACACTGATCAGGAAAATATGAAAAAAGAAGCACAAAAACATGGATCTAGCCAACAAGGGGTTACTCTTGTGCATTGAGGTCTTTGAGAAATGTGTCCACTGACCATATAACTTGTCTGCCATTTTGGATGTTTCACAATTGTGGTGACAATGTAGGATCAAAATAATAAGGCACCAATCATTGAATGAACCCATAACAACCACCTTTCGCTGAGGACAAAATGTGTATTTCTAACACTGGTAAAAATGTCCATGTGATTTCTCTGGTTGCTAGCATATTGCTATAGTCACAGTCTGAGTGAATGTCATGTACTTGTCTACAGACAGCTACTCTCCGTGCAGCAGAAACTGGAAAGGAAGAAGGTCTCCCTTCAAAGTTAAGGTTATGTCTTTTGAAATACGTCGGCTGTATCACTGAAGTTTTTACTTTGAAGGTGAATCTTCCATTTCCGGTTTGTGTTGCATTTTGTAGAGTGTCACTTCAACTGGGCTAGTAGTTAGCAAGTGTTTGCAGACAAAAAAAAGATGAAAAACAAGAAGCAATCTGCGATGAACCAAAGCAAACACTAGGAGCCGATTTTATCCAATGAGAGCCACCAACTTGCAGCAGCCACTTCCAGCCAGGCAGGGAATGCACGTTTCCCTAGCAACCAGTGGGTGTATCACGTCCAGTATGGTGGACAGCTCTGAGCAATGGCTCATGACGTCTCATATGAAAGCTCAATGTAAGTCTATGAGAAAATGAGCCCACGGCTCACTTGATCTGTGACCTAAGGAAACTCTTCTCTGATGTGTTTATGATCTCAATCATTGTGTCGTGTCCTTTCCTGAGCTTGTGGCTTCATAACAGGACTTCACCAGCCAATGAACCATGTTGTCAGAGTGTCTACGTCCATCGTTTTTATAAAGTGTAGGAACTTTGAGTTAAAATTATGGTGTTTCCTGATCAAATACTGTTTAGTGTTGTTTTAACAGCACTGAGCTCCCTCATTAGGATTGAGTTTTTTCTTTCACTTTTCACCTTCTGCTGGAGAACAATAATCAAAAGTTGAAGTGCACATGTCTGGATATGACAAACGGAGGAGGGGAGGCAGAAAGGAATGAAAATCATTTGTGTCAGTGCTCCCCCTGAGAGATGAAAGCAAATGCTGGCTGTGTCTTAAGCTATTAGGGTAAGAAGCGGCGTTTGGCTTGCCTCCCCCTCGTCCTGCCGCCATGCCAGACATGGACGGGTAGAAAATACTGCCCCACTGCCACAGATCTGCCCTTCTCCCACTTGAGAGAATTAACTTTCACTCTGGCTCTGTGAAAGTGCAACGCTAGGTATTTGTATGACTTTTTGCCCTGCCATTTTTCCAATTATCCGCACACTGCACTGTGGCAGCGAGCGATGATCTAACGAGACAGCGACATATCTCCAGGGCTCCACTGGATGACGGCACAAGGTTGTCATCTTCCTATCAGCACTTGTTTCTTTTAGCGTGCTTTTATTTTGAAACAAATAAGAGAACAGGTCTCTTGAAGCCAAGGGGATGCAGGGGGCGGGTTAAAGTCTAGTCACATGGGGCAAGGCGGATACAAGCCACTTCCTTTTTAAGGTTTGGATTTTTTTAAAGGAACAGGTTCACGCAGAGGGCAGCGATTAGAGATATGAATGGAGCTAAAATGGAAACATCTTCGGGGCACTCGCTGACCTGTCAGCCTTATTTTTCTCGAGCGGATCCGATGGCGTGCCGCGATGCCATCACTCTTTCTTTTTCCTCTGTTTCCACATCTCCATCCTTTCCTCTAACCCTGCCAGGCCGGGGTTGGCACACAGAGGCCACCTCCCTCCTCCTCCCATAGCCCATGCACACACACAGAGACACATACACATATACTTGGTCCATTGTGAGCAGCGCCGAAAGCAGATTTGCTCTTTAAACTAATGGCCCGTTATGTGAAACAGACCTGATTACTGCCTGACAGAAGGAATTAAGGCCATCCGAGGCCAAACGAGTGTGCCAGCATCCATGACCTGGCACAACCACTTAGGCTGAATTTTATTTATACTGCACGCAGTAAACATGCATTTGATATATTTAGGAGCAGAAGAGAAGAGAAAACACAATATTCTTGACTTTGGTGGGACGTCATATTGATTTGACTTTGCCGAAGTGACTGTTGATGATTTATTAAAGTAGGAGAGAGGAGGGAGGAAACATAAAACTCTGTGTTAGAGATGTTAAACAGGAGAGGAGATGAGATCTGCTCATCCTAATGCCAGCCATGCTTACCTTTAAACACCAAAAGGACTTTTAAGGTCTTGTGTTCTGTACTTGTGAAGCACTTTGAGTGGGCAATAAAAATTAAAGCAAGGGCTCCTTATAAATGAAGTCTGTTCAGCATTTCTGTTCTGACATTAAATTCAGATTCTAATTTGTAATTTTAATTTTCAAACTTTTAAAAGTCAGCAGTTTAAGACAGAATTACCACAGGCCTGCTTTTCACTACTCACCTAGAGCCTGTACTATAACATATCAAGGATATCTATATCAGGAACCAGGATAAGGAGTCACATTAATGCTTATAAGTTAACCCAGTGAATTATTGGTACACCTAGAAGTATTTTCATATGATTTTACAAAGGAAGATAAAACTATGGTATTAGTGCAATATGAAGAGATTACCAGCAACACAGCAGCATGTGGCGTCATGAGTGTGTGTGTGAGAGAGAGAGAGTGAAAGTAAAGTATTAAAACCAATGTACAGGTTAGGTATGTAGCAGAAGTTATGACAGTTATGGAACCTGCTCTGACTTTTCAGGATTATGAGTTAGAAGAAGATACCTCGGTATGCCTGAAACCCTGCTGTGTAGTACGGACTTCTGGGTTTGCTGGGAATCCTCTGTTAATCATTGATTAGCTTCTGACTGGTGAGCGATTAGAAGCAGTAAGGGGGGCACAAGTGAGTGGTTTCCTGTAGTCAGTGCACAAGACAAAATCATTGTAGTGAGGTTGTATATACATTTAGATGTAAATAAGTACATTAGTAAAATAAACTGCATTTACATGCAAGTGGACAAAATAACAACATAATACATTACATGTGCCCATATCTAAAGTTTATGTCAGCAGGATTTGTTTTATTCTTATATTAGTTTATATTTTGGTTATTTATGTTGTATAGCAATCCTTCCTTACCTGAACAAGTGGTAGGCTCTGATTGAAGCTGTGAAGGCCGCAAAATATTTAGGCTTTACCAGGTGTTCCAATAAAGTTTCATATCCAGTTGTCCAT
Source organism: Rhamphochromis sp. 'chilingali' (assembly GCF_963969265.1). Taxonomy (NCBI): domain Eukaryota; kingdom Metazoa; phylum Chordata; class Actinopteri; order Cichliformes; family Cichlidae; genus Rhamphochromis; species Rhamphochromis sp. 'chilingali'. The sequence continues at coordinate 9,234,718 of NC_137941.1, forward strand.
TAAAAAGAAGATTTAAGAAGGTTAGCAAGTTAGTTTCCATGTAAAGCTGATATACCATAGTCTGACTGAAGTATTCCTAAATACTGAAAAGGTTCTTGTAAACAAAGATTATTAAATAGCAGCAAGATTTGGAGGTTTAGTAAAGTTGGGCTAATACACACATGCTAAGTACTATCTGATGGCTAGCTTCAGAGCTGTAGTCAAGCTAATATACAAACATGAGCAAAAGGAAAATAGAGAATGAGAGTAAAATTTGTATCAGTGAAAGTAGGTGTTGGTGTTTCCCAACGGGCAGAGACAAATCCCATCATACAACAAACAACACAAACCAAACTTCAGCTAAGAGAACGTCTGAGATGATCCATCCACAACACCAGGTGAGTCATTAATATGTTGCTGCGTGGTTTGGGTTGCTCGCTATGAATACATCGATCCTCAGGGTAATCTCCACACTGAAATGTAAGTCAGCCCATGAGCCCATGGGCGGTAGTCACACCATAAGTTTCTAAAAGTTAAAGACGTGTTACTTATAAAAAAACAAAAAACTGAAGCATGTTAAAAAGACAAGAGCTTTATCTAACACGTGAGACGCTTGGACTGAAAAGTGACGGAGCAGTTTAGGAGTCCAGGCTCATATTTGACTCTTTCTTTTATATTCCTAAGATTTTGAACTTATTTACAAATGTAAGGGGAGATATGAATACAGCTTTTCTTACATTGAAATACAAAAAAATTCCTAAGTGATTAAAAGGAGCTGTAAATGTACACATATATAACCTTAGGGACAGTTACTTTACTAAGGTTCATACATACTTTATACATATAGTTGATGAGGAGAATATTTCTGCTTTAATGATATTTAGTCTGCTTTAACATATTTGTGATGGTAAAAGGCAACACAGCAGAAACTATCTGTGGCATGATGAGCACTTTGCCAGAGCATTAGCAAGCTTTAAATTTCACTCTAATTTTCTGAAGGCCAAGGTGAATTTTTGGGGTAATTTCTCAGTTTGTAATGTCTGCTATATAAAGTAAAATATGTTTTTTAAAGATTTCTGAAATTACAGAGCTTGAATTTATTGTTGATATGTTTATTTATCTCTGCAAAGGTATTTGTCTGTATATGAAGAGCCTGTGAGGCAGGGGACATAGGAAGCTTTCTCGTTCATGTTTGAGGTCTGTTAGTCTAAGCTCTAATAATCATGCCTGGACAGTCTTTGGCAGTCTGTTTTAAACAAGAATTTGTCTGTTTTAGAGATTTATCTGAATTTATAGACAACAGATGCACAAAACAGGAAGTATATGTCTGAGTCACCAGAAGCTACACTGCAGGAAAATTGGACCTTGTTCCAAGTGGGCTAAAGAGGCCTTCGCACAGTAAGAGACTAGCAGCAATGTCAGGTCAATTTAGAAGCTTGCAGCTACAACAGGTGAGATCATTGCTAAAAATGCAAGTTGGGTAAGGCTACAACTTGCATTCAGTCTCATAATTTTGGGTTAAGGCAAGGCAAGGCAAGGCAAGTTTATTTGTATAGCACAATTCAACAACAAGGTGATTCAAAGTGCTTTACAGAGACATTAGAAACAAAAACAAATAAAAGCATGATTTAAAATTGATTAAAACAAGCAAACAAACAAACAAACTAATTAACAAACAAACAAACAAAACAGGATATAAAATCAAAACAGATAAAATCAGAACAATAGATAAAATCAGTAGTTAAAATGTAAGTTTTGAAATTTAAGCTTAAAAGTGTGGATTTGGTGCTTTATTCAAGAAAGAAAAAATTAATTAAGAAAAAATGAAACAATGGAATTGTGTGAAAACATGTTTGTTAGCATGGTGATGCTTAAAATCAGACTTTATAATGTTTCTGTTAATAAATATAAAGTCAAGTAATAGAAAGCAGGTTGAATTCATTTTCCTTTTAGTTAATTCAGGAGCATTATTGGTTGTGGTTGGATGCCATATTAATATTAATCTTAATATTAAAAGCATTCTGCTTACAGCAGTATAAAGTTGCTGAGTCACATGACCGGGCCAGTGTGCAGATGGAAGTTGTGACTCATTGCTACTACTGCAGGGACTGATGGGAACAGAAACAAGGCCAAAAAACAAAAAAAAACCAAAATGTCCATCAAAATCACAGGAGCGCAGGGAACAGTTCATGACTCCTCAGGGGGCCGACCCGGAGGGTGACGGTCCAGAAAGTCGTAGTTCATGTGATCAGGGGGCCGTCCGTGCGGACGGCAACGGCGGCGACATGGAAACGGTTCAGGGGGCCGACCTCGACGGCGGTGACGTGGAAACGGTTCAGGGGGCCGGCCGTGCGGAAGGCGACGGGGCGGGAACCGTTCAGGGGGCCGGCCGTGCGGAAGGCGGCGGCGGCGCCCAAGTGTCAGGCGTACCGGCCGAGGCTTGGAGGGCACAGGACCAGGCGACGCTGAAGCAGAGGCTGAGGCCGGACCAGGCGTAGCAGAAGCAGAGGCAGAGGCCGGACCCGACGAGGACGAAGACTCTGACGAGGCCGGGCCAGACGAGGACGAAGACTCTGACGAGGCCGGGCCAGACGAGGACGAAGACTCTGACGAAGCCGGGCCAGACGAGGACGAAGACTCTGAGGCTGAAGCCGGAGCCGGACCAGGTGGAGCAGGAGCAGCTGATGCAGAGGCCGGACCGGGCGAGGATGAAGGCCCTGAGGCTGCAGCTGACGAAGCACAGGCTGGAGCTGCAGCTGACGAAGCACAGGCTGGAGCTGCGGCTGACGAAGCACAGGCTGGAGCTGGTCCTGGCGTAGCAGAGGCAGAACCAGGTGACAGTGAGGCAGCCACAGGTGGTGAAGCAGAAGGTGGCCAGACGGGCTCCTCGGGCCCTCCAGCTGACGAGGCGTGAGGCTGGACGGGCTCCTCGGGCCCGCCAGCAGACGTGGCGTGAGGCTGGACGGGCTCCTCGGGCCCGCCAGCAGACGTGGCGTGAGGCTGGACGGGCTCCTCGGGCCCGCCAGCAGACGTGGCGTGAGGCTGGACGGGCTCCTCGGGCCCGCCAGCAGACGTGGCGTGAGGCTGGACGGGCTCCTCGGGCCCCCCAGCAGATGTGGCTTGAGGCCGGACATGGCGAGGCTGATGTGGTTCTCCTGAACCTTCAGCAGACGAAACATGAAGCTGGCTGGGTTCTCCCGAACCTCCAGCAGACGAGACGTGAAGCTGGCTGGGTTCTCCCGAACCTCCAGCAGACGAGACGTGAAGCTGGCTGGGTTCTCCTGAACCTCCAGCAGATGAAGCGTGAAGCTGGCTGGGTTCTCCTGAACCTCCAGCAGATGAAGCGTGAAGCTGGCTGGGTTCTCCTGAACCTCCAGCAGACGAAACGTGAGGCCGGACGGGCTCCTCGGGCCCCCCAGCTGACGTGGCGTGAGGCCGGACGGGCTCCTCGGGCCCCCCAGCTGACGTGGCGTGAGGCCGGACGGGCTCCTCGGGCCCCCCAGCTGACGTGGCATGAAGCTGGATGGGCTCCTCGGGCCCCCCAGCTGACGTGGCGTGAGGCCGGACGGGCTCCTCGGGCCCCCCAGCTGACGTGGCGTGAGGCCGGACGGGCTCCTCGGGCCCCCCAGCTGACGTGGCATGAAGCTGGATGGGCTCCTCGGGCCCTCCAGCAGTGGAAGAAAACTGCTCCGCTGCTCGGGATCGCTGACGGCGTGAACGCCGTTTTCTCCGGGAAGGAGGGGGAGGAGACGTGCCAGCCCGCGAATCCTCCAGCGGACCGGGCTGAACCTCCTCCGAGTCTTCATAGTGGAGAGGCCGATCCGGGCGGATGTGTACGGTGGAAACGAGGAAGTCCTGGATGAGAGGGTTTAGCGTGCCAAATAGCCAGGGAAGTCCAGAAACCATCCTCTGCAGACGGATGGCTAACTCCTCCTGGTACTCTTCAAAGGGCAGCGCAAACCATTCCTGGCATAGAAACTCCACCGCATAGATCATGTCCTCCCGGAGTTCAGCGGAGGGATTATGAGTTGCTGGGTCCATTGTCTGGTTGCGTCCTTCTGTCACAGTACGGCTGTGTGCAGGCAAAAGTAGGACCCAAACGCAAACTCACGGAGACGAAACGTAAACTCAAAAACACAGCTTTAATGCTGGCATAAAGTGAAACACAAAAAACAGTACTGAACTTAAACTGGGGAGACTAAAGCACGGGGAGAAATCACACAGCTATGAGGGAGGACGCAACACTGACAAAGAGAAACATGGGGCTTAAATACACTGAGGGATAACGAGGGGGAATGAGCCACAGGAGGAGAGCACAGCTGAGAGTAATTGAGCAGGACGAGGCAAGGGAAGCAAAACTAGAAACATTAACATAGAACAGACTGTGAAAGTAAAACAGGAAACACACTGACGGAACTCAAGACATGTGGACTTAACAGACTGGGGGAGACAGAACATAGGGATCTGAAACATGGAACAGAAAGGCACAGTAGATCAACATGAACATAACGCCACAGGGGAAGAGTAAAACTGAACACGATGAACACAGAAACACCAGACCTCTTCACAATAAAACAGGAAACATAATGAGACGTAGACATGACAACCCAAACTTCACAATGTAAGACACAGACATGAAACACATGAAAAGCAGGGGAGATTTACCATAGTTGGAAACACGAGGGGGAAATAATAAGAACTAGAAACACTTAAGCATGATAACAAATGAACTTAGGAACCTGAAGGGCTTACATAAACTAAAACATCAAAATGAACTAAAACTCAAAACACTGGGTCATAAGACCCAGGATCGTGACAGGAATAGCTTCACATCAAAGAGGAGAGTTTTGGGTCACATGCTCTCGCTCCTCATCCATCAGCTCATTCCCACTCCACCCAGTAACAGTGATGGGAGGGGCTGGTGCTTTAAAAAGAAATAAAGGAGAAGCCCAAGGAAGAAGGCGGGCCAAAGATGACGGGACGGCAGTCATGTGATACCACTACACAATGTCCTCACTGATCTACAGGTGCCGGAGTGGAAGAGATGTGACTTTGTGGTGACCTGCGAGCACAATATGTCACATTACATTATAATAAATAAAAAAAATAATGGAAAAACCTTGAAATTAAGTTTTAAAACAGTGTCTTAATTAAGAATTAATTAAATCTAAAAATAGAAACAACAAATTAAAAGAGCAGAATTAAGTCTTGTACACTTCCATGCCCCAAGAGACTGTGTCTGCTCCCAGACCCAACAAAACAAGCCAAAAATCAGTAAAAGAAAAAAGAAAAAAAACCTCTCTAAAAGTCACAAAGAAAGAACAAAGTAGTATTCCCAACTGCACCAAAGAGCATGGATATGGTATGGAAGCAGTCTTCCACACCAGCTTATCAGTTAACTAAAACCCAGGCAGAGTTTAATTTCATTTTAAACCTGATGCTTAGCCTGATCCACCCTAACTGGAAAACTCAAAACAGTTTTATTTGTTGATATCAGTAATGGGAATAACGGCGTTACAAGTAACTGCATTAATAACGGCGTTACTTTTTTCAGTAACGCGTAATCTAACTAATTACTATTCCTATCGTTACAACGCCATTACAGTTACTAACAAGAAAATGCAGTGCGGTCCATTACTATTTTTCAACAAACAGACGGTTGAAGCTGTGTTCAGCTTACTGCATTTTATATCAGTTGCACGGAAGTAGCTGACTACCTAAGTAATCTGGACGCTACAGCTTCGAGCAGCTGCGCACGCTCCCGCGGACGCCAATCACGATCACTTTCTAGCACAACACCTGGAGCTAAGGGGGCAAAACAGTCGCATGAGTTCTGCTGTTTGACTGAGGAAGAATAAAGTAGTCGTGGTAAGACAATCACATGACCACTTCAAGATGACAAAGCAACAAGGTGATATATACCAGTTTTTAAATTGTGTTGATAGGCCACGTAAAACCAGAGTCACGATAAACAATATATATACGAGGCGTTTTTTCCTGAATAGTTTTGTCACGTTTACTGTCTAAGGACAACGCAGCAAGCACTCTCTGCTTATGAGCAAAAAAAACCCCCAAAAAACCACGGGAAGTTTTAGGAGTGACGGCGAGAGAGAGAGAGAGCAGAAAAAAAGTGAGAGCGAGTTTTGAGATGTGAGAGATTTGTGACGCTTAGCGTGTTTGGAGTGTGTAGTTAATGTGTTGTCTTGTGTAGTTAGTGTGTAGTGTTGTGGATAGTTTTGTGTTGTGTGTCAGAACAATGAGGCGACTGCTGTCTCCAGGTAGAAAAAGGAGTGATACACCTGCTGCTGTCAGACCTGCAGGTATCAGGCTGTGATGTTCTCCTTTATAGTGGACAGAAATATTTGGAGTGGCACAAATAATTTGTGTGGCAACTGATTGAATGCAGAACAGATTGTTCTGTAAATAGTTTGAAATGGTTATTTAAAAAAATCAAGGTAAACGGTAAATGGATGCAAATAACTTTGTTGTTTGCAAAACTTGTGCATATAATTTTAAAATTGACAATTTATATTTGCATTTAAAGTTATGAAATATGATTCATTAAACATGTTTGTGGTTGTTACAGTAAAAAAAATATAATAACCTTTTCTACTCAGATTTAATGTTTTTTGTCTGGTTTTAGATCAATTGTGTTAATACAGTATGTCAAAATGAAAACATAACTGTAAATTCAGACACCTGAGGTTGTGCTGAAAAGTACGATACCAAACAAGGCAAAGTAAATAGTTTTTAAAGGTAAAATGTGGAGGGAAAATCAAAAGTAGTTAAAAATGGCCAATTATACCCTGGACCCCAGAGGGTTAAACATTTTTTTTAAAGTAAGGCAATAGTTACTTTTCAAGTAATTAATTACTTTTAGAATATTGTAACTCAGTTACTAACTCAGTTACTTTTTTGAAGAAGTAACTTCTAACTATAATTAATTACTTTTTTAAAGTAACTTGCCCAACACTGGTTGATATCTATTCTCCACCTGGCTTTTACTCAGTTTCCATGTGATTTTTCAGACTTTAAATGAATTTAGTGCCCAGCCCAGATAAAATAGTTATTGCGGGTCATTTAAACATCCATGTAGACACTGAAAATAACAGCCTCAACATGGCCTTTAATGTATTATTAGGCTCAGCTGGCTTTTCTCAAAATATAAAAGAACCCACCCACCACTGAGTAGATGGCTGCCTCTCCCCGACCCCTGGTTCTTCTGGAGGTTCCTTCCTGTTAAAGGGAATTTTTCCTTCCCACTGTTGCCCAAAGTGCTTGCTTAACAGTCAGTCACCTGACTGATCTGTTGGGGTTTTCTCTTTAGTATAGTAGGGTGTGTACCTTACAATATAAAGCACCTTGAGGAAGCGATTGTTGTGATTTGGCGCTACATAAATAAAATTTAATTGAATTAAAAGAAATGTTCACACAGGATTTGATAAAAATCATGAAGCACTGCAGACTTCTCTGAAAGGAAGTGCAAACAAGTCTTTAGAAGTGATCTAAATATAATTAAAGACAGGATTTTATTTAGAAAGGCACAAGTTTGCAGAGGGCTATATCAGAGAAAGCCACATCACCTTTAGTTTAGGTGATGCTGACAGATGCCAAATTCTTTACAACACGTCTGTTTGGCAGTCAGCTCATATTTAACTATTATTGTCTTTTAAAATTCAGTTTAATTTTGGGTAGTTTGATTTTGAAACATTTTATTTTTTCATTTTACCTGTTACAGTTGTTGCTGTTATTATTGTTACTTTAACACTTCACACTTGACAGTGACTTATGGATACAAATATAAGACCTCTTACAATATTTTTCTTCTTTTTTGTTCAGTTACATGATATTTGTCATTGGTGGAGATAGTCAGGTAGAACAATGTTTCTTTTTCCCCCCCTCATTAATCAGTTAAGGGGACAACCAGTGTGACCGGCATGAAAACCAACTTTACACTCCATATGTTTTAAAAGAACATTCTGATCTGTGGTCTCAGATGCTGTGTTGATATCGAACGTGACTCAAATGTTACAGGAACCAAAGGCGACAGATGAAAAGATATAACTCTAACAGAACAGATTCTCTACTGTGCATGCTCTGAGGTAGAAAATGGTTGTGTTGATGGTTTGGATGCAGTACCAAATGAATCCCAAGTGAGGCCTGATGGAAGCTTTCTCTGGCACAGAACCTAAAGGATATAAAGCCTGAGTGAAAGCTGTGAGAAGAATTCAATAATGGAGCAACATTTTTCCACTTTTCATTTCAAAGTGGCAGCTTTTGTTATTGCCCTGCACCTTCTGGCTGGCTGCTTCAGGGCTCGAGGCAGCGCGAGCTCAAGTCTACCTCAGTCCAAGCTGCTCTGTTATAATAATATTCCAGCCCCGCTCTCGGGTTTCATTTGCTTACACAGCACGTTTTAGCATGCGTGATTATTCTGGTTTCAGTGGAAAGTTTTTGCTATGTCTATGTCAGCCGGCTTATTACTTTTACTGCTGGTTGCTTTTAGTGCTGTTAATGAGGAAACTGGAGCTTTTTCTACTGAAGTGCGCACTCTAAAGTGAGTCACATTAAATAATAGATGAAAAATAAATTGAAAGTAGACACACGGAGTTGTGGAACATCAGCTAAACACCCTCAAAATAAGATGAACGAAAAGACTCCCGCGCAAGGCCGTGCTAGGACATCAAGCCAGATAAGTCCAAATTGTTGCATCTCCAAGAAAATGATTAGTGTGGCTGTTTTCCCAGGTCTTCTAATAAATATCCAGGCATCCATGAGAGGACGATTTATGAGATTTAGTTTACTGAGAAGTTAGCAGGAGGTTAGTTGTGCAGACATGTGAAGATAATACAGGTTACATGCAACTTGCTAGAGTTACAACATAACTGTTTACCTGATTGACCATGAAGGGTACTTCTCACTATTAAATCAGCTAAATCTCTTTATTTGTATTTACAGAAAGTCCATTTAGGCTTTTTTGGGTTTCCCCCCATCACTAACTGGTTGTCAAACTGTTTTTTTTTCTCTTTGCTCGAGACATCTGATTTTAAAACTCCAACAAAGGTCTTGCAGAAATCTTCCTTTCTGACTGACAAAATCAACTTAATGTTTTATTCAATATGAACTGGAAATAGCCTCAACACTAAATACAGTGTATATTTCAAAATCCATATGTATAATCCATGTAAATATAGATTATTAGGAGATTACGATTTAAAGTTATCCTTGGAAGTCATCGGTGAGTAATGAAACACGTCTAAATTTTCTAAAATACAAACTTCTTGCCAAATCTCTTTTATAAATAATGTGTTAAACTGTCAGAAAGACAACTGAGTTTCAAGCACAAAACACTCGAAATGAATGAAACCAAACCTCGGACTCGTTTCTGTGTTTGAGCACGTCGGTTATTTATCGCCACTTCCTGTCATCCTCTGCCTGTGGGCTGCAGCGTGTAACAAATGGAGCCGCTGAATCAATAAATTACATTTTCTGAGCCAAGGTGCATATTTTGTGGTGGACCCAAAGTCATCTGATATGAGCGCATTTTATCCTATTGAACATGCATGAGAGATTTTCATACTGTACCCTCGCACATTTAGCGAGGGCTGCTATACTTTACCTTCTTTAGCACATCAGCACTCACATTTATGAGCATTATCCAGTCAGATTTAATAATCACACATCTAATAAACAAACACACGGAATAAGCAGCCTGTACTCGATCCAGCCCATTAAGCAGCATATTGATTTTATCAGCAACAGTAATGTAATTTGCAGAGTAATTGTGGTAGTAATTGAATGAATTCAATGGGAGCACAAAACGTCTGTGTTGCCACTTCTGCGTGATAATCATAACAGAGCTGGCAAAGCAATCTCACCCCGGGGTCCATTTAGCTTTCAGTTATGTTACATGAGCTTCATCAGCCTCATTGAATTATAGATGTTCATATTTCCCTGTTTTTCCCAAACCATTTTAAGGACTTTTATGTTTATTAAAAAGTGAGATTTAAACTGATTTCTTCACCTGAGAAATCTGATCGTGTAATAAACTGGAGCTCCTAAAATATAGAAACAAATTTAATAATATTAAATTGGAATAAGGATAGAGCTACTAGTGATTTTGTTGTGCACTGTGTTGAGATAAAGTTCCAACTTTTCCCCAAATTTTGGAAAAGCCCCAATGGTAAATATATATTAAACATAAAAGAGCAAAATTAAATTAAAAAAAATTAAAAAACTGTTTTATCCTGCTCTGCTTGTTTATGGACGATTATGATATAAACAGGTGGAAATGAAATTTAAAACATCTGTCTGGTTCTTTAATTCCTGTTATAACTTACAGGTTTTAGTATTTAGGTATGTATGGATATTTAGGATTGTAGGTTTTAGTAGGTATTATTTAATAGTTCACAAAAAGGAAATAAATACATTTAAAAAGCACAGACTCAAAAAAATTGAACTGGCTTTGAATAAGCTAATTTGAATAAGCCTGACTTCATTAGGTCCAAATACTCAAGTTCCTCAAGTTGAAAATGGTCCAAATTCGTCCAACTCCAATCAAAGGATGTGTTGCTGTTCTCCCAGGTGTTAAAATACAGTTTAATGTCTGTCATAATTGAAAAAGGATTTGTGGAGGTTAGCCAAGTTACAAGTTAGCAGGGAGTTAGCTGGCTGGTTTCCATTTAAAGATGGTCTGACTCAAGTATTACTAAAAATATATAATGTACCGCTCTGCTTGAACTTTGAACATAAACAAAAATGTAAAAATAAATAACATTTGGAGGGTTAGTGAAGTCAGGCCAGCTAACATATGACATGCTTCCCAGTGGATAGCCACAGAGCTATGGTGAAGTTCAAATAAACACATTGGCAGAGGGAAGAAGGAGGATGAGAGTTAAACTGTTCCTAAAAAGTTCCTGTTGAGGGTTTAGTGGACTAAACCTTACCCAAGATAATCTCTAACTTTTCAAAAGATAATGCTTTTTATTTAATTTCATGCAGATTGATAAAAAGAACAGCATAAAGCAATTCTTAGACACAAACTTCAATGGAGCAGATGGTCCATTGGCCCCTCCCTGAGCCTGGTTGTGCTGGAAGTTTCCTCCTGTTAAAAGGGAGCTTTTTCTTCCCACTGTCGCCAAGTGGTCATCTAACTGCTGGGGTTTTCTATCTATACAATATCTAAAGTGCCAATAATTGGAAGTGTGGTTGTTGTGATTTGCCACTATGTTAATGAAACTGAATTTCCACCACAACTAACGTGGAGAAAAGACTAATTGTTATTCAAGGCCACAGTGTTTGCTGGGAAAAAACTGAAGCACGTTAAGAAGACATGATGCTTGAACCTGAAAATAAATGGCTGGTTTTACACTAGCAGATCTTGATATCTAGTAATCCCCCATGACTCGTCTTTTTTTGTTCTTATGAGCAAAATTATTTTCTGTGAATGAGGAAACATGATAGAGCCTTGGATGTGTCGGAGCAGTTCAGTTCCACTTGTCCAGCGGTTACCAGTCTGAATAGATGGGGGTATCAGAGTTGAGGATTGGGGTCACCCAGAAGTCCCAAACACACACTAATCACGCCTCAGGTCGCGGTGCTGGAAGCGATACATGGCGGCCTCTGAATTTCCAGCCACAAACATCACAATTTCCAGGCAGTGCTGGCGAGCGAGGGGCAGGAAAACGGCCCCGTGTTTAGAGAGGCGCTCTGTTTATGGTTTATGGACAGTTTCACAGTTCAGCCTGAAATTCCCCGCCACGCAGAAGCGGTGATATTCCAGGCGCCTCTGTGACGCTCGGTGTCATTACACCAAACTTTTCATTATTTTAAATGTGTTTCATTTACTGGTGTTTTTCTCTGTACAAGCTGCACTGAAATATGTAAGGCGATTAAGTGAGGGGGAGATTGTACAAACAAAACACGGTTATTAGACGTGACCTATCACCTCTCCCAGAATCTCCCCCTCTGTGGCTCTCTCTTTTATTAAGATGATTAAACATGAAATGAAAAAAACAGTCTAATTCTTTAGATTGCAGTTATTTCAAATGAGCCAAACACAGGTCTCTCTTTGACAGCTGAGGGTCTGGAGCGCTCACTCTGCAGTCTGAAACTTGTGTGAACGATATTTGACAGGCATCCTGAGGGGAGAGCGAATGCTGCAGAGCACAGATTAAAAAAATGCTGCATGGGTTACAGGAAAGCATCAAGTTGCACCTTGGCCTTCAGTGGAAAACCTTCAAAAAGACAAGAAATAATTCAAGAACTTAAACATGCTTTATGTCACACTGCAGCCATAATAATAATCAGTACATCACAAATTCAAAGCAAAGAGCGTCACAATCACCAGCAGATTGGCTGCCGAGGAGCGTTCGGTATATTTTAAAGCATTCAATAAGTACAACTGCTATCTCAGAGGCCTGCAGGCTTTAACTAAAGAGTGCCATAAAAAAAAGCCATCTGCAAATGAACTGGTTGGAGGCTTTAACAGATGACAGCAATGGAGGCATTCTGTAAACAGTTTAATTCCACTTACATTTGCAGGAGCTCATCTGTGTATAAAATAAGTTGGCGTGAGACCCAAAAAGAAGTACAAATACTCATCTGGGACAGCTCTGTGCAGACAGATATACCTTCTATCATAAAATGAAACACGTAACTTCATATGCTTAATACACGGAAGGTCTGCAGGTCAAAATCAAATGTAAAACTCACAGTTTCACATATTTTATGTTTTACTTATGCTCACAGTTGCTTCAGAGTTGATTATTAATGCTTCTAATTGTGATGTAAGAAATTCACTTTTTTGCTTAATATGAAAATATTCCACCTTGGCGTGTTCAGCAAATAAACAGCACACCATTATCAGTGATTTTCATCGTTTCAGTTCTATAATGCGAAGGCGCCCCAGCAGAATTTTTGTTTTAAATTAGAATAAAGTTTGCAGACAAAGCATTTCCTGTATTGAACTCTGTGGAGCTGTTGTTGTAGAATAAAGAGCCATGCATAATAACAGTTTGTTGTTGTCCTGTGTGTATGCATGAAATGCCCCTGGCTCACTTACAGCCTCTGTGGTTTCCTTTTTTAAGAACAGGCAGCGAGAAAGCCAGAAATCCTGCACCGCATGAACTCACCCTCAGTGTTTGAATAATCAATGCACTGAACACAGCATGCTCAGCCGGTTCCTTCAGCAGTAACAGACTGTTATTTAGTTAATAATACAACAGAACACAGCCCACAACACGTCTACAAAATACGAAAAGTGTTTGATTTTATTACCAGTGTGTGCCAGTGGGCTGCTTTGGGTGTGCTGGGACTGTCAGTCTGCCTTCTGCTGCCTCGGTGGTGTTGTGGTTCAGTGTTACTGCTGAAATAAGATGGCATTAAAGCTTAAACGTTACGGTCCACTCAACACAGTTTGAATAGAGAAGGTAGCCATTCTAGCTGCTCAATGAGGCTGGACCAGAACACAGAATGAAACAGATCTTCATAAAGTTATTGGAAAAAAGGAAAATTTACATTGAACAAATATAACAAGTTTTGGGTTTTTTTGAGTGAGAAGAGAACGTGGTGTGAACAGAACTTCCAAAGAGAGATCTAAAAATAGGAGCTGGAAGCTGTCTGGAGATGTCCAAGAGGATGATCACAAAGGGGAGATCAGTCAAATTAAAATCAGGTACGAATTCTGTTGGAAGTTTTCATTCACACCTCCTGCAGCCTACCTGCCAAACAGCCCCTCAGCAGCTGTGGCTGTATCTTGTTATGCCCCAGTTACTTCTGCTTGAATGAATGAATGAATGTATGTATCTCTAACAGTAAAAGAAAACCAGGACTGCAGTGTCACACAGCAGCGGATTCCGTGCCATGGAATTGTTGTATTGACACTTGAGTGTCAGAACTTGAAGCGTGTGAAACCACTGCTGTCAGAGACACAGTGAAGAACACTTCATCTGTTGCACTCCTGCAATTGTTTCCAATTTATACCTGAACTGTGGGACAGCGGTGAGATATCACAGGGCAGGACAGATGGCAAAGTTGTTTTTTTGACCTCTGGAAAGAAACATTTTCACTAGTGGAAGTCAGACTGTTCTGATTCATGGTAATAGCAAAGTAAAAAGTCTGATTACAGCAATGCTGCTGTTTGATGGAGATTTAGCCAACAGATAGAACAGTTCCTGCTGGCAGGGCTCACTGAGTCAACACAGATTGAAAACAAACAACTGATTTCCACCCTGACTGATGTCCGGCTGCCTAAACGCAGCTTAAAGACACCAGATATCGATCTCGACCCTTTAGAAGAAGAAAAGAAACCTCTAAAAACCCTTATCTGAGCCTCTGTAATTCTTCAGGATACCAGCGATTCAGTAGAGTTAACAGATATGTTTCTGAGACATGAATGAAAAACAGGCGGTGTTGGAAGGCAAAAGCATATCAGTGTTTGTCAAGATGCCCTTGTAACAGTTGGGCAGTACCACTAAAGTCCTTCTGGAAGTCTGACTTCTTGGCAGCCATTTTGCCATTGACTAGAAGGAACTTAAGAGTGTTTGCAGAATTTTGAAGCATTTTCTAAATTAAGTTTAATTTAAATGGTCACAAGGCAAATCAGATTAGAAACATTACAAAATAACTTCAGGCTGTGTGGTTTAAGCTTTCAGTGCTCATAGTTTTACCCAACTGTAGTAAGACACTGCCCCTACCACCACTTCCTGCCAGTGGCGGACTCCCTCAGACATCGGTGCGTTGGTGGTTCTTTGTGTCCGGGGATGGGCGTCCAGGTACACACCGGCTCACTCCTTGGCAGCCGCTTATCGGGGCCTGGAGCCTGGGGCTCGCTCGGGCCACTTCGGAGGTGGGGTGCCCCCGGCCTCTCGGCCTGGGGCTCGGTCACTCAGGCACGGCTGGCTGCCGGCGGAGCTCACGGGCGCGTCACTGCAACTCCCCCTGGCTTCTGCTCCGCGGCTGCTGAGTGAGCCCTCATCTGGGACTCTCCTCAGCTCTTTCTGGGACAGTGGCGGGGCTGCCCCTCTGTTGGTCTTCCTTGGTCTCTTGTGTTCTGGGGGCCTCTGGATGTCTGGAGTTTTGATCTCCTCCATACCTGCTTCATGCCCTGGAGGACGGGGCTGTGGCCCCCCCACACCCTCTAGCAGATCATTACATGAAGGAACCTTTTAAAAAAACAAGCGCGTCCATGCTCACAGGTGTACACACGGGTGATCACACCCACAAACTACACCCTTTTTGGCTCCTACCTCAAAGCACACACATAATGTTTAATATTTAGTATTTACTGTCATATTCCCATATATCATTGTGATGTTGTTTATTCTATTACTCTTGTTCTCTTCCGCTTGTTTTCTTTTTTCTTTCTCAGCAGGTGACCCAGGTGATTGATATATGCATTTTTTTTCTTTTCTTATTTTTCTGCCCATTCTGTTGGTTTTTGTCTTTTGCCCTTCTCCCCCGTCCCTCTTCTCAGCTGTTTCTCTTTCCCTCTTTCTTTCTCCCCTTCTTTCCCCCAGTCAAGTCTGTCCCGTATTCAGTAAGTGAAAATAAAATAAACAATAAAAGGTGAATCAAATGGACCATTACGGCAAGGCTGGGATGGTCAATTTGGTAAAGTAAATCCGTTGGGCATCTTTCTTTGCCTTTAGACAACAATTCTGATGGCAAAAGAGCCAAACGGGACAGGCCAAAAAAAAAAAAAAAAAAAAAAAAAAGACACTGCTTGGTAAAGTTTGCTTTAGCTACCACTAGCCACATACAGCCAGTTACGTGGCATACATTTCTTATTAACATCATATCTGAATTATGGTAATGATGACCTACAGGCCGTTTAAATATCAGCAACAATACTGAAGCCAGAATTTGGCACCAGCTGGGAGTGTCTGTTAGCATGTTTATTTCTGCTGTAAATGTGGACATTTTAACATGGGAGTTTATACTGATTAACTGCCTCAAGTGAGCATTAGCGTAAGTGCAGTTTTAGCTTATTTTTCAGGACTGCTTGAATGAATAGAATCTGTTCCTGTTTTACAAAGTTTGTTTGGTATGCTATGTGTGCATTTTCCCTGCATCCTAACCGCATCCACCAGCTATATTAAACTACATCTTGGGAATATGACCAAACCACAAGTGTCTCACATGAGTTGAGTCCTCAGAATTACCCAGTGGTGCATATGTGGTCCAGCAGGTACAGTAATGAGATTTAAATCAGGCTTGTTATGTTAGGCTGCTAATTAGTCTTTTTTGCTGTCTGATAGGGAGAATTTTCAGATTTTGTAGAAGAAAATTTAACTACTTAATGATGTTAATGTCCAGAGGAAACAGGAAGCTTATCTATCCAGGTGTACTGCAAATGTTTAAAATTGGTATAAGTTTCAGCTGAGAAATGAGCAATTTCTTTAAGGCTTCCATGAGGGCAGTTCAATGCTTCTCCCTGTTTCCCGATCCAGCCAAGTGAGGCCGAGCCAACAAACAGCCCAACAATAAGAGAAAATATCACAACATCCCTGTGTCGTGCCTTTTAGTTTCCAGTGAAATTAAATCTATTTATTGTTGGCCAGCCAGTGCAAACATCTACAGTATATTTTATGTTACTTATTTATTTTTTTCTCCGTCACTGTGGCCTGTCAACATGCTGCAGAAGGAAAAAATATTTTAAAAGCGTGTATGGAGTCCAGCCCTGAGGCGACTCGTGTCACTTCTTGGATTTGGTCTCAGTCGCAAACATTTGGCCTCGGCTGCTCTTGAACACTCACCGTTTCCCACACAAACACCGTTACAGATACTTTCTGTGCCTGATTCAAGCAGCAGTTCTAATGTACATGAATTTAACTCGTTCGTTTTCAGCTAAACCTTAGCACAGTATCACGTTTCCTGGTAGTTTAATGAATTGCAAACTTAAATGGAGTAAAGTTACTACATTGTCCCGTGGGGTGACATTTCTCTTGGATGTAGTGGGGGAAACAAAAACAAACAAAATCTTACTTTACTATACATAAAAATTTAAAGATACCCAGTTTTAAAGGATTGTATGAGAGTGAAATTCAAGTGAAGAAACTAGAAAATGACCAAAAAGCTATTTCTACAGATTAAAATCCAAGTGAATGAATTTGCTGGAAAATATGCTAAATCTGTGGTTAACTGAATGCTCCAAGTTTGGACAGTTGCCTTGTGGTCCCCTGTCAAGATGGAGACCATCGATGGTGCGAAGTGTCCAGCCTTCCACAGTCGGCTTTCTGACCAGTAGAGCTTCTAGTATTCATATTTGTCAGTGTAAACTAAAAATCGGAAGTGTAAGTGGACAAATATATGATCTGAGATACACTATTAGACTCAAGGCAGAAATCAGCATGTCTTAAAAAGGTAGAGGTCACTGTGTTTTTCAGCAATAACAATATCTGGCTTTAGTTGACACAGCTGAGGTAAAAACTGTATGGCTCTATTTTAGAAAATCTTTATGGAGGTGAAGAATGAAAGAATGACTTATATCCGCAAAAACTGTGCATTTATTTGATTTCAGGATTACCTGATGAGTCACAGAATGAGACTGAGGTTTATGCTCTAGTGTGTAGACGAGCTATACTTTATCCCGTTTCTGAGTGGGGCCTGTGAGCCAGGATGGGTGGTCGATAGCTCTGATGGGATTTTTCTCTACCTCTGAGTTATTTCTGCCCGTGCTTAATAGATCTAATTATGGCCTCGTTTAGTGGATGAAAGGGTTGCTTTACTGTGGTCTTGGCCAGCAGAGAG
Organism: Rhamphochromis sp. 'chilingali'; assembly: GCF_963969265.1. Lineage (NCBI taxonomy): Eukaryota > Metazoa > Chordata > Actinopteri > Cichliformes > Cichlidae > Rhamphochromis > Rhamphochromis sp. 'chilingali'. The sequence goes on from NC_137941.1 coordinate 9,252,448, forward strand.
CTTCAGAGAGCGAGGGAGAAGATGTTGTTTATCCATCATTAATTTTCTAATGTAGTTTATGAGTTTTCCTACGTGCCAGGCATCTCTTCCAAGCAAAACTTGATGAGGTGATGGAAATAATACAGAAAGAGTTTTGATCTTTTTGTGCTTTTCAGACAGATTTGAAGTTGGCTGCAGTTGATTCTTTTAAGAAGCAAAACTGTAGAGTTACTGTGGGCAGCATCATGACAATTTACCACAAAGTGTAATCACTGGGTTGTCGCTGGGCTGGAGACGATCAGACTGGTTGAGAATCTTTTACCTGCTGGGAACAGCTGGGGGTGGTTGGTAGAATGCTATTATTTTGAAAAGTAGTGTGGGGGAGAAAACAAAAGGTAAGTGTGTTATTTTGTGAATACTATTTTTGTTTGAACATCAAGTTTTGTGTGTGAAGTGGGCAGGGCTACATTAAGGAAGAGGTTTCTTGAGGATTCAGCTGTATGTATCTTTAACTTTTATAATTTTCAGTCTTTGTGTTTATGTCCTAAAGCCACTTTAAATGTGTCATGGTTCGGCTGCGTGGCAGGCGGGAGGAGGACCCAATCGCAAGATTCACAAACACGGGGATGAACTCAAAAGCAGCTTTATTGCTGACAGGCAGAACATAGGAAATACAGAACTCAACTAAACTGGGAATCAATAAACTAACACTCGTAGGGAGACACGGGGAAATCCACACAGCAATGAGGGAGAACGCGACACCGAACAGAGGGAGACGCAGACAGAAATACACAGAGGGTTAACGAGGAAAGTGGGAACACACGGGGAACACAGGTGACACTGATAATCATAACGAGACAGGGCGGGGTGAACTGAACATGACATGTACAGGCGTGAGAGTCACAAAGTAAACAGGAAGTGCACAGAGGTTCAGACAGGAGGAGAGAGAGCACGGGGAAAACACAGACATAACGGGCTGGGGAAACATGAAACAATCACAAAGGGAGACGAGGGCTCATAAATACACATAGGGCACACAGGGGGGGAGAGAGAGCACGGGGAGAACTTAGACATAACGGGCAGGGGAAACATGGAATAAAACATAAGGAGAGACGAGGGCTCACAGATACACAGAGGGGCACACAGGGGGTAAAAGCCATGAAGGGAAAACACTTAGGGAACAACACAACAGGGCAACTCAGGAAACATGGCCTAAATAAGGAACGAAATACAAAAATACAAGGAACTAAGAATACTGGGCCCACATGGCCCAGGACCATGACATCACCCCCCCCTAAAGGGCTGGCTCCCGACAGCCCAAACCCGAGAAACAAAAACAAAAACAGAAAACAACCCACCCAGGGCGGGAGGCGGGGGACCAGGACGGAGGGACCAGAACGGGAAACAAAACAAACAACAGAAAACACAGGAGCACATGACCATAGTCCAAATACAGTTCAGGGGGCCGACCCAGAGCCCACAGGTAAAAGAGTTCACAGGTCACACGGTCGGGGGCCGACCAGGCGGGCGGCACAGGTGACAGAGCTGGTCCGGAGGCCGGCCGTGCGGAAGGCAGCGGCGGCGGCGAAGGAGACGACGGAGCAGTTCAGGGGGCCGACCGCGCGGAAGGCAGCGGCGGCGGCGAAGGAGACGACGGAGCAGTTCAGGGGGCCGGCCGCGCGGAAGGCAGCGGCGGCGGCGAAGGAGACGACGGAGCAGTTCAGGGGGCCGGCCGCGCGGAAGGCAGCGGCGGCGGCGAAGGAGACGACGGAGCAGTTCAGGGGGCCGGCCGCGCGGAAGGCAGCGGCGGCTCTCCAGTGTTAGGCGTGCTGGCCATGGACCAGACGAGGCAGGACCAGACGAGGCAGGACCAGATGGTGGCGATGCGGGGGCTGGACCAGGCGTCGCTGCAGAGGCTGAGGCTGGACCAGGCGACGGCGAAGGCGATGCAGAGGCCGGTCCAGGCGACGACGGGGCCGGGCCAGGCGACGACGGGGCCGGACCAGGCGACGCACAGGCTGAAGCTGGACCAGGAGGAGCAGAAGCCAAAGTCGAAGCTGGGCCAGTCGAGGACGAAGACTCTGAGGCTGGGCCAGGCGAGGACGAAGACTCTGAGGCTGGGCCAGGCGAGGACGAAGACTCAACGGGCCCCTCGGACCCTCCAGCAGAGACGAGGAGGTGCTGGCCGGGCTGACCTGAGCCGCCAGCGGAGACGAGGAGCGGCTGGAGGGGTTCTCCTGAACCCCCAGCGGAGACGAGGAGGTGCTGGCCGGGCTGGGCAGAGCCGCCAGCGGAGACGAGGAGGTGCTGGCCGGGCTGAGCAGAGCCGCCAGCGGAGACGAGGAACTGCTGGAGAGGTTCTCCTGAACCCCCAGCGGAGACAGATGCAGAGCCAGCAGGTGCAGAGACTTCTGGCTGAGGGGACGCTAACTGTGCTAAAGACAGAACTGGTGACAAAACAGGAAACTGTGCTAATAACTGAGCTACTGACTGAGTTATGGACAGCAATGCCAGTTGTAGTGGTTGTTGCGCTTGTGGTTGAGCAGGTGTCTGACTCTGGGCTGCTCTCCTCCGGGGAACAGGAATGGGTGCTGGGCCTGGCCGAACACCAGTCATCCCCACCCGAGAAACAGATACGGGTGTAGGGACGAGCTGGGCTCTGGCTGCCTTTACCCTGGGGGCCGGTGTAGGTGCAGGAGCTAACCGGACCTCTGCTGCTCCCACCCGAGGAACTGAGACTGGTGTAGGAGTCGGCAGGGTCACAGTAGACCTCACCCGGGGAACCGGAACAGGAGCAGGCAATGGCTGGGTGTCCATCAACCCCACCCGAGGAGCCGGTACGGGTGCCGGGATGAACGGAGCCTTTGCCAGACTGGGGACTGCACTGAAGTCTGCACTGGCACAGGGGGCTGCACTGATGGCTGTAGCAATAGTTGTGGTGAGAGTGGAGTAGGTGGCTGCACAGGAAACCGAGCTAATGGTTCTGTTGCAAACGTAGCTGCTGAAGATGGAGCAAACGGCTGTACTACAGGGAGCTGGGACACAGGAAACTGAGCTAGTGGTGGTGGTGGTGAGAGAGGAGACTGGGCTGCAAACTGAACAGTAGGCGAGTTAACTGACAGGGCTGGCGAAGCTAACGGCTGAGCAGGGGTTGGTGGGGCTAATGGCTGAGCTGAGGGCAGACTGTAATCCACAGAGGAAAACACGGCTTTACTCCCGATGGGTATGTTATCATGACGTCTGGGATCTGAATGCTCGAGCGAAACGGAAAAAAGACAGTCGCTCTCGCCAACGGATGAAAGCTGCTCCGCTGCTCGGGAACGCCGGCGACGTGAACACCGTTTTCTCCGGGAAGGGGGAGGAGACGAGCCGGGCCGCGAATCCTCCAGCGGACCGGGCTGAACGTCCTCCGGCTCTTCATACTGGAGCAACTGCTCCGGGAGGACGCCTACAGTGGAGACGAGGAAGTCCTGGATGTGGGGGCGGAGCGCGCCGAATAGCCACGGGAGTCCGGACACCATCCGCTGTAGACGGACGGCTACGGTCTCCCGGTACTCACCCTCGGGCAGCGCCACCCACTCCTGACAGTGATACTCCACTGTATAAATCAGATCCTCCCGGAGGTCAGCGGAGGGGTTGTGAATCGCTGGGTCCATGTCGTGGTCGCGTTCTTCTGTCATGGTTCGGCTGCGTGGCAGGCGGGAGGAGGACCCAATCGCAAGATTCACAAACACGGGGATGAACTCAAAAGCAGCTTTATTGCTGACAGGCAGAACATAGGAAATACAGAACTCAACTAAACTGGGAATCAATAAACTAACACTCGTAGGGAGACACGGGGAAATCCACACAGCAATGAGGGAGAACGCGACACCGAACAGAGGGAGACGCAGACAGAAATACACAGAGGGTTAACGAGGAAAGTGGGAACACACGGGGAACACAGGTGACACTGATAATCATAACGAGACAGGGCGGGGTGAACTGAACATGACATGTACAGGCGTGAGAGTCACAAAGTAAACAGGAAGTGCACAGAGGTTCAGACAGGAGGAGAGAGAGCACGGGGAAAACACAGACATAACGGGCTGGGGAAACATGAAACAATCACAAAGGGAGACGAGGGCTCATAAATACACATAGGGCACACAGGGGGGGAGAGAGAGCACGGGGAGAACTTAGACATAACGGGCAGGGGAAACATGGAATAAAACATAAGGAGAGACGAGGGCTCACAGATACACAGAGGGGCACACAGGGGGTAAAAGCCATGAAGGGAAAACACTTAGGGAACAACACAACAGGGCAACTCAGGAAACATGGCCTAAATAAGGAACGAAATACAAAAATACAAGGAACTAAGAATACTGGGCCCACATGGCCCAGGACCATGACAAAATGCTTATTCTAGGCTTTTATCTCAGGCTCCTGCTCGAAAATGATATACCCAAAATAAATGAAATGATAGTGTTTCATGTCGGAGTGTCTCTATTTTTGGCTTCTCCAGCTTTTTATTAGCACTATTCATGTGTGGCATGTTTTTAGATTGAGTTTTTAAAAATTTGACCTCATGATCAAGGGATTTCACTTTGGACATTTCATAGTGATTAATCCAAACCGCAAAGCAACATGTAATGAATTATCTTCTTGTCAGTGGATCAATTCAGATATTTTCTTGGTGTAAGTTTGGTCTCTTTATGTAGGGCTATGTAGCATTTTTACTCCTTGTCCTCCTGCCCCACATACTGAGTGAATTTCCCATGTTTTGATTTGTTCCGTTACTCTAAATTATTCCCTTTTCACTTCAGTTTTATTTATATAGCGGCTTCTTTTATTGTCTGCGATAGGCCCAAGGTGGAATTTTACAAGTTACAACAAAGCCACAAGCTATGATATTTATGGAATATGATGAAAACTAACACATTACAAGCAGAATATCAGTTACAGTAACGACTGTGGCAGTTCCAGTGACTGAGTGAAGCTGTTAGAAGGTGAGTATTATTTCTCCAACAGAGATGTGACAGTTGACAGATGAACCTCTACACTAACCCAAACGACTACAAGATAAAACAAGAACTCTGTAGTGTCATGGTCCTGGGTCATTTTGACCCAGCGTTCTTAGTTTTCTTGTGTTTTTATATTTTGTTCTTTATTTATTCTATGATTCCTAGGTTGTTCAGTTTTGTTTATTAGATTTCCCCTCATGTCTTTACCCATCGTGTCCCCTTCCACGTATCTGTGTGTCCCCATGCCTCGTTTCTCCTCCTTGTGTTTTATTCCATGCTTTGCCCAGCCTGTCTGTATTCTCTTCCCCTCTGGTCTGCGTCTCTGTGTACTTCCTGTTTAATTGAGAGCAAACAAAACAACTGCTGTACAATGCCGTCCGCCATCTTAGTTGATATGGTCACATGACTGTAGGGCTGCTCAATTAATCGAATTTTAATCACGATTACGATCTGGGCTTTCAACGATCATTAAAAATGACTGAGCCGATTATTAGCCCCTCCCTCATTTATCCGCGACACCTTAAAGGCCGGTCCGTGAAAATATTGTCGGGCATAAACCGGTCCGTGGCGCAAAAAAGGGTGGAGACCGCTGATTAAGAGGACCCGAGGGAAGCTCGGAAAGCTAAGCAGAAGTTATTTGGAGAGTGACTGCCATTGGTTGAAAAGAGAGTTTAAAAAAAAAAAAACTTCAGTGGTGTTGCACACTATTTTATATTATTTTTTTAAAGTCATTGTTAACCCTTTAAAGCCGGTCAGAGCTGCATGCTCCGTTTTGCGTAACTATTGTTAAATCCCTGTAGAACCTGAACCGTGTAAGCTAGCGCAATAATTTGTTTTGCATATGAAACCAGAGGAGTTGTACTTACATCTGATGCCATCAGCTTGTCCTCGGTCACGGTTTCGTTCCACATATAGCTTTGCAAAAATTGCATAAAAAGCGCTTGCAGGAACAAAAACATAATATTCCAGAAACACGCTTTGCCGTTCCTATCAGCTGTTCGTAACACTTCCCACAGTGAAATGATGCACATGCTGTTTTCTTTGCAAATTTGCATCACAGGATTGTTTTTTGTTTTTCCTGCAGTATATAAAAATTGCTGTATCTCCAAAATAAAACTATGAAGACACTCAAAATAAATTTCCTGTGGTGGGAAACTATTTTTTGCAACTTTATTGTATTTAAAGTTTTGAGGGATAAACCTCTTAAATTTCTCCAAGTAGAAATATATGTAAACAAAACAAAAGCGATTTTCAATTTTTTTTGTAGTTTATTGCACTTTTTTGCAATTTATGTAATTACTATGGACTTAATGCATACATATTATTAAAATATGGGCTATAGCAGTTGTATTGATGTATAGCAACTTGAAATGCTCCCACAAATGGCACTACAGCATGTAAAAAAATAATATAAGCTCTGGTGGACTTGGTTCTATAGTAGGTCTTAAAGGGTTAAATAAATATCGTCAAATAATCGTGATCTCAATTTCAGTGAAAATAATCGTGATTATCATTTTTGCCATAATCGAGCAGCCCTACATGACTGCATTATATGACTAAAATGCGTCATTGTTTTCGAAAGCCTCCGTTTTCGCAGTCCACACTGCTGCGCGAAAACAGTTTTTTTTTTCAAATGTATCCACTTTGGAGAGCGTTTTCAAAAAGCTCAGTTTTCCTTGACCAAAAACAACGTCTCAGTGTGGACGAAAGGCCAAAACGTATTAGAGTGGACATGGCCAAAGTGGGCATAATAACATGCTAGGTTAATACCACCTATCTGAACAAAAAGAGACTTTAAACTTCAGGAGTTTAACTTTTAAAGGTTTACCTAAACAAATTTATCTGTTCACATTACATCTCCCTTTTTGTTTAACTTTGAAAAGCCTTTAAATAAAAAATAAACAAAACTAAAACTGGCTTTTGAGCTTTAATTAAAGTGGATTAAAGTTAAAAGGATGGGACTACAACCAGGAAACATTAAAGTTTAAGATGTTATCTTTACTTCTTTCATTTTTTGATTAAAAAAAGAAATTGAACAACAAATAAAAACATTTTGAAGGAACTTTTTTCTTACACTCACACACACACACACACACTGAGTAACAGTTCTGAATAAATGCATTATTTCCTATTACTTAAGATTTTGTTAACGCTACAGTCTCCAACTTTGTTTTTTAAAGTTCTTTCACTTCATTGCTTGGACACTTTCCCATTGCCTCAAACAGTGAATGGTTATATTTTTCATGGCTTATAAGACTTCTGTGGTTCATGATATGATTTACTTGTGCATTTTTCTCATGTGGCCTAATTATACATATTAACTATCAATCAAGTAAACATTACGTTGCATAAAAAAATACAAAAAGAGGCCACTTTCATCATTCTTAGGAGGCTTATTTGGAAAACAAACATTTATTAGGTCTTTACTTTTCAACATGAGCTAATAACATAATATCAACAAGTTCCATTTTATGTCAGCAGAACATGAAATATACACTCTTCATTTGCAATTTAGTTTGGATAGTCAGTCCCGCAGAGTTCAAAGAATCCATTTTTGTAGGAGACCCCCTTATGAAGTGCTAAACTTAGACTCATAAGAAATAAATTAGACTTCAATCAAAACAGTAAAAGTGATATGGAAATAACTGCCGTCACGGTGCCAGGACCTCTAATTGTAATCTGCTCGGTTGAAAACAGGCCACAAATGCCTCCGAGCTGCACTTCCAAGAGCTGCGGGAGAGTGATGGACGTCTAAAATGAGCTGCTTTTGTACTTCACAGTGCAGCAAAGGTTTAGAAGTTGTGCTGGACAGCAGGGGAGGCTTTTGAAGAGAGAACTTAAACAAGAAACTGAGCTGATAGAGTAACTCTCTATTATGCAGAAAGTATCTTGAAATTTGGTAGAAGTTAGAGCCCAGGGTCATAAATCTGTCACTAGTAATGAAACACAGGATGTTGCAATAAATTGTTTGAAGGGGTCTCAGGGATGGAGTGGAAACATGCACCTTGATGTGAGCAGATGTGGGAACATCATTTTAAGACTGGACAAAGAAATAAAATGATTGTAACAATGTTTAATATAATTCAAGAAGAAGTGCATGTATATCAGGCCAGACTTTTTTTAATGAACCTGATCTGCCTGAATGTCTGCCTTCTAATTTAAAAGCTACTAAATTTATCCCTATCACCAAATAATCTTCTCTTTAGACAATGTAATCACGGGCCTTCATCTGTTACTATAGTAACTCTGTCAGGCCTCGCTATGTTTCTGTGCAACAGCTCCAGGAAATATGAAGCTTCTATTTATCCTTCCTGTTTTCCACTGTGGCAATTTCTGTCTGTAGAACAGTCATCATGAAACTCTCTGTGTCTCTGTATTCAATTAAATTACATTAACATTAAAATTAAGCAACGTTGAGCTGAGAAACTCTTACCCTAAACTAGGGGTCAGCAACCTTTAACACCCAAAGAGCCATTTGGACCCAGTTTCCACGCAAAAGAAAACACTTGGAGCTGCAAATACTTTTTGACATCTAAAATGAAGATAACATTGTATATGTTGTTTTTTACCTTTATGCTTTGTGTGAACAACTAAGGTGTGCTGCTTATGAAATCCATGAAGTGCTACAGAGAAAATTAAATTTTATTTATGTAATTAACACATTTTGAACTCTTAAAGAAATATAACAAAAGGAAAGACACCCAGCTGAACTAAAATGATCCATGTAGCAAACAAAAACTGTTGTGAGCTGCCACCCTTATATCGCCTTTGTGCTTTTGGAGCCTTGACCTGACTTTTAAAAAATAATTGGAAAAAAAAGCACTATGCTGCGGAAAAATGAAAAATAGATATTTGCAAAATTCTGCCTAGATATGTATTTTACCTGGTTAATGTGTGTGGCGGGGCGTGGTCTGCAGTGCCGCTGCAGGGGAGGCGGACGCACGTGAGCGGCACCCACTATCACGCCTCGCCGCCTTAACGTCTGTGCTATCTATGCTGTTGTGTTGGTATGTGTCGGGCTGCGAGCTGCAAAGCTACAGCTGGCTGTGTGTGTACAGCAGCCATGTGTGAAAAGTGGTCAATAAAGAGAAGCTGTAAAGCATGTTCATGCAAACATCGTTGGGTCTGCTGTGATATGTTTACAATGGGACTTCTGCTCCTGAACCTCTGCGCACAGCGTCTGCAAATCGGAGCTGTACGAAGTCACTTTCAGATTTACGCAGAACTGTAAGCTGTCATCTGTGAGGTGTGAGCGGTGTTTGTTTTTAACATAGTTCACGGTGGAGAACAGCTGCTGACATAATGTGGATCTGAAGATCCATAATTGGCCTACCTGGGGTTGAAAGTCGGCGGGTATACCGGCTTCCACGAGTGTGACGCTTATTTTGAGCGATGAAAAAATAATATAATATAATTATATTTTTATATTTCAATATCACAATAATCTTCCAATTTAGAACTACAAGTTAAAAAAGAACTAACATAAATAAAATACACTTCAGCTAAATACTTCTAATTTATTTTCCCAAACCACGCGGAGCCGCACTATAAGGACTAAAGAGCCGCATGCGGCCGACCCCTGCCCTAAACATTCAGAATATGTGATTTTTGTTTTATTAATTTGTTGTATTCATTTTTCCTTTTTTCAAAAATAGTTATGTAGGATTAGGGTTGCCAACTATTATTACATGGGCCTCAGAGTGTTTAGATGCGCTGCTATCCTTCTACAAATTCTGGTTTGTAACTTGATTTTAAACTAAGGGCATCTTTTATTGATTATAGGACATTTTTTGTTGCTACTGTCTAGATTTATCTTAAAATATGAGATTTTTATAAACTCAACACTTATGCTTGGTCTAAGGTAACACTTTCTTAGAAATGAAATCCACATTAAAAACCATTACACAAATGTGGCTTCACAGACGATTTAAAGGAGAATAACATCAAGCTGCAAGCTACAGTTAGCCAGCTAGCTTGGATTTTACTACTTTTTTTTTTAACCATGTAGGCTAATGTTAGCCAACATTAGCCAAAACAAAGCCAGGTTTATCTAATGAAGTCTGCGTGTTTAAACAGCAATTTTACCATCAGCAGAAACCTGTTATCAATATATGCGGGACTTCTAAATTATGGAGGGATCATTTGGTTTTTGTTAACTTAACATTAACGTAGCGAAACAGCAAGCATCTGCTGTTGGTAGGTTCCTCATGTCCATGTCAGCTTAAATAGGCATTACACTGATACTCTAGTGTGCTGTAAATACACTGTTCACTCAGTGGCTGACATACAAAACACTGAATTGAGCAACATCATATTACAGGACTGCTTATGTAAAAAAGCTTTTGGGTACCAGGTAAATTGAAAAAAGCTCAAAATTGAAGAAATAGAAACTAAGGGTGTTATCACACCTGCACTGATTACTCAGTTTAAATCAAACTCTTTCCCCCTTGGTGTAGTTTATTTGTGCAGATGTGAACACTCATTTCCCATTATGCAGCTCAGAGACTTTAAAACACTTAATTCCTACTCCACATTTCAAAAACACAATTACAAATTTAAGTTAACATATATATGTTTGCACTATTTTTGCACTAAGTGTGTTTCTTGGCTGTTACTGATATGCCTATAAATTTTTATTCTTCTGTGTAATGTATACTGAACAATTCAGCAAACTATCATTAAGAAGTGGGAGGTGAGACCCAGCAGAGCCCCAAGGTTCATTTACACCCAGTATGCTGTGCCTGCCAATTCATGACCAGCTTATGTGTGTAGAAACTAAAATGGAAAATTGCATCAGATACCCAGATGGAAAGACATTTGTACATAGTAACAAAAGGAACTAAAAACAAAAAAATATATAAATACAATAAAGAAATGTCAGCTCCCATGCTTTCTGCATGGAAGACGTCTGCTTTTCCAGATTTTTCAAACACAGGATGTGGAAGTAGTCTAAATGAAAAAAAGGATTAATGCAAAGACCAACCAACACCAAATTTAAAAAAGTAGCATAGGAATCCAAAAGCAGGAAATCGCAAACCCCAGGAAAACTCAAAGACCACAAACAGACAAACTGGCAAAGAAACATAGAAAGAGTGGACTATACACACAAGGGTGATTAGTGATGTGATACAGGTGAAGCGATCCACATCAGCCGAAACTAATGAGGGCTGGCTAGACACGAAAGAGGGGAAGGAATGAAGATAATATTTCTAAAAATCTAAGACATGCAGAACGCAAGTTGGAAGTAGAATCTGCTTATTGTGTGAAAGGGAGGTAATGTAAACCATACCACTGACAGAACAATGAGGAATGCCTCGGCCTAGAGTAGTTAGTAGACATGAGTCAACCGATATCAGCTGAATATCTGAGAATAAAACCCACACACAACCATAGACACACACACACACATCATATTTCCCACACACAAGCATTTGACTATCCTTGTGAAACCACTGAGATGCCCTTCAGTTATTGTGGACCTTATTAAATGATACACGCACTTTATACTTATTCAGGATCAAGATCAATCACCTTAGCATGGGGATGAACAGTAATTTCACAGATTAGCATCTGCCACCATCATATAATTCCCCTTGCCTTTTTTATCTATATTACGTAAACACTGTTCTTAAACACGGGTTCAAACACTGGTTGCTGTAGCTGCATCTGTCAATATACAGACTCCTGGGCTTACTGGCAGGTTGTCACTTTCTCCATGACCAGGCTCGTGACCGTTGGTTGACTTTCAGAATGGATTGTTTCCTGCCAGCTTGAGAGCATCTAATATTTCCAGTCTTTCACATTTCTAAAACCGTTTTTGATTCAGTCTCAGGGGGCCTTTGGACTCCTCCTGGGAGAAAATGGTCTGTATGGCATTTGGTTTTAGTCATTCTTTTTTCATTCTTACAGCATTTGTGACTCTTAGAGAACTTCCAAATGAGCGTCTGCTGTATTCTCTGCTCCTTTCTCGATGCATTTAGTTGACATTGTCCATGAGCATTTTGCCTCTTTTTTTTTACTTGCCAACAGGGAAGATGTGCAGACTAATATCACTTTCCTTGTTTTTATGGAATGGAATTACAATCTAAGGTAGCAGCCCAGTAAACACCAGTATGTGGGCCCCACATGGGCTATGGGGGTTCCAAGTGGGGATGGGCTTACAATGGGCATCCAATCTGGGACCCACCTGGGTTAGCCAAGTAGGACCCACTTGAGCCAGCCCAGATGGGCTATGTTCTATGGGCACCATATGGGTAACATATGGGAAGTTGCATGAACAGGCAACTGAGTTTAACGATCTTAGTTAAGTATAATTATTAGTCATGTGTAAGTATAAACATGAATTAAGATGAAATAACTGATAATAAATTATGCCAGAGGCAGCATATGTATATTTAATTAATAACAAAATATACATATAAAATATATTAATATAAGTGAAACACAAAGAACAGATGTGACTTAAAATTGTAAGACGCTTAATAAAATAAAACAAATGGTTTTACATTTGAGTGGGAAAAAAATTTCACTCCATGTAGGAGTGCTTTTCGAAATCTCGCGTTATTTCATGAAATATCACGAGGTTTTCTCAAACCCGTCCCCCCATTCTGGAACATTCTTCATTTCGCGCCCTTGGACAAAGCTGACAGTTAAGCTGGCAATTTTTGGATTAAGTTCATCTTTGAGCTACGGACTTATTTTCTGCACTAACGGTAAGAACTTTTTGACTTAATTTGAATCCCTAAGTATAAATGAAATGTTTACAAAGTTATGATGCTGCAAAGTAATGTATGGCACAAGTGCTGGCGAACTTTTTCCTAGCACTCACGCAAGGCTAAGCTAGTTTAAATTTTTAGGTAATGTTGGATTTAGCCAATTTTCACAGTTTGAAAGCATTGTCTGGTGTCCTGTATACTGCTTAACTAGCACCAAAATTAATGACTGCATGTACTTAACATCAAGTTGTACTTAAACATTATCTTGGTTTTTCTCTATGATTGGTATTAATAAAGGACTGTATTAGACCAATTTAATAAAGTTCTAGTTTTTTAGGAGGAATATGGGAGGGTATTTTCACTATCAGAGCAACCAAAATTGCTTTGGTGTTGTCTTTATTAGCTTCATTCCTCACGGCTAAGTGAGGAGGGTAGGCCATGGCCATGAGCAACTAGTCCCCAGCTTTTGCCCCTGTGTCAGGAGCATGCACAGCAGTCAGAGAGGCAGATCAGTGAGCACTCTATTTCTGTAGAAGACATAATCATCATTTTTCTTGCCATTGTTCTCATTTTTCCAGAAAAAGCAAAAAAGAAAATATAGGTATTCTTGATTTGTTTGGTTTTTTTTTTTATACACACTTTAGTATGCAACTTTATATGTGTAGTTGTTTTAGTGAGAACTTCATCAGAAATACTGTACTGACTCAAGAATCTGCCTCTTACTGTTGTGCAAGCTCTGTACATGAGGGAAACTGATTATTTAAGCAGAACTGGTCGGTCTTGTTAGGGCCACAGTGCCAACTCCTTTTACTATGATTGCTGTGGCCCTCCTTTTTTCCTTTTTGTAATGTATATTTGGCTAGAATCTACACATTTATTTATTTATAAAAAAGAAAAGCAATTGCTCTTTGGATGTGGTCCTAAAGATCTGTGATCTTTAAGTGTTTGTCTGATGCCTTATTTGTGCATGCGCACTGTTATTTTAATTTGTTTCATTATGGCTTAAATTTGTTTGAATTTTGTGCATGCTCCTTTATCAGCCTTCCTGCATGGACAGCTTGTGTGGTTATTGGCCAGGAGGGTTTGCAATTATCTCAAAACTTGAGATGTTTGTTGTTTTGATTATGACTATGGCTACTTATAAATTGCATAGTCACACTATTACAATAATATGTTATTAATATCTGTATATTGGTTTGATTTTGCTGTTGGACAGTGGAGTGAATAGTAGCAAGGGTTATGTGTGATTTCTTTCTTTATTTATTTTTACAGACTTTGACATAAGAAGCAGTGTATATTTCAAAATTCATTTCTATTTAAAATTTGATGCATGCCAGAAATATACTTGTAGGAATCTTTTTTTGAGTTTGTAACAATTAGAATTGTTACTTTATAAAGTGATGTCAGGGTCTTTTATTGTAATACAACAGCTTTTAAGGCTGGTGTAAGCATCACAGGAGATGTCTTTATGCCAAAGTAACTGAGGATAAAACACAGAAAAAAGGAGATTTTCCTGGAGTGGCTTTTTAAATCAGATAGCCTTAGAAATATTCTGCAGTTGAACAAAAACTGAAGAAAACCATGAATCAATATATGAACATTACCTGATGCTGCTGAAGTAAAGCAGAGCAAAGTTACAGAAATTTTTTTTAGAGGTTTTATTAGTGAACAAGGTGAGTTTTTTGCAATTTGGCATAATTTGGCACAAAAAACAACTGACAACAGCGCTAAGCACAACTGTACACTGATGTATAATAAGCAAGGGAATAATGTGGAAAACATATTTCAGATGGGGAAACTTTTCTTGAAGTATACTACGAGAGAGCTGTGCAAGAAGTATGATGTTTTGTTTTTTTTTGTTTGTTTTTTTTCAATCGTGGTGGAAACAAGACAGGAAGAGGGAATTAATGACAGTATTTATCAAATGTGAAGCGTAGTTTGGATCTTCTTTTGCTGCTGGTTCAGTTAATTTTGAATTTTGATTGGAGAGTGATGAAACCTGGAGCTTCAGAATCTGTGAGCTGTCTTTCAGAAAGCAATGGAGCAATCTCAGAGGACAAAGAGCTCAGAAAGTTGTTGAACATTTTAGTTTCGTTTCACAGTAAAATGAGTCAGAGCATCATCAGGACTTAATATTGTACTCTGATTCTTTTGAGAATAAAACACTTGAGGAAGAGCACTACGATTGCGATGAATATGCTAAAGATTATGTTATCATGAAATTTCTGTTGACTAAAGGACTGATGAAACTTTGTGCTATGGCCAACAAAGAGCACCAGGTTGGGGTGTCACTTTGAACGAGCTGGGTGTGGGATATGGGGGTAATGCGCAAGCTTATTTATCTTTGGTTAAAAAGTCCCCGAAAATGCAGACAGTCTATGCAAATTCTAACTGATTTCAGCATTCATGGTTTCTGTCAGGCAATATCTTCCTTAAAGTTTTGCAAGGAAACCAAGGGCTCTCATTGAAATTAGCACGTAGAAAGCAACTGAATTGAGACAAGTTTTGCTTTACACAAGCCCAGTTCTACTGAATAATATACCAAGCCAAATGTATAGATACTCTATACTGTTATCTGTATCTACAAGAATTCTTCTAAGTCCTGATTTGTATATTGATAACTGACTGTGATTATGCAGAGGATGTTTTGAAGCAGTTTGTGAAAGATTTTGCTTTGATTTATGGTCTTGACTTTGTTGGTTATAATATACATTCTTTAATACACCTAGCTCAAGATGTACGGAAGTTTGGCCCTTTAGACAGCATTTCCTGCTTCCCATTAGAAACCTTCCTTGGTGGAATTTATTTGGATTCTGGAAGCAGATTGGGAAAGGGAAGCGGAAAAGGAGGTAATTATGTTGAAAACACCTTAAAAGCAAAAATTTATTATTGAGATTATAAGAAAAAAAAAAACCTGACAGTTTCTTTAGCAGACCCTTGCTGCTCATCAGGTTCAGATATGATTTCAAAATAGCGCTTTATAACTTGTTGACTTTTAAAAATCTGTTTTAGACTTTTTTTTTGATGCCATTATATACATTAATGTTTTTAGTTTGTAGGACTAACCAGTACCCTAAATTATGTGTTTGGTTTATTATTTATTTGTGTGTGTATGTTTGTTGTATTTTGTTTGTTTTAAGGCCAGTGATCCCGTCGAGCTCTGATGAGGATTGGGACAACACTGCGGAACAGCCAGAGACCTCACCACCATCAGCAATGGAGAATAGACATTCAAGTGAAACTCACTTCCTGAACATCACTCATCCATTTGTTCAGCCGCTACAACCCTCAACTCCTTCACCTGTGGTTTCACAAACAGTTCCAAGACAACTTCTACAAGCCACCAATACGAGCATGTTTGTACGTGTTCTAACCCTCCTGGAAGACATTAAGGACACTCAGAGGATCCACAGTCGAATGCTACAGTCTCTCCTTACACAACGTGATGGATCAGTTGCTGCAGTATTACCCGAGGGTGCTGTATTTCCCATCCGGACAGTAGCAGATGTGGCAGCACTGGAGCAAAAACTGGCAGACCCTGTCTTCCTAAAAGAAGTGGTAAATAATAATGATGTAATAACAATATTCAATGATTAATGCCTCAATCAGTCTGTGTTTCATGCTAGCAGTTATGATCAAGGAAAGTTGCTGTTTGTTCGAACATGGTCAGTGCAATGAAGGAGTGGGAGGAGAGCTGAACAAAAGTTGCTATTTTTGTTAATAAAATAACTTCTCCAAACATTACCTAGTTATAAGTTGTGCCATGCCAAACCCAAAACTTAAGAAATTACTTTTGGTGAATCATTTAGCTCTTTGCATTCACATCAGACAGTGTTTGACTTTGACACCTAACTCTTTCTCAGTCAATTAGCATCAATATTATAGAGCCTAATTACTGTGTAGCTGTGCTTGCTTTCTTTTAGGTATGACTGATGGTACTACTGTCAGTAAAATTATTGTCCTTGCGTGTCATAAGGTTGCTGTTGTGGCAGAGATCAGAGGGAGCACTGTTGATGAAGCCACAAGAAGAATGATGGCCTACATTATGGACAATGCTCTTTTTAGGCAATATAACTTCGTTGGGTGCCATGGAAAGCGGGAATTTCGAGGGCTTAAAGTTTTTGAAGTGCTATATGGTAAGTTCATTAGTTGTAAGATATTTTGTTGATGTTTGAATAACGGATGCTCACTACAGCTGCAGTCATTCAGAATCAACTTTTCTCTCCACCATTGTGAGCGGCTAGCTTCGCAATAACAGAAGTTTGACTTGATTGACGCGGGAATGTTCCCAGTTAGCCTAGCGGTCAGCAAGGAGGCTTCAGCGCTGCATTATGGGATCTGTAGTTTGTATATTATTAGCGCCTCATATCGCCGGGCCATGCATAACAATAATAGTACATCTATATAAAATGATCTTGCGGGCCGGATATAAATGTATGCCGGGCCGGATGTGGCCCGCAGGCCTTGACTTTGACACGTGGTTTAGATAGACTGTACAAATTGTGGAGATGAAACCATCAGCTCATGTTGTTCTGGAGGTTGGTGGCTGCTGGCAGGAATGACCACGTTTCTTTCTGGCTTGTAGCATACTTGAAGAAGTCTCTCACTAAACAGTTTTTTGGTTGCTCACAGAATGTGAATAAGCTCCATGAACTCCAGAGCCAGCCTCTATTTTTTCCAGTGTAATTAGTAACACACTGATTTATCTGATGGCCCTATTTTTGATTTACATGAAAATTATTGGCGCCCGCCTGGCACACACCTCAAGAAGTGGAATCTGTTTTCTCCTTGGTAGATGTAGCCCTTGTTAGGGCTGCTCGATTATGGCAAAAATGATAATCACGATTATTTTCAATGAAATTGAGATCACGATTATTTCACGATATTTATTTAACAATAACAATGCATTGAATAATTGCTTTAAAGATTGTCAAAAAATAATATAAAATAATGTGCAAATTCTGATAACCGTGCAAATGTTTGCAATATAAAAAAAAAAAAAAAAAATGTAAACATTAATGTTTAGTGAACTTCAAACTACTGCATAATATTTATGCATACAAATAACCAAACATCAAGGCAAGCTGTGTAGCCACACAATGCACAATTGCATCAAACTGACATTGAGGTATGTCAACTAAAATTGCAGCCTGTACAAAAATAAAATTAAACACTGAAAGTAGTACCTTTTATAAGAAATAAATAAAAACTAGTAGGCCCGAGTCCCATACAATCTCAAAATGGCTCAACAAAACATGGTTCCTGCAACCTTTCAAAGGTTTTTAGCCAAAAACACCAGCCTATTGACATGATCAGGCTTCAGGGATGCACGCAGGCAGTTGACAACATTTCCACCAGTACTAAAGACCCTTTCTGATGAGGCACTTGTGGCTGGGATGCAAAGATATTTCTTTGCCAGGATGGAGAGTCGTGGGAAGAGGTTCTGTGATAGCTTCCACCACCCCAGTGGGTCTTCCTCTGTGTCCAGGGTCCCTGCCTGGAGGTAGGCCTGAAGCTCAAAAGCTATGGCCCGGTCCAGTTGAAGAGCATGTTCTGCACCTGGAGCTGTGCTGTGAGGGGCCTTAAAGAAGCTGCTTAGGCCCTTTTTCCTCTTCTTTTGGTTTGATGCACCATCATCAGCAACCTCCGTGTTACCAACGGGTGTCCCCATCACTGCAGCCTCCTTTAATGGGACAAATATAAAATGACAGCAACACAGAATGAGGAACCAGTTTTATCTGTCTCGGGTTTGGCATTCTAAAATACAATCCTTAAATAATTACTATAAATAATGATAGATAGATGTTTAGTATCTTTATAAATACCATGACGGACTTCATTTCCATTGTCAGTCTGGCTTTTATTGTCTCTTGGCTGACCTCGCTTACATATCTCAGTTTGAACCTTGGGTCCAGGACAGTGGCCATGTCAAGCAACTCTTGTGTTGGTGAGTCACCATACTTTTCATTTAGGTACTCCAGTATTCTCCTCTTGATGCATTTTGAGAGGTCTGTGTCATCATCTTGCTCAGCCAAGATTGATTTGTTAAATAGGTGGAGTGTTGGTTTTATTAAAGACACACTCACATATTTCTCTCCAGAAAGTGCATCAGTGAATTCAACCAGAGGTCCCAAGGTCTTGTTGATGGCCTCAAGGACATCAATGTCCTGCCATGAGGGGATGAGGTGCCTGGTTCCTTTGTCTTGGGAGAGGACATGGGCAATGGCCTTCTGCTGCTCAAGGACTCTGGAAACCATGGCCTGCCTAGATCCCCATCTGGTTGGACATTCAGTCTTTAAGGAGTGGTCTGGCAGTTTGAGGTCTATCTGTGCCTTTTTCAGCTCTCTCTTTTTTTTCCAACTGAATGAAAAGGTGCTGACCACTTTTTTGGGGCAGTCTGAGGTACACCTGTGCACTACTCATGATGTCAGATCAGCATCCTGATGTGGCACACCTGTGAGGTGGGATGGATTATCTCAATATGGCAGATGTGCCCACTACCACACATTTGGACTGATTTGTGACCACTGTTTGGGAGGGATGGTTATATTGTGTATCTGGACTGAATTTTAGGTCTCTACGTCCATCCCATGGGGAATGGGAGCAGTAACAAAGGTGTTGCGTTTATATTTTTGTTGAGTGTATATTGCAGATATCACTATCTGCAATAAAAATCTATCAGGGGCGCATACAAGGACTTCGGTTTCCCCCTCGTTGAGTTGGAGGAAATTTGCAGCCATCCAACGTTTGATCAAATCTAAGCAATCATTCAGACGCTGAAGCTTAGATAAATCCTTGGGGATAAAAGAAATGTACAACTGAATATCATCAGCATAACAGTGATAAGAAATGAAGAAGAGCCCATTGTATGCTGGAGGGGGAGAAGATATATTAAAAACAATAAAGGCCCCAAAACTGACCCTTGAGGGACACCATAAGTAAGGGAAGTAGAGGATGACCTAAAATTGGAGACTGCCACAGAAAAAGGATTGGTGATGGAGATAAGAGGAGAACCACTCTAATGCAGTTCCAGATACACCAACCCAATTTTTCAGCCTTTCAATGAGGATGTGATGGTCAACTGTGTCGAAAGCTGATGTGAGGTCCAACATGAGTAGAACAGAGCATTTTCCTGCATCATTATTCATCAAGATATCACTTGAGACCCTAAGAAGAGCTGTCTCTGTGCAGTGAAATCAACAAAAACCGGACTGAAACTTATCGTAAATGCCATGTTTATCTAGAGCTGGATGTATCTGTATGTATCCTCTCTTAACAAAGTTAAAAACAATAACATAGTGATCAGAAATAAAAATGTCTTCAACGCAAATAATCTCAAATCATGCATTCACTGTAAACCCGAATGTTCAAAGTAATTAAACAGATTAAGTAGTGTATACTCAAAGTTTTTAAAAAGTTCTGTTAACTTAAATATGTCAAGTTCGTATAACATGTTCTTCTTTTTGAGTAAATGAAACTAATAATATTTGATTGAATTGAACTATTTCTATATTAAGTAAGCATCACTTAAAATCATAACTTAAGCACAACGTAACACAGTTAAGTTAGGACATATAAGAATGGTAAAGTCCTGTTTTTTTTGTTGTTTCAAGTAGGATTTAATAATAAACTTAATTTATGTAGCACATGCTAAAATACAATAAAATCTCAAAGTGTTTCACCAAATAAGTAAAATCAAATTGTCTTAAATGCATTAGTGGAAGACAAAATGTATTTATTTTAATATTCATTGTTTTATCAATGTGTCCTACATATATATTTTTAATTTTTTCCGTAAGTGTTGAGCAGCTGCAGGAATCAATTTTTATTCCGAGTTAATCTCTGATTCACCCTCCGAAGCGGAAGGCGGCGCTAATGAGCATTAATACGAAACACAGAAGAAGTGAAGGTATATGGGCGGGAACAGCACCAAAGAGGCAACACGGACGACTGGAGAAAGTTGGACCTAACGGCAGCAACTAGCATCACTGGACTTACAGTAAGTTTTCAATGTTGATATTAGTTTATTGTTAAAATACGAATATTTAGTTGTATTTTGGGTGCGTGTCGAAAAGAATAGCAGAAATGTCGGTCTGTGTTTTTTATGTGCTTTGCTGCTCTCCCCGAAGGAAACTTTGCGCTTGCAGAGCTAGCATTAAGTTGTTGTAATGAGGGTCGCAGGCTGTTTAAAAAGTTAGATACTACTTGTTCTAGAGGTGGCGCCTGGTCGCCTAGTATAAAACAAAGTATTTTAATCTCTCTAAATTTTTAAACCCCCTCTCATGACTCAGAATAGTTGGGTCCAAACAAGCCCGTTGTCCCTGCAGTTACACAACGGAGATGCCTGTCTGCAGTGAGAGTGCTTTCAAGCAGTTTTCTTGTTAGAAACGCTATATTTTAAACTATATGTTCAGGGTTAGGGTTGTGAAGGAGCTCTTGGACCTCTGGCCTGCTCTAAAAATGGAGTCTGAGGTAATATGGATCAGCTCTCTTTAAAATGAAAATTGTAATTCTTACTCATGTGGCAGCTTTTTGCTGCTTTATAAAGATGTGCGAGATTCTTCAAATTGAACTGTATTGTTCTTCTGCTGTAGTTGTATGCAGAGTTTCAGCGGATTACAAATCAGAACCTGCCCAATACATTCTACGCTGAACTTGACCGCCATCTTCCTCGACTGATGACCTTATTCAGCCAGGGCATCAAAAACTGGGAAGACAGCAGATGCCCTGGCTGAAATTCTAAGAATTCACAATGAACAGGTAATAATAGATTGTTACACATTTCATAGGTTGAACCAGTGGAACATTGGACAGGTTCAATGATTTAAATGAGCTTTTTGAATTTTGCTATTACTCCACTTTGTGTTTGCTATTTGTCTGACTGTATTAAAGATGTGAACAGGTTATTTGTGGACATATGTTCTGATTTGACTGTTGTTTTTGTTGTTGTTCAGTAAACTCACCAGTATATACAATTCTGTTTTTATCTGGAAATAGGAAATCCATGATATCCACACCAAGCGCACTACCGTTCTCCACGCCCTTCCTGTCTATCTGCGTGAGGATGTCTCTGGATTTTTCAGAACCTGCACTGTGAGTGTCCTTAAGTATCTAACAGATACTACTGTGTATATAAACAGTGCATCAAAGTACAAACATGTATTTTGATGCACTGTTTGGACTTATCTTTGTTTAGTCTACCCATAAGGTTTCCATGTATGGTCTTTTCTGTCTCCTCACTACGAATGAACTGAATTGGTGTTTTGTTGAAAGTGATGTTTAGTAAAACATTTTCCTGTGTATTTCCTTTAGCTTAGTTTCAGTCTATCTCACACCACTTGATTCTCTGGTGAATTAGCTGATTTATGTGTGCAGAACATGGATCTTCTGTTTTTCACCTCTTACAGTGAGACTCAGGTCTCCCTTGTAAAAGAGGTATTGGATCTCAGTGGGAGTTGGTAAAATGAGAAATTATATGTCGTCTGTTGTATTTCTTGGGTTAGATTGTGATTAGTATCTCTTTTTCATTAATTCAGGACGAATCTGATGAGTTGGAGCTTGATGGTGTTGAAGTGGCCCTCTTCACTGTCATCAGTGACCATGACACAACAAGTCCAGTTCACTACCAACCTGTGAAAATCTCTGTCGTCATTGTAAGTGATGCCGTGTTCAGTCTCCCCAGATTTGGTGAAGCCTTCCTGGTAATGTTTGGACTGATCTATGCACTTCACCTCAGCTACCCCAAAGGCCTGACCAACACTTTAGAATTTACTCAAAAGATTTTATTTGGTCTAGAAAGTGGTAAACTGTCACCCAGGTTACAGAC
The DNA here is from genome assembly GCF_963969265.1 of Rhamphochromis sp. 'chilingali'. Classification (NCBI taxonomy): domain Eukaryota; kingdom Metazoa; phylum Chordata; class Actinopteri; order Cichliformes; family Cichlidae; genus Rhamphochromis; species Rhamphochromis sp. 'chilingali'. The sequence continues at coordinate 9,274,974 of NC_137941.1, forward strand.
CCTCAAGAATGACTTGGTTATGTAGGAACTCATCTGAAAGAAGGATGCAGGGTGAAGCATTATAAAAGGCTAGTTCAAAGTTCTCTCCTTTCATCTAAATAATGCCTCAAAACATTATTGCATTACTCTACAGGTGTTCAGCCAATAGGTCCAAACTATACAATGTTTGTTCTCATTAACATAATGCAAAGCAACACTAATGTTTTGTATGTTTTAATGTTTTTCGTAATACTATTTCCAAAACATTGTGGGCTGCGCAAGATGACCTAAATTTCACTGTTTGATACTAGTTAATGTAAAACAAATAGCATTGTAATTCACTCAAATTGCTGCCTTGTTGTCTTATTCAGATATTAGCCAGAGAGCCAAAAGCACATTTTGATATTATTAATTATTATTTGGCATTTTTTTTTTTTTTTTTTTTTTTTTTTTCTAAATGACATCAGAAACAGCAGTATGCGACATTACGTGATGGCAGAGCTTCAGTTCATCCTTTGTCATTTTTTTTTTTTTTTTTTTTTTTTTTTTAATAAATAGGACAGGGGGAATGAATGAGAGAGAGAGGGGGAGAGAAAGAAAGAAAACCAAAGGGGAGAAGAGACGGTGAGAAGGGGGGGGAAGAGAGAGAAAAAAAAAAAAAAAACTCCTGGGTCACCTGTATGGAGAAAAACAAACAAACAAACAAACAAACAAAAACAAACAGAGGAGACAGCAAACAACAAAGGCATTATTTTTCATTACTCTGACAGTTTTCCTGACTAAACAATTTTTGGTCTACTTATTTTAATTTATAAATGTTTTTGTTAATTATTTTTAATTAATTTAATTTTTTTTTTTTTTAATGTATTTAATTTCAACATAGTGCTAAAAGGGAGCAGGCAAGATACTGTTCAATGGCAGATGTTTATGACTTTTGCATATTAAGTTACCGATACTCAGTGTAATTGAGGCAATCAATTGCCTCAAAAATTTTAAGTTTTGGGTCACATGTTTTTAAGTATCAAGTAGTCAACATATTTGACTAACGTGTACTTAAAATAATGACAACACAAACTAATAAACATTTGAGTTTTGTTAACATAAAAATGTTGTGGTTGTGTACTTATTTTTTATAAGTTCTGTGAACTTATTTCTTTGAATTTGTAAACTTGAAACTTTAAGTCATATTAACTGCAAATATTTGAGTTGACCGTTCTCAAAAGATACAAGTACCATGTAATCCAAACTTTTATGTTCTGGAAAAATTTGACTTTTGAGTTGATCAACTCAAAAAAATTGAGGCAATCGATTGCCTCAATTTTTTTGAGTTCTGGTAACTTATTCAGGTTTACAGTGTTTCTAAAGTCTACCTTACTTTTCTGACAAAACCCTGACTTGAACAAAAAGGCGTCTCTTATTTGTTTTAAACCATAGAACGTCATTGTGTGTGTTGTCTCAGAGTGATTTCAGAGGGGACAGTCATATGCCGGACAGGGAGGTCACTGGATCCCACGGCGTCTGGAGGAAGACTGAGTAGGTCATTACTGTGGAGGTTGAGGCTGCCAGAAACACTTGTTCCGAACCCACAGATGAAAGCCAACCCAGTAATGATAAACAAATTAGGCTAGGCTACACAGAGATGGAACCTGCAGATGTGGTTGCTGTCCGCTTCCAGACATGAAAGCTGCTGTGTCGTCCAGATTGAATTACATTACTCGTTTACATGGCAGCGCCCTTTTCATTGGGGAGGCAGACACAAGATCCACTTTATGAGCTCTGTCCTGTACATTGAGAGCAGATGCTATGCAATGTGAATTTTACACACCTCAGTGATTCCTTAAGCCCTCGATCAGCAGACTGCTCAGATTTCTGCTGCAGCTTGCATCCACGATCAGTCCTATGGTGTGAAAACAGGTGCTTGAATCATCCTTGTGATTGTCCACTAACACTAAATTGCCAGTGAAAACAAAAGTTACATAAATAAAGAAAAGTAAAGAAAATTACGGTCTCACACACGAGTCAAACCCTAGTTTCTAAATGATGTTAGTAATAGGAAATTCTATCTTTAAAAAAAAAAACAATTACACCACTTTGTCAGCCTCGCTGGCGTCAAGAATCATTAGTATTACTCCTATGCTAAAGCTTTAGTAGAAGTTGCACATCAGTTGGTGTCCCCGCCCCTTATCCCCCTTAAAATCCTAACTTGAAGATGCAGAATTTGCTCTGTGCTGCAGTTGTAAGACCGGCACTCGAATCCTTCCTTAAACCCTCTCCCCAGTCCCTACTGACATTGTCGTGATGTTACTGCTTTCTCACTGCAGTCATGCAATTTATTCTGTAAAAAGCTCTTAATGTTGTGCTTTTATTCCCCTTGTTTTTTAGTGTATTACATTTATAAAATGAGGTTGCTGTTGTAAAGTGTGTGACTTTGGGTTATCCTTTAAGTGTGTGAGCTCTCATAAAAAGAAAAAAGAAATTTGTGGGATTAAAATATAATTACATTTTATCATAAGAATCAAGAATCGCACTAACTGTACCATGACATAAAACATGTGGCATTTTACCCAGCTAACTATTTTAATTGGAATTATGTTTTGTAAAGTATATTTTTTGTTTTTATTTTTTGTTTTTGAAGGCTCTGATAGGATGAATTTCTTAGACAACCAAGAAATTGAGGCACTAGTGACTAACACTGTATTTTAAGCGAAAGCATAATTCTGACAACCACTACCAATCAGCAATCAGAAAACCAAAATAAAAATAATGATGAGGAAAATGCAAATAGTTCATCCAATCTGGGAATCACATCAGCTTTAAGTAAATCATGCTAGCTCACTGCATGTGACAATCCCACCACCTCCTAACAACAGTATGTTGCTGTCATTAGAAGGACCACATTGTGTGATTATTTCACCAAGTGTCTGAATAAAATTTGACCAACTAATTTAGTTTGTGTGGCTATTTCTGTGTGTATAGATTAATAAAATGATTAGGTTCCATTCAGTAATCCAAATCAAGTGAGTAAACTTTGGAAATAAATCAAGAGAGGATACATACACATTCGGTAGTAGAAGTCATGAGCCGAATCCGACAGGCCATTGCATGAACTCCTCTGGGGAGTTAGCTTGCAGCACATGTTCAAATTGAATGTTCTGGGTCTTATTATGCTGCAGCGAGATTCAAATCCACAACTGCGATGTTTTTGTTAAGGAAGAAAGCTAAATGTTGTAAAATATGTGAATGAAGTTATTACCGGGCTGGATAGCAGACTGTTAGCAAGCTGGCAGCTAAAGAAACCTGGCTACCTTTCCAATATGGCGGCTGATACAAGGTCAAATATCAAGATTATGTGTTTTTGCCTAAGAAAATTTGGTTAACAGCATTTATTTTTTCTGTTAATATTTTTTATATAGGCCAGCCTGTATCTTTATGATGTTAATAATAATAATGGATTGGATTTATATAGCGCTTTTCAAGGCACCCAAAGCGCGTTACAATGCCACTATTCATTCACTCTCACATTCATACACTGGTGGAGGCAAGCTACAGTTGTAGCCACAGCTGCCCTGGGGCAGACTGACAGAAGCGAGGCTGCCATATCGTGCCATCGGCCCCTCTGGCCAAGACCAGTAGGCAAGTAGGGTAAAGTGTCTTGCCCAGGGACACAACGACCAGGACAGAGAGCCCTGGGATCGAACCGGCGACCTTCCGGTTACAGATGCGATTCCCAACCCCCTGAGCCACGGTCGCCCGTCTAGCAGTTGTTAAGACTGCTAGATGAGCTGTTAGTGACACTGAGTTAGTCATGACTATGCTTTCTGTGTTTTTTCTCTCCCCTTTTGGTATCCTGTTCCTGCTGGATGAACCACTTCATGATAATCCTGATCTGATGACTCCGCTGTGCTATCCTGCCTGGTAGATTCTCCTTGCTGCAGGTGTATGCTTCTGCCAGCTGGATGCTGTTACTGGATAGTACACCGTTCCAATGGAGCGGTAGGAACAAATTGAAACACACTAAAAGAAAAGGGTTATTGTTTAAAATTGTGTTTTAATAAATGTGTTAATGTTAATTAAGTGTTCATTGTGTGCTGGAGGTCCTACTGGTCCTATGGTGGAGCAGCTATTACCTCTCCTTTAAGAAACTAGCCTCTGATGGGATACAGATATTTGGGACACATTTCAATTCTTGTAAGGGTTTAAAAAATACACAAACTTGGAAGAGTTGGCTGGATTTGTACAAAATGAGAAGGCTGGCAATGGAAAGATGCAATTTGATTGTTACATGTTTAACCCTTTAAAGTCGGTCGGAGCAGGCACGCTCTGTTTTGCGTAACTATTTTGAAATCCCTGTAGAACCGGGAACCGCGTAAGCTAGCACAATAATTTTTTTTGCATATGAAACCAGAGTTGTACTTAAATCTTATGCCATCAGCTTGTCCTAGGTCACGGTTTCCTTCCACATATAGCTTTGCAAAAATTGCATAAAAACCGCTTGCAGTAACAAAAACATAATATTCCAGAAACACGCTTTGCCGATCCGATCAGCTGTTCGTATTCCAGATGTATTTAATTTGCAATCAAGATGGCAGAGCTGTAATCGTGCTCTAAAATTATATATTGTAATAGGAAAATTGTAAAGTTACTTAACCTGTGAGTCCTTGGTAAAGACATTCTCTTCAAAGTGAACGCTGCAAAGATGAGATGCAAGTTTCAAATACAGTACATTTCAAGTACATCCTTCTTATGTTAGCTAGCCACTAGTTCAGTCTCTGTGCTACACCATCACCTACAGGACAACTTCCAAAAAAAAACAAAACAATAACAACAAAGAATAAAAAAACAAAACATGTAGTTAAGATGATGGTTTTTAATTAGCTGCTGTAAAACAATGTAATAACAATAAATAAATGCAACATGACATTAACTGCTTTTTAGGTAAGTACTTTATATACTTTTGGAGAACTGTTAGATCATCCATGTTTTCTACAGTCATTGGTTTGCTGGACAAAGTGGCCCACCCGAGGGGTCCCCTGCCATCAACCAGCAAGCCACCCTGGCTGAGGATCATCTGGTTGCCAGGGCAGAAGGAGCAGAGCATGCCAGGCAGTCATGGAGGTACAGCATTCTAATAAGGTGTCAAGGGGGTATACACCAGGCTTTGGTGGACACGGGCTGCGCACAGCTCCTGGTTCACCAAACCCCGCTTTGCCCCGGGACATTATTGGTGTTGGAGTGGGTGGAGGTTAAATGTGTACATGGGGGCATTCACAGACAAAACACATGGAATAAAGGCTGCAGTCAGTTTGTACCTGTGGCGTCCTCTAATTTTAGGAACACGTTGGCAGGGATTTAATAAACCTTTGGGGCAGTATGTGGGGTTCTGATCACGATATTAAGTAGTGTGTAGTGTCTGCGTGGCGCTCTGCGGTGATGCAGGGTTGTCCGACGCTGATTCCGATGATTTGCCCCACAGAAGATTTTCTACTGGTGACACCCTACGCTCAGCCTTTGACAAAGTGATAGAAATTGATGATCACTTCCTGCTGCGTGGACCTACCCTCGCTTTGTACTATTGAATGATCCTAACAGAAAAAAAAGAGTTAACACTGATTTAATAAAAAAGTGTTATATTTTATCTCAGATAAACTAGTCAGTGTTTATTAGTGTTTGCTCAACTAGAAGTCTTCATAGTAGCATCCACACATCAAGTCTTTAAACAAATAATGAAAGGATAATGAAAGAAAGTTTAATGTGAAATTACTGAATTATATGAAATATTATGGCTTTGTCTGCCAGAGTGTTTTTCTTTAAACTACTTGGGACACTGCCTTTTAGTGATGTCACTAAAAGGCAAGGTTCTAATGTTGTGTTGCCATAGTCTCCGGAGTTTACTTTTAAAGCTCACTTACAGAACTGACTTATACAGCTTAGTTAGAAAAGTCAAGCATCCAGACATTTGAAGGACTATTCACTCATTAAGGTGACATTTTCTATTTTAAAAGTTCTCAAAAAATTAAGATGAAAAGGGAAACAAGAAAAGTTACGACTGAGGCAGATAAGAAAGATCCAGGAGATCAAAGTAAGTAAAAAAAAAAAAAAAATCCCCCAAATAACAGAATCTACATTTCTAACAATGTTGAGGCTCTGTGTATAAAACGATTCATTTTTAGAGGATTTAAATCCTGGTTTTGATTGAAACTAACCTAAGTGCAACATGTCTAATCAAAGAAAGGTTACTGGGGCACTTTGTCTTTTGGTAAAATAATGTGACAAGTTTATTCTTGGACTGAGCAGTGAAAACAGAGCAACAAGTGTCATCAGTATCTAGACTTAGTAGACCTAGTATGGACTCGTGTTGGTGTGTTTTTTATCAAAAGGATAAACTTGTTATTATATTGTAAGCAATACTAATTTAAAATTCAGTGACATCAAAATCCTTCTAGTCCTGATGTCGAGCGCTCTTTTTCACTAATGTGTTGTTGTTGTTTATAGATTGTAAGAGCAGGATGGCTAAAAGAAAGGCCAGTCCTGAAAAAACGACCCCCATAAAAAGAAGGAGGGTCTCTGAGCAGGCTGGTCCTTCCACCAGCTCAGATGCTCATGTGGTCAGGGGAGTCAAGCGAAAGGTCCAACAAGATGAAGCGGGGACAGCCAACACAGCAAAGAAGCGTAAACTTCTTGACCATGTGAGCGGTGACAAGGGGCAGGCATCTTCCTGGTTGGACACTGGTAAAGGTAGGCTAATTAGTTGAGTGAGAGGTAGATTAAGTGTACATCTGGTTGCTAGTTTGAAGATATTAGTGTTTGGGAGATATTTGTGTCTATTATCTAATAAGCTGACGTGCTTTTGGTGTTTTCCACATCTGCAGACTGCAGCATAGAGATTTCAGAGAGCTGCAGTAAAAACAAAAAGGCTGGCAAAAGGAAAGCTGCGGGAGACACCAGGGACCCACCTAAGAAAAAGAAAGTGGACCAGGACAAAACCAAAACTGTTGCCAAAAAGTCAGTGGCTGAACAGAAACGTGAGTAGCAAGCAGCTTGGCTTTTATATTCAGGTGAAGAGCAAAATGAACATTTAGGGTACAGCAGAGAGTAATTTGTGTGACAGCTGTAGTAAAACCCAATTTGTGTTTGTCTGTTTAGGTGACTTCCAAGCGAGATACGTGGAGGAGCACCGGCTTGGAGAAGGAGGATGCGGAGCAGTGTTTGCTGGCTACCGCATAAAGGATCATTTACCAGTAAGTGTTCAGATGGTGATAGTAAGACAGGCAGTAACGCAGATAAGGGATAATATCGTAAGCTGTTTTACACCTTTAATTATGTCATACTGAGGAAATGCTCATCAATGCCCTGTGTCTTTTAGGTGGCCATCAAACACATCCCAAAGGGGAACGTGTACTGCAAAGTGAAGGTAAATATGCAAAACTTGAATTGCTTTTACATTAGTGGATTGCATGCAGCGTTCACCTGTGGAACGTCTGTGCCTCATCATCCACTTTGTTGAAATATTTCAGGATGATAACGGGAAGAATGTGTCAGTGGAAGTTGCCATCATGCTGAAGCTTGCAGCTGAAGCAGATGGATCAGTGGAAACATCAGCCCCAGTGTCTCTGTTGGAGTGGTTTGACTTTGGCAGAGAGCTGATCCTGGTGATGGAGAGACCTGTCCCCGCTGTGGACCTGGATAAATACATAGAAGAAAATGGAGGATTTTTGCCAGAGGACAAGGCCAAGGCAAGTTGACTTGCCTTAGAAGAGTCTTAGACTCTACATCATTCAATCAAAGCACAGAGTGTTAGAGAAACATTAACCCATTGATTGATTATTGTCTTTTTCATCGTTTCCAGGTAGGGCTGGGCTATATCATACCGTTCACGGTAATACCGGTGTAATTTTGGGCAACGATAGGAAAATGAAATATCACGATAGAATATGGGTAAAACGCGCATGCGCAGTGCCCTTGTTTACATACGCACATGGCGGTGACGCAGAAAGAGAAGAGCAAAAGTGGATCGTTGAATGAAACGGATGAACCAGAACTGGTTTGTAAAAATGCTGCAACTTTAGTGGTGTGGAACTGGTTTAGCTTTTGTCCGTCAGATACACAACAAAGCACAATTTTTGGTAGCGAATGCTAGCGGGGCGTCGTTATTACCGTGTTGTTTGGAAAATACGGCACACTTAAAATCAATCCTTTGATTTTTCTGAAACTCGACAGTGCCCCTTATAATCCCGTGTGACTTATTGATGAATTCTGGTTGTGTTTACTGACCTCAAAACGATTTTATGTACACGGCAACTTTGCTAAGCTACAAAGCTGCACCGCTCGATGGATTGTCGGAGCATTACGGCTATCGTAGGCAGGCGCCTCGCGGAGTGATACGTACTGCACCTCAACATTATATTACCGTATTGTGTGTGTATAACCTCTTTTTAAGTTTTGTGGATATTATACATGGTTATGCTGAGGATATGTCGGCCAATTTCCACTGGAAATGCCTTTTGGTTAAACTGTCAGCAAGGAATTTGCACTGTTACATTTTTATATAACTATAATGGACATAAAAAAACAGCTGCTTGTTTAAGTGAAAATACATTGATGGGGTTTTTTGCACTAATAAAGTTGTGGAGTTGTAAAGTATTTTGTCTAGTGTCAATTATATCGTCAGTTATATCGTTATCGCAACTTTTCAAATGTATATCTTGATAAATATTTTTGGTCATATCGCCCTGCTCTATTTCCAGGTCATTCTGAAGCAGCTGGTTGATGCTGCGAAGCACCTGGAGGATAAACACATCTTTCACCGGGACATCAAGAGTGAGAACATTCTAATTGAGACCGGCTCAGATGTACCGCGTGTTCGTATCATCGACTTTGGACTGAGCTGCTTTGTTAAGGAGCAGTCGCAGTACCGCGTCTTCTATGGTAACATATTCTGCTCTTGCTCTTCACAGATGTCACAATTTTCGCCTTTTGTTTTAGAAGAAATTGCAATTGTCTCTGTTTATTAGGTACAGAAATTTACTCCCCTCCCGAGTGGTACGGGCGCAGTTGCTACAGGTGTGGACCCACCACGGTATGGCAAATGGGAGTGGTTCTGTACGAAGCGCTTCATGCGGGAGACTTTAACACCACGAGCTTCCTCAAAAAGCGTCTGAAATTCAAAAGACATCTGTCCAAAAGTAAGAAAACGTCACACTTCAAGACTGACTGATGGCTTGGACCACTGGAACTATCATCTTCATGTTTTTTCTCTTTCCTTTCTTTCCAGACTGCCGGGATTTCTTGGACGCGTGTTTAACCAAAGTCCCGGAGACGCGGCCAACGCTGGAGGAGCTACAGCATCACACGTGGCTGAGATAAGCATATCACACACACACACACAAACACACACAATTCAGACGTTATCATTTATGTGTGATGTATGAATTACCTTGCTTTTTTTCAGGAAATAATTTTTTTAATTGGCCCACTTTAAATTTCAGTGTTTTGGAATTCCTGTAACCCCCCCAGCCATCCCAGGAAAGGGGATCTCTCTTTGAATGGGCTTTCCCGAGGTTTCTTCCCGTCAATCTGGCCCCCCCAGGGGAGTTTTTCCTCGTCTTCATAGAGAGCTTGGGCTGGGTCAGGAGCTCCATCAAAACTGTCTTTATTTAATTACTCTAATGTAATCATATACTTTAAAGTAATCAAATAAAAGACAGTAAAAATCTGAAGACTTGAAGTAAACTTCCATTAAAATAAAACTTGTTTAATTCATCTTTGCTGAGGATACTGTGTTATTACTATTTCAAGGATTGTATTTTACCTACGATGTGTTTTGAAAAGTAAGCAAATTAAAAGGTAAATCAGGTTCAGGTATATACAAAAAAGTCACGCTGCCACTGCTCTGAAGACTTGCATCTGTTGCCCTAACCCCCAACCAGTCTTGACAGATTCTAGCAGAGGTTGCAGCAGTTTTTCCTTCCCACTGTTGCTGATTGTTTGCTCATAGTGGGCTGTCTGATTGGTGGGATTCTTTCTCTAATATGGTGGAATCTCTACCTTACGATGTAAAGCGACGGATGTGATTTGATGCTATAGTTACGATTGAATTTATTTGTTAATGTCCGTTCAAGAAAGTTTGATATTTCTTAATATCCGTCTATGCTCAGTGTGAACTGTGAGCTGTTTGACTGATCACCTAATGTGTGACAAAAGAATGCGCTGTGATGCTAATGACAGTCTGCGCTCTCTTACCTGTCTGCAAAGGTTGGCCATAAAATTACTGCTGCAATTTATCGGAGATGTGCAGAAGCAGAGGCAATTTACCGGATTTAAAAATGATGTAATTCATGCAATATTGGTTAAGCTACTGTTAAGACATAACGTAATAATTTAACAAACTGTGTTTATTTATTTATTTCTATAAATATTTCTATATATATATATGTGAATTCCACATTTGTTCCTTGTACTTAACCTAAATATTCAACATCCTCACTGAGGACTGCAGAGATTGACAAAAACAATCTCAAAAACTATATCTCAATCTGAGCTTGGATTGAATTTGCGTGTATGTCCGTTCACTGAATTAGTCAAGTCACGTGTGACTTTTTAAAAACAGAACAGAACCACTGTTGTTAAGCTTTATGCAACAGTTGCCCTAGATTAACAGTACTGGTGATTTCAAAATATGATTTTATGTTTCTGTAATAGTTAGATCAAAAATATAATGCTTAAAATTAAGGAGCTTGGAAAGAAAAGCGTCTGGACTTCTTTTAGTTGCTTGAAGGCGTTTCACCTCTCATCCGAGAGGCTTCTTCAGTTCTAAGAGTCAAATGGTGGAGAGTCCCAGATTTAAACCCAGTGAGAGTACCCCCCCAAAGAGGGACAAGGACCCCCTGATGATCCTCTACCTAATCACATGTGCCAAGGTGTGAAAACAGGTGTGGGTCACAATCAGCCAGGGTTTCGGGTGAGCTCATTGTGAAACCTGGCCCCACCCTATCATGTGATTTCCTGAGGCCAGATGCAGTGTTGCCAACTTAGCGACTTTGTCGCTATATTTAGCGAGTTTTCAGACCCCTTAGCGACTTTTTTTCTAAAAAAAAAAGGCGCTACAAAAAGACGTGAAAGCGCGTATCGCTTTTACTCTCAACAAGCAGCGGGTGCTATAACGCAGTCAGTTCTTCTTTTACTCTTTTACTCTTGTGCTGTTTTGTGGATCACGAGGTTTAAAACTACTTATAAACAAACACACACAAAGTAGCTCCACCACAGTGCCTATTTCGGGTCACTTTTGCCGGTCCAAGCCCGGGTAAAGGAGCAAGGTTGGAATTGTGACATTAAAAAAAAACAATAATTGCTAAAATAAATTTAATTTGTAGTTCTAAATAAACTCTAAATGCATTTAGGACATTTTTTACTCACTTTATGTCTCTTCCACGATGTTATTTCTCTCTCCAACAACATAGGTTACAATTAGATTAGCATGACCAATTATGCAAATTAGGCGATGACGTCATTTAGCGACTTCTAGCGACTTTTAGGACAACCAATGGCGATTTTCCTTACTGAGGAGTTGGCAACACTGGTCAGATAGCCCAGGATGTGAGTGGGTGTTAAGAGCCAGAGGGAGAGAGAGATAAAGAGAGCCAGGGGCAACAACGTCACATTAGAAAGGTATAGTAATCATCCACAACTATATTCAGTTGCAGATGATAAAGGATTCTGAAAGTTTATTCATGCAGGTCCATATGACAGAGAATATGCTTGTTCTTTTTGTTTTCATATTATAATTTATATTTAATTGTGTTGTGGTTTGCAGTGTTTTGTGTTGTTTCACTTTAAATTTGTAAAAGGAAAAAGCTGAAAATTTAAATAGTTAAAAGTTGAAATGTGAATAGTTGATCTTTGTATTATATGATTTATTTATTACATTTTATGTGGAGTGAATAAATAAAAGTATATTTATGGTGGCCCCTAGAGACAAAGCATGTAAAAACTCCAAAACACGTACGAACTCTGAATCACGTACAAACTCCAAAACAAGTAAAAACACGTACAAACTCCAAAACATGTACAAACGAAGCACGTTAAAACTCAGAAGCACATAAAAACTCAAAACACGTACAAAAGACATCAGAAGTGCTCCAGGATGCTGGGCGCAGTGTTGAGCTGTTACCTAGTGGCTACACAAGCCAGCAAGTACCAACGACCGATTTGGTGTGTGGTAGTAACAGGTAAATGAACCTTTTTTAAATTATTTGAATATATATGAGTGCCTGTGTATAAATACACAAACAATACACACATGCTTTCAATTGTGTAATTTAAGTGATCTAGTAGCTCTGCTTTGGAAGTTCAGTTCATGCTAGAAATGTGTTTTGGCGTTTGTACATTTTGTCTCTAGGGGCCACCGCATATATTTATATATTAACATATATAAATAAAAACTTTTTTTTTTTTACGTTAGTAATTCCTTTCGTGCATAATTTTATATTATTGTTAATAATAAATTAACTAGAGAAAGAAAACAACCTGAAGAGCCGGTTCGGAGCCGAAAGAGCCGGCTCTTTTTAGTGAGCCGAACCGAAAGAGCCGGATCTCTAAAAAGAGCCGGAAATCCCATCACTAGAACGCGATAGACACGAACAAAAACGCCCCAAACGCCCCTAATTTGACATGTGCACATTCGCGCCTCAACGCGTGTCCAAGAAAAATCCATTTTGACGTGCGTGAACGGGGAATGTGGGAGGAAGTTTTGCCAGACGGTATCTTTGCAAGATGGCAGCTGTCGAGCTAGCGCTTGAAGAGAGAGTCTCCCTTCTCTATGTACTGTGGAGAGCAGAGCAGTGACGTAAAAGACGTCCTCGCCATACCTGGGTCCATCAGGTCCTCCAGAGGCGTGAGCAGTTTGGTGAGTTTCACCATTTGCTCCAGGAGCTGCGCCTGGATGACGGCCAATTCCAGCGATATCACCGTCTTTCACTCGGCCAGTTTGATGACCTGCTTGCCCGCGTTGGTCCCAGAATCGCCCGCCTAGACACCAATTACAGGCGCTCAATCCCACCTGCAGAGCGCCTGTCCATCTGCCTGAGGTTAGTAAAAGTATTTAATACAGTAGTCCTTTATTGATACCTGTGCTAATATATGCTAAACCATCTGTTTATACACTGCTAACATGGATGTGCTATGCTAACAGTGAATGCTCTCGGTGTTTACTGATAGCAAACTGTGGTACAGAGACGACTGTTTATAATATTTCTAGTGATACTCAGACGGTCTCATGAAGTCCTGATTTAATTCGATTTATGCTGTTATCAGTGTTTGCAATGACAGCATGGCTGTGGTGTCATATCAATGTATGCGCTCGGTGTTTGCTGATATCAAACTGTAGCATTAGGACCACTGAGTTAACCTTTGTAGTGATACTCACTCCTTTTTATTTAGACCTGGTTTAATTCTGGGATAGTTGAATATTTGTATATAATCACCGCAGACTGTTTTAGATTATATCTAATATATATCATGTAATTATCCTTATAATTACAAAATGTTTTATGTAAGATTTATGTTTTGTAATTTGTAATTTTGGAATTTCAATAATGTATTTTGTAACTGCAGTACACATAATACTCATTTTAAACAATTTTGTCCAGGTTCCTTGCCACCGGGGACTCCTTCAGGACCATCGCGTTCAGTTTTCGAGTTGGTGTGTCAGATCTAGTGATGGGATTTCCGGCTCTTTTTAGAGATCCAGCTCTTTCGGCTCGGCTCACTAAAAACAGCCGGTTCTTTTGGCTCCGAACCGGCTCTTCAGGTTGTTTTGTTGCTTTAATTAATTTATCATTAACAATAATATAAAATTATGCAGAAAAGGAATTACTAATGTAAAAAAAGTGATTTTATTAATATATGTTTATATATGGCCCCTAGAGACAAAGCACGTACAAACTCTAAAGCATATACAAACTCCAAAAAGCACGTACAAACTCCAAAACACATTTCTAGCGTTAACCGAACTTCCAAAACAGAGCTACCCAGATCACTTAAATTACACAATTGAAAGCATGTGTGTATTGTTTGTGTATTTATAGACAAGCACTCATATTTATTCAAATAATTAAAAAAAAAAAAGTTCATTTACCTGTTACTACCACACACCAAATCCGGTTGTTGATACTTCCTGGCTTGTGTAGCCACTAGGTAACAAAAGCTCAACACTGCGCCCTAGCATCCTGGAGCACTTCTGTTGTCTTTTGTACGTATTCTGAGTTCGTACGTGTTTCTGAGTTTGTACGTGTTTTGGACTTTGTACGTGCTTTGTCTCTAATGGCCACCATGAATATACTTTATTTATTCACTCCACATAAAATGTAATAAATAAATCATATAATACAAAAAACAACTATTTACATTTTAAACTTTTAACTATTTAAATTTTCAGCTTTTTCCTTTGAAACAAATTTAACGTGAAACAACACAAAACACTGCAAACCACAACACAATTAAATATAAATTAAAATATTAAAACAAAAAGAAGATGCAAATTCTCTGTCATATGGGCCTGCATGATTTCTGAATCTACTATACCTTTCTAATGTGACGTTGTTGTCCCGCGCTCTTTTTTTCTCTGGCTCTGTTCCTGTGCTACTGCGAGTGTAACTAACGCCCCTCCCCCCTCTGCCCAGCGCAAAGTACAGGCCACGCATGCGGAGTTTAGCGGAAAAAAGGGCCCGAGAGGGTGAGAGAAAGAAAAAAACAAAAAACCTCACGAGCCGGCTCGCGTCGTTCACTTCAAAGAATCGGCTCAAAGAGCCATTTCGTTCGCGAACGACCCATCACTAGTCAGATCATCCCCCAGGTAGCGACGGCCATCTGGGACTGTCTAGTGGACGATTTCATGGCTGTGCCTTCAACTGAAGACTGGCGGTCCATCACAGAGGGATTCCAGGAGAGCTGGAACTTCCCTCTGTGCTGTGGAGCTCTGGATGGGAAGCACGCCCAAAGGAACCCCATATATCATATAGGAGACACACACATTGATATATCCTAAATATTTATTCCATTTCTTTTTTTGTGGTGCCCAAATTTATGCACCTGCTAGATTTTGTTTAAACAATTATTGCACACTTTCTGTAAATCCAGTGAACTTCTTTTCACTTCTCAAATATCACTGTGTGTGTCTCCTATATGATATATTTAACTGACATTTTTTATTGTAACAACGATTTATACAGGAAAATAATGTCTATTAACAAGGTTGCCCAAACTTTTGCATCCCACTGTATTAGTATATTTTGTCATTAGTATAATATGAAATAAATTCTACATGTGTCAAGTCATGTGCCAACATTTGCTGTGTAATAGAACTGAGACATTAGTCATTATAAAAATTTATTTGAAATAATATTAAAATTCTCAAACAGAAAAACATTAAACATAAATATATAAAATATAAGTGTTTACAGAGAGACAGGAATAAAAAGGACCCAGCTGCTCTCCAGAGCAGGAACAAGGCTGAGGAGGAAATGCTCCATTGGAGACTGGTGTGGCCTCTTCAGGGACTCCAGGATGGCCAGCTCCACCGCCGATGGACCGTCCTGGGACCCGTCCCTCATCTGCCTCGGAGCTGTCCTCCTCTGTGGGCCTGTAAAACAGCACAAAACACAAAGAAATGAGAAGGCTGCTACTAGATTTTAATTTCAACATCGAAAAAAACAAACAAACAGGATATAATCAGATTGGTTGTAGACATTTAGTAAAGGTGATCACAAGGGAATCCCACTGAGTAAAAAGCTATCAGTGCTTGCTGTACATCTGATGCTACAATTACATACTAGTGATGGTAAATTTGATTCTTTTTACTGAATCGAGTTTTAATGAGTCACTCACCAAAGTGAATCGGATTTTTGAGTCATTTGATTCACTGGGTCAGTTGACCAGAGAGTGCAAAAAATTTACATTTTCACTCAAACTTAATTTGTTTCTCTTTTCATGTAAATCCCACTGCTAAGATGAATGATTCTAAAAAAACAACTATTTTATAGAGCAAAAACATTTCTAAAATTAAGCAATTTCCTATCAAAACTGCTTAATAAACATTTATTTTGTTTATTTTTATTTTATTAGCACTTTCCTTAAATGTGTTAAATATATATATTCTCATCTAAATGTCCACTGAACCAGGGGGCGGTAATGCGCCTTAACATTGGTTGCCAACCAAGAAGAAGAAGAAGAAGAAGAAGCTGTGAGCCAGGAGGGAGGGGGTAAGTGAGTGAGTGATTCGTTCGCTTGCTCTATGATTCAGCACAGGAGGGAGGGGGTGAGCGAGTGAGTGATTCGTTCGTTCGCTCTATGATTCAGCACAGGAGGGAGGGGGTGTGTAGCTCAAATGTGCTGTTAGCAGAGCAATGCTACTGTGAACCGAGGAGCTATTTTCTTGATGTGAGCTTCTACTCAGGGTTTTTTCTTCCAGTTCAGAGCAGAAATGCTTTTGTTAAGAAACTGGCTGTTGTCCCCCCCCACACAATTTTAATTATAAGCTAGATATATTTCTACTAAGCGAATTAGTTTGCTAACAGAAACAGGGATGAGTCAGTGAGTCAGTTGGGCTTGTGAATCATGATTCACGAGTCAGTAAAGTGATTCTCGAGTATTGAACGATTCGTTCATGAATCGAACATCACTATTACATACCTGTGGTGCAGCAGCAGAAGCTCAGGGACTGGGGAGGCAGGAGAAGCAACAGGGGATGCTCTGCTGCAGAATCAGTTGGTTCTATCAATACAGTATTAAATGTTAACAGGTTGAATATAATAATCATAGAGTAGACAGTGGTCCCTCATTTATTGCAGCAGGGGTTCTCAGAATAACTAGCCCCTCGCCACACACTTTATACACTTTTTTCCCCACACACATGAACATTGGTCACAGTTCTCACAATTGATTCTCAAAGTGCAAACCTTTGTAGATTGCAAAACGTAAAAGTATTATTATGCCGCGTTTTGTCTTCATCTGCCTGCCACTTTTGTGCGCCTTTTCCCCTCACAGTGCAGGTGTCTATTTCCGAATGAGGGTCATAGTTATGGGTGTTTTTGTGCTGTTTTTTCTATTGGACGTGATGGTTATCAAAACCAAACATGATAAATTTGGCAAGCGCAGGAGACACGACACGGAGCAGATTTGTCAATCAGGCTGCAGAATGCAATGCTGTACTGTGCAATAAAAAATCACAGAAAAAGCAAAGCAGTGACGGATGAACAGCGGGACCACTGTGTGCTGTTTATTAATAAACAATAAAATATATTCCTAAATGACAACATGCATAAAAGCAGAACGGTATTTGTACGTCAGTGGGAAAATAGCGGTGGCTTGCTAGCTTTTGTGCAGCTTCCCCGGGTCAGCGAAAACTTTCAAAAGAGAAATGAATGAACTTACCAGGTTGCCCGATCTCTTTACATATCTTCCTCCAAGCTCGGTCCTTTTTATTCCTGTCTCGGTACAGAAAGCAGCTGGTGTCGTACAGCTCCAGGTTGTTTGCTACGGCATTGATTAGCCTTCCCTCCATTGAAGTATGAAGGGCTTTGGCTGGATCTGCCCCTTTGACCTAGGTCACAGCCACGTCACCAGGCTCCTGATTGGTTGTCGTGGCGTGATTTGACAGTTTAGATTTTGGAGTTTAGATTTTTCCAACTCGAGCGGTAGACGCGAAACGCGCGTATGCACAAATGCAACACAAACACTCACGCGCGTGGTTTTTTTCGCGAGTCAAACAGACCGACACATGTTTCAGGCGTTTTCGCAACTCAAATCTGCTTCCGAATTTTCGCGGGAGCCGCAATCGCGGGTCATCACGCTTTTCCATTGACTTTACATGTAAACCTGACGTTCTATTCACGTCCATCGTGTTCGGTGTGAACACACCATTGGTCACATTACCATTGTTTAATTATAGTCCACAGACAGTGCATACCTACCTACAACAGCAAATGTCACATTGGCAGGCGGTGAGTCACGACAGAGTAAAAGTAGCGGGGCTTCGTTAGATGTGACACCGAGAGGCTCCATCTCACAAGTTTCTGGATGTTTTTTCTGCTTTTACCTCTGAACCTTATTAGGCTAAAAAAAAAAAAGTAAAAGGAGAACCTGGAGCCGACGACAGGAGACGTCTAGAAGAATTAATGAGGTCAGCCATTTTGGTTGGTTAACAGTATTATTTTTCAGTGGTTGGGCCAGGCTGTTGTCTGCAGGAAGAGAGGAACATATGACATTTGCCTAATTAACTTGTGCCGCTGGTGGCGAGTTGGACTTCTACCATCACGGCGAGGACCCGCCGAAGATGTTTCTGCTGCTAAACCATCATTAAAAGGAGAAGCTGCTGGCTAGTTTCCCCTCAGCCTGTCATATTATGACTTATTTTTTATCTGTTCTCTGTTCTTTTTAGCACTGAATCTTGTGCCAGAACATCTGACAAGGTTCAGAACGAGGGCAGAAGAAGATTATCAGGTTGCTGTGTTTTCCCCTGTTGAAGTGGGCAGACAGGGCTATGTCACCTGTGCAGAGATGAGGAGCTCTTAGGGCAAAGCCTCTGCTTTGGCTTAAGAGCTGAGTTAAACCAGGCAAAAACAGGTGAAAAGAATACATTTCTTTGCAGGTCTGTGTCTCTCTTGGTTAAGACTGTAGGGATCAATAAGTGAAAGATTTGAATCAAAATGTCACTGGCTGGCTGTGAAATTTAAGTGTAGCCTTGAACGGAATGTATCAAAAATTCCATAAAAGTAACATAAAAGAACTTAAAAAAAAATCAAACTTGAAAGTATGTTCCACATCAAAAAAGTGAAGCCAATGAGTGACCAGCAGGGGAAACTCCTCTGGCTGTGAAAAGAAGTCTGATTGTATAGAAGTGTGTTAGAAAATGAGCTTCCTACTCACCTGAACTCTAAGCTCAGTAACTGCTTCCCTGATGAGTTTATGGTCTCAGTCGCTAACTGAATGAAATGTGATGATCATTTCAAATGATCAAGTCACTGCTGTCTGAACATGCATTGTTAAAAAAATTATGATTGAATTTGTTTATAAATTTTATTCTTGGCTTAGCATAGATGTGATTTACTTTTGGAGTCAAGCTTTATCCAGGAATGTTTTAAATGATTCTTTACTTTTGCAAAATAGAGCAAAATTGGACATTTTGCATCATATTGACAAATCCAGCCATCCATTTCCACCTGCTAATCAAAAGTTGGGTCATAGTGGGTATTCTGAATATCCTTTCCAGTTCCTCCTGGGGGATTCTAACACCGTCTTAGTCAACATGAGACCTGTAATCTCTCAAATGATGTTTGGGTGTACTGTAGGGTCTCCTTCTAGCTGGGTGTGAGTTTAAAACCTCCAAAGGGAGACGACTAGGAGGACCAGATTCTTGAACTAAATAATTTGACGTGGCGGAGCAACAACTCTACTTTGATTTACTCTGAGGTGCTCACTCTATCTCTAAGGCCCAGCAGAGACAGCCCGAGTGGATGAACCTTATTTCAGCTGTTTATGTCTGCGACTGTGTTTGAAAGCTCCTCCATTCAGAGTTCAAAGAGGTCAGGATCCTGTTCACCAATGAATATAAAGTGGAAAACATTAGGGGAAAAATAAGGGGACATCATTTTGATTCTTAAGAAAAAACGGATATCCTTCTGGATGATGAACATTACAGGTACCGATAAAGTAAAAAAGCAGGATGCATGCTTTACAGTGTGAATGATAAGTAGCTAGCTTATAATCATACAGTGTACCTCAGTTTCTTAATCTAAGATTTACTTTCAAAACAACAAATTGTTGGCAGCACAAATGCTCACATCACGTATGGGTGACGTCAGGGTGACCACGTCAGTGATGGAAGGTATCAATATTCAAAATGAATTTTGTTTCACAGTTGGTTTGATGCTCTGATTATCTGTACAGCATACTTAAGACATACATAGATATAAGACATACAGGGTGAATTTAGTAAAAGAATTTAGTCATTGTAGAAGTGAAGTAATTTCTTCCCTCAAGTTTGACTCTAGAATTAATTTTAAGTGCTTCCTACAAACACAGCCAATTCATATTGGCATGTGTAATTCCAGGGATTAACCATCACATTGGATTAAATCCTCTGTCAATTCTGTCCCTTAACAATGCTGAGTGTTTTCATAGCTGTGTGACACTGCATCCTCCATCCTTCATTGATTGGCTCATTGAAAGAAGAGATCATCCTCTTTCTGCCTGGCCCCTGCTTATCTGACAGGCCCCAGCATCGTAAAGCTGATTGGAGTGGCAGACCTGCGCTCCTCGGCACCGGAGATGGCCCCTTTAGTGGCTGTAAATGACAAGCTGACTGACAGCTTGGGATTTAACCCTAATTACACCTGGCTAACCAGAGCCAAAACAGAGCATTTATAAGGAGAGCCCTTCGGCCGACGGAGAGTTCCATTCAATCCCCTGGAAGCTTCTATTTCACCTTCATTTTTATTTCCTGTCCCTGGAGTCTGACAAGCACCATGAAGAAGAAAACAACTTTATGCTTACCACCGAAATTTAATAACAGGTTTACGTGGGCAAAACAAAACTGCAGAGTTTGACAGCTCAGGGGACAGAGAGTGAGCCTAGCCTTGTGTTAGCATCATCGTTCTGTTTGAGCTACTGACGACCACAACCAAACCCCTTCCTCCAGGTATCACATACAGATGTAAAATGAAACCGGAAGAACTTAATCTGTCGTAGTTGTCGGTATCACCACCATCTCTCTGCCTGAGCTGTAATTCCTGTGTCTCTAGCCGTTTTCTCCTCGCAATCACTCTCCTTCTTTCCCCTGCCACCTCACACCTCTCTACCTCCCAGCTCTCTCTCTCTTCCTCCCTCTGTTCATCTCTGGCAGTCCCTGCGGGCAGATCGTAGCCTGGCAAGGCGCAGTGGCTTTATTGAACGCCGTCTCCTCATCTTTCATTTTATC
The DNA here is from genome assembly GCF_963969265.1 of Rhamphochromis sp. 'chilingali'. Taxonomy (NCBI): domain Eukaryota; kingdom Metazoa; phylum Chordata; class Actinopteri; order Cichliformes; family Cichlidae; genus Rhamphochromis; species Rhamphochromis sp. 'chilingali'. Next base: position 9,295,921 of record NC_137941.1, read on the forward strand.
GAGCGCCCCGGCCGTCGGTGCAGCCTGCCAGCCCCCTTCCTATTGCACCCCATTTGTCTTCATGTTTGGGCAGCTTTTCTCAGTCAGTCACTGATTGCATAGTGGACAACACCCTCTTGGTGCCGGCCCACACCAGCACAGACACATATCTGCACATGCACAAACACGTACTGGACCATATGTCTGGAGTATGCAGTGTGGGGGAGTGCAAGTTCTGCCGATGCATCATAGTTGTTAGTGATTGTGAAACTAATGCGCGCTTAAACACATGAAGTATGCTCCAAGCTGATCTTTGAGAAACCATATGCTGGGTACTTTTTTTGTTATCAGGGTTAGCACTGAGAAGGCTCCAAGGGTTCAAGAACTTAGTTATCAGCTGCACAATGTGACTGCACACTGTGGATTTTCTTACCATTATAAAGAACCAGAATAACCAGAAGTGTACACACTTCCAAACAGTTTGAATAAACATCTGGGAACTGAGGAGACTGGCTGTAGGACTTTTGGGAAAGGAACGTTGCCCCATGTCTCTTGTCTGATACTGGATTGTAGTTGCTCAGCAGTCCTGGGTCTTCTTTGTTTGTTGTTATTTCTTTTTTTAAAAACTTAATTCTCCAAATGTTTTCAGTCAGTCAAAGGTTTGAACCGCAGTTGGACCAGTTCAGCATCCAGACCCCTGCTAGATAAATGCAGAATGATGCTGGATAATTGAGTATCTTGCTCTACCCATGACATAAAGCATAAACAGTGGCTTTCTTGCCTTACAATACTCATGAGAAAAAGATTCTTAGAGTCAGATTTACTAACAGTCTGCACCAACACGAAACCTTTTGCCTCTAAAATGCTCCTGTGGGGATTTACAGTGTCAGCTTTGCGACTGAAAGGTGTGGACACAGATATTTTTCTTATTACATATGTTTTTGTAGGAGTTTCCCTTTCAGAGCACACAATTTTGTGAGGAAAAGATTTAAATGAACTGCACAAATATAATTTACTAAAGTCTGCAGCACACAGTTTACTAGAAATCGTGTTGAACTGAACATAGAAAAGTCTAATTTTGTGCCCGACGTGGTCATTATGAGAACAAGGTTGTAGTTGCTGGGGTGGATGTCTCAAAGCTCTGCGCAGAATACCAAAACTATGCCTCTGTCCTGTAACTCTTCATTGATTTCTCACCCTGAATGTTTAGAGCCACACGTTTGTTTGGTCCCTGATAATTCTTGTATTTTCATGAGACACAGGAGAACCAAGAGGAGTAAATGGTCGGAAACCACAATAATGTCTCTGCGTGTCTTTTCTAAGCCGTTCCCTTTGTGACCTTTGGTAAGATGGCAGTATCTGATATCCTGAAAATGCGCAGTTAGGGGCAGATTTTTGTTGACATGATCTCAGAGCATTATCCAGAAAATTTAGCTCATGCTGAGCTACATGTGCGAAAATAGTAAATTTATATCGAAGCGTTTGGAGCAGCGTGAGCTGTGTGTCTCCTCAGTAACAGAGACTTCAACAGAGGAGCTCGTGTTAAATCCCCTGCAAAGTTATGAATGACGCTCTAACGGCAAAGTAAATCGTCCGAGGAGAAAAATCAATTTAGAAAATTGCTTGAATTCTTGCCGGCCTGTTTCATTGTCATTAAGAGATCAGACAGAAGGAGGGGATGAGATGAATGTCTCCTTGTGCTTAGGGGGCAAGTGCATAGCTTATACAGCGGCCTCTGAGGGCTTATTAATTTTGTCGGTGTTCCACCAACGTCTGCCGCTTCTCCTCTCTGCCTTTTTAAAGGGTCTGTCCAACAACGAACAAAGGAGGAATGTGAGTAATCGATGAGAAACTCTCTGGAGGAATTTACTCAGTCGCTTGTGTCGATCTTCACAATGGTGAAGAATCCTGTCTGTACTTGGCTCTGATCTCTGCTGTTTTCCGCTGAATAACAGCAAAGTGTGCAGCAATGTTTGATTTTATCCTTTAACTACTTGAAGCAGCCGTTCTTTGGTACTCAGTGATGGGACATGAATGCAGTATGCCGTGATAGGGAGGAAGTGAACAGATGTTGCTATTATCTTCAGCCAAGATGTGCACAATCCATGAATGCAGCTCCCAGTCACTGTGTTCCTCCGTCTTTGTTTCCTGCAGCCTTTTGTTGCTCAACAACAGCCTGAATTAGATCACTGTCCACTGTTTTGCTCTGATGATTAGCTCATAAGCTACTGCAAGCACCCGTGATTACTGAGGCACGAGTGGAACAAGAGACAGCAGAGAGTGACTAGTTGTCATGCACAAGTCCGCCAATAGCCATCTGTTCCAACGTGTAAAATCAGTCTGTGTGAGAGCCTCGACGTATCCCAGAGGAACCGCACACACATTCAGCCACAGAGGAAAAGGCTTATTTAGGCCAGCTATACCTACAGTCAGAGTATATCAAGAATGAAGGAAGAAAAATTCAGTTACATACTGGAGAGCCAGCCTAACCCTTCAGTTAGGGTTAGTTTTGGCAACATGCTGAACGAAAAAATTTTAAGAAACTAGCAGATGTTACAATTCAAAATGAAGGCTCCGGTATATTTTGCCATCACATATTTTTTGTGAAAGATTTTCCAGTTGGCTGTCTTCACATAGTTAAAAGGTGTATAGAAAGGGATGAACAATAACTCTCTCAGGTCAAAGTTGTAATCAGTGATTACAGTGATCACTGGTGATCCCAACACTAATCCTAATCAACTGTAGCTAATGAGAATATGCAAACATGCAATCGCTCTCTCTCTCGCTCCCTCGCTCCCGATTTCCCTGTAAATCTAATGTTACTGTGTCCTAAACCTCCTCCATGCCCAAAGCTGGCTCCAAGAAACAACTCTAAGGCTTTGCTTTTTAGAGGTCTCAGACCACAAAGAAAAATATTTTAAAATAAATTCTTATGAAGACTCTTCAATTGAGAAGTGGGAATGGGCAGACCTAAAGACTTTTATCACCTTTAGAAGTCTTTTACAAATCCAGATTCAATTCAGTGATGGTTCTTAGTGGGCAAAAAGTGCCATTTAAACTCACACGGTCAGTCTGTGGTCATTCCGTGATCTTTGTTCAATGTTAAGGTCCTGGGTATTTTTCTTCCTCACTGTCAACAAGTGCTGCTCATAGGAGATCACCAGATTGTTGGAGTACTCTCTCTCTTACAATAGAAAGCGCTTTGAGATGTCCTCCTACGAACTGGTGGGCAAAGTAATTTTTGTAATATCCATGTGAGATGGAGCAAAAGTGGAAATATTCCAATATCTTCAGGCCACATGAAAATCATGAAAAACAGGAGATGTTATCTTGATGTTCTCAAGAAAACATCTTGGATCCAGGAACCCAATTCATGCACGGTGTGGAGGAAGTATTTAGTCTTTATGAAAGGTACGCAAATCTTATTTATTAATGAAATTAATTAAAACATTTTGTGTTATTTGTTAATTAATTGATTTAATATCAACTTAAAATACCATAGTCAACCATTTCCTAAAGAACTAAGCCAATAGTCCTCTGACCTCACAGTTCTTACACTGTTTCTGTGACTGTGATCCAGACTGATAAAGGTCCTGTAGTCAAGTGGTCAATAAAATGGCAATTTATTAAAAAGCTGGTCATTTTGTCAAGTGTGTAAATGTTTTAAATTTAAACATTTATTAAATCGCTTTAAGTGAGTGTTGTTAAGGGCATTAAAACCAAATGATGGCGGTGTAATTACCCCTTTATTGTTCTCTTATTACTTGATTGCAATTTGTCTCTTTATGGTTTATTTATTGTATTTAGTCTCCAGCGCTGTGTTGTGTAAAAGTCAGAGCTGAGGTATTGCTTCATAAAACCTATGAGGGTACAACATAAGAGTTACAGATACTTGCACCTGATTCAAGTCTTTCACATCAGTAACAGAACGTTGTTTTCACACCCTGCCAAGCACTGAGGTGGCAGTAACCTCTAAACTACACCGACTGAGGGGAAGCGGTGATGGTGGGGATGAAATGTCAGATTAGGTGTTTAGATAAAGTCGGGGCTTTCACAGCTTCGCGGGATGACATGTTTTCATAGCCAGAGGTGGATTCCATCAGCAGCGAGTGCGAACGCGCCTCCTGATGCATCCCAGCAGCGTGACTGCAGAGTGAGACGGAGTTAAGGGGTGTTTGGGTTCATGCATGTTAAAATGTGCTCACACTGACTGCACACTTTAGCTGAGGATGTCATGAATATTGATCTGGAGGTGTGAGTCTGCGTGTGTGTTTGTGTGGGTGTGAAGCATGTGTAAATGACTGCGTGTCAGCTGTGTATATGTTTTTCTGTCTTGCGGGCTCCTCTGTGCCTGTTTGTAACTGTGGTGGCCCAATTTCTTGGTTGTGATCATTAAAGTTTAATCTTAAGCAATTACATGAGGTTATTTTACTTTTTGCAGTAGCTGCTGCTGCGGTTTTCAGAGATTTTGCCTGGATTTTGGTATGTGGAGTTTAAGTAAATGTTAAGGATGGAGTTTCTGTACAGGTCATAGCACTCACTGAAGACATTTATTGAAACTTAAGTTCATATTTTCAGAGGAAAGCATTTAAACTCTTAGTTAAGATGCCTGCTAAATCATGGATGGGGCAATTGGGCTACCTCACCAGGCTATGACTGAGTTGTCACATTCACAATGAAAGGACTTGGCACAGGCGGGATCCACATGCTTGTGTAACCAAAGTGGAAACCTCCAGGGCTCCAGCATAGCTTTTGTAGGAAAAAAAAATGTATTATGTATGTTTGCATCAAGCGCAAACCTCTTGGGCTAAAAATGAAGCCAACACTTAGTGCCAAACTCTCCAGTTCTTCTAACATCCACTAGAGGCACCAGCGGTACTTGAGTTCAGAAAGAAACACGTTCATAGTCTGACAAGGAAAATATTTTTGTTAGTATGGATGGGTACCTCCTTTATAACTCTATGTGGGGGTGAGCAATTTATAACTGACATGTTTGGATTTTGAGGCTTCAACTTAAGACTGTGGCTTTTGTGGATGACAGTGTGGTGCAGCGCTGTAGCCTCATACAGATGGTAAAACATGAAATGGCTGCACAAGATTTTGTTGGAGTTTATAACTGTTTTCTGGGAATTGAGTATTTCAACTGTTTACTTCAATAAAAGTTTTAATCCTTCTTTAGTGATAGTACTCAAGTTTTAGCGCCCATAAAGTAGCTAAAGTCAAATACGTGATATTACTGGGCCATAATCATGGATTCATGTGTGTCACTAATGTTTATGTCATATTAATGGCATTTATATTCTTGATTAGCTTTATCTACAATAATAGTGATTCAAGTAGATTTAAACTAAAAATCAGCAAACTACAATAGAATTAAAGCTTAAAATATCAAACAAGAAACATTGAAATTAATTTAATTTTTCAATTTTTTTTCATTTATATAGCAACAAATCACAGCATTCGCAATAACAGCCTCAATGTGCTTTATGTTATAAGGTAAAGACCCTGCAATATTAGAGAGAAAACCCCAACAATCAGATGACCTATGAGCAAGCACTTAGGTGACAGCGGGGAAGAAAAACCCCCTTTTAACTGGATGAAACCTTACCAGACTCAGGGAGGGGCAGCCATCTGCCATCTGAGGGTGAGGAGAGAAAGAAAAGACAAAAAGGACTGTGGAACAGGGCCAGAGATTAATGGTTAAATGATGAAAAGTGTTGTATAAACACATGGCGAGTGAAAAAAGGTGAGTTTAATGATCCACATTTAGCTTTTTACTTATTTTTTGATGGTCTGAAGGCAGACACAGTCTCTGTGGGGATGGGGTTTTGAGGGGATGACAGGTGGGGAGAAACTGCAGTGACACGTTTAAGATTGAAACTCTGCTTATTGGTCCAAAAAATGGATCATCATATATGTTATTGTAGGGGAGTGGGGTGTCAATAAATTTGGCCAGATTTCGAGAAATGAGAGCTGCTCTACCCAAAGTGAGATGGATGTCATCTCTACTATCAAGACTGGGTTTTTCTCAGAAAGCTTACAAGTTATTGATAAAAGCAATAAACACCACAGGGACCTTCCTGGTGAAACCTGCACAACCAAGTTCAGTTTCCCTGTCGCTAACCATCTCTTCCTTAACATTCCCTGTCAGTCCACATTTTTTGCTTATACTGCTGTCAGGACCAGCAGCTCTACCTTTGAAAGAGCTGCCTGTCCCCAGTCTAAGTGTTCTACCACAAACCTTTGGTGCAGGATGATAAAACAAATCAGGTGATATGTGGAGAGGAGCTGCATGCTTCACAGGAGGTGATGGTAAGCTCTGAGCTCTTGCGAGCTGTAGCTACAGGCCTCGTTATGATTGTCAGATTGTCTAACAGCATCTGACCCCGCCTCCCCCGACACCTTTCCCCATGTGGGTTGTGGGAGCGCTGCATCCGACAATTTCTGTAACCTTTCAAAGTGGACAACCTGAAAATTGCACCTACTTACAGAGTGATGGGCCAGCTGTGGGGAAGTGAGAACGTTTACGGAAAGTCCAACACTAGCAATGACCTGAAGCAAGGACTGTCCTAAATTATATCTTCTTATGGCCATTTGTGGCACTCAACACTTCTCGCCTCACTCTTTGAGGGGAGTAGAGTTGAATACTGTGAACTGACATGTCGCCATTTTCTTTTCTAATATAAAATGGATCGAAACAAAGACTCTTGTCCTTCAGACCTTGTGAAACAAAAGACGATCCATGAAACTCTGCTCTAAAATGTTACAGAAGTGCAATATTTTAGTAGTGCAACTACACAGCCTTTATGTCCTCTTGTCCCCCTGTCACTCATATTAGGACAGTGTCCTGCATTGTGGTTGGTTAGTTTGCAAAAGTCAACCATGTAGGAGAGACATTATCCTAAAGTCTAGCATTTATTTAACATCTTTTGCTGCAAGTAAGGCTTGCACAGAGTGAAAAATTGCAAGTCAAATGAAGACTATGTAGATTTTTGTGCTTTATGATTAAAACTGCCAGCAATAAACAGAAAGCTGCATGAGGATCATGCTCAAAAAGAGAGCAGAGAATCAGCCACTGTTCTTTGTGAGTTGTATAGGTGACTTAGGTACCATGACAGGCTAACCAGGGATGCCACCTTGTTGGAGCCCAACTTTCTTTAGAAACCTAAAGAGGAAGTCTCCACCATGTTGCAGTCACAGGCATGTGTGATTGCTGTGATTCTCGATTGTGTCATTGCTGTGCATCATTTTGTGCACAGCCGAGACTCTGGGCCTGCGTCTTTAGCCGGGTTTTCACATTTATTTGTTGGAAGTGTTCCTCTGCAAATACCCTATAGCTGCTGAATGGGAAGTATGAAATAAATCGATTTGAGGTTATGACTGTATTACGACCAGCTGTGAGACTGAGGTTAATCTGAAGTTAAAATTGTTTTCATGATAATCTGCAGTTGTGTTTAAAATCAAAGTAGTTCTAATACATGGACTGTCCTTAAAATCTCACTTTCCAGCAGTTCCATACAGACTCTGGTTTTTCAGGCATACTGCAGCCTTTACACTGTTTCCTGCAATGAAAAACGCACGGCTATGTTTCTGCAAACTAGTGAAAGTTGCATAGGAGGAGGTGATTGATTCCCAGAAGACTGTCACCACCACTTTAACATGTCCATGTATAATGGTACATCTTCCTGTGTGGGCGTGCAAGCTCTGTATACAGAAGCAGCACAATGATAGTGATCAATAATAGTTGTGCTAGCAGAGTGACCCGAGCAGCCTCACAGGCCGCTCAGAAATACATCAGCCAACTCCTAACAACACCCCAGCTCGTTATTTCCTCCCTGGGGCCGCCATGCAATGCAGAGGCTAAAGGCAGCTGCAGCCACATGTATGTATATAAATATATATCTGCAGTGGGAGGTGGAGTTTGAAGGTGACAGACAAAGTCTCAGTCTCTCCAAAGTGGCTCAAGGTTACAGCTCACCCCAGAGGTTTGTCACTGAGAGGAGGGAAAGGACAGCGAGACAGCTGTGAAACGAATCGACAGTCACCAAAAGAACTGCGAAGGAGAGGCAAAGAGCTGCGTGTCTGATGTTTGTGCTGACCAAATTATTGGACAGTCATACAGCCGTTTCTATTTTAACATCATCGATACTTGTTGGTCGATTTTCTAATGACATTAATGCATTCAACTGGCGGGACGCTAGGGAGTTATACCTCTGTTACTGTTGTAAACAAGTTCAAAAGCACCATTCTGGCTCTGTGGGTGATTTGTGATCCAAATTCGGATTCATTCATTCATCTTTTTGTGAATCTGGAGGAATTCTTTGCCCTGGTGACTCATGAATCTTCCAAATGAAGAGCAGAAGCAGCCATTAGGCGACTTGTGAATGATGTCGAGTCAGCCAAGCCCCGCCACAGCCAGTTGCCGTGTGTAATTGTTCACCCTGTAGCCAGTCCTATCATTCATCATGGGCTGGTCAGTGGAAATCCGTGAGCAGGGTAAGAGAGAGGAGAGGACAAAGGGTGCGAGTTGAAGCTGAGGTTCATTAAGATTGGACCTTTTCTGCCAAAATGTGAGGGACTATAATGTCACTGGAAGCCAAAAGATGCAGTTTGTGGTGACAAGAATGAGCTTGATTTCTTTGACCTGACAGTGCTTGAAATGCCTCCAAAAACCCATTCATTTCCATGAAAGGTCAGGTTTTTTAGCATGAGATGCAAAAAGATAATGTAACGAGGCCAAAGTTAATTATTTGGCAACAAAAATTGTCCTTCTGACATGTGTGGCTTTAATCTTAACCTCTTTATAAATGAATTAACTTGAAAACATTGTTTTCTTAAATCTTACGTATATATAATGTATGTATAATGTGGGGCCAAGGTGATACAGCATAATAATATAGCCAAATTTTAATATGTAACGTGTTTGTGGGTATTAATGATGTAGTATATTCACTTCTCTATCAAGATTGTCCCACACAGTCCCAATCCATGACTGATAATGTTGTGTGTGTTCTTTTACTGTATTTTGCAGTGTGTTTGGGATTATTGTCGTACATTGACACCATTTCCAAGCAGATGCTTTCCAGATGCTTTTCATAGAGGATCAACATCCAACAGACACAATCCACTTTTTATGTTGGAATGGTTCAAATGTTTGTTCAACAACAACAACAAAACACATTAATTTGAATGTGTTCAGGTGCGAGGTTTGAACTAAAAGTGAGCGACAAAGCAGTCCAAAGAAATACTTTGAAAAACCATCTGAAAGCCTGGAGAACTACTACTTTAGATCACTTTTAAGTACAAAATAGTATAATATAAAGAAATGAGGGGAGGCTCAATACTTTTGCACAGCACTGTATGTGCAAAGCCCAATTGCATGCAGCGATCTAGTTTCTACTCTATTACTACTCTACTACTCTATGGCATGCTTTAAAGTGTTAGTTTTTAGCAGAGATGTGTATAACTAGTCAAGTCGTATGATTAAACTTTGTTACCATCACCCATCACCACCAGAAATACTGGTTAGTTTGATGAATTGTTTTATTTCACCACTGTTCAACAGCACAGAACAGATATCAGCACGTCCCTTTTTTCTCTATGATACGAAGTTGCAAACAAACAAGGTGGGAAATAATATTTAAATGAAATTCTGCAGAAATTCTGCAATAGATACTCTTCAGCCTTATAGGGCTAGCTATATTCCACTGATATGATATTGATGATGATGCTTAGTTAATATTGTTTGTAAAAGGAATCCTAATGTCTATAGAGTTATGGACTCTCTTGTCTCTCTGTTTTCAAATATCTTCTACTAGAAATCCAATAATATCCTTCTAGTGAATTTTTTTGGTCCTGAATGACCTTGGATGCCGTCCCAGCCTGAATTGCTGTTTGAGTCAGCCGCTGACTGTATGCATATTTATGGCCTGACATTCAGTTCGTGACGTCTCCTATTATTAGAGAAATGGTTTCCTGTTCAATGTGCCCAGCATGTTTCCATTAAATACTTTATAGAAGAAAGAGGTACAAGAAAGCAGTACACACACACAGTACACGACTGTGTCGCAATTACAACGTATTCACTTACAACAAATCAGAGGATAAATGAGCCCCACTGGCCATGGTTTATTAAGTTGACATTGGAATACATTATTTTGATTTGAATTATTCCGAAATGTCCCAGGCTTTGCCAGAGAGCGTCACTGGCTTTACATCATTAGCAAAGCCAAACAAATAAACTCACATAATCATGTTCCTTCAGGGGAACGCTCGGCTTCACAGATGTCTCAGTTTATCTGCAGAAGTTAATGTTTCTGTAAATAATCCAGGAGCAAATGTTACATTAACATGGTCATATTTCTGTCTGAGTGTAAAGTTATGGGATTCACAAACTATGACCTGAACGACTGCTTCGGTGTTTTGATGCTTTCTCTCACAAAGTATCCATCCATATTTCCCTATTAGCTGGATTTCATGGAAGTATGGCCAAAGTTCCGCGTGAATATTGAAAGAATGTAAATGAAGGCAAATTTTTATCTGTTAACTGTTGTTAGATTATTAGGAGTCATCACATACTGATGCTTGGAGCATTTCTTCTCCCATTTCCATTCCATCCTTTAGCATCATTTTTGGTGGGTTTTCTGATATGCATGTTAAGGGTAGCGAACTGGACTCAAATCTAAAACACACTGGAAATACAAATTCATTTTAAGGCTTGTGTGGGTTGTATCAAATGCTATGAATGAGTTTGAAGTCCTTAGACCATTTTTAATGCTGGCATACACAGAGCAGCATTGGCAGTGCTTTGGCTACCGTATGAACATTGCTCTGATTTTTCTTGCTCTGCTTTTGGTCTCCTCCACACTCTCACTTGGAAGCTTTTAAAATAATCAAGAAAGTGTCTGCTACTTTTTCTACTTATTTTTAAGTTGATGTCTTTATTAGGGATGGGAATTGATGAGAAATTAGTGATTTCATTTCCTTTCTAGATATCACTTGTCAATATGATTCCTTATCGATTCTCACTGGATGCTCGTTGGTTCTGCTTTCAGAATCACCACCTGATACAGTTGACCACATGCTATATCAGTATGTGATGACTCCTAATAATCTAACAATCTTGAAGGTATTTCCCCTCTTACAAATGGACTGATACTGATCCAGACTGTTATCGGCTGACCTGTGCAGCTACTCCAACATTCTCTGATCTACCCAGTTGAATTCAACAAAATATAAGATATTGCCCAAGCTATATAGATGATTTTCAATGCAAAGACACTACATAGCTAGTTCCACATGTAGAATTCAATGAGTGAATCTAATCAGCATCATCTTAAACATAAATTGATGTCTTCTGTCCTTGATGTAACACAGACAATCACTAATGGATCAACACAATACTTCAAACTAACCAGTGTAGCCAAGTAGAAGATTTTCATGCAACCTTTAAATCACACAAAATTAGTATACTTCAATTTGTTTTCCAAGATTGATCATAAAAACATCACGTATAGATTCAAAATCAGATTTAAAAAGTCTAAATGAATGAGAACATTACACGTAAGATAAAAAAATTACAGTTTACAAAATTTCACTTGCTGAGGAGTCTTTATTTCTAAAAACAATTTCTCATCTTCCTCTCCTGCTCTCTTCCCGTAACATTTTTTCCATCTCAGCATCACACATCAACTTTTTTTCTCTCCCCGTAAATACAGCAGCTGTACATTTAACTCACTGCACAAAAGCAGTTTGTGTTTGCTGATATTTTTGTTGAGCTGTTTGAAAAGCTGCATTTGAAATTATCTTGCCACTTGAAAAAAGATATGCTCCCTCCTCTTCCGTAGTGACTATGACAGCAACGTTATTTATGTCTGCACCATGAATGCATCACAGGGATGAAAAGGGATGTGCTGAAGATGTAAGTGATCTGTGAGATGTCATTATTTTCTTATTACTGAGCAAATGTGTGGCTGCAGCACACAGAACAAATAACTCATTCAGAAGTAATATTGCAATCCATCTGTTTATTAGATTTATTAACTGGTTTATTAACTCATTAACTGAATTTGCCAAAAGACTGTTCTAGCACGTTCTGGTCCATTGATTATGAAGAGATTTATAAAGGAAATCTTGAATTAAAGTCCGACTTTAACTGATAACTCCAACTAATCATACTTAAAAATTGTTGCATGTAATAACTAAGGATTTTTGATTAATCGTAGTTCTGTGAATAACTGAGCGAATGTAATTCTCTTTTATAGTTTTATTGTGTACTAGACATTCTTACAAAAAAAGAAGAAAAACTATTAATTTAATCATTTAAGATAACATCTGTAAGTTGTTTTATTCAGTTGAGTTTCTTTTTCTACTGCTTATGTGTAGCAGTATACAGTGTATATGTTAAAGGCTTTTATTGTGACAAGCTGGAACAGGAAGAAGTCCTATCTAGTCGAGTACAACAAATTGGATTTCTGGTGACATGCCCCAGTTGGATTTGTAGTCTCGTACACAACATGACCCAACATGAGATGTTCAACTGGTTTTACAGATGCAGTCATATTGGATTCATCTCTGTGAGAGCCAAGCTGTGAAAGTCTCTTTCCAAAAAGGGACTTGTCTCTTTTTTCCCCTCCGTCAGAAATCTAAGATGTCACACTGTGTGGATAGTGAGCAGCTAAAGGAAACCTAAACTGGATTGATGTATTTATCCAAATTTTTAGTTACAGTTTATGACTCGAGCCATTTTGCATCTTTACAGTTGAGTCCAGCGTGAATGACTGTGTGCAAACGGGATAAGAACAGTCAAGAGCTGGTTATGCCCAGCCTTGAGAAATAGTGATTGCTACGCCAAGCATGAAGCGTGAAAATATAAGGTTATGCATCAACATTCTCTAGATGTGACACGCTTTATTTACGAGATGTCACAGCAGTGAGCGATAAGCAGATTTACTATTGTGCAGTATGTCAGGGGTACAGGGACGGCTTCCTGCGTCACACTATGGCAAATGAATCTCAAAAGCAATAACAACCACTGTAGAGACTGTTTAGTTATTCTTTAGGCCTCAAAGGATGATTCGTGTGATGGCACCACCCAGGACGAGCAAAGTACTGTACTGTTTTAATGACACGGTGGCTGCGTTCCAAGATCAGCTAGGCCTGTGAGCCTGAAGGCTGGACCTGCAAATAAAAGACAAGAAACAAACTTTCTGCCTTTTCTCAGGCTGAGTGGGTTTTTTTTCTTGTTTTTTTCCCACCACCTTTTTACAGCAATACCCCAATGGTACTGAAGGAGACGATAAATACAGTTATTACTGCTTCTCTTTAGACCTTCCCTTTAAATTCATCTGGATTTGTTAGACACACTGCAAAAACCCACCTCCTTAATACTAGAAAAATACACTTATTTTTGGTGAAGATTTGCTTAAAACAAGTGAAATTATCTGCCCATGGGGTAAGTGTTTTTTTCTTAATAAGATTTCTTGAAATAAGAACAATATCTAGATTTAAATAAAGCTAAAAATAAGTATTTTACACTTATTACAGGCAACAAATTAGAACAATTGAAACTTAAAATAAGCTTTAACCACTTATTGTAGGCCACAAATAAGATAATAAAGCTAAAAATAAGTCTTTTACACTTATTCCAGGCAACCAATCATGGCTTGAAACCTAAAATAAGCTTTAACCACTTGTTCTAAGTAAAATGTTGAAGAAATTAAATCTGAAAATAGGCATAAAACACTTATTCTAACAAACAAATCAAGGCAAATAATCTAAAAACTAGTACATTAAATCATTTTAAAGATATTTCTTCTTTTTAAATTTAGCTAAACACTACTTTAAGATTATATTGCTGATTAAGGACAAAACAAAACTGAAACAGAGTAAAAGTGTCCATCTTTATTTGTCCACTTTAACAATAACCTGCAGATAATAAAGATACAATTGAACAGTACAGGTCCAACATTATGAGTTTAAGTGGTTTCAACATTTCAACAGCCTTAGAGGTTTCGCCATTGCCCCATTAAAATTGACGAGTGACATAGGAAGACCACAAAGATTCTAATTTCTTCCGAATGACACCAAATACCACAAAACTTGTCTGGGTGAGTAAATGAACATTTTCCATTTTAGAAATAAGACCCAGATTGAAAAAAAAAACAAACAAAAACAAAACAGAAGTGCCCTCTCCTAATCTTATCTGAAATTTACACACTACTTTCCAATAAATGCATGCCATTCTGCCAGGGCTTTTCTGTAAGATGATGTAGTGTCATGCTCATGAATGGCATCCTGGAGAACTTCTGTCTGAATGACAGACAGCAGGGTTGCCACGCATTTGGGGTAAGTCAGATGGAGTGCATAAAAGTATGCCATCACATATATCATAGCCTCACCAATTTTTTCTTTGTCAAATGTTGTAACTGGTAAATTACCAACAGCAATGACACACTTGCAGCCATCGAACATCACTACTGGACATGACAAGCTTCGTTTCTGGAGGACAGCATCTGGATCTTCTGTAGGCTGCAAGACACAAAAGACATGACAGTCAACATCTTATGTTAATTGTATGTTTTTTTGCTGGGATTTGGTCATAACGTTGGAGATGTCATTATCCTGTTCTTTGTTGGTTACACACATTTTATAGTAGTTTTGACTTATGGTTTATCAAGCGACTCCTTATGTGACCACACTCGTGTACATTAAATACGTTATAAATTAATGAAAACAATAAATTATAGATTTAAGTCTTTCGGCTGAAACTGAAAAAGCATTTGAGTCATGTTTGACCGAAATATTTTGTTTGCCAAATTTTCTGTAGATCTTTATAAGCAAATTTTATAAAACTTACCTTCAGGACATGTAGAAATGCTTCAGAAGCATTCCCCATCTTTTTTGGTGGATGGGCAGGTGTGGGAAAGAGGAAGAGCCTTCATCAGTGCAAGGTGGGCTTCAGCTGGACAAAGCAGAAACAAACCTTCATAAACATAAATTTTAAAGGATGAGAACTTTGTATTCAAATGGTAAAACTTACTTTTGTCCATGGTCATTGGTGGATTCATTGCCTTCTTTGACACACCGTAGAACTCTACCCTGGAGCAGAATTCTTCCCATCTCAGTTTTACTTGACTGATGAACTTCTTGTTGTGGGGATCCAAAATTCTGCGAAGCTCACCCAACGCCTACAATAGGTTTAAAAAAAT